>NC_092872.1:248271007-248947007 GCF_028372415.1 Notamacropus eugenii | reverse complement strand
TCTATGGTTCCCTTTGGAGATTCCTCCCAACCTTTGTCCCATCTTGCCAGGAAGACCCAGCAGAGATGGAGCATAGCTGCTGGGCTCTTCCATGTCAGAACTTTTCCTGGGCCCAAGGCTGCCTAAGGCTGGTCTGCCTGCCTGCCTACCTCTCCTGGGCTTCCCATCCCATCCCTGGGAGCCTCTCTTGAGTCTACAGAAGAGACAGGATTAGGTTACTGTCCCCATTCTTCAACTGGAGAAAAAAGCCTTGAAGAGAGAGCTCAGGGCAGTGTTTCCATGTTTGCAGCAGAAGGTGGGATCCCCCCAGGCCAAAGTTCCCAAATCTCAGGAAGCCTGAGGTGACACCAGGGAGCAATTACCCAGTTCCCGGACCCTTACAGTCACGGGAAACCTGACCTGCTAAGAAGAACAGATGTCTTTTAGTGCCTTAAAGTTTGCAAAGCATTATGTCTGGAGTTTACAACAATACTGGGAGGCATTATTAGCTCCATTTTACAGATGAAGATGCCAACATTCAGAGAGGTAAAGGTATAAGCGTGTAGTCACAACTGCTAAGAGGCAGAATTCGAATATGAACCTGCTGACTCCTAGGTCAACACTTTATCCACTATCCCTTCTGATCCCACATCCACAAATGGGCTTTCTAAGTCGTCTTTTGGCTCAGCCTTTCACTTTATACCATAGGTCCCCCTCTCTCTTCAGGACCTACAATAATAATAGCTCAACTCCCTTCAGGTCTGGATAGAAGGATCCTAACACCCATATCTGCCAGCTTGTGGCCTCAGAATGGGAGGGATGGGGCCACCCCTGTGAGAGGCACATGTATGAGGCCCTGGGACCAGCACACACAGATGGAGGGCCCTGAAAAGCCCCATCAGAGATGGCAAGGAGCTGAGATGCTTCTCTTAAAGCAGCCCTTTGTTACTTAGCTGGCACAAGGCCTGGGGTCTGCTCCCTGCTCCTCTTGGCTCCCTGTCCTCTCCAGGCCTGTCTTGCTTGCTCCAGGCCAGCCTGGCTTGCTTTGGCCCTTCCTCCAGGGCAGCCAAATCCCAGGGGCCAGGGGTGGCAGTGGGAGATGGAGACAGTAGGGAGAGACGTGGTTGAAGCAGGCAAGATGGAAGGCTTTGGGGAGAGAGGTTCATGAGGTCTGCTGCTTTTGAAGACTAATTATATGCTGAGGCACACCCAGCCACCACAGTCATGTAACATGGATATGGGAATCTTCCCTGAGCCTCTCCCCACTAAGGGGAATCAGCCTGGCTCTAGGGGGCCTGAACGAAGGACTCTTTTCCTGGCAGAAAAGAAGGAAGGGATTGAGGCACAAAGGACCTAGAATCAGAGAGCATTTCATGGTTTTCAGTGTATTTTATGCCCAGGATTTCATTTCTGAGGCACATGGTGGGTACCTACCCTGTTCCCTCAACAGCAGCCAGTGCCAAATTTCTTCCCCACCTCCCTACCATGTGGCTCCATCCACCTCCAAGCCAGGCCACCACCTCAGGGCTCCCCTTTCCCCACAGCAGGGATTGAGAGGGCCTACTCCTGCACCCAACAAAGGAGATCTGCCTCCGGGACCAACAGGAGGCTCCCTCTCCCTTAGTAATAGGAAGGTCAGAAAGGTCAGTCCACTTACCCCACAGCAAGGTATAGATATGGGAGGAAGGCAACAGAAAGATCCCGTACAGGGCTCCCAAATGAAGCATGCCCATCAGGATGATGTTCCTCCACACATATACGAATTTGGGTTTGGGGCCTTCCTTCTCTCGGTAAGTGGGGTCAAATATATCATCCCGCATCTCATAGGTGATCCCCTCTTCATGATCAGCAGGTGCTTTTGATGTTGCCTTGGTCACTCCATTCTGCAGGGCTCTGGAGGTAGGGGCTGTGATGGTGGTTGTGGTGGTCATGGTGTAGGAGGGGGAGATCTGGGGACCAAGAAAAAGAAACCCTACAATGAGCCATCCTGGAGGGGTTGCTTGGTGTTGTGGTAAAGAGCGCTGAATTGAAAATCAGGGGACCTGGGTTTGAATTTTGACTGGGCCATGAACACTGACCAGGCCGAAGTTACTTCCCCTTTTTGGGTTTCAGTTTTCTCAGTGAAATGAGGGTTTGGACTAAGTAGCTTTTGAGGTCCTTTCTAGGTCTAAATTTATGATCCTGTGGGCTTGATTACCTCTGCTACAGTCCAGAAACCCAGTAGGATGGGCTCCTAATAGAAGCCAAGTTCCCGGAGGGCAGGGGCAATTCTTCTTTTGCCTCAGTTTCCCAAAGGTCTAGCACAATTCTTTGAACAATGAAGGAAATTATATATGCATTTACACAAAGAGACTCATATACATAGCTAGCTATAGATAGATATACATAGGTATTACATAGATATATAGGAACATATTTGTAGAATTGATTTGGCTCAGCTCCTGTCCCCTGAAACAAGAAAACTCGAGGGGGCTCTGGGAAAAGAGACTGTAAAAGTAGAGGGTTTAGTGCAGAAAGGAGGGGATCTGAGGACTCAAAGGGATTGGGGAGGGAAGGAGAGGAGCTTAGAGAGATAGTCAAACACTGTTTCGTCTTGTATCCCGAAAGTATCCTAAAACCGGGGGTTCCTCGGTTGATGGGGCCAAGACCCCCAGCTAAGGAGGAGGCCAACATCGTTCTAGAGAGATAAAGTCCTCCCTTCCCAAAGCGTGGTGCTGGGAGGGAGGGTCTGGTGCAGAGGCATGAGTAGAGCTGGATCTATTAATGAACAAGCATTCGATAAGCATTAATACAAAGTATTCTGTTGAGCCACTTGCTACTTGTGTGACCTTGGACGAGTCATTCATCCTCTTTGTAAAATGGGGAGTGGGGTGGACAAGATGGTCTCCGATGTCCTTTCCTGCTCTAAATGCCAGTTCCATCCTCGCCTGCACAGCGCTCTCCCCCACGCACACCCCAGACCCTCCCTCCTCTTTCCCTCACTGGCTGCCAGTTCTGAAGCTCCAGCGACACCAGGGGCGCCACGGCTTTTTCCAAGGGGCCTCACCTCCTCCTGTAGCAAGTGGGCCGGCATCTGGGTTCTCCCGGAGCAGGACTCGCTCGCTCGATCTTCCTGGGCTGGAGCTGCCGAGGGAGAGGGGGGGCACTTGGAATCAGGATTCGGCTTTTGGAGAACACAGGCCGCCCCCGAACACCGCACCTTCCCGCCCAGTCCCGCTGCTGCTGCCGCCGCGCGTTCGGAGCCGGGCTGCGTGCCCCGATCGCTAGCGCTCTCTCTCTCGGTCTCGCTCGCTCGCTCGCGGAGCCTCTCGCCCTTCCAGCGAGCTCTCTCCACGTCCACGATCCAGACGCGTTCTGCTCTAGCCTCTCCGACCGGGAGGATTTAAAGGCCCTAGCTGACGCCCGGGGACCCTGTCCTGGATTTCCTCAGACCCCCTTTTATCCTCTGCCAACTCGAGCCAAAGTGCGCAGTAGGGGCCGTTGGCAGAGGCTGCCCGGCGTGGAGGGTGCGAGAGGGCGGGCGAGGGGAGGAGACAGAGCGCCGGGGCGTGGAGAGGGCCGGGGCCGAAGAGCGGCTAGCGCCAGGGATGCAGCCGCCGCCGCCGCCGCCGCCGGGGAAATGCTAATGATGCCTCCGTGCGCCCCAGCGCGCCATTGGCCGAGGGGAATTTGGTGCCACCTTAGTCTGCCTTCGCCATTGGCTCGGCGCAATCTGCTGTTCCCTCTGCCGCGAGCGAGCGGCTGGGCCCCGACCCCTCGCTCACCCGCCGTCCACCCCCCACCCCGAGTCCCTCCCTCCTTCCTGCCTGCCCTCCTCCCCCTGCCCCCCCTTCCCAGCCTCCCGCCTTCAGACCGGCCAGCGGACAACTGTTCCCCGCTGCACGTCCTGGTGGGGGGGGCCCTCCGAGGGAGGGGCAGGCCTGGGGTCTCCGAGGGGGAGGGGAGAAGGGGGGGATGGGAGAAGCGGGGGATGGGAAGAGGTCTGAGGCTTGGACCGCCCGCGATCCCGGGCCCGAGGGGCGCTCCCCAAAGTTTAGCCTGAAGCCCCAGAGTGGCGTCCGGCGCCCGCTCAACATTCCTGCCAACCTCTGCACGCCTGGGCAGAAACGTGAAGGCGACAGGGTTTGGAGTCCCGCAACCGACAGCAAAGGGGATCCTAGAGGGGTCACCCCCCCAAAGCCCCTTCCTCCGAATCCCCGGGTTACTTCCTCCATGCTGTTCCCCCTGTATCCCCCTCCTCCCCAGGGCAACAGCATTGGCCCCGCCAAAGCCCCCCCTCCTTAATGCAGCCCAGTTTCACAGCCCACAGCTAGGACCCGGTGCCCTGCGCTACAGAGACCAGCTGGTGAATTCAGACATGCGCATACCATCCCGAACACCAGCTCAGCGGGTCTGGTCACACACACCGGACCAACGAGTGCACACGATCGCATTCTCACACTAGGGTATACGCGCACCCCCCGCCCTTTACATTCACATACCACTAGACACACACACAGACCCTGTTACAACTGATACACTAGTGTATACACCCTGAACTCGGACGCTCACGCCGGTACATACTGTTTTATGCAGAGGGTTTATTAGTCTCTCACACACTAGTGTCTACACACAGATCGGTGTCAGTCCGAGACCATAGTTAATTACACAGGCCAAGTATATACATGGACAGAAACACAAACATTCCTACACCGGCGTATAGATAGAGATGCTATTATACTCTGGACAGCATTGTACACAGTCACAAATCCCAGTATGGACAATCACCCCAAGACCAGTATACAAACACAAGATACACAGAGCAAGAGCCCCAAGCATGCAGTCACGTTCACACGTACTCCTAGGCACATATTCTTCTGGTAGCAATGTCTCAGAGATTCTTTGGGGTTCTGGAATGTCACCCCATGCTCTTTTCTTTGTGTTCAAGGTTCAGTTAGCAAATCTCCCTAGTGCAAAACCAGAGAATGCTCAGAGCTGACCCCTCCCAGTAGAAGGGCTGCCGTGTGAAAACCGCCCCCTCTGCCCCCCTCCAGTGTCCTGCCCTGTCCTGCCCAGAGCAGGGGTGTGCTACCAAGCTGCCCAGTGTCAGTGCTGTACCAGGACAATGACGCAGGGAAATGACAGTCTTTGATCTCTGAATGTAGAGCAGCCACCCAGAGGGGTATATGCATTAGAGGGCCAACTCCGCCCCCTCCTCCCCTCAAGGAGCCCCTCCAGGATCCATCTTCTTATTCAGATTGTGCCCCGCCCCCTCAGCAATTTGGTGAAATGGAAAGAGCGTGGGGAAACTTAAAGTAAGAAAACCTGGACATGAGTCTCAGCTCTGCCTTTGTGATTTAGGGTTAATTATTCTCTGAGCCTCATTTTCTTCATCTGCCAAAAGATGGAATCAGATTAAAATGATTTCCCGTAGTAAATCCTAAAAGGCTAAAATCCTTCACTGAACCCTCTTCTACACCCAGCCTCTTTGCCAGTGGCTTCTGCTGAACTTGCTCAGTTATGAACCCACTACCCACATTTCCCATTTCTGCCTCCATATGGTACTCCCCAAGCTGTTTCCCACCCCAGGCTGAGGTGAGATGGCCTTTGGATCCTGTGTAGGTTGGGGCTCAGCCTCTGAGAGAGAGGCCCCAGATCAAGGAGATGCCAGGAGCTTGCTAGTCATATCTTCCCAAATGCAAGACTATCCTTTCCTCCCTTGGCTAGGACTATTCTCAAGGTCACACAATCCTTCAGGGCCAGTTACAAGGATTCGGGTTTTCCCCATTTGTGTTTCTCACAAGTTTAAGGTCCCTGGAAGAATGTCGTCATCTTACTCCTCAATGACCTGAAGAAATATCAAGTCATCTGTACACCACCACCACCTCCCCCTCTTCTAACTGTCCTTTTGTTCCTTCTCCCTTCCAGAAAGCATTGAGGGATCTCCTATCAGGTACTTATCTCTGGGGTAAGTAAGTGACATGGAGGTTAGCTTTAGTTAGGATAAGGTTTTCCTCTCAAGGTCTAAACGTATTCCTCCCTGTTTTTCAAGGAGATTCTGAAATGGGCAGGCAGTACCCTAAAAACAGATGATCTCCAGGGAAGGGCTCTCTGAGGCTAGTGAAAGGTTGCTGCTGTTCTTGTACTTACCAGTGACAGAGCAGGAAGTTTTAGTCTCATTGGGATCTTGGAGGGAGGTGGAAAAGGGAAATGTTATTGTTTGACTGACTTTTCATGACCTTATTTGAATTTTTCTTGGCCAAGATACTAGAGTGGTTTGCCATTTCCTTCCCCAGCTCATTTTACAGATGAGGAAACTGAGGCAAATAGAGTTAAATGGCTTGCCCAGGGTCACACAACTAGTAAGTGTCTGAACTTGGGAAGAGGCGTCCTAGGTGGGACTGAAGTGTTCAACACTCCTTTGCATCAACAGTTGGAAACAGCAGGAGAGGTGTGGTGGAGGCTTTTGATCTGGTATCAGAGATTTGAATCTGTACTTTGCCACTTATTATTTGTGTGATTGTTTCCCAGAGATGAAGGAAATGGATTAGCTGATGGATTAGCTGATGTCAGTTTCTCCCAGTTTGAAATCTTTGGATCCAATACTTTGTGGGGAGGGAGAGGGAATGGAAGTGAGAGAGACATGGTGTCTGGTGGGAAAAGCACTGAATCTGGTGTCAGAAGACTTGGGTTCTGCTATTCACAATGTGACTTTGGGATAATTATTGAAGCCCCCCATTTTTGCCTACAGGATTTAGCATTGAATCCTCAGTCCGGCGGTCAAGACCCTCCATCTGCTGTCCAGCCCTATGTCCTTTTTCTAGGGAAACAGCATGGAGCAGAGTCAGAGGGCATGGCTCCAAATCCTGGCTTAGCCCCTCACCAGATAAGTGGAATTCAGGGGAAGTGTCAACCTCTCTGGGACTGTGGGAGTTAGAATCAATGACCTTTGAGGTCTCTTTCTGCTCTAAATCCATGAGCCTACTATTCTAGATGTACTCTATAGCTCCTGGCTTGTCCTCAAGGACTTTACTATATTTATGTTGACAACCTCTCTGAAAGTCCAATAACTCAATTCTTCAACCTACTAAATTCTAATTACCATACTTAGACTCACACTGATGTGATCACACCTTAGACCTCATAGTTTCTAGATGTTGCATGACCTGACCTATGAGATCCCACCCTCCAACCATGACCTATCCCATTAAATTAGATGCTCTGTTGCTTACACTAAATAGACTCCTTGCCCTTCCCATTGTCTTTGGTCACTTTGTCCATCTCCTCCCTGTTTACTCCTCTTATACTCTAATTTCATTTGCCTTTTCACCCAGTCTTGATCCCATGATTTGCTGTTTTCATGTTTGTTCAGCTATTACATGAAAATGCCTCACACCCCTTCCTCCCATGGCATCCCATCCTTTCTAACCTAAGAATTCTTATCCCTTTGTAACTCCTACCACCTGATTCCTCTGATTCAATTCTGGGATGCTGAGCATTACTTGAGAAAGTAATGGAATTGGGATAATTTGACCCCAAACCAAGAACAGTCCAAGACTTTAGCTGGGCCCCTGCTGCTGCTCATCAGGCCTTCAGTTTCACTTAAAAAAATCCCATTCTCCAATACCATCTCCAGTGCTCACAGCAGATGCCCTGGTCTCCTACCTTCCTGGGAAGATTGAGGTCATCTCATTGAAATGCTTCCTTTCCCTATTCCTCAAACTTTCTTAACATCATCACCTTCTCTCCTCCTTGCCTCATCACACAAGAAAGGATAATCCTTGTCCTTAAAACGAATCCTTCTACCTTTTACCTTGATCTCATTCCCTTTTACATCCTCAGTCTCTCCCTCTCCCACAGACTTCTTCCCACCTTTCCACAAACATGTTCAGATTTGCCCAATGCTTGTCTTGACCTTTCTAGGCCAAGTAGGTGTTGGGCCATTTTTCTATTCCCTTTCATGTCTATACTTCGTTAAAAAAAGAGTTGGCTATGCTTAATATTTTCACTTCCTCATTATCAATTCTTTCTGCAACCCCTTGCAAAAGAACTATCATTTCTACCATGCAATTGAAACTTCTTTCTTCAAGATCAACCATCTTGTAGTCACCAAATCCAGTGGCCTTTTCCCAGCCTTCATCCTCCCTGACCCACTTAGCAGTATTCAGTACTGTTGGTCCCTGCTCCTACTGGCTGTTCACTTCTCTGTCTTTAGAAACACCACACTCTTGATTCTCCTCCTACCTTTAACCATGTCCATTTCCTTTAATAATGTCTCCCTCTCTTCTTGATTCCTTCATATGGATATTTCCCATGTGGCTGTCCTTGGCGGCCTCTTTTCCTTCTAGTATAGTTATCTTTGTTGGTGTCTTACCTTTTTACCAGATTCTAAACTACTTAAAGGTGGAGACTGCCTTTTTTCTAAACCTTGTATTTCCTTTAGTGCATATCTTCTGGAATCAGGAGGTTTTAATAAATGTCTGATTTTGTTTTGTTTTGTTTTTTTGGGGATAGAATTTGTATTCTTGGACCCTGACTTAAGATAAAGGAATGGTAGGATACTGGCCAGGAATATAGGCAGGCCATCCATCCATCTATCTATCTATCTATCTATCTATCTATCTATCTATCTATCTATCTATCTATCCATCATCTACCTATCTATCGCAAGTGCATGCAAAACTGTGGTGGGCCTGTTTCCAGACATCTTGATAGAAAGGTCCTAGAAAGGTCCTTTGTCTCTCCTTTTTTTCCCTCCCTCTACTTCAGAGCCCAAGTTGGTGTCCTCTGACTGCTTCCTGTTGGCCATTACCACTAAAGGATTTGTACTATGTTATAACCAAAGTTTTTAAAATTGGTTACTGAGCCAGAACTCCAAGAAATATACTAAAGAGGTAATTCCCTGCCCTCAGGACTCTGACCCTGAACCTACTCCCACCCTTTGCCTGTGAAGTGTTAATGACAACTCAGAGCTCTGGAGGGTCTGGGAGAGAGATATAGTTCCCTACCACCTGGTCAAGAGAAGTGAGTACATGTCCTTCTAGGCGTCTGTGAATAGAATGAAGCCACTGCTCATTTGTGTATTTTTTCCTTTGGTACAGGGTCCTGTTTTCCTTTGCCATTTACTAGCTAGATTTCTTGCTCAAAGAACAAGCCTTAAACCCAATTCACTCTGGAGCCCAAAGATTGGACCACAGGTCCCCACCCACCCTCCTAGCACAGAGTGAATGTAAATACTAAATAGTAATTGTTTCTCTTTTGCCCAGGAGACCTAGGGGTCTTCCCCTCCCAGTTTGATTTTTTTTTTAATTAAAGGGGCTGTCCCTTGAGCAACTACTTAAAGAGGCCTATTCATTGAAAAGGGGTATCTCACTCAAAGTGAGAATCTGAAAAGACCTTTGCCTAAAATGGTCAGAGTCTCCTATTGCATCCTGGACCATTTCCAGTCATCCTGATGAATACCTGACCACTTGACCCAGATGGCTCAGGAGGAGAAAGTGAGGTTGGTGACCTTGCACAGCCCTCCCTTCCTCAAATCAAAGTCAAGTGCAAATCATGTCATCATCTTAATATCATGGTCTTCTTTAAGACCAAAGGACAAACACAGCAGGACCCTGTGAGATTTCAAAAGGCAGCTGCCTTCTTTCTTCACTTTCCTGGGTACCTGAGCCCATGGCACTTGGATAGTGGCTCCCAGAGCAGTTGTAGCTGTAAGAGCAGTCCAAAGGGAAAGAATTGCCTGAAGAGATCAACAGCCAGAAGGAAGGGGCCCATGTGGCACTGATTCAACCTGTGTTCAATGAAGGTAATTGTAAAATGGCTAATGAGCAACCCTCACAAAGAAACTTTATACAAATGTTCTGACTAGGCTTGAATATTAGCTTCTCTACAGATTATAATAATTTTGTGATTCTTTACTGTGAAATAGTTCCATTTCTGTGTGGGAATCAAATGGCCTGTTCTATAGTTATTTCACGTTTATATTCCTGATCTTATATAAACAGGTATCAATCACAAAGAAGATATACCCAGGCTTGGAGGGTACCTTGTGAATTAGAGAGATAAAGTGGGACTAAGTCCTTTGGGTGGAGCTGCCTGGGGGCAAGGGGAGAAGTCCCTAGCAACTACTACAGTGTTCTTAGAAGGATGACCACCAACCAGATGAGGCCAAGCCCAGACACAGTTTGCCAGAAGATATCTATCTTGACAGAGGGGTAGTGAAGAGCCATGGTGAAATGCCAAATGCCTATTCAGAAGTCCCACAAAATATTTTATGTTCTGATGAGGTTTAATTCTCAGTCTCCCTGAAGAGTATGACAATGGTTAGAAGTGAATATACTGAATTTTGTTTTAAACGCTTGTGAAAATTTGTGCTTGTGAGAGTTTTGTGCCTTTCTTAGCATAAATGAAATAAATACCTGTCCCATACCTGATTGATGTTACAACATTGGATACTTTTCTACTCCCCTCCTTGAGGAGACCGCAGAGCCAAGATCGAAGTTTTAAGTAAAGTGTTCCTGGGGTGCTTGGATAATGGTTTAATGTGCATGGGAAAAAAAGGGAGAGTCTAATTCCTTGCTTGAGAGGCCAGGCTCCCCCAGGACTGAACTGGGGTTGACCACCCACATAAGTCCAGAAGAGGTGGGTCTCCTCAGTGCAAAGGGATGGGGTATAATGCCCGAGATCACCCTTGCTTCAGTTGCTTGGGCCCAGGATTAGTTCTTAACTGTTAGAAAGAACAGGCAGAAAATAAAAACTGAATGTAACAAAAAGATAAAGATCAAATGACACTCAAATGAAGAGACATGAGAGGACATTCCCAACCTACCCCTTCTTGGAGGAACGGAGTAACCACAGGTGTTCTCCACATTGTTTTCAGACTTTTTCAATGTGTCAATCAGTTGTGCCGCCTTTTTTTTCCTCTCTAAAATAAATACTGTTTGCTATATGGAATGGCCCTCAGAGGGTGAAGGGAGGACACATGGCATACTATGGTGTAGGAAACAGAGAATATCAACCAAAACTTAAAGGGAAAAGAAAAAGAAAAGAATAAGTAGGATTCCATGGTCTCCAATTCTAAAGAGCAAATTTGGCTGAAGGTGGATGGGAAACTCTTTAATGAACTTTGGATGGTAGAAACAGTTCTAATGAGCAAGGAAATAGGGAGCTGTCAGAAGAAAATGGTGTGAATGTGAAGATAACTCATTAACCAAGTCGCATTATAAATAACTTACATAGCAGGTAGATTCAGGGGCAGACAGCTTGAGTATAAATACTATAAAAAGAGTTGCCCTATAAAGTCTTTTCAGAATAGTGTCAGGATGGATCAAGGAAATGAATCAGGGGAAAAACCCCCAAAGCCTCCTCCTCCCAACACACCAGTCCTCAAGTTGACTGAATGGCAGGGGCAACTGAAAGGGCTTTTGGAAAAATCCATGTATCGAGTAATAGGAAAGTCAATGAAGGGATCAACCTAGTGCCCAGAATGGACTGATCAATGAAAAGGGATGACACAGAGAGAGGGCACAACTACTCTACCCATCTTGTTTGTTTTTTCTTTATCAAGAACAATCTTTGGACTGGGAAAGAGAAAACAAAAAATGTATAACAAGGGGCTACACACCTAGATAACTGATGAGAAATGCTAGTGCTTTCCTTATGCAAATTACCTTTTGCATAAATAAATAAAATTTATTTTGTTTATATTTATATATTATTTCTCAAATTAGAATGCAAGCTGAGGGTAGTGGCTGTTTTATTTTTGTCTTTGTATCTCTGGTACAGTTCCTGGTATACAGCAGGCTTTTAATAAATGCTTGTTGATTTATTTATTGAGATGGTAAGAAAACCTCTTTCAACAGTTCATCACTGGGCAATTATGTTGAGGAAATAGGCCTGGGGAAATTAAATAAATTGCTCAAAGCTATCTAGGTAGAAGGTAGGAGATTCAGAAATCAAACTCAGGTTCTCCCAACTCCAAATTCCAAGTTTTTTTCATGGCACCACGCAGCCTCCTTTGGGGTACCACATTGGAGGAAAAACATTGACAAGCTGAAGGGTGTCTAGAACAGGGTGAGGAGGATGTAAAAGGATGTGAAAGTAAGAATGGATTGAAGGAAGTGGGATGTTTAAACTGGAGAAGAGAAGACGTAAAGCAGTCTTGAAGGTCTGTCACGTGTAAAAGAGATCACATTTGCTCCACTTGACTTCAGAGGGTAGATCTAGGCACAATGGGTTGATGTTGCAGAGAGGCACCTTTTGGCTGGAAGAAAAACCTTACTACTTATTCAGAGTTGTTCAGAAGTAAAGTTGGCTACCTTAGGAGGTAGTTAGAGGTCTTTTGGCAGAGGGTGAATGCCTGCTTATGTATGGGTTGGACTAGATAGCGTGTGGGGTCCCTTCCAATCTGAGACCTTGATTTGAAAAAAGACTTTGGTTCAACGCCCAACCACCAGGTTGAGGAACCTGGAGCCTAGAGAGATTAAGTCACACAGATAGAAAGTATCTGAGTCAGCACTTGAACCAAGGTCTTTCTGACTCCAAATCCATGTTCTCTGTCCATGAGGCCATGCTAATTCTAGAATGGGATTCCTTGCTCTGAACTGATGAAAACTGGCAAGTTAACTCCATTCTTTGGAAGCATGATGAAATGACCTTAAGTTTTCCATATGAGAGCCTGCTTTCCCCCTTTCCCATGGGGGCAGTAAGTCTCATTCCTTCACCCCTTCTTTTATCCCCTCCCTCCAATTGCTTAGCTCACAGCTGTTGCTTCTAGAGTTCATGCCCAGTTTTGTTCCTGTCTCCTTTTCTCTGTCTTCCCCCATAAGGTCAATTATTCTGCAATCAGGTTTTGGCAGATTAGAGTCCATGGGCTGAGTCCAGGCCAGACGGAGACTCTGCTGTGGTGATGGCCAATGCCTCCAAGAGGTTAATCTAGGTGCCGGTCAGATAGAGGTGGTGTGAGGAAATGCAGTGCCATAACTCAGTGAACTCAGCTAGAGATCTTTAAGGAAACAGAGGACTTCTTATCTCTGTTTTCTGGGCAGAAATAAGCCTTCTTGGAACTAATTTGGAAGCTTTTCTCCTCTTCACTTGTATTCTTAAGCCTTATACTCTTCCTCAGAGAGACACCTGGGTTAGGGGGGTGGGCAGGAAGCTAGAAGTCAGGAGATGGTCATCTCTGGGTGCCAGCCAACTGGGAGTTAGGCCTTTTAGGCTGTGGTGAGGTGAAATTGCCAGCCACCTGCATTGGTCAAAATTCATGTGAAGGCATCAGAATATTTTAGCCCTTAGACTGACAATCATGGAGAAATAGGAAGGAACAGAATATCCCTGTGAGTATGAGGAAAGAGTCCCATCTCTCTTACTCCCTGCCCCCAAGATGGGGCAGTGGTAGGAGTGGTGGGTTCCCACCTTCCAGGACCTGGGAAGGGGCAGTAGACTCCTCTAGGCATCTATGACCTGAATGGGTGGGGTTCCCTCTTCTCCCCAGCCCAAGATAGCCAAAGGCTAGACTGAGGGGGTTTGTTTCTATTCTGCTCCTGGCTTCTCATGGTAATGACTCATGCTTGGCAGTGAATGCCCTGGGTTGCCACATCTGGCACCTGGGCTGCCACTCAGGCCTGGCCAACAGCGCATAAGACAGAATGCCAGCACCTCCCCCAGGGTTGGGCTCTGCTTAGCCAGGTCTCCTGAGGCCAGTAGTAAATTTTTGCCTCTATCTGCTTTTGCTCAAGACCCAGCAGCTGGCATGTCAGCCATCTCTTGACCTTTACTTTCAGAGCCAGAGCATCTCAGGCTGCTCCTACGCTGAGTCTGACTCTACATAGCATCTGCCCACTGCCCATCTCCTTTCTTCTTTTCTCATGGAGGCTATTTGGGAGGGGGGGTGCTCAGAGGCGGGTGAGGATCCTAATTTTGGAAAGGAAGGCCTTGGGAGGCATTCAAAAAGTCAAAAGGGTAAGACTTTGTGACTCCAAGACCTTTTGCCAAGGAGGGCACTGGCCTTGGAGTCTGGAGACACGTGGAGTAAGGATACCAGCTTTGAGCCTGAGTGAGCCCCCTAATTTGTCAGAGCTTCAGTTTTCTGTGTCAGAGGTGGGATAATAATCCTCACCCCTCAGGGCTATTGCAAGCTCTTAGGGAGGCACGGCTAGTAGGCTCTTAACCCTTGTCAGAAAAGGTCTGGGCCTAGAGTTCTGTCTTTAAACCTAGCCCTGTCACCAAGTCATGCTTTTCCTCCTTTCTCCCCTCCTCTGTAATGAGACCAGTTTCAGCTTCCCCTGCTGTTACCCTGAGGAGTCTGGGTTGTCTCCAGGTAATGTCTCCAGAGCAGTGTGCAGCCTTCCCCCGTCCCCCCCACCCCAGCTTCTCCAGGGTCCTATAGAGCCTAACACTAATCTATCACCTTGTACAAATAGAGAGCCTGCCAGGACACATTGTCCTGTGTTCCCATTTCCTGGTGAGTTCATGTGCTTACCCATCCTTACTTCCCATGGTATCAGGGCTCAAGATCAGTGCCATCTGCATGTACGCACACACACAAACATACACAAATCTTCACTATGCGGCTCTCCCATGGATCTGACAGCTTTTTATTCCTTAATATACATACATATGTACACACATACACATATACGTACATATATACACAATACACATATACATACATACATACATATGTATGTATGTATGTGTGTGTGTGTGTGTATGTATATGTATATTTGCCTTTGAGACTCCGAAGTTAGCCAGGCTTCATCACAGAGAGAAGGGATCAGGTTTCTCCATGGACCTCAGAATCCTCCCTGAGCCTCAGTCACAGATGGACAGACAAACTGACTGAAGAGAAACAGACAGGAGGATTTGGGGTGGGTACCCTCTCTCCACTGGCAAACATATCCAGGATCTCACAGAAGAAACAGGCCTAAGTGTCCTAGGTCGTTTTGCCCCAAGTCTAACCCTGAGGCAGCCAGGTCCTTTCCCAGTGATGGCTTCCACCCAGCCCCTTATGCTTCCTCCCTTTGGAAGTTTGAGATCCTCTCCTGAGGGACCCTGGGGCAGAGGACATCAGTGCTCTTGTGGCCAGGGAGAAGGCTGCTAGTTAGTTTTTCTGGGCCAGAGACCAATAACTACAAATGTTTCTAAGATCCAGGGCAGTTATAGTTTACAGGTGTGAAGTGCTTTTAACATTTAAGTTGTGAGACCAAGGACAAATCACTTAACTTGTCTTTGAAGTTCAGTTTCTTCATCTATAAAATGGGAGTAATAACCTTCCCCCTCACACACTCTATGTTGTAGCCAAACTTTTTATGTACGCTGGGGTGGTTCCTTTTAAGAAGGCAGAGAGCCAGTCATGAGGAGCATTGGAATCTCAGATTAGGGTTTGGATCATTAACATTCCTTTTTTTCTGCCTGAGGTATAAAAAACCTAGTCTTTGGGGAATGGGTTTGAGCTTTCTGTGAATTCCCACTTCCCTGCCCTGGGGAATGTAGAGACCTGCTGAGCAGGGGTGTAGCATCTGTTTGAATTAGAGATAAGTATTTCTTCTGGCTGTAAGTAAATTTTTAAAATTGAAATTTATGGTCCGTGAATATTTTATAGATCCCAATCCCAGACCTGAATCCTTGGATCAACCTGAGCTGGGCCTGGTTCCAGAACACTGGTTTACTTACTGTGGTTCCCTATACAAGACATTCCATCTTCCAACTTCCTTTACCCAGAATTCTCTTCCTCTTCATGACCTGTAATGTATACAGTGCCTAGCACATAGTAGGTGCTTAATAAATGTTTATTGATTGACTGTCTCCCTTAAAGACTCAGATCACTTCCTATAAGTGCCTTTTCCTAGTTATTAGTGCTTTCTCTTTGCCGCCCCCCCATTACTCTGTATTTACTTATACATTTTATTTTTATGTATCTGTGTAGTTATTCTCTAGTAGAATGTAAGCCCCTTGAGGATAGGGACTATTTCATTTGGGGAGGGTTTGCTTCTTTACTGACTTGAACTTCGTCAAGTAGTACCTAGCTTACCAATGTTGGGAGTATCAAGTGAAAAACTTCTGTGTATAGCATTTTATAAACCTTAAAACACTATTGATGTCAACTATGATTATCTCATTCATCTCATCTTTTTCATGGAATAGAGAGAGAGAGTCCTAGAAGAAGTCGCTATCCTATTATTATTTTTTAAAAACATGTTTTATGAAATATTGTAGGGATGGTGAAAATAACTGTTCTTCGTATTTGAATCCAAGAATTGAAATGTAAACTCATCTTCTGTAGATTCATCTTGAGGACCACTCTCATTGCACATAGGATGATGAGATGAGAGGTATTTCATCCTCTTCCCATATAGTTTGAATTTCTTTCACTATGTCTCTAGTTTTGAAAAGTTTTTCATTCTTCATTGCTGAGAGATGATGATCATTTGGTTTGATGATACCTATTTAAAATATCGTTATTCCATTTTTATAGATCAATGTGATATCTGGGTGATTATGGGAGACAGCTTTATCCGCCATAATGCTCTGGTTTCAGGACGTTGTATTCACTGAATTCTCAAGGGAATTTTGAGATTTGTATTTATAATATGGGGATTTGTTGTGTTTATAAAAGATTATAATCTACGGATTCTAATCATCCCATGTTTTTGTAGTATTTGCTAGGTGCTAAACTTTGGTGACCTATAATGATGCATTGCACAGTTTCTCCTTCAGTCATCTGCATTATCAATAAGTTTAGACTTTGTAAGGATAACCCCCTATAACTTCTGATGGCTGTGACCTACTCCTAGATTGCCATCATAAACTCCTATGTCAAATCCCCATGATTAAACAGATCCACATTACTAAGTCATTTGTGCAATACTTTTTTGTCAACATCTTATTGGAAGAGTTCATGTGGGATATTGTCTTTAGAGGCCCTTTTGATTCCATGCTTGGATCTCAGCTATTTCATGGGCTCCTTCTGAGATAACTGACATATCCATTGACCTGTACTTATCCCTCATCAGCTTTTCTGGGGCTTAGTGGCTTGATTGTTTCAGAAATACTTTATCATTTCTCTTCCTCCTCTTTGATGAGGAAGTATTAATCTTTCTATTGTGTTTGTCCTTCATTCTCAAAGAGGACCATGACATCAAGATGATGACATGACTTGCAATTGACTTTGATTTGAGTGAGGGAGAGCTGTGCAAGGTCACCAGCTTCACTTTCTCCTCCAGGGTTATCTGGGTCCAGTGGCCAGATATTCATCAGGACAACTGGAGATGGTCTAGGTCCCAGTAATGGGAGACCCTGGCCAATTGAGGCTAAGATCTTTTCAGATTTTCACTTTGAGAGAGATAACACCCATTTCCCCATTCCATGAATAAACCTCTTTAAGATGGCCCCTTTAATAAAAAAAAAAAAGTCAAACTGGGAGGGGAAGACCCTCCGGGTTCCAAGAGAAACAGTTATGGTTTAGTATTTGCATTCACTTTGTACTGGGAGGGCAGGGACCTATTGTCCAATCTATGAGCTCTAGAGTGAATTGGGCTTAAGGCTTGGTCTTTGAGCAAGAAATCTAGCCTATAAACACAAAGGAAAAGAGACAGCTTTTGGGCATGGAAGTGTACCTTCCTCTGAGCAGAGCACCCCAGCTAAGGAAGGAAAGGAGATGAGGGGAGGTGAGGGGACAGGAGAAGAGGGAAGGGAAATGAGGGGAGGGGGAGAGGGGAAGGGAGGGGAAGAATCACTGCTACTCACTCACAGATTGTGTTTGTTCTTCTTTCTCCAAGAGGACCAGAATGACATCAGAGACATGATGACATGACTTGCAGTTGACTTTTATACTAAATACTACTAATCTTTCTGTAGTTGCTGTAGGATGAGAAGCCTGTGCTTTTTAAATATTGTATGAATTTTTGTTAGGTTCCCAATCTGCTATCATCTGTTTTCTGTTTCCAAAAGTGTATGTTGACTGGTGTTGAGTTATTGGATTCTGAGGCATGAGATTCTCAGGGGTGCACAGAAGAGACACAGTATTCCATGGGAGCAGGGTAGTTAACTAAGTATACATCTATGACAGAAGGCAGTTACCCAGGCAGGCAGTTAGCTAGTCGGTCAGTCAGTCAGTTGTCAATTGATGAGCACTTATTAAGTTATCACTGTGTGCCCTCAACAGAATGATTTCTGATTTCCTGCCAGGGAAGGCCATGAGCACATAAAACAGCTTTCTGGGAGCTGACCTTAAAGGTGAAAAAAGTTTGCGTGCCTCCATCTTCCCCTGACATGGACAGGAGTTCCAAAACGAATGGTCATTGGGGTAGGCACCTAAGGACTACATAATTTCCCCTCCCTTGATCTGCTTCCTCATGGTTAAGGGCCCTGAGGTGACTCCCACATCCAGAATTATTATGGACCAACACCTCCTTATCCTGCCTCCAGGCAGAGCGTCCAGGACTCCCTTGACTCCAGTCTTGGATTGGGATCCAAATTCTTGCTCTACCTCTCTATCCCTTTTTTCACTGGCTGGATTCCTATTGGAGGATCATCCATCTAGAGCAGGAATGGGCCATGAAAGTCCTGTGGTTCCATCCCCTCATTTTCCACTTAAGGAAACTGAGGTCCAGGGATATCAAGTGACTTGCATGAGATAGAACAGTTGATGTCAGAGGCAGGATGTGAAACCAAGTCCTCTGACTGCAGAGCTGTTGTTGCTCTATGCTCGGTTCCAGGCTTTCTCCAGGCAAAGGGTGAAGTCATCCTGAATCATGTTGCCCTGCGGTAACCTCCTGGCTTACCTTTATCTTCCTTTACAGGCTCAGATAATCCCAAGTAACCAGTGCTGGGAGCTCCAAAGGGCAGCTAGCATTAGGCTGCCATAGGATAGGGGGAGCCCAAGGACCAACGCATTTGTTTCCCCTACGGGAGATTTTCTGACTAGGACCCCTGAGTCCCAAACACTGCTTTCTGGAAGTTTCTTACCCATGATCCCAAAATACTTACATGAGTTTTCAGTTCATGAGCACTCAATGAGTATTTGCTGAGACCCTCTCTGGGCCTTGTTTTCCCCTAGGAGCCTCATGATGTCTGGGGGAAGCCATAAGGAGCAAAACTGTTCATGAGAGGAGCTGGTGGGGGAGACAGCCAAGGGTGCATATGAGGAAATCTCATGGAGATAGTGTAAAAGTTCTGCCCCTGGGTTTAAGGAATTAGTTTCACAAGATGAAAAGAGCAGAGCTCAACAAGAATTTCTGCCAAAAAGGTCTGGGTGTTTGGGTAGACTGTCAGCTCAGTATGAGTCAAGTTTATGACATTATGACAGAAGCTAATTTAATTTTAGGCTTCACTAGGGGACTATAATGTCCAGAACATGAGAAATGATCGTCCACATCTTAAAAAGGGCACTGCCAAGCTGAAAGTCATCTGCTGCCAAGTAGAAGAGGAAGAGGATGATGAATCCGTCCACTGGAGACCATTCCATTCAAGGATCAGTTTAAAAAACAGGAATAATAATTCTGGAGAAAATCCAGGCAGATATGAAAGCTGTCTTTACGTCCTGTGCAAGGAAGATCGAAATTGTTTTACTTGGTCCAAGGGGGAAGAATTTGAGACCAATGGGTAGAAACTTCAGAGGGGAAGATTTTAGCTTTGTTATAAAGAAAATTTTCCTAACACTTAGAGGAATTTGAAAATGGAATGTAGTCCCTCCAGCAGGTTTTCCATCTCTGGAGGTCATCAAATGGAGGCTATGGGACTATTTGTCAGGACAATGAGGAAGGCATTCTTTGTCAACTCCAGGCCAGATTAGATAGACCTTGAGGTCCTTTCCAATCCTCTGATTCTAAATTCATTACCCTCAGAACCATGAGCTGAAATGTGGTGAGAGTTTCCCTCTTGAAACTCTGGTTTCAAATCGACTCAAGATTATGTAATCAGCACAAAAACAAACAAACAAAAATACAGAAAACTTTCTCTGTCCCCAAGGAGTACATTTTACCAGTTGAAATAACACATATGCAGATAAATAAATATTTTGTTCTGTATATTTATGCACACTGAGGTTATCTACTCAAATGTCTATATTCTGGGCAAATAGGGTTTGTGACAAATGAAATTTCACTTTTGTTATTGACTTTTCCTTTTGATTAAGCGGTGAGGGTGTGTAGTGTGGATTGTAAGAGTCTTATATGGTCTGAGAAGGCGTATAGGAGGAGGTAGGGAAAGAGGTGAACCCTGAGAGAAATATAACTTGGAGAGGTGAGGAAAGGACAATGGGAGAGGCTGGGATTCCAAAAAAAAAAAAGAAGGAAAAGAGACAGGAATGGTTGTAATACATACCCAGGAGATAATCTGAGGGGGAGAGGGCAGAGAGAAAACTGGGAATGGCAGAGAGAAGACTAGGAATTACAGAACCCTAGGTCTCGGTCAAGAAGTGACCTGACCTGAGAGGCCATCTTGTCAAACTCTCTCTCATTTACTGATCGAAAAACAAGTTAAAACAACTTGCCTAAGGTCCCATAGGCTGTAAAGGGCAGTGGCAAGATTTGAATCCAGATCCCCTAACTGGAGAGCCAATGCTTTTCCCAATGAGTCATGCTGTCTTATATATAAGAATGTTTCTCTCTCTTAGTAGGGAACCTAGGTCCCTTTTCCAGAACAGATCTGACCTTTTAGGCCCTACGAGTCACCCCCTGAAAACCTGACCATGGGCCCTGGCCTACCTAAGTATAAAGCAGTCAATTCCCCATGGCTCAGAGCTGGATGATTTAGTAGTTTTCCTTCCCTCCTCAACCTGGATATCATGCAAGGTCAAAGCTGCCCAGAAGACTAGAAGGAAATGGCATTCTTTCTTTGGCTTTGGCCCTGTCTCTCTCTTTGGTTTTGAATCAGGTCATTCTGGGCTGGTTTCCAGGCTGTTTCTTCAGCAGTCTATACCCTTGAGCAGCCTGGACCTCGAGTCCAGAGTTACTTTGCCCTCCTTTCTCAAGACATTCAGGGTTTGAGATGCAGGAACAGCTGGAGCCTATGGCTCAGTCTTCATACTACATAATTAGCCACAGAAATCCATTTCTTCACCTCTTACTGACTGAAACATCAGAGATTGGTTCATATTGGCACTGTCCCAGGCCTGTCTTCCAGCTGAGACCAAGGCAAGGAAAGTGAGTGGACCAAAGGTGAGTTTCTACAAAACCCAAATCTGAGTACCCACCTTACCCCTTCTCCCAGTCATCTAGGACCCTGTAGCCTTCATTGCCTTGAGCTAGAGCCGAGGTTGGTGTTGTGGTCAGACCTGACTCACCATATCCTCTCCATATAGCTTATGTGCCTGGTATCACAGAGATTTCATATTCCTATAACATAAACATACATGAAGGAAGTGATATATGTATACACACACATATGTGTATGTATATATACATGTGTGTATATATATATGTGTATATATATATATATATAAATATAAATATATGAACATACACACACACTCTTTCCTAATCCCTGGACAGCTGTGATCCTTTCCACTCAAAGTCTAGAAGTCATACTACCCTTCATAAGATTACAACCTTTAGAACTGAACAGAGGTGACCCCTTCATTTTATTTATTTAGGATCTTTTTACATTAAATTTCAAGTAAAAGTTCCACCTTTTCTTCTTCCCACCTCCATTCCTCATTGAGAAAGCAAGAAAAATCAAACTCTTGTTACAAATGTGAACCATCAAACACATTGAGTTCCCAAACTGGCTGTATTCTCTCAAAATGTGTCTCAATCTGCACTCAATCAACTGTCTATCAGGAGGCAGGTGGACTATTTCATCATTAATCTTTTGGATTGTGACTTAACTTCTTAATTTTATAGATGAGAAAGCTGGGGCCCAGAAAGGTAGATGACTTACCCAAAGAGCTATTACATAATAGCTGGATTCCAAACCTAAATCCTCTAGCTCAAAAATCTAGTCTTTCCCCCATTACATCCCTGACTGTCAAAGAAGCATTCAGTGTGGGATAAAAATCCAAGTGCTCTGACTCCAAATCCAAGACTCCCCCCACCCAAATCTCAGAAGTTTGTTCCTATATCCCATTATGAACTTAATTTCTTCACCCCAACTCTAAAGAGCTAATTCTTATCCCAGGCAGGTCCTGGTCCTTCTCAGCCCATGGAGACTTATGGCCAATTCCAAACCAAACATGTCATCTTCTTCATTAGGGAGCTGGGTCTCTTTTTTTCACCATTCTCT
The DNA here is from genome assembly GCF_028372415.1 of Notamacropus eugenii. NCBI lineage: Eukaryota > Metazoa > Chordata > Mammalia > Diprotodontia > Macropodidae > Notamacropus > Notamacropus eugenii. Next base: position 248,924,828 of record NC_092872.1, on the reverse strand, counting down.
CCTCGAGTACACTATAAGGTCAAAAAGAGCAGTCGACCAACAAAGATAGCCTCTCCTTCTCTTGGGTGCCCCATGGTGCTCAGCTAAGATCTAGCTTGGGGCTAGATCTATTTGGGGCTTAATGAACACCTGACTTCTTGTTTTGCTGTGAATGATGTGTGTGTGTGTGTGTGTGTGTGTGTGTGTGTGTGTGTGTGTGTTCTGGCTGTATGTTTCTGTATCTGTAATCTTCTATCACTGCTTGCCTGATACCTTTATGAGAAGACAGGTTTCTTATGAGCTTACTCATAGACCGTATGTTATTTTATTTTTGTACTCCTAATCCCTTACAAACAATACAACAAATGCTTAAAATATGTTTGTGCATTTGTGGAATTCATTAAGCCTTGGGGAGCTGTTTCCCATTCCAATGGAATCCTAAATCCTTCTCTCTCTTTTTTTTTTTTTGTGGAGAATTGTAACTCATCCAAGATGTGTCCCACCCAAGACAAATGCTGACATTCATTTTTTCCTCTAAGATGCCATGTCTCATCAATAAATATGATTCCTGTCCACTTCCTAGAGATTGTGCCTCATCTCAACTACATCCTGTCACCTTCCCCTCAATACTTGGGAATCTGTGTCTCATCCCAATCAGATTCTGACTCCTGCCCTAAACCCGGAGAGGAGGTGTTCCACCCTACCTAGAATCATACTCATTTTCTTTCATCCCCCCTATTCCTGGAGGTTTTAAAAAAAAGACTGGATCCCCATGTCAGAGGTATCTGTAGAGGGTATTTTTGAGCAGGTGTGAGTTGCTATCCCTCCTGAGGGGAGTACCTTCCATGAGAGGAGGGTGGTTTTCATTCCCCAGCTGCTAGAGCTGGAGGTAGGAATCCCCTCTAAGGGTATCTTCCATTAATTTTCTATATATCTTATATTTATCTAATTATTTAGATGTTTGGCTTTTCTATTAGAATGCGAATTTCTATTAGAATGTTCAGCACCATGTCAGGAACATAACAAATGAATGTTCTTTGTCCTAGAAGAGAACCATGACTAACAAATGCTTAATGATTGACTAAATGACCTCTCAGTGCTCAGCTTGGAAACTGTGACTGTCTTATCCTAGGTTTCTGTCAGATCAGTAGCCATCTTACTAGTTCCTAGGGATCTGTATCCCATCCCAACCAGACCCTGACCCCTTTTCTCCAATCGTTGATGAGTTTTGTCCCATTCTGGCCAGATATAAACCAGTTTCCCCACATTCCTGGGGATTTGTGTCCAATTCCAGTGAACCCTTCATTTCTCCATCTCCTAGAGGCTGTGCTCCATCCCTGCCAGGCCCAGTTTCCTCTTTCTTGACTCCCAAGAGCCAGCGCTGCCCTCTCTCCCTGCTCCCCCAACCCTACCCATCCCTTCCCTCTTCTATCTGCAGTAAGATTAGACATGGTGATCCTGTTGGCTTTGGCCCCTTTCTGGGCTTTGTAAGACCACAGGAATCCACGGGGGGAGAAGCTATGATGTGAAACCATGATTTCTCCCATAACATCTGTGGGAAGGAGACAGGGTGTGACTCTGTCCTTTTCCAGGCCAAGGAAGAGAAAGAGTTGGAGTCTTGCTGACTAGCTTACAAGTCCCATGGGGTTAAGGGAAAGGAGTGGAAGGTTTTGGCTGGGTTAGGATATAGCTCTCCAGGGGCTGGTAAATTTTTGCATCTGGTTATGATAGGACATAATCTGATCTCATTAGAAACTTGTTCTATATCTGACACAATTTCTAGGCCCTCAAAATAGGGAGGGTTACCACATAACTAGATAGTTCCCAAGAGAGAGAAGGGCCTACAGCCAGGGGAAACTGACACCATCCTATGGCTCAAGACTGGGTATTAACATTTCCTTCTGTGTAGCAAGGATTTAGTCAGGGAATAGATATAGAGGAGGCACTGAGTTTCAGCTGAAGGGCACTGAGTATAATGTAGAACAGGAGAGAAGACCTTTCACCAGGTTACTGAGCATAGGTGGTTCAGGCTCCAAAGGGAAACTGATCTGAACAATCTTCTCTCCTGCCTTCCACCCGAACTGTCCCCTTTGCTGGTGTGGATGGCTCCTCTTGAACAGAGGAACAGACCTGGAGTTGTTAAGTCAACAAACATTTCTCATTCACCTACTATGTGCCAGGCATGGTGCTAAGCACAGAAGATCAAAATCATCTCTGTCCTTAAGGAGATTACAATCTAATGGAGGAGATCACAAGCAAATAATTAGGTATAAAGCAGAGATATACAGGATTCACTGGAGATAATCAACCGAGGGAAAGTACCAGTATTAAGGAAGGCAGGGAAAGTCTTCTTGCAGAAGGTGAAATTTTAGCTGGGACTTGAAGGAAACCACATGACAATGGTAAAGAGAGACAGTCAATGAAAATGCTCACTAGCCAGATAGTGACGTGAAGGAGAAACATGGATGAAGCCAGTGACACTGGATCTTAGAGTAATCAGAGGAGAGTGAGTTGTAAGAAGATTGGAAAAGTAGGAGGAATTATGAAGGGGAAAGGGAAAGCATGGACATAGCACCTACTGTGTGCGAAGCATTTTACAGAAATTATTTCATTTGATCCTCACAACAACCCTGTGAGGTAGGTGCTGTTATCATCCCCACTTTATGGTTAAAAAAACTGAGGCAAACAGAGGTGAAGTGACTTTCCCAAGTCATACAACTAGTAGGAGTCTGAGGACAAATTTGTATTCAGGTCTTCCTGACTCCAGGCCCAGCACTCTTTACCATTTAGCTAACCTTAACAGCCAGAGGATTTTATATTTGATCCTGGAAAAAATAAGGAGTTTCTTTCATAGGGAGGTCATATGGTCTGACCTGTGCTTTAGGAAGAGATGTGAATCAGCTGGGGGTTTTGAGAGACCCCCCCCCCCCCTCCAAGTAAGGATGTTGGGTAAACTCAACCTGGTAGTTTTTAAATTATTAGGTGCCAGAAAATTTTCCTCTTTTAGACCCAGGGATGGACTGAAAGAACAGCAGAGATGAGGTGACTGAGGAGAGAAATGATTTGTTAAGGGAATTTAGATAGAAGAGACGACTTCTCAGGGTCCCTGCCTTCCCATCCTCTGGTCTCTGCAAACCTGAGTCTCCAGTGACAGTGGGGGTGAGCTCTGCTGCCATCTGGTGGTCATTTTGTGTCTGGTGCCATAACAGTTCCTCTACTAACTTAAATGCGCGCTGGTCAGAATGGAGAAAAGGCCCTGTCTGTTGTCCATGTCTTTCTCACTGCATTGGTGGTAAACTAGAGGATCACAGCTTTTAGAACTGGAAGAGATCTTCAAGACGATCTATTCGTCTATTCAACCATTCCATTTTTACACGAGGAAACCAAGGCCCAGAAAGAAATGACTCTGTCAAGGTCATATATGCCGTAAGAAAAGAGCAAGGATTGGAACCCAGTTCCTCAGACTCTTAATCCATGACACCAGGCTGCTATGTAGAAAAGTAATGCTTTCCTTGAACTCTTTCTAACTCACTGAGACAGGGAGGGCTTTGCACAGTTCTCAGCAAATAGTCCATGTCACTACAAAACAAAGCAACTCTCCCCTCCTCATTCCCCATCTGTTGTGCCTATTAATACCCTCCGTGGCTCCTGTCTTTAGGACATGAGTCTCTTTACCCAGATGCCTGGAGAATACCTGCTAGGTGGCTAAGTGGATAGAAAGACTGCTGGGGCTGGAGTCAGGAAGATGAATTCATATTTGACCTCAGGCACTCACTGGCTGTGTGACTCTAAGGCAAGTCACTTAAATACTTATTTTCTTTTCCCCCTCTGTTCCTCCCCCTCCCCCTTCCTCCTTTACCCTCCCTTCACCTTCCCTCCCTTTCCTTTCTTCCTCCCTTTCTCCTTCCCTCCTTCTTTCTTTCCTCCCTCCCTTCCTCCCTCTGTCCTCTCTCCCTTCCTTCCTTCCATCCTTCCTTCTTCCCTTCCTCCCTTTCTTCTTTTTTTCCTTCCCTCCCTCCCTTCTTTGCTTCCATGATTTCCTAGGGACCACCAACCCAAGGCACTGAGCCAGGCAGATTCAGATTAAGTCTGATGAAACAGTCAGAAAGTGATATTTGGATTGATGGAATTTTTGGGGGGGAATCTGGAGTAGGCTGGGGGGCCACACACTAGCTCAGCTAAAACATGATCATTGATCATCCCAGGATAGGAACTTTTATCCTAGGATAGGTTGTTTGCCTTAGCTTTCCTGGGTAGGGGTGGATTAAAATTGGAAGGAATGGGCCATTTTTCCAAGGTGAAACCAAACTTTGCAGGTGTTGGTGATGACAGCCAAAGGCCAGGCCTAGTCCTATTGGGAAAAAGGGAAGGTGGATAGAGAGAAGGAATCTTCATTGTTCTAATAAAGCTGGACCTTGTTCCTTAAACTGTAGCTCCATCTCAGTGGTGCTGGCCAGTTCTGCCTTTTCTCCTGGTGGCATCTGTATTCTGTGAATATTTAATTCAGGCAGTGGTCAAAATCTAAGAGAAAAAAGCAAGGGAGAAGGAGAGGGAGAAAAGAGACCACTATGTGTCAAAGAGTGTGGAATGCTGTCAAATGCAAATATAAAGAGCCATGAGGGAGAATTAAATATGCTGTGGGTACTCCTCTGAAGTATGTCATGAGTGTCTGTTTGACCTGTCCATTCATTTATCATTGAATAGATTACAGACCGATGGACACAGGGACATTTGGACATGGAAAGCAAATTGGGAACCTTGAAAACAAAGGAATCATACAAAGAAAAAACATAAACCAGTCAGAACTACGAAATGTACAAGGCAGCAGAGAAAGGAAAGAAAGGGATACAATGGGCCATTTGGGTGAAGAAATCAAGCCCCACCAGGATTCATGAGCTGGTAGATATTCCATGGTGATTCCCTCCAAATTCCCAAGATGAAGTTCCATCAATTCAAATGTGATTTTCTGACTGTTTCATCAGACTTAGCTTGATCCTGTCTGGTTTGGTGTCCTGGGATGGTCCAGTGGCTCTTAGGAAATCGTGGAAGTAGGAAATCCTCCATAACTCTTCTGGGAGGGGAAGGAGTGGCTCAGCAACATCTAGAGGATGCTCTCCAAGTATCTTCTTCCCTCAAGATGGCTGGATAGCCATCAGGACATCCAGGTTATGCACTTTGGCAGAGAAATGGGAGTGGGCAGACTTTCCCTTAACAGTGACTTTCCTCATTAAGAAAGGGGACAGAGGTCCATATATGAATGGGTTGCTGAAGGCAGGAGCTATTATTTTTCTGGGGACCACACTAATTTCTATAGCAAATTACACATTTGAAAATGCTTTCCTCACTGCAACCCTGAAATAGAAATAGAAATACAGTTCATTTTGCAGATAAGAAAATGGAGCCTGGGAGAGGTGGGGTAGGGGAAAGAAATGGCTTGCCTACCATTACATTAGGAATAAGTGATGGCCTAGGGCTTTCAGACTCTTGGTTCTATGTCCTTCCCACTCCACCATCCTACCTCAAACACTGTTTTCACCCTTGACCCCTAGTGCAGAATCAAAACCTCAATTTTATCTTAAGCTCATCAGACCACAGATTCCGAGCCAGAAGGGACTATAGAGATTATCTGGCCTAATAACCCTCAGAAAAGGAAATGAAGGTCATACACTGACTTGCCCAAGATCTCCTCCGTGGCATGGTTAGAGTCAACTCAAAATCATAGATCAACATTTTCGCATCTCCAGTGAGAGTCCTGATTTTCTCCTCTGACTTCACAAGTTTAGTGATGTCTTTGAACTTGCCTTTCTGGAACTGTTTGGAATGGGGTGTAGGTGCTTCTGGAAGGGCGAGACCAAAGGGAAGACTTCATTCTCTATTTTGCCACCTGGGAAGTAAGAAGGCATAATGAGGTGACTTCCGAATTCCTTCTGACTCCCTCTGTCCCTCCTTTCTCTGAGAGCCTACAAACTTCTAGGATTCAGAAAATAGAACAGCCCATCCCCCAGACAGAACATGGATGGAGTTAGCCCATGAGATTGCAGGTCAGTTGGAGGAAGCTTTTCTCTCTTTCCTCCTCAATACATACCTTGACTGTTACAGAGAGATTAGTTTAAAGCTCATATCTTCAAGAAACTGTTGTTGTTTATTTGTTTTTCAGTTGTGTCCAATTCTTCATGATCCCATTTGGGGTTTTCTTGGCAAAGATGCTGAAGTGGTTTGTCATTTTCTTCTCTAGAAGATGAGGAAATAGTCCAAGAGGGTTAAGTGACTTGCCCAGGGTCACACACCTAATAAGTGTCTGAGGCCAGATTTGAACTCAGGAAGATGAGTCTTTTTGACTTCAGGCCCAGCACTCTATCCACTGCACTATTTAGCTGAGACTTCACTAAACTGATTCAATAAACAGGCTTATTCCTGGTCCCTTCTTCCCATGGAAAAGGGTAAAATTTAGGGGAACAAGATAATTCTATTCCCTTTCATTAGGCACTTGTCTCCTTACAAAGGATTTCTTCTTCAATTGCTTACCACTATTGTTATTATTTATGAATCTCTTTCCCTCTCTCACCTTTATATAACATAGAATCAGGAGGCTGACAAAATAGTTGTCTGATATGATTGAGCGCAGTGGATGGGGAGCCATGAGGAAATTTCGGTCCTAGAACAGATGCGACACACATTTTGACTTTGGAGGACTGTTGTCCAAGGTCTGTCCCAGAGCCTCTCACCAGATGAATCACATGATCACAGAATTTGAGAGTTGGAAGACACCTCAATGGACATTGAGTCCAACCCATACCCCAAAGGAACAAGTTGGTTTAAAGACCCCAAAGCAGCTCCTTCCACTTTGAGAGAACTCTAATAGTTAGGAAGTTTTTCCTGACATCAAAGCTAAATCATCTCTTTTTATCTTCTACCCACAGATCTTGGTTCCACCCTCTGGAGCCAATTGGGACAAGGCTTTTCTTTCTTCCATATGACAGACTTTTAAATACTTCAAGTCCCCCTAAGTCTTCTAAACCGGAATCTTCTCTCCAGACTAAGTATCCCCAGCTTCTTTAGTGAGCCCACTTCTAATGGGTCAGAGCCAGGGGCTCTTTGGTGAACATAGAATCCAAGCATAGGGAACTGGATGCTCTTGATTGATGTTTTCATCCCACCACGAATAGTCCTCTCCATTTAGGGATATTTCTGTGCTCTGTGGGATCCTGATTGGGGAAAAGCCACAAAATACAGTAAAAAGTGAAAAGCCATTTAATTAAACTCTGTGAAAGGTGGAAGCCCAGACATAGTGACCTGTTTAAAATCACAACTTAGATACTGAATCATAATTCAGACACTGAATCATAACTTAGATATCAACACATGACCAGTACATGATCAATATTGAACCTTGAGTGCCTGAGCATTTACCCAATAGCTCTGGGTAAACGCCTGGATGGCTGGGAACTGGCTTCAATACTAAGTATAAACTGAATTATTAGCCAAAACATTAACTAAGCAGAAAACCCCCAAATATCCACCAATCCACAGTGAAGCACCCTATGGCTCCTCTTCCCTTTGTCTGATTTCTATAATTACCATGGGAATTTTTTTCCTGGGGATCCACTGGTAGCCGCCCCACATTGCCCATTTATAAGTGTTCATAATAGTTGATTAAACTCCAATAATCAATTTGGAGCCCCTCGGCCTCTTGCTTTGGTATCAAACTCACCCCACAGTTATGGGGGAAGTACAGGGTTCCCCAGCCAAGGGAATTACACAATTTATAGGTTCACATTTCCAACTCTCCACCCTTCCACTAAAGACTGACCTACAGATCCTTTGTCAATATTCTGTATCAGACTTAAAAAGAAAAATTTCTTCTGTTACAATGTTACCTTACCTTTACAATTTCCAAGATGATAGCCTATTTCTATTTGCTTCTTTCTAGGGTGGTTGCCTCATGGGGATTTAGGGAGACATTCTGCTACACATTTACAAAGAATCCATCCAGCTATATCCCTACTGGGACAATCTCAGTTGATGGTTGGAGAATCTATGATATGTTAGGGACCTCAAAGGTATTTCTGGAATGTAACAGTAGCTCTGTTACTACCACCTGAAATCTCTTAATCTTTGTGGGCCTAGAATTTCCTTGTCCATAAAATAAAAGGATTGGATTAGATGATCTCTAAGATCCTTTCCAGCCCTAAAGCCCCAAATCCATGATACTTGTCCAGATCTGTGTTACTCTGAAACATTTTTTAGCTACTGTATCATATTGTTGATTCATATTAAGCTTATTGAATTGTCTAAACCCTTCCATTCTGGACTCCTGAAGGTTATTGGCTTGAACCTAAAGAGCTGTACTTAGTATTTCTTCCTATTCACATGTTTGTGCTGGAGTCAGTTTGAATTGGCTCATGAAATCCAGATGTAAAATTTTCAGTGTATTTACACCTTAGAAATTGGCAAATACTTTAAATCGGGGCTTGATTTGTTGTTTTGTTGATTGTCTAATCTTAAGAAAGTGGTGGAAAAAATGTTATGACAAAGATTAAACTTAAAAATAGGTCATGTTTATATTTTTTCTCTAGAATTCTGGTTGTTAAATATTTACCAGCATACTCTTACCTATTCAATTTCTTCTGTTCAGTTTAGGCCATCATTCCAGCCTGTTGAATTCTTTTTGGATAATGACATTGCCATGTAACATATTAGTTATCCTTTCTAGTTTTTTCAGGTGTAAATGTAGCAGATATATGTTCTATGGCCTCATCCAAGCCATTGATAAGAAGGTTGAACAGCAGAAACAAGGACAGCTTTACTAGAGATCTCTCCTTCCTCTACCCCTTCCCCCACTGACATGGGATGAAACTTATGACTAGAATGTAGATTTGGAAAGTTGTATCTCATTCTAAAGGAACAAGGTAGGTAATGTCTGAGTAGTAGTAGTAGGAGTAGTAGTAGGAGTAGTAGTAGTAGTAGTAGCAGCAGCAGCAGTAGCAGTAGCAACAGCAGCAGCAGCAGCACCCATTAAGAAACTGTAGTCATGAGAAGAATTTTAAGAACCAGAGAGAAAAAAAACATAGTGGAGAGGTTTTGGGAAAAGACCATTAGTTGCCAAAAGAGAGAAATTTTATTGTCAGAGTATTCCCTAGATTGACCCGACAGGAAAATAGTTCAGGAGACATTTCAATTCTGGCACATGTGGCATGTACCAGTAGTGATGGGGGAATTCCAATTACAGGGACATCTAGAAGACTCTCCTTACCAAAAGCACTAGGTTGTAAACTCCTGAGGACAGAGACCATGCTTTTGGTTTTCTTTGTGCCTCCTGCATTTAGAGTAGTTGTCTTGTACATAGTAAATACTTTGTAAATGGTGTTGAATGACTGACAGAGCAGTTCATTTCTTGAATGAGATGAACAATAATTTCATCTTTCAAAAAGTAGAAAAAACATAAAGGGAAATTCTGTTTTAGGTCTCATTCTCACAAACTAGTTAATGGGGTAGAAATGGTGGGACTCTTGGGTGGAAGCTATGACCTCTCCAGTGTGGAATTAATGATAAAGGAGAAGGATAGACACAATCTGATATGTTCCCTTTATTTTGGGGATTAGGGATAGATGGTATGTAGGTTAAGGTCACCATAGAGGGATGAGAAACTCTTAAAAAACAAAAATTTGAAGGAAATAAGAAACAATTCTGTTGAGGTAGAAAAGGAGAGTTGTTTAAACAGACAGATGTGGATGCACCAATCAACCAATTTATAAATTTTAAAGATTTGCACATAAGGTAGAAGCAAGGGCAGGTAATGGAAGATAGATACAAAAGGGTGCCATGAACCTGTAACCATCATATCAAGAATGCTAATGGTCATTTTGGGCTGAGAAGTGAGGAAAGAGAAAGATAACAAAAAAAGCTTGTAATCTCTTTTTAAAGTGTGTTAAAATTGTGTCCTATTCTGGTCCCTCTAACCACTGCTCTCTCCCTTCCAGTCAGTATAGTAAGTACAAGGAGAGCAATAGTGAGAAATAAGATTGCAAAGGGGAACCTGGATTGAAAACTACATGGAAAAAATAGTGACTAGAAAGTTAATAACAAAAGTTAACGGGAGATAAAAGGAAAGTGTCAAGTTGTCTTTGATCAGTTGAAGTCCAGATGAGTTACATCTTCGGGTACTAAAAGACCTGTAGATGTGATTGCTGAGATATTATCAGTGATCTTTGAAAGATCTTGGAGAATGGGAGAGGAATGACAAAGTTGGAGAAGGAAAACAACTTTGATTTTCCAAAAAAGGGATATACTCTAAGTCAAGGAGTTTGATTTCAATTCCTGGAAAAATTCTAGAATGTCTTATCAAAGGGATGGTTAGCAAACAGAGGAAGCATTTGAGGAAAAAGAAACAGTGACTGCAAAGGGTCACCCTGGCTTCATCAAGAGCAAACCAGGCCAAATTAACTTTTATTTGGTTGTAAGACTCTTCCATCAGGGGAATATATTGCAGAACCTCCTGAGGGAGACCCATAATCATTCAAAAGAATTTAATCTAACTATCCATATGGAAAAAAAGAAAAAACAACTAAGTAGTCTATACTATGATATGTTATCCTTGACTTCTCCCTTTCACCCCACACCCCCTGTTTCCAATCTGTTTCCAAGTCTCATTTATTCTACCTTCACAATATCTCTCCAATATGCCTGCTTCTTTCCTCTGACACTGCCGCCGTTCTGGTGCAGGCCTTCATAATCTCATGCCTGGACTATTGTGATAGCCTTCTGGTTGGTCGCCTAACCTTAAATCTCTCCCCACTCCAATTCATTTTCCACTTATCTGTCAAATTAATTTTCCTAAAATGTAGGTCTGACCATGTCACTTCTCTTTCCCCTCTACCCTGGCTCTGCTACCTGTTCCACAAAATTCCAGTGATTCCCTTTTACCTCCTGGATTAAATATAAAATCCTCTGGCTTTTAAAATACTTTGTGACCTGGTCCCTTTTTCCTTTCCAGTCTTTTTACACCATACTTCCCCACCCAGCCTTATATGTCAGGATCTGGTGATACTGGCCTTCTTGCTACTCCTTACACAAGAGACTACAGTTTTTGATTTAGGGCTTTTTCACTGACCATCCTCAATGCCTGGAATTCTCTCCTACCCCACCCACACTTCCTGGCTTCCCTTAAGTCCTTGCTTAAATCTCATCTTCTATAAGAAGTCTTCCCTGGTAGAGTCAAGATGGTATATTAGAGGCAGCCCTCCAGCTGAAGTCTCAACGTTTCCCTCCAAACAACTTTAAAATAACACTTCAAATCAAATTTTGGACTGGCAGAGCCAATAAAAGGTCAGGGTGAGGCATTTTTTCTAGCCTAAGAAAACTTAGGAGGTCTACAGGAGCAGTCTGGGGTAGGAGTTTATCAGGAGTGTACATGTGCTGTGGCAGTAGCAGCAGCTTTGGAAGCTTTCTGCCCAGAGACACTAAGGGGGTCAGTCAACTGGTTAGAAATATGTTGCAGGGAATCTGTTTCTGGCACTGAGTACAGCTGGTGCTGATCAGCAACTCTATTGCCCATACACAGTTCTAGGTCTCAGTTCTAGGGTGGAGAGAAGCACTGATAGTTGGTCACAAGGGAGCAGGGACTCTGGTTACAGTTCAAAGCAAAGAGGAATGCTAGTACTTGTAACTGCAGGGTAGTTGGGGCCCTTCCTGGGTAAAGACAAGATCATAGACCAGGAGAACAATGACCACACCTCTTCCTAGATCACCTGGAAGTACTGAAAACATTCAGATCCCTAGAGCTAGTGCAGAAAACGGCATCCCCTTGGTGGGCTACCCTAAGATGAGGAGAGTCCAACTTTAACATAATGTTCAAAGTAAAAAAAAAGGGGAGGGGCTGGGAAAATGAGCAAATGACAAAAAAAAATCATGAAAAACTATTAATGTGTCAGGGAATAGCAAGAAAAAACTCAAAAGAGACAATAATGGTGGGGGAAGCTACAACCAAAGTCTCAAAGAAAAATGTAAATTGAACTCAAGCCCAACAAGAATTCCTGGAAGAGTTAAAGAAAGAGAAAAGAGTGGTAGAGGAAAGATTTGGAGAAGTAATGAGAGTGATGCAAGAAAACTATGAAAAGAGAATTAACAGTTTAGTAAAAGAGCTCCTCCCTCGTATCAAAGAAAATAACACCTTAAAGAAAATTGGCCTAATGATAAAAGAGGCACGAAAATTTACTGAAGAAAAGAGCTCCTTAGAAAGCAGAATAGGCCAAGTGGGGAAAGATGTTAAAAGTAAAAATAGAATTGGGCAAATGGAAGTTAATGACTCTGTGAGACATCCAGAAACAATAAAATTAAGTCTAAAGAATGAAGAGAAAGGAGGAAAAAAATGAAATATCTCATCAGGAAACTCACATGGAAAATAGATTGAGGAGAGATAATTTAAGAATTATGGGACTACTAGAAAGCCATAATGAGAAAAAGGGCATAGATATCATATTTCAGGAAATTATTAAGGAAAATTGCTCTGATATCTTAGATTTAGAGGGTAAAATAGAAAACAAAAGAATACACCAATCACCTCCTGGAAGAGATATCAAAATGAAAAAGGAGAAAATATTATAAATATACAGAAAAAAGTAAAATATTGTGGAGGCACAATTAGGATAACATAAGATTTAGTAGCTTCTATGTTACACAAGTAGAGGGCTTGAAATATAATAATCCAGAAAGCAAAGAGGCTAGGATTTCAAAGAAGAATAACCTACCCAGCAAAACTGAGTATAATTCTTCAGGGGAAAAGAATGATATTTATTGAAGTACAGGACTTTCAAGAATGCCTGATGAGAAGAGTGCCCCAGAATAGAAAATTTAACATTCAAACACAAGATTCAAGAGAAGCATGAAAAGGTAAATAGGAAAGAGAAATCATAAGGGACTTAATAAGGTTAAACTGTTTAAATTCCTATTTGGAAAGATGATTTAGAAATTTATCATTGTTAAGAAAGTTAAAAGGAATTTCCATAGACTGAGGCCACAGGTATGCATTGATTATGTTGGAATGATCTCCAAAAAACATGGAAGGGTGAGAAAGAGGGATGCACTGGGAGAAAGGGAGAGGGATAGAATAGGGAAAATTTTCTCACATAAAAGGTTTGCAAGGAAGAGCTTTTACAGTGGAGGAGAAAATGGGGGAAGTGGTCAAAGCTTGAATTCCATTCTCATTAAATTGGTTCAAAGAGGGAAGAATATTTATACACACTCAGAGAATGTAGAAAACTATCTTATCCAATAGGGAAATAGGAGGGGAAGGGGATAGGAGATGAAAAAAGGGAGAGTGGATTAAGGGAGGCAGTGGTTAGAAGCAAAATAGACTTTTGAGAAGGGATAGGATAAAAATGAGAAAAGAAGAATAAACAAAAGAAAATGGAGTGGAGGGAAATACACAGTTCATAATTGTAATTATGAATATGAATGGGATGAGCTCACCCATAAAAAGGAAGCAGATAGCAGAGTGGATTAGAAACAAGAATCCATCAATATGTTGTTTGCAAGAGACACAACTGAAATAGAAAGATACACGCAGAATCAAAATAAAGGTCTGGAGCAGAATCTAATATGCTTCACCTGAAGTAAAAAAAAAAAGCAGAAGTAGAAATGATCTCAGACAACACAAAAGCAAAAATAGACCTTGTTAAAAGAGATAATCAGAGAAGCTACATTTTTCAAATAGATACTATAGACATTATATCACTTCTAATATAAAAATTTTTATAGCAAATTTCTTGTCATATTAATTTTTTCAATTCATGAATTTAGTTTAGTTTTCAACATTCACTTCCATAATTTTAAAATTTTCTCCCCCTCCTTTACCCCTCCCTCCCAAGACAGCATGCAATCTGATATGGGCTCTACACACACATTCCTATTAAACACATTTTCCCATTAGTTATGTTGCATAGAAAGACAATAGTCATTTCCCAATTTATAAATGGTCAAAGGATATGAATAGGCAGTTTTCAGAAGAAGAAATCAAAGCTCTACTCATATGAAAAAATGCTCCAAATCACTATGGATTGGAGAAATACAAATTAAAACAACTCTGAGGTGCTATTTCACACCTATCAGAAATGCCAGATACTGGAGGGGATGAGGGAAAATAGTCATCCTGATGAACTATTGGTGGAATAGTGAACTGGTTCAATGATTCTGGAGAACAATTGTACACAGTAAAAGCAATGTTATAATAATGTTCAACTGTGAAAGACTTGGCTACTCTGATCACTACAATGATCCAAGACAATTCCAAAGGAAAAAAATGCCTTCCACCTCTAGAAACAGAACTGATAAACTGTGAGCGAATATTGAAGCATCTTTTTCTCACTTTTTTTTGCAATATAACTAATTAGAAAATATGATTTGCATGAATTCACAGGCATAATTGATATTACATTGCTTAGATGGAGAAGGGATGGGGGGAGGGAAAGAATTTGGAACTCAAAATTTAAAAAGAAAATAGTTCTATTCTATTGATAATAAAAATTTTCCTGAAACAGAGGGAATGTTTCAACAACATTCCCCTGGTAATAGAGGCAGTGTGTCCTAGTAGAAGAGTAGTCATATTAATAGGCTTAGAGTCAGAAAAACCCCTATTTTGAAATCCTGCCTCTGGCATGTATTAGCTTTGTGACTTTGAGTAAGTTATTTAAAGTCTATGTACTTAGGGAACTCCCTAGGATAAATCTACTAGGTCTTATATGGATGGCAGTGTGCTTTGAGGGGAGGGAAATCTGTTCTCACACCAGGAATTCCTCACAGCAATACTTCTTATATATTTGAGGTGATACTAGATGTACAAACCATAGAATCCAGAGTCTACAAAGGATCCAAGGAGAAGTTCACTGAAAGGTCAGTGGAAAAGGAACATGGTGGGTGTGAATGGGCTGCAATATCTATTAGTCAAGAATTACACAAGAGAGTGGTGTAAAGGTTGTCATTGGACAGATGTACTATGGGAAAAGAAGACAGGCTGGTCATGTGGCAAGAGTGAAGTCTAGCCAATGGACGACCTATACGTTACATTGGTATTCATTCAATGTCATGAGAACTAGAGGAAGGTTTCCAGAAAGTTGGCTGGACCCATTATTGATGGGAAGAAATTATTAGAGTCAGGCAGGGTTAGAGGACATGGATGCCTCGGGTGTTACTGACAAGATTACAGATCTGTCATGGTATGCAAATATTCTTTACTCCACTTATTATGTACACATCATCACTGGATATAAGCTATGACTTAGAACCCCCTCATTACCCTTTGGGTCATTTACAAGTTTAGAGGTTGTGGTATTACATTTGCAACCACGTAGCATCACCTAGGGAATCTATTTTTTTAAAATGGAGTTTTGTGCCAGATAACAACTTGAGAACATTCAAAATATAGTGACCCAGCTTCCCAGTTGCTATTCAAACTGGGGTAGTGAGATGGATAGAGCACTGGGCTTGGAATCTAGAAGACTTGAATTCCTGAGTTCATATCTGGCCCCAGACATTTACTAGGTGTGTGACCCTTAACCCTGTTTGCTTCAGTTCCTCCTCTGTAAAATGAGCTGGAGAAGGAAATGGCAAACCACTCCAGTATTTTTGCCAAGAAAACCCCAGGAGGGATCATGAAGAGTCAAACACGACTAAAAATAACTGAATAACAACATCCAATCATCTCTCTTCTGGTTAACTGCTGTGCCTAACTCATTGTCTGTCTACATCTGTTCCAAATATAGATGTATTGGGGTATTATTTCACTGGACTGACTTTCCAACTCTCTGTTTGTATTTTCTTTGAAGTTCAGGGTGTTGACTTTTTCCCCTGAACTAAGTGAATGATATATGTGCTTGATTAAAGTAGATTGTTGACCCCTCAAAAGTTGCTTTTCTTTTAGACCAACAGATCTAAGAACCTGTATAGCAGATCCTCCTGTGTATGTCAGGGTCCTTGCTATTACACCTGACCAGCTTCTCTTTGGTAGGAAGGTGAAATTGAGTGATGAGGAGTCTGAAAACTCACCATTACTTACAGTGAGCTATGGTTGTGCTGTTTCAAGGAACAGTGCTGAATCTCTCATAGCATCTCAGTGTGTTTTATCACCTTTATGAACCTATGAGACAATGTGAAGTGGAAGATTTAAGAAGGTAGATGAGTGAACTTCCCCTACCTATAGTAGAGGCTGGCCACTACTAGAGAACTTTGGTTATGTTTATTTTCATAAAGTGACTCAGCTTCACAAGTCCTTGGGGGCTGGTTTGGGGGTACAGTGGGTCATGACTGCATTCATAGCCCTGGGAGGCTTCCCTGGTGAAGGCCTCTGTATTTCCTATAGTCATCAATCTTGAAAAGGAAGAGAGGGGAATCATGTGTGTGTGTGTTTTCCCTCCCCCAAGTAACCTGTGGTGCTCCCACTACATTTAGTCACTTCTAATTGGCTGGTGGAGGGGTGGAGAGAGTCAGACTTCCTGGAATTAGGTAAAGTCCCTGATTTCTTGAAATAACCTGGCTTGCATCTCTGATATAGCACCTGACAAGAGATGAGATTAACCCCATCCACCTTGGGTTAGAAAAATCGAGATTATAACATCAGTGAACTCCACACCTACTGTTTGACATATGCCCAGACAAGATAAGAGATGCTGGGAGTCACAGCACCTGGCATTTTTTTCAAGTGGACAATGCATGCATCAGTTATGTGTGTATGGATTGCATTTAAGGGGGAAAAAAATCAGGATTTTTCAAGTGGACATGGAACAGAGAAAGGAATGTAATTTTCAAAAGGAAATTGATCAAGGGGGTTTGTTTGAGCAGAGCAAGCTTGTCCATACCACCTGAAAGTACTGCATTTAAAACACTAACAGGGAATTAGGCAGTCCAGCTGTTGTGGCCTGATATCCTTGAGACTTTGCCTTTGTCTTGAGGCATATTCACACGGAAAGTCAGAGGCTTTGCCAACAGACTGAGTAAGTGGTGCACTCTCTGGGCTCCCATCAAATGACTGAGGCTGGGCCATAGCTTGAGTAGAGACGTTAGGAACTAGGGAGGATCTGGAGGATAGAAAGGAAGAGGTCTCCAAAAACAGATAGGTACATGTTTTCTTGGTGGGTATATGGCCCCCTCAGGAAGGGCCTGAGACAGCAGCTCTAGTTTTAGTTGGTGACCAGGAAGGCCAGGACCAGGAACCCAGCAAGGCCTGTAGAAAGTGATAGAACAGGGTATCACAGAATATTAGAGTTGGAAGGTCACCTAGGCCAATCACCTCCCTTTTTGGATAAAGAAATTGAAGTAGGGAGGGGTTAAGTGATCTCCCAAGGTCACATAGGTAGCAGAGTTGAGGAGCAAATCCAAGCCCTCTGATTCTAAATCCAGGGGTCTTTTAATGGAGGGCACTCAGAACCACAGAATCTAAGATCTGGAAGAGATTTTGAAGCCAGTAATCCCTTCTAGAATATCCCTATCAAGAGGTCACCCAGCTTTTCCTTGAAAACCATGAGTAAGGAGGAAAATGCCAACTTCCAACTATGGAGACCTGTCATTGAGCTGCTCACAGAACAGTTTCCACACATTGCTACTAGCTGTGACTGCTAAGTACTATCTCTGTGACTTTGGACAAATCAGTCAGTCAGTCAACAAACATTTGTTAAGTGTTTACTATGTACTAGTCTGTGTTCTAAGCACTTACAAATGTAAGCCAAAAAAAAAAAAGTCCCCCTGCCCTCAAGGAGCTTCCATTTTAATGAGGGAAGAAAACATATAAAGGGACCTGAAAAGTGGGGAATGGACAGAAGAAGGTAACCACATGGGGGCAAAGTCCAGAGAATAAAGGATGGCTTGCTAGAGGCCTTTTCTCAAAATGGAGCTTCTAGGAGGTGAGCACTGTGGGGGAGAGGGAGAAGGCAGCTGAAGTAAGTCACTTAAATTCTCTGAGCTTCAGTTTTCTCATGTGTATGTAACAACCTCTGCCAAGGGGTTAGCTGGTCACAAAAAATCGCTGAGCCTTATTGTTCTCCCTGGTTACCTTAGGGAAGATAATGCTATTAGCTTGGACTCCGAAATTTCTTTCCAGTTGGGTCAAAACATATCAGATTCTGAGTTTGTAGTCCTCACCAGGACTTACAGGAAGTATTTTACCCTGTTGGTGTGAGTTTGCTCTTGGTCTGGCCCTTGATGTTTGCTGGGCCCTGTGGCTCCCCATAGCAGGGTATACACATATTTATGTGTGCATGTATGTGTGTGTGTGGACATATATATATATAATATACATACCTATACATACACACACATACACATATATATACATATCTATTATCTATCTATCTATCTATCTATCTATCCACACACATACACACATCTAGGTCAAAGGCCATAGCTTAGGGTCATTTAGCATGGGCTGAGAGAGGTGTCAGAGGTACTGGGAGGTCAAAGAATGAAGCCAAGGTCAAATCAGAACAATTTAAGAAACATTTATTAAGCAACAACTCAAATGCCTTATATATGCAGAGTTGGAGATAAACAGATGAGAAGCAAAATAATGCCTGCCCTCAATGATCTTTTAGTCTAGTAGAGGAAAAAAATGTGTATGCAAACAAATACGAGGCAAGGTAATCCACCAACAAACATTTATTAAGTTCATGTGTTATCTGTCAGGCTCTAGGTGAGGCTCTCGATATCCAAAGAGACAGTGAAAAGTCCCTGCTCTCAAGGAGTTTATATTCTAGTGAGGGAGGGGAACTTGTACACATAAAAGTAGATACAAAATAAAAGAAAATAAATACATGTCAGAGGATTGGGGGAGAGTCACTGGGAGATGAGGTAGATCAGAAAGGTTTCATGTAGAAGGTGGTATTTGAGCTAAACTTGTATGGAAATGAGGGGTTCTGTGGGGCAGAAGTGAGAAGGGAGTGCATTCCAGGCGTGGAGTCAGCCACTCCAAAGGCAAAGTGAGAGGCAGAACCTCATATGGGGAACAGTAAACAGGTCCATTTGGTTAGAGCATACAGTTTTAACACATCATATCTTAAAAACATGAAAGGTGGACTGGAAGCAGATAGGAAATGATGAAATACATGGGAAAGGTCATTCAGAGAAGCTCTGTGACCTTGGGGAAATCACTTCCCCTCTGTTTGCCTCAGTTTCCTCATCTATAAAATGGGGATCGTGACAGCAGCTACCTCCTAGGATCATTGTTAGATCAAATGAAGCACAATACCTGGCACATAATAGGTGCTACGTAACTTTTATCTCTCTCTCTCTTTCTATCCATCAGTCTCTATCTGTCTGTCTATATCTACCTATCTCTGTCTATATTGATCTCTGACTATCTTTATCTGTCTATCTCTGTCTATGTATGTATGTATGTATATATCTATCCATCATCTATCTATCTATCTATCTATCTATCTATCTATCTATCTATCTATCTGTCTGTCTGTCTGTCTCTCTATCTATCTACCAATCATCTATTATTATTCATCAGAAGTAAAAGTAATCTGTCTGGCCCTAGGTTGAGTACCACCTAAACTTTTAAATCTATTACTTACGTCATGTCATGGGTGCTAGCTAGGGTTTGCAGCACATCTCCCTGCCATTGGCTCCTTCACTACCCTAGATAGGAATGGAGCCTTGGCATCACAATGCATCCCCTGCTGCCCTGGGTACTGGCACATCTGGGCATGCAGGATCAAGTTTATTTTTCTGTTTTTCAGTTCCAGGCTGCTTCTCAGGCAGTCAATAAGGCAAAGGCAGACTTGTGGCCCTCTGCTCAAGTTCTGTAGTCCCTTACTGAGCTAGGCAGCTCTCAGCTCTCTCAGCTTGAGTGGGGAGGAAATAGAATGAACACATCAAGTTTTTTTTCTTCCTAGCTTTTTACAAATTAAAAAACACCCAGTCCCACTGGACACAAATTCCCATTAGTGTTCACAAAAGATAGTATGTTTCTTAATACTGTGTGTTCAGAATCCTCATACTATCTCTGCTCTCTTTCTCCATCCTCATCTCTTTCTGCTTTCCATGCCCATCCCTGGCATTGTCTCCATGGCTAGCTCTATCTCTGCCCTCTGTCTCCTTCCCCGCCATTCTCTCTTTTTCTCATGCCTAAATAACCACCTTCACACAACTGGAGTTTATCCTTATTTAGAGTATTTTTTGGCTGGCCTCTTTCACATGGGAACATTTTATTCTAGGCCAAGGACAAAGCAGGACCCTGAACTAAGTCTGAAGCCTGGATCAGACTCCCTGAATTCTGAGTGTCTCTATGGTTTCCCTCTGGCCACCCAAGGTCTGCACTCAGAGCCTTCTTCCTGCCTGGTTAGGTTTAGCTAGAGGAAGGAGTCCGGTTTTCCTGGGTGGAGCCAAGGGGGTAGGATGCCATCTCCCAGCCTAGGAGGAGGAGGCCCCTTGACTATCTTATCTCTTTTATCTCTTCTCAGCTGATGTCTTCTTGGGCAACCCCCTCTGTTGCCGTGGGCTCACTCACATCCTCACTCACACCTTCCACTCACACCCATTCCTCTGCTCACTGTCCCCTGGTCTAGAGGACCGTCTTCCCCCTCTCTCCCCACCAAAGAGACAGTACAAAAGGCTCCCTCCACGCAATTGGCCAAACCTCAGAAGGAGTGTACCTGTTGGTCTTCCCAGCCCGCCCCCCCACCCCCCCACCCCTTCTCAAATCCATATCGGCCCTTTCAGGAGCTTTTACTCTATCTCAGCTCAGAGCTATGTTGCAGCACCTCCCCCCTACCCCATCCCTTTCTTCCCTGGAACCCAGAAGTCCTTTCATCATCTTTACCAGGGGCATCTCCTCCACCCCACCCCAACCTCAGCCTAGCCTTAGCCCAACCCCAAGCAGTCATTATCCCACTTCTCCTCCTCTGTCCAGCTTGTCCCTTTCCCCAGTCCAGCTCCTCCTACCCATCACCCCAGCTCCACCCCTCTCTCCCTTCCAGTTTTCTCGAATTATTCTAAGAGATCAGCCTGAGACACTGCCCCCCTTGGTGTAATTGATTAGCATCCCCCTTCCTTTTCTTCTTCATAGCCTTATAGTGTAGCCTCTGAGCTTACTTTCCCCCTAAATCCCCAAGCAGGAAGAGAGGTAGTGAGCTCAGCCTCCATTTGCCCAGGCTCCTGGCTGGGCTGGGTTAAGCTGAGCTCTCGGCAGGCCAGCATCTTGCTCCTTTTCTCTTTCTGCAGGTGGAGCGCAAACGGTGAAGCTTGAGGCTTCTCTCTGACCTTTGGCATCACCCCTATTGCATCTCTAGCTATGTGTTCTGTGGGAAGCCCCGGCTGTAACCCTGAGAGTCAGGAGTTGCAGGGACTGGGGCCAAGAGCCTGGGACAACCCAGCTTACAGTGGGCCCCCTTCGCCACCTGCAACCCTGAAGATCTGCACCATCTCTGGTCCTTTACCGAGCCAGCCTGGAGAGAAGCCCAAAGGTGGGCCCTTCAAGAGGGCATATCAAGGATCAGGCATGGACTGCTGTCGCCACATGTGTTTCCACATCTGTCGTGGCATCCGAGGTAGCTGAAGGAAAATTCCCTCCTTCCATTAACTAGGGGAGAAGGAGGGACTGGGAACTGAATAGGAAGGGTGGAGGTGGAAGGGGAATGTGATCTCAGGGGAGAGAGTGTCAGTTTGAGGGAGCCCAGCAGGTTGCTGCTGAGTTATTAGGCTCAGTAGTGCTACAGTGGGGTACTATGAGTTAGGGGGTGACTATAAACTTAGAGTAGAACTATGAGTACATTGGGAAAATGTGCATGAAGGGCTGTGAGCTTAAGAAGTGTGATCTTGACGGAGGGAATATGGGCTCAGTGTGGGAGTGGGGCTGTGGAAGATCAGGGTCTATGCCTGGGCTATATGCCCCCAAGACATCAGCAACCTCTGCTTAGAGCATCAGACCTCTGGGGAAGGGAGGATGGCTTTAGAGGCAGACCAGTCTTGGAAAGGGGGCACAGAGGGCTGGGAGGGATGGATGGGTCAAAGCCTGTGGGATTCTGCTTCTCTTCCCCTCTCAGTATGTACTTCTGCTCTGTAGGACTTTGGGGTACAACACTAACAGAGAATATGACGGAAAACAGGGAACTTTATGTCAAGACCACCCTGAGGGAGCTGCTGGTGTATGTGGTGTTTCTAGTGGATATCTGCCTGTGTGAGTAACAGCTAGATGTAAAACGTCTCCCGCAAAGTCTTTTAAAGTTGAGATTCAAATGTTTTCTGTTCTGCAATGTACAGGTGTAGGTTTTGCCTTGTAACCAGGAGCTCTGGGGGCAATTAGGTGGCACAGTGGATAGAGTCAGGGGGACCTGAATTCAAATCCAGCCTCACATACTTACAAGTCACTTAGCCTCCAAAAAAAAAAAAAAAAAAGAATAGAAGCTTTGTAAAGGAAACGAAAGTACAGGATTTCAGTAAGTATTTATCAAGCAGTAGTGCAAGAATCCTGCTGGGAAGAGGAAGGCTTCTCAATTCAGTGCCCAGCACAGTGTCTGGAACATAGTAGGTGCTTAAGAAATGGTTGTTGATTAATTGATTATTGATTGATTGATCTAGGACTGGAAGGGACCTGGGAGACCATCGAGTCCACCCCCCTCCATAAATATTTGAAGAAACTTAGGCTCAGGGAGGCTTAAATAACTCGCTCAAGGTCACTCAAGTCTTATTTTTAAAGAGTAGAAAATTCCTGATGGAAAAAAAATAGCCTTGAGGATTTCACCTTAAAATCAAGAACTGTTAACCCTATAAGGTATATTAGATATTTTTCAGTATAATGAAAACCTCACTTTTTAAGTATAATGAAACCTCACTTTTTCAGTATAATGAAACCTCACTCCTCTCAACCCCATTTATAGATGAGGAAAATGAGTCCCGAGGACATGCAGCTGGTTAGAGTTAGTTCTCAAAGTCGGCCCTCTTGACACTTAATCTGGATTCTTTCCTCCATAGTACAGCTGACCTGAGGGAATTTGATTCCAAAGTACTCACTTCAGAAAAAACTGATCTAAGGTCTAATATCTAAGAGGAATTGGCCAGGAAACCAAGGAACAGAACATGGAAAGAAATTTGGTTCCGGTTCAGGGTTGTCAGTAGATATTCATCTAACAGTATCTAGCCCACAGCTCTCCATCTTTTCCATTTTGGGGTAGATATTCATCATTCCAGATTTAGTCCCTTTCTATGGTACATAAATGTCTTAAAAAGCTGCTTCTGCTAAACCATTTTAAAAAAAAGATAGGTTCACATACAAGTCATTGTGAGGACCAGCTGCTCAGCAAACACATTTGGGTGAGTCTGGGTGAGCTCTTATGGGGACAAGGGAGGAGCGCCTGGGGCCAGAAATCAATGGTCCCTGGGGATTTTCCCTCAGCTTTCCTGTTCTCACACTCATCTGGAAACTCATTCTCTGTGGCTGTTGGGGGTGAACATTAGCTAGAGACCACTTGGGTGCAGGGAGTGAAAAAGCAAGCGATGGGAACAGCAGCAAGCTTAAAGTACAATATTCTTTCAGCCAGTGATGGATGGATCTATTGTACTTAAATATTCACTCTGAGGGCACGTTTTGTCCCAGTTTTGGCTTCTGGCCTTCCCTTCTCAACTACATTCTTTTCAGTTCTGGCTTCTCAGCATTCCATTTCTAGCTTCAGATATAGTGTCCTATAAAGAACAGTATAAATAGATACTCAGAAGTGTGGACATTGTGGACATCACACACATGCTCTGGGACAGTCATTTGGACTCTCCAAATAAAGTGCTGGAGTCAAGAATACTCATCTTCCTGAGTTCAAATCTGGCCTCAGGCACTTACTAGTCGTGTCATCCTGGGCAAATCACTTACCCCTGTTTGCCTCAGTTACCTCATCTGTAAAATGAGCTGGAGAAGGAAATGGCAAACCACTCTAGTATCTCTGGGGTCACAAAGAGTTGGACAAGACCGAAAATCACTGAACAACAACTTACTATTGGTAAAAGCTGTTTGTAATTCTTACACAAAGTACCTTCATGTTACTTCCTTGATGTTACAATTTTGAAAGGTTGCTCACAGAGTGGGGTGGGAATGGACCTAGGTGATTTGTCAGGGAGACTGAATATAGAAATCCAGCCATCATGGAGTTCCTGGGGGGTGGAATTCCCTCTGATATGAAGAATTTAGTAGATAGGCTAGGAAGGGGCTTTGAAATAAGAAAAGTCAAAGGAGCTTATTCCTGGGGGAGCTAGAGAAATTCCAGGGAAGATGGCACCCACCACTAAGAGATTCCATGACCACCAGTAAGGACAGGTCCAAATTTAAGCTAATCATAATCATAATAATAGCTGACATTTATACAGCACTTTAAGACTGACGAAGAGCTGTATAGATAATGTTGTATTTTATCCCCACAATTACTCTGTGAGGTAGGGATTATTAGTATCGATATTTTACAGAAGAGGAAACTGAGGTTGGGAAAGATTAGGTGACTTTGCCAGGGTTATACAGCTAGTCATTGTTTGAGGTAGGATTTGAACTCAAGTCCAAGTCCACCACTTCTATCCCCTGTACTGCAGAGCTGCCCAATGATTAGTGAGGGATCTGAGCTCTTCACTAGAGAGGAAAACCAGCAAGGTCCAAGTTGTTCAAGGTACATTAGAGAAATGGAGTCAGGTAGAGAGAAACAGTTGGAGACAGGGGGAAACCTCTGCTAGCTGACTCGGTTTGTACAGGAGCTACATTTATTCCCTAGAGACTCTCTGGAACAAGTTGCTGCTTGATGGGTTTGGGGTGGGGAGGGAGCCACCAGCAGTCCAGGCTGGAACTGGAAGGGCATAATGTACTCTAGGACAGCTAGCATGGCATAATGGAAAGAAACCTGGACTGGGTGTGCTTCAGTCCTGGCTCAGCAACATGCTGGCCCTGGGTTAGTCATGGTCAAATAGCTAAATGCTGTCATAAGTAAGAAGAATGATATTTGGCATCCCAGGGCAGCAGAAGAAACCATTTGTGGAAGTTTCAGAGAAGTTAGTTTTCATTTAACAAAAGAAAGCTTGTTAACTAACTACAAACTGTCCAAAACCAGAATGGGCCTTTTGCTGGAGGTCTTTAAGCAAAGATGGGCAGCCCCCAGTAAGGGATTTGGGGGTGAGAATTCCTACTCAGTCCTAGGTTGGATTGAAAGATCTCTGATGTTCTGTCTAATCCTCAGCTTCTGTGAGGTCATTGCCAAAGGCAGGGCCCAGGTCTCCCTAGACAGATGGAGTATCTCCTGCACCCTTCCCATTCCCATCTATCCCCATCCAAACCTAATTTTCTGTTGTTTGCATTAGGGCTTCCCTTTGTGTTCCTGGGGTGACGGATGGAAGCTTTTGTTGGGGGAGGAATTGTAAAGGTCTTTGTGGGGGAATAATAGGTATTTGTTATCTTCTAGGTGCACCTGGGAAGCCTGGCTTTGTGTTGGGGGAAGGTTCAGGGCCTGTATAAGGCCAGGTCTGGTCACCATGGTGTTGAGAAGAAGTAGGGCAGGAGGAGGTGCTGTGGGCTTTTGGTGATTCATCCTTAAATATCAAATAGTGGCAAGTCAATGTTCTTTCCTAAGATTTAGAGCTGAAAGTGATGCTACAGATTTATCTTGTTCAACCTCCTAATCTATTGATATGGAAACAGACCAAGAGGGAGTGGAGGGACTTGCCAGGCATGACAAATGGCGGCTTGGGCTTCCACTCCCAGCTCCTACCTCTTACTTACTCATCAATGACCGATCTTTCACTTTCCGGATGTCATTCTTGTAAGATGTTGGGTTGCACACAACCATTAGGTTACTGACTGCCAACATGTCTCTGTGATGACTTTGCCTCATGTCCTTTTGTTCAGTTTTTTTTTCAGTTTCCCTAACCCTGGTTTCCTACTTCTGGTTCCTCATTCATAGAGGTTCTCATTGGCTATTCAGTTGGTTCTGGGTTGGATGGCATTTCATGGGATCATAGATTTTATTACTTTTTAATCTTTAAATTTCATTTTATTTTCACCTTATCTCTGTCCCACTTCTTTCCTTCCCCATTGAACAAGCAAGGAAAACAATACCCCTGTTACAAACATTTATAGTCAAGCAAATAAAATTCCTGCATTGGTCATGTTAAACATGCATGTGCACACACACACATACACACACACAGAAAGAGAGAGAGAAACAGAAACAGAGACAGAAAGACTGATGTCTCAGTCCATGCTCTGAATCCATCATCTCTTTTTGGGGAGGTGGATAGCATGTTTCATCATTAGTCCTTTGGTGTTGTGCTTCATTATTGTGTTGGATCTTGGAATTTAAACCTGGAAGGACCTTGTCTGTTCTGGCTAGTTGGCTCTGCTTCTCTTGCTGTCCTGCTTCCGTAGGCTCAACTTGAACTTTATTCTTTTTACATCCTTGTATCTCCTCAGTGATGAAGTATGGGAAGAGGAAACATTCCCTTTCGCACATACATAGTGAAGATTGTGCCTTTTCCAACCAAAACCATATAAACCAGAATGAATGAGTATAACTTTGTAAATACCTGTGACTACATGGCTAGGGTATGTTTCATTAGCTGATGCTTTGCTGCTTCCCTCTCAAAGCAGCCAGCATAACCAAAGAAAATCAGGGACAGGAACACCTGCACACTGGTGATTTGTTTTGATTTGGCAACTCATCTTGGTGGTACATCTAGGACTGTAAGGAAGTTTCTAAATAAAGAAACTCAGGAAATGTGACTTCAGTAATATTGGGATTCAATTCCTAAATACTTTGTATTTGGGAAGGTTTTTTTAATTTCTCCCCTCCCCTCAGTTTCTGATGCCACAGGGTTTAGCATCTGGGAAATTTGTTTTGTCTTGTTTTTCTGGGAGGTTTAGGATCTTCAGGCAGGAGATTAATTTGTTTCCACCTCTCTGGAGGAAGTTGAGAGGAAATAAGGGCTTGGTCAGACCCAGACTAGGAAGTTTGAATTGTTTCTGACTTCCCAGGGTTTTTTTAGCAGAGATACTGGGGTGGTTTGCCATTTTCTTCTCCAGCTTATTTTATAGATGGGGAAGCTGAGGCAAAGAGGGTTAAGTGACTTGCTCAGAGTCTCATAGCTAGTAAATGTCTGAGGTCAGATTTGAACTCAGGAAGATGAATCCGCCTGGTTCAAAGATCAATGATCTACCCACTGTACCACCTAGCTGTCCAGAATAGAGAATAGTTGGAGATAAATGTTGGCCACGAAGGATTTTATTTATTGAGCATAGATAGGCCTGATCTCTCTTAGATTTCCTACTCTCCCACAATATGTTCTTCACTCTTGAATTTCTTTTTCACTCACTTTGCAGCAAAATAAAGGAAATTAAATCTATTTTCATACTACATCACTCTATGTAATAAGTAATTTTGATATATTTCACATTTAACATTTTAGAAGGGAAGAAAATTACTAGCATAAAGCTTCATTCACAGAATTCATCACACACAGAAACAACCAAGGGTTTTGCAAGGCATAGTTTAAGTAACGTGATCCAATTGAAATTAATTCATTTTACAGATAAGCAAAGTGGGGCCCAGAAAAGGAACTATGGGGATAACATCACAAAGCTACTTAGTGGAAAAGCCAGAACATCTTTCAGCTAATGTCTGAGGCTTCCTCCCTATTTCCATCTTTAAAAAATCTACATTTTAGGAAGAGAGTTCTCTGACCAATATTCTATTTCACCTCCTTTCCCAACTCTCTGCTCATACCACCTGATCTCCCATCCATTTCTTTGGCTTGTGAATCCAAAGATTCCCTTACATCCTGGTGCCAACCATAGCTACTGTCATTAACTTGTCTCCTCTCACTGATTTTACCAAGCTTGGATATCAATGCTCTGCAATCTTACTTCCCTCTAGTGGTGTTTAGCAATTGGCTCTGGAGGAAAAAAATTGCATGAAGGGAACATTTAAAAGTTTAATTTGAATCACTAACATTTCTTCTATCACTCTCTTAAATCTAGACAAATCAACAAAATAATAAATAAAGCCTGGATTTGCAATGGAAAAGCTCACTCTGAAAATGTAACAATTGATGTGCTGGAGAGCCTGCTCCAGCACACCCCTGCTGCCGTCTTTACCAGTGAACTGAAATCCATTCCTCTGAGGTCATCAATGACTTCTTCTATTGACAAATCTAAGGGCTTTTTCTCACATTGTATCCCTGTTAAATACTTGGTCCATCCTTTCTTCTGGGTACTCACTGCTTCCTTCACATCTTCCTGGTTCTTTTCCTATCCCTCTGTCTACTTCTGCTGATTCATGACCATTCCAGTAGCACACTCTTTCTTGCTTAAGAGGAGTGTCCTCATCCTTTATCAGGCTGGGTTCCGGTTTTTCAATGTGGCCATGGCCAAACTTTTCAGGGTCTCTGTAGCAAACCTCAATTTAGGGAGAGTGGCAAGAATGAAAATGAAGACATAGAGACTGGACAGTTCATTCGGTCAATAAAATTGAGTGTATGCTGAGTCCTAGTGCTGATCCACATGGTGGGATTCTAGGACCAGGAGGACAGTGATGACAAGCCTTGACAGTGAGCATTGAGGTCTCTGAATTGCACAATGGCCACATGGTAAAAGTGATGGAGGTGGAGGTGGAAGTGTGGTGGGAGGTACAAACAGACCTAGACCTAGATTGTTAGAATGTGAATGGATTCATATCACATTCTATGCTGTTGGGGGGGGAAGGAAAGTGACAGGTGAGCAGTCTTCCTTTTGGGGGGTATGAAGGAAAATTAATTCATACTAAACCTCTGCCCCTCAATGATGCCCCTTGTCAGAGTGATCCTTCTGGCACGAACCCTCAGAGTCAGGTTAAACTTTGATCAGACTCCTCATCCATTCTTTTCTCTCATGGGCTTCAGGGATTTACATCTTCTCCATTCTCAGTTCACCACCTTTAATTCTGACCATAGTTTGTCTTCCCCCTGTTTACCTATGGGATAGAAATATAATCTCTCAGCTTCTCCTCTTCTCTTCTCTTCCCTCCTATTCCCCATAAAAGCTTATTAGTCCTTAGTAGTTCTCAAGAGATGTTCTGTTTTGTTCAAGTAACAAAGAAGAACTATATGTAGCCCAAATATTTGCATGAGGCTACCCTCATTGGTGGAGAGAATGATTGATTACTTGTGCACTCAATACTTCAAGCCTGTGTGAGGGAGAAGTGGGAAAGCTTGGAATCACTAGTAAGATTCACCTACATCTCAGAAAACTCAGATTATTGACTAGTTGATGTTTATAAAGGATGGCTTCTTTTAGGATCCCCTCATCTGTCAGGACAGAGGTTTGGGGGTCATTGTGTCTTCCTGGCTATCAATGATAACCAATAAGGAGTAATGGGATACTGAAATAAAACTGATAAGAATCTTTGAAAGAAGTAATGATGATGCTTTACAATCCATAACTGTTGAGAAGGGAAAAGACCAATCCAACTTTAGATTTAACAATTTTTAAAGTGTTCAGAGAAAGAATGGGTAAGGTCCTATGATGCACAATTCTTTGGGGGAAATTGATATAAGAAGCCTGGGAATCTTTTAAGAATTAAATTCTGACAATATAAACAATTTTGATGAGGAAGGGGAGTTGTCTAAAGAGAGCGATGTGAATGCAGAAGAAATTAATCTTTTATTTAATAAAAATGAGTACAGGATTTGGAATTAAGGGCAGTTGATGGAGGATAAATACTTAAAGAATGAGCAGTCTAGTATAATGTCAGAACTGCTAAAATTCAGAAGGCATCACAGTCGATAATAAACATTAAGGACCATAAAAAAAGAGGTAGATTATTTTTACATATAGATAAGGCAGATTATGGCAGTCCCTAATCAAACTTGATGTATCTCCCTTATACAAGCTATATTAGGACAAGAAAAAGGTCAGAGAAGTGATAAAGGCAGATAGGACGATGATAATGGATGATTACCTCACTTTTATTTTACTTTTATTTACCAAGGAGAACATTTTGGGAATTTAATGGATGGAATAAAAAGAATTAACAGGAAACTGAAACTGTAGGTAAGTGAGAAGCTGGTCAGAAGACACTTAGCTGCCCTTAATGAATTCAAGTCATCAGGCTCTGATTAACTATATACCAGAACGATGAAAAAATTGAGGATATAATTAATGAGCCATTGGCAATGAGCTTTGAAAAAACCCTGCAGACTATGAGCTGTCTGTCATACAAGATGACAGGATATGGGAAAATGTTATCTTGATTTTCAAAAAGAGGAAGAGATTCTTTAGACTATAGGTCAGTGAGTTTGATATCGATCCCTGGATGCATTTTAGAACATATTGTTAATAGGACGAGCATTTAGAAAGAAAAGCTGATGTCATCTAGAGACAGCATGTGTGTGTGTTGGGGTGGGTGGGTAGAGGACAGGAGATATGCTCAGGTTACTGTAGTTCTCTCTTGGGCCAGGAATAGATGATGGTAGACTAAGGCAATTCCTTCCTTCCTTCCTTCCTTCCTTCCTTCCTTCCTTCCTTCCTTCCTTCCTTCCTTCCTTCCTTCCTTCCTTCCTTCCTTCTTTCCTTCCTTCCTTCCTTCCTTCCTTCCTTCCTTCCTTCCTTCCTTCCTTCCTTCCTTCCTTCCTTCCTTCCTTCCTTCCCTTTTCTTTTGTTTCTTGTTGGGCAGGCTTCCTAGACTGATTCATTTAGAGAATCTGTAGAGAAGTTATACTTGGATTTCAGAGAGTCAGTTGACAACATTTTTTTCACACTGCTCTTACAGACAAGATGGAGAGATGTGGGCTCAGTCTTAGGTAAATTGAGATTCAGAACTGGCTAGATGACTGGTCCAAAGAGTAATCAATGATTGGTTTTAATCTTGAGAGAGGTCTCTGGTAGAATAACTAGGAATCTGTCCTTATCTAGTTAAAATCAGGATTTTATGAAAAATGACTTTATAAAGATAGGCATGCTTATTAAATTTGTGGATGACACAGATCAACAAGGAATAAATTAACATTTCATACAAAATATCTTAGCAGGCTAGATAGAACACTGGGCTTAATCTTATGATGAAACTTTATTAAGATTAATGTAAAGTCTTATTTTAAAAACCAGCTGTACAAATAGAAGACACAGAGGCATAGCTAGATGATGATTCACATAAAAAAAAAGAAAAGAAAAGATCCAGGGGCTATATTGTCCTAGAAGCAAAAAATGAGCCATCCATATGATAAGACAACTAAAACAATCTAATATGTAATTTGACAAAAATTGATAAAGTGATTTCTCTGAATAAGGCCCTGAAATATCATATCTAGAATAAGAAGCTAGTCTCACAACTCTATGCCTTCTTCAGACCACATCTGGAGTATTTTGTTGAGTGTGGGACATGCGATTTTAGGATGGCATGGAACATATTCAGAAGAGAGAAGCCAGAGTTAAAAGGATTCTGGGAGGTATGCCATGGGAATATTAGTTGAAGAAATTGTGATTTAATTTTTTGGAAGAAAGAAATCAGGATGGGGGAGGGTTAGGATATAACTGTTGTCAAAGTATTTGAAGAATTGTCATGTGTATGAGGAATTAGACATAGAATCATAAATTTAGGCTGCAAGTGAGCTTAAGAAGCCTTAACATCCAAACCCCTTACTTCTAAGGAAACTGATGTCCAGAGAAGTTAAATGATTTGCCCAGGTTCACATAGATAGCACATAGAAGAGCCAGAATTTAAACCGAGATCCAGTTAACTCCAAATCCATCGTTCTTTCCACCATACCATATTTGTTCTTCTTGGCTCCAGAAGGCAGAAGTAGAAGTAATGGGAAGTAGATTTCTGATCCAAATAAGGAAAAAATGTCCTTATAAGTAGAGCCATCCAGAAGTTGAATGAGTTGCCTTAGAAGATAGGAAATTCCCCATTCTTCACTGGTTGTCTTCAAGCAAAAGTTGGATGGGAGATATTGCTAGGGATGTTGTGGAGAAGACTCCTAATCAAGAACTGATTGGCCTAGAACTCAGAGGTCCCTCACAAATCTGAGACTGTGTGATTTTTAGGCTGACCCACAACAAGGGTATGAAAATATACAGGATCCTAAAGTTCTCAAGGCTCAGCATGAATCATGAATTTCTGTGGGCTCTTCCTCCTCATCATATCACCTTGCTTCCTCAGGACCTCTCAGAGGAATGACGTCTTTTTCTCCAAATAACTCCAAACTTTTTTTGGGCATCATTGGTTTGGGTTCTCTGGATTGAGCTCATTGGTCAATTCTTCTAATTCCAGGCTTATCCCCAGCCAATCAGGAAGCATTTTGTTGGCATGGCTTCTTTGTAGGGTTCTACCCATCTAATTATATGTCTCCCCTTCTATTCCTTAAAGTTGGGAGGGAGATAGAAAAAACTAAGAGAGAAAGTTTTTCCTATCACATCAAAAATCAAATAAACAGGTCATTCTCAAAGTTGACAGCCAAACTCCCTGACCCCAGGTTCTCAGTGATTGCCCAGGATAGGGAATAGAGGTCACCAAAACTCTCCGGCCTCAGAATTTGAGTGGTAGTGAAGGAGAGAGGGTTGAAGGGCCCTATGACTCCCTGGTTCAGACTCCCAGTTTTGGCCAAGGACAAGGGGGTAATTCCAAAACCTAAAGGAAATAATTTTAAGAAAAATATAAGGCAATTTCCTTTCTTAAAACTTATAGAACCCATTATCTCAAGAGATGGTATAGTCTAGAAAAAAGAGACAGCTCCAGGATGAGTAGAAAGAAATTCCAGGACAAGAAATCATAAGGACATATTGATGGATGTTTGAGGGAATCCTTGAGAGGAAAGGCCTGGCCTCCTTAATTTATCCACTAATCCCTTCCACCCCTTCATGGATAGACAAAAATGTCCAGGCGAGGACCAGAAAACCAACTTCTCTGTTGCTTTTCAGTGACTTATGGAATGACCAGTTCCAGTGCTTATTACTACACCAAAGTGATGTCAGAACTCTTCTTACAAACCCCATCTGCTACTGGAGTCTCCTTCCAGACTATTACCAGCATGAAAGACTTCTGGGGCGTGAGTTTGGGCCTTTTCCCAAGGGCCTAAGATCATAGTAGGGAAGGGAGGCAAGGCAAAGCATTGGGTCAAGAGCTACATGGGTTTGGTTTTAAAGATTAGACCAGGGACAAGTCTGTTCCTCAATCATCTGATAGCCATGGGTCACAGGAATCAGACTGATGGGGGCAGGGGATGAGCTCAGGTAATCATCCTGTTCCCTGCTGGAGGTCTTGAAATAAAGTCTGGGTGACTACTTGTCAGATAAATTGTAATAGGTATTCTTTTGCAGGTGTGGGTTGGATTGGATAGGCTTTCTAGCCCTGAAATTTTGTTATTCTGTAATCCTTAGGTGTTAACTACTCTAGGTTACTCTGGGTATCAGACTGGGGAATGGGTGTTAGATTGGGAAGTAGATGACCAAGTCATGCCTCCCCCAATCCTGGGCTTGCCCTTGGTTCAGTTTGCCCAGGGCCCATTGCTTGATAGTCTCTATTGGAACAAGTGGTATAACAACCAGAGCCTGGGCCAGAGCACACACTCATTCATCTACTACGAGAATCTACTTCTGGGTGTTCCAAGGCTGCGACAGCTCAAAGTGAGGAATGACTCGTGTGCTGTACATGAAGATTTCCAAGAGGACATACTGGGCTGTTATGATGTCTACTCCCCAGACAAGGAGGAGAGGCTCCCTTTTGGACATCTCAATGGCACTGCGTGAGTGTGACCCCTTTGTCCTGAGCAAACAGAAAGGGGATTTTCATCTAGTCCAGGTGCACTGAAAGATGAAATAGAGTCAGGCAAGAACAAGTTGCTTTTTTTGAACTTTGGAGAGTTTCAAGAGAAACAGCTAGAGAAACAGAAGTAATGAGGGGACCCTTGATTTGGGGGGTGATAATAGGGGATGGGGGGAAGAGGGTGGAGTTATAGGGATGAAATCATGGGGAGTGGGGACAAGATAAGGGATAGAGGCAGATGGGGAGGATAGGGTTAGCATTACTTCATCAAGAATAGGTTATTTCTTCATTATCATCATCATCATTTTATAAAATAAACCAGGAGCTTTGGGGAATGTCAAATTTAAGCAAAACATTAGGTGGATTTGGAAGTGGTTGAATTATTAGACCTAAAGAAAAATGATTAATGGATCAATGTCCACTTGGAAGAAACTTTCTATTGGAGTGTCATAAAGACTTTTTCTCAGTCCTGTTCTGTCCAACAGCTTTGTCATTGGACGAAGGTATAGATGGCATGCTTATAAAATTTTTAGGGAATATAAAACCAGGATGGATATTAATATGTATGACGGAATTGATATTCAAAAAGATCTCAAAAAGTTAAAATGATGAGCTGAGTAAAGAAAAAAATGAATTCATCAAGGATAAATGTAAAGTTCTAAGTTAGGGTTCAAAAAATCAATTGCAAAATTCCAGAATGGGAGAAGTGTGTCTTGACAAGCATTAATGTAAAAAAAAAAACCAACCACCTTTTTGTAATGGACTGAAGCTCAATATGGTTCAAGAATGTGACATGACAGTTGAAAATCCTCAGGACTAGGGAAATAAGTGTCCTCTTGCTCTCTTTATTAGTCAGAACACACCTAGAGTATTATGTTTAGTGCTGGACAGTATGTTTTAGGAAGGACATTAAAAACCTAGGGCAGGTCCACTGGATGGTACCCTAAATAGTGATGAGATCAGAGATTATGACATAGCAAGACTGGTTGAAAGAACTGGGGATGTTTAGCCAGAAGAAGAGGAGATTGTAGGGTGGTGGGGAGAGAGATGATAGCTCTCTTTAAATATGTGAAAGTCTAAGTGGAAAGATGGATTAGATTTATTTTGCTTGGCTCCAAAGAGCAATACTGAGAGTAGGTAGATGTTCCCGAAAGGTAGGTTGAGGCCCCATCTTGAAAGACTTTCTAACAATCAGAGCTATCCCAAGGTGAAATGGACCGCTTTGATAGGTGGTTACTTCCACATTACTGGAGAGTTTTCAAGCATCAATTTAATGATGGGATCTTGGAAGGGATATTATACTCCAGGTAGAGGGTTGACTATATAGCCTCTAAAGTTCTCCACTCTGAGAAATTGTGATGCAGTGGCAATAGCAGAAGAGGTGCATGCAGGAATGGGGGGTGGGAGAGGTTTACTAGTAGGAGGTGTAGCCACTGTTAAGAGGAAGGACTAGCCCTCCCACCTACTATCATCCATGGCAGGTGGACATACCATTCAGAGGATGAACTGGGGGGCTCCTCTCACTGGGGCCAGCTTACGAGCTACAGTGGTGGTGGCTATTACATGGACTTACCAGGGCCCCGTGAGGCTAGTGCCAACGTTCTGCGTGGCTTGAAAGATGGGCTGTGGCTGGACCGGGGGACCCGCGTTGTCTTCATAGACTTCTCTGTCTATAATGCCAACATCAACCTCTTCTGTGTGCTGAGGTGGGCCCAGATCCCCAACTCTGAGATCCCACATCTCCCCCTGCTTGACCTATCTACTAGAGACCCTGTCTCCTTCTTGAAACCTTTCCCTTTCCCTAGGCTTTTTTCTTGGGGACTGCTGGTCATAAGGGGCCATATCTCACCTATCTCATCTCCTGTCATCTCCCAGGTTGGTGGTGGAGTTCCCAGCCACAGGAGGGGCTGTTCCATCCTGGCAGATCCGCACGGTAAAGCTGATTCGCTATGTGAGCTCTTGGGACTTTTTCATTGTGGGATGTGAGATTCTCTTCTGCATCTTCATCTTTTACTATGTGGTGGAGGAGGCCTTGGAGCTGAGGATTCACAAGTTCCATTATCTGAGCAGTGTTTGGAACATACTGGATATGGTAGTCATCTTGGTGAGGAGGGGCATTGTGTGTCATGCTGGTGGGATGAGGAGGGAAGTGTTGGCCACCTGCTGGCCAGGGGGTAATGGAAAAGGGTCACAGGTCACAAGTCAAGAGCAAGAGAGAACTTCCATTATGTGGTCCAACCCCTTTGCTTTACAAATGAGGAAATGAAGGCCCAAGAAGTCTAAGGGACTTAACCAAGATCACATAGCTAGGTGGGATTGTGCTTGGAGGCCATTCCAGAGGCCCAGAGTAGGACTTTTTTTTCACTTCCCCAAATCCTCTGACTTCCCAGTTGTTGCTCTTGTGAACATCCTAGACATGGTACCCATTTTGCTGGTCAGCACTTTTCTTGTGGGTCAGGATTTCCACATAACCTGTGTGACCCACCTCATAGCTTCCCTTGTCCAGAATCCTCTGAACATTCTGTGGAGCTTTTCCTTCGTGTCCTCTCAGAGGGCCATTCATTGTTCCCTTTGCTCTATTTAAAAACAAAAATCTTCAGTTCATCAATTTAACAAACTTTTACTAATCAGCTGTTGTGCGTCAGCAATAGTGCTACAGCACTGATGATACAAACACGAAATGAAAGGCAGAAAAAGAGAGAGAAAGAGGGAGAGAGAGAGAGAAAGGAAGAAGGAAGAGTGAAAGGAAGGAAGGAAGGAAGAGAGAGAGAAAAAAGAAAGAAAGAAGAGGAGGAAGGAAGGAAGAAAGAGACCTGCCTACAAGGAGTTTACATTCTACTGAGGATAAAAGCAGCGTGTCCATAAGCAGTCAGTGAATTAACACACTTAATATGTGCCAGGCATTGTGAGAAGTACTGCAAGGACGAAGAAAGGCAAAAATACTGTTCCCTGCATTCAGAGAACTTACAATCTAACAGGGGTTGGGGGGGGGGCAATCATTAGGCATACACAACATTTATCATCTCAGAGGGAATGCAGTGGCAGCTGGGGCTGGGAAAGTCTTCCCTCCTGCACAAGACAGGGTTTGTGGTTACAGAGAAGCCAGTATAAAATATGACTAACGCAACTGAGGGGGTGGAGAGCATTGACAACTAGGTAAATCAGGAAAGGCTTCTTGTAGGAGGTGGCCTTAAGGGGGCATGGGTTTCCAGGAGGTAAATGTGAAGAGGGAAAGCATTCCAGGCATTGGGGGAACAGAAGGGGATGATGGGATGTCATCTATGGTACCTACTGTGTCTTGCCAACAAGGAGGAAATGCTACCCCCAAACTACCTTCTTCTACTTGTCTGTCTGTCTCTCTAGCTATCCATCATCTATCTATCTATCTATCTATCTATCTATCTATCTATCTATCTATCTATCTATCTATCATCTATCTGTCTATCTATCTATCCATCTACCTATCTATGTCTATCCTATCTGTGTGCATGTATGTATGTATATAGCTAGTATGTGTAATTTTTTCCATATGGTTTCTTCTCCCCTTTATTGTGATGTGATCTCCTGGGTAAGGACCCTGTTTTTGCCTTTCTTTGTTTCCCCAGAGCTTATTACAGTTCCTGGCATGTGGTAAGTGCTAAATAAATGCTTGTTGACTGACTCTCTCTATCCCCTGTACTTGAGGCCTCCAGGTTTAATCTCCTCACAGCCAGTAGAATTTAGGCCAGCCCAAAGCCATAGATCAAAGGAGAAGATGAATGTAAAGTACTTTATAATCCTTAGAGTACTCCACAAATGTTGGCTATTACTACTAAAATTCACCTTGGGACCCACCTCCTCTAGGTCTAGATTCCTTGGACCCCATCCCCACCTCCAGGGCCCTTGAAATTGGTCTCCAGTTGGTTAAGTTTTTGGAGAAGGTAGAAAACTCACCACTGCCAGTCTAGTCTGGGGGAAGTCCATTGCCCAGGTCTCCACTCCTGGCAGGGATAGTGCTGCCCACATCCACATGCCAGGAATTCTGCACCAAAAATCTGGGTTCTGACAAATTTGGTGCATTGGACCCAAGGAAATCAAGGCCTCTGATCCTCCCCCATTTGTCAGTACTCTCACCAGTCTTTCTAAGGCTCCCTGTGTCTACCAGCAGGGTGGGGCCAGGACAGCTATCCAGAGTCCTGCACTTGAAGTCCAAGCCATGAGATGCCCAAACCTGTCAGCATGGGCTGAAGCTCCCTTGCCTGTCTGTAGTTTTTCCCTCCCCTTCCTCTTGGTAACAAGGTCATGCTCTCTTCTTGTCTTCCACTCATCCAGCCAAGTACGACCCTCCAAACCATCAGCTTGTCAGGCAGAGTACTTTGTCAACCCAGAGCTGCTAATTGAACCCCTTCTTTAGGCCTCCTAACCCCAAAGACCTTCTCTGGTAGTTTATGCATATAATTAGGAAATGATCTCTTCCCTTGCTATTTGTATAACATTGATAGAGCAGCCCCTCAAATGACCAGTTCAGCTTTGAAACTGTTCATCTTCCCACAAAGGGCTTCTTTTCTCCACCAAAGGCATGGTCCCATCAAGTGTGGCTGCTGCCAGTCTTCCAACAATGAACCAGTGCTGTGTTGAATCTTAAAGCCCAGTGGATACTGCTCAAGGAAAGTGAACATTTCTTACTACTGTCCCCAGAAGATGGGCAGGGATACATTCATAGATTCCTGTGGTGGTGGAGCCACAAGGAAGGCAGGGGAGAGGGTGTTAAAGCTACCACTAGAGGCTACATCTATAGAACTGTACTGTCCTTTCATTCAGAGGTTAGGCTTCTTCTGTGCTCTGTATCCCCTATCCCTTCCATCCTACTCGGGGTGATAGGAGAAGGTGGAGAACTAACTTTGTGGTGCTAGAGTTACTGGTGTAAGGGTCCCCTGAACTCTAACTGCCAGGATTCCCTGACCTCTGACACAGACACATGAGAGAATAGGAGAGGGTTCAGAAAGTGCTTTTAAGGACATGGTCAATGCTGATCTTATGATAAAGATCCATCAGTTTCAAACCCCCTTACGTCATCTGCTGTGGGCATGTGGCAGCATGAGTGAGCACATGAGACTTCTGTTCAGACACACACAACCTAGAGAACACAAAGTAACCAGGGACTGCTGAAAGGGCTTAGAGGCCCCTGACACTGACGATACATGTAGCCTTCTAAGGGAAAGGGTGGTTATGAGTTTCCACTTGTGCGGTAGCAGTAACTAAAGAGACTGGGTGCTCATATCTGACTCTCATGACTCCTCCCGCTCCTGTGACCCCCTGACCACCCTCTTCATCTTTCCCCAGCTCTCCATTATGGCTGTGGGCTTCCATGTGTTCCGTACCCTGGAAGTGAATCGCCTCATGGGGCACCTCCTAGAGCGTCCAAGTGACTATGCTGACTTCGAGTTCCTAGCTTTCTGGCAGACACAGTACAACAATATGAATGCTGTCAACCTTTTCTTTGCATGGATCAAGGTATGAGCTCCTCCCAGCCCCATAATTGTTCCCTGGGACGCCCCTCCTCACCCCTTCCTTCCAGCCATGACTATCCCAAAATCATTCCCTTAGAGCCTTTCATACAGGTCACACCCAATCATCCTCTGTGCAAGGGCCCCTCCAGGTTAGCCTGTCGCACCTCTGCCCCTCCCATCCATCCCTTCCCCTCAAAGCCCAGCTCCCTTCATACAACACCATCCAAGGCCTCCCCATGTAGGCCCCTCCAGAGTTCCTTCACACAGCACCCCTACAATCTCCCCATGCTTCCCATGTTCCCTCTAAGACCCATGGGCTTCTTCCACAGATATTCAAGTACATCAGTTTCAATAAGACGATGACTCAGCTGTCGTCCACCCTGGCACGTTGTGCCAAGGACATCTTGGGCTTTGCGGTCATGTTTTTCATCGTCTTCTTTGCTTATGCCCAGCTGGGCTTCCTGCTCTTTGGGACCCAAGTGGAAAACTTTAGCACTTTTGTGAAGTGCATGTGAGTGTGTTATCCTCCTGCTCTGAGCCCCGTGGGCTCCTGAGGTCTCTGGGGAGATAGGTCTGAGTACCTGTGTGTCTATGCGTGCACCTGTGTGTGAGAGCGTGGGCATGTGTGCTCCCCAGGGAGCTCTCCCTGAGGGTGCATTTTGTGTGAGTGTGAGTGGACGTGCATGTGTAAGAGTATACACACGTGTGAGTAAAAGCCTGCTCATGCCCCTAACCTCCATCCCCTGCCCTGGTTGCCTCTGGTTGGGATATAGGGTGTTGGCCTGGCTCTTGAGTCAGAAGTAGGGAATGGGGCTAGGGGGTAAAAGGGTGGTTGGAGGTATGGGACCAGGGCGAGGGGAGAGGCTGGAGCTCAGGCCTTTGGGTGAGGCAGAGCCCTGCCCTCTCAGCTTCACTCAATTCCGGATCATCCTTGGAGACTTTGACTACAATGCCATCAACAAGGCCAACCGAGTCCTGGGCCCTGCATACTTCATCACCTATGTCTTCTTTGTGTTCTTCGTGCTCTTGGTGAGGCCCAGGAGAGACTAGGGCCAGATGTGGGACAGGGGTGTAGGGGGAGGAAGGAACTAAAGGCCAGCAAGGGTTAAGGTCCCTATGATGCTGGGTTTGGGGCAGGGGGAGCCTCCCACTCAAATCTGGGTCATTTCTACAATTGTGGAGGAGGAGCTCCAGACTAGCCTGTGCTTAGGGCTTGGATGGGTATGGGTGGGTCAGGGTGTTAGTGGATCAGTGAAGTGTGAGCAGTCATTAGGATCCATAAGGTCAAAACAGTCAATAGGGCCTGTGGGATCATGGGATTTATCTATCTAGAAAGAACAGGTGGTGGTGCAGCGGATATAGCTCAGGGCCGAGAGTCATGAAGAACTCAGTTCAAATTTGACCTCAGACACTTATCAGCAGTGTGACGCTGGGCAAGTCACCCAACCTCTGCTTGCCTCAGTTTCCTCATCTGTATCATAGCCCCTACCTCCCAGAGTTGTTTTGAGGATCAAATGAAGTAACATTTGTAAATCGCTTAGCACAGAGTAAGTGCTATGTAAATGTTAGCTATTAGTATTATTAGCTGGAAAGTTAGGAGGCAAAATGGCAAGGGCACTGGACCCGGAATCAGGAGAGACCTGGGTTTGAATATGGAGAAGGCAGGGGAAGGAATGGCAGATTCTGAACTTTGAGCCTTTGGTCCTGAGTTCAAATCCCACCTCTACCAGTTCTGTCAACATGACCTTGGGCATGACACTTCAGGCTGTTTCCTTACCTGTAAAAAGAGGAGATAGGACACAGCGACTCCTAAGATCCTTCCTCACCCTAGTTCTATGGTTCTATGATTTGAGGCAAATCGCTGAAGTTTTTTGAGACTCAGTTTCCTCTTCAGTTAATTGAGGATTGTGTCTTCTGTAGTTCTGACCTCAACGGGTGGTTGTGAGGGAGTCCTCTGTGTAGGCTGGCTCCTGTCTTCCTGAGAGGTCATCTAGTTCAACCCTCTGGTTTTACCATTGAGATAACTGGAGCCTGAAAAGAAGGAGAGTCAGAATTTGAACCCAGGTCTTATGGCTCCAAATATGGTGCTGAGTCCACCCTGCCTTAGGGCCAGTGCAAGCAGCAGATCTCTTTAGATGATAGGTCAGAGGGTGCAGATACAGGTGCCTGGTCCTTGTCTCCTAGAACATGTTCCTGGCCATTATCAATGACACGTATTCTGAGGTGAAGGAGGAGCTGGCTGGACAGAAGGATGAGCTGCAGCTCTCAGACCTCCTGAAACAGGTGCCCAGCCCTAACCTTGGCCTGAGTTCAGCCCTGGTAACCCCACCATGGTGTCCCCCACCTCCTGCCCCTCAACCTCCAGGCTCCAGGTCCCAGTGACTCCAGGTCCCAGCACCTCTGCATGCCAGCAGGATCCCCCTGCCTTGGGTGGCCTGGATTCACTTTGACAGGTAGCAGGGCAGTCCACTACTGCCCCCTCCCTATTCCTGCTCCTCCAGGGCTACAACAAGACCCTGCTGAGGCTGCGCCTGAAGAAGAAGCGGGTGTCAGAGGTGCAGAGGGTGCTCCAGGGTGGGGAACCACAGATCCTGTTCGAGGATTTCACCAACACCTTGAGGGAGTGAGTAAGAAAGAGCCAGATGCCCATCCTCCAGTCTACCACTACATCATGTGGGCCCCCTGCACCCGCCCATTCATGTGCATGCACGTATACACATGCACACACATGCACACACATGCAAACCTGGCTTTCCTCCTCTAGCCCTGTTCTTCCCATACTCACGGTACTCTCTCCATCATGGAAAGTGTAGTCCAGCCATCATGTCAGGCAGGACCAGGTTCTCTGGGGGTGCAGAGAGGGAGCCTGGTAGAAAGTCCTCTGGATTTAGAGCCAGCACCCTGAACTGGAATCCTAAATCTGCCACTTACAGCTTCTTTGATGCTGGGTCAGCAAGCTGGGGAGACCCTCTCTGGTCCTCATTTGTAAAAAGAGAGGGTTTGATTGGATGGTCCAAAATCTGTGATACTCTATGTAAATGATTATGGATCACAAAGAGAGTTCAGCCTATACAGAATTGTATGCAGTCGTGGGGAGGGAGGGGGGTAGTGGGGGGTAGGTGTGGGGGGAAAAAATCTCAATTGTATGGCAGTGATTGTTAAACATTAAAAAATAATTAAAAAAACAACAAAAACAAAAACAACAAAAAAAAAAAAAACAAAGAGAGTTCAGAGATCAGAGGTGCGAGATTTCAGAATTTACCAGTCACAGCTCTCTTCCCTGCCCTGACCTCTCCTCTCCGTCTCTCTCTCCCCTCCCTGCCCAGACTAGGACATGCCGAGCATGAAATCACTGAGGTCACAGCGGCTTTCACCAGGTTTGACACAGATGGCAATCGTGTGCTGGATGAGGAGGAGCAGGAGAGAATGCGGCAGGACCTGGCAGAGAAACAGGTGACGGTTTGTGGACGGGGGCAGGGAGGAGAGAGGAGTCTAGGGGGCTTTCCGGGGGTCTCTGGGGATGTGAGTGACCAGGAGCGATGTCTGTGCCAGGTGGCGCTCAGTGCTGAGATTCAGACCTTGGGCCAGTCCCTGAGAGGAAGCCAGAAGGATGAGGTGCCCGCAAGGAGAGCCGGGGAGTGCCTCTGGGGGTCTGCAGAGGAATTCCACAGGTATGTGCTCTGAGGGATGCAAGGGAGACTGAGCCCTGACCCTGTTCTCAGCCGCCTTTCCTAGACCTTGTCACTGCTCAGCCCGAGGCTCTGCTATAGGTCTAGGAAATTCAGGGCCCTGGCCCTCTGGCCACACACCACCCAGGACATTGTTCCCCTGCCCCTAGACCATCTCCATCCCTACCCCCAGACGTGCTGTGTCTGTCTCCTTCTGCCTTTTTTTAGGACTCTCCTCTGCTCACCAGCCTTCCTTTTCTGCCCCCTAACACACACGCACACACACACACACACACACACACACACACACACACACACACACTGATATATAAGGTTCTCTATTCCATAAGCACACAGCGTTCACTCTACACCTCCTTCAAGACAGATGTAGCTCTATTCCCAAGGCACAGGGTTCTTACCCCCAGACACATAAGGCTTTGTGTGTGCATGCATGAGCGCACACACACACACACACACACAGACACACATACACACCTCCACAAGATTCTTAATAACTCTCCCATAAGGCACATGTGGCTTCCTGTTCCCCCCACTAAACACATAAGTCTCTGTTCCTGCCCCTCCTCCACCTATCCTAGGGAAATCCAGTATTCTCTCTGCTACCCCTGCTCCCCCTTTCTTCCCCAAAAGACACACACAGGGCTGTCCTCCATTTACTCAGACTGGTCTTTTCCTAACCACAAGTTGCTGGGCTCCCTCCATTCCTCCCTCATCCCCCATACATGACTGTGCTTAGCCCAGACCCATACAGCTGCACTCCTCCAACGTTTCTCCACAGATACACACAGGGCTTTTGTCTCTGGTCATGCACAATTCTGTCTCCATACAGGACTTTGCTTCACCCCCACCCACCCACTCATAGGCCCACAGGGCTCAATCTCCTTCCCTGAGAGATTGGCCCCTGCTTCCATCCCTGCCCTCTCCCCCTCCCCCCATATCCCTCCTTCAAACATTCTATACCTCAAACAAATAGAACTTTGTTGTTCTCCCTCCCATACTCACATTACTCTGGTCCTATTCCCAAATGCACAGGATTTGGTTTTTTCTTCTCTGTGCCCTCCTGCCTCCCCCACCCCTCCCCCCCAGCTCCTTCCCTTCTACACTTACATGGTCCCATGGTCCCTTCCAGACACAAAGACTCTGAGCCTGGCTCCCCGCACCACACCAAGGTCCTTTTCCTTTCCCCAGACACAGCCCTCTACCACTGCCAGACCCGGGAGAATTGTCATCTTCTCCCTTCCTCCTGCAACCTGACCAATGGAGGTTTGTCCTCTCCAGACACACATACCATTCTCCCTCTAGAGACCCTTCCCCCAACAAAGCTCCGTCTCCTGCTCCCATCTCCTGACGGTCAGGCTTTGTTTCACCCCCAAATAGAGACTCTCTGGCTTATCTACACATAGGCTCTGTACCTGCTCAAGACACTCTGCCCTGCACTCCTCCCCACCC
The DNA here is from genome assembly GCF_028372415.1 of Notamacropus eugenii. Taxonomy (NCBI): domain Eukaryota; kingdom Metazoa; phylum Chordata; class Mammalia; order Diprotodontia; family Macropodidae; genus Notamacropus; species Notamacropus eugenii. The sequence continues at coordinate 248,880,485 of NC_092872.1, read as the reverse complement.
TCCCTTCCTAGAGACACCCATCTCCAAGACTTCTTAACTAGAAAGAATAAAGATTTCTTTCCTCCATTGACAAACATCGATCTGACACATCTACCACACACAGGTCACTGGGCCCCCAAAGTTCCATGATTCCTTCCTTTCCCCCAGACACACAGGTCTCCATTCCCTGAAGAAACACAGGTCCATCTTTAGATACCCACTACTCCATAAAGCCTGGGTACATCAGGCTTGTCCCACCCTATCTCCTACCTTCTCCCTCACTTCCACTCTCAGGGTGATGTTCTCACATTGTGCCATCCCTGACATGAAGATATTTGCCACCTGTTACACATGCACAGGCCTCTGAAGCATGCGTGGAGACCACTAAATGCCCCATCTCTCACAGACACACAAAGTTCTGTTCCCAACCTTCTTCCCCTGCCATCCATATGCAAGTGTTTGCTGCCTCTTCTGCTCTCCCATTTATCCAGAAACTTACCCTAGGAACGCAAGGTACCCCACAGCCCCCACCTCCTCATTCCTAGGTATCCCTAGGTGCCCTATAGCCCCTACCTTCTCATTTTAGCTAAACAAGATTCCATCCCCTTCCCTTTACTGTTTTCCTGTTGTAAGTAAGCAGAATAACCAGAGAACACCTTGATCAATTTGATGAGTTCCCCAATCAACCAACCTAATGAGATTTCAGGGAGCTATGCTTCAGATACAGGAATTTGTAAATTATTGAGTGTACAAATTCCAGATACCCTGGAATCTCTTCACTTCTTGGAAACACTAGGCTCTGTCTTCCACCCCAGAACTTAGTAAAAATCTGTCACCTTCTTCTCACCTCAATACAGAGGAATGTCCTCCCTAAACACAAATGGTTCAGACCTCTGTGACTGCTCTTCGCCAAACACTCAGGAGTGGGGGTGGGCGGTACTATGTCTCTTATCAAAACTCTAGACTTTACATCTTCAGAGGCATCTGATGGTTCAGTAGCTAGAGTGGTGGAACTTGAGTCAAGAAGCCCTGAGTTCAAATCTGGCTTTAGACACTTACTAGCTATGTGACCCTGAGCAAGTCACTTAAACTCTGTCTCAGTTTCCTTAGCTGTAAAATGGGGATAAATATCAGCTCCTCCTTCCCAGGGTTGTTGTGAAGATTAAATGAGCTGATGGTTTAAAGCATTTAGCACAGTGCCTGGAACATGGTAGGTGTTTAACAAGTGCTTCCCGTTTCCTTTAGACACAATTGCCTTTATCCTCTATACAAGGCACACTCTATATTCCCTGTCCACATAGGATTTTGTGCCCTCTCCTGCTCACAGACCCCTTCCCCCCATCACACAATATTTTTCTTCCAGGGACAATGTCCTCCTGCCTTCAGATATACAATGTTCTGTAAGCTGCCCCTCCCTAGATTCACATGGCTCCATTCCTTTGCATGTTTTCATGACTTCCCCATCCCCAACATCTAGAACTCTGTTCCTTGCAGAAATAACCATCTCTCTCAACCCTCTGATGCCTAAGAATAAGCAGGGTTATGCCCTTGTGTGACTGTCCTGTGCAGAATTGGGGAATTTCAGGGTTGGAAGTCACCCCCATCGCCATCTAATCCAACACACAGTTCCAAAAGGATTCCTTTCTATGACCTACCTGACAGGTGACATTGAGCTTGGCTTGAAGACCTCTAGGAAGAGGGAGTCCACTGTCTCTCCAGACAGCCTGTTTCACTTTTGAATAGTCCTCAGAGTGAGAGAAATGGTTTTCCCTTACATCCAGCTGAACCTTGTACGGCTTCTACTCATTGCTCTAGGTTTTGGCCTCCAGGGACACACAGAATATGACTCATTCTTCTTCCATACAAATCTTAGACCTAGTTATCATATCTTCTCAGGGCCATCTCTTCTTCAACGTGGCGTATATCTGAAGTTCCTCACCATTCTAGTTGACCTGCTCTAAATAGTTGTCAATACCCTTCCTAAAGCGTGATGCCTGGCACTGACTGCAAAAGAATCCATATAAAGTATGACGGAGACAGAGCACAGAGGGATGACACAGACACAGGGCTCTGCCCTTCCTATAGATGTATGTCTCTGTCTGCTCTCTCCTCAGGCACAAACAACTGCATTCCACAAAGGACTCTGTCTTCAATCCCAAAGTCCTCAACCCCAGACGTACAGGAATCTGTGCCCTCCTCAACACACAAGACTATGTGCCCCCAACAAAACTATCCCACCTGTAAATAAATGCACAGCTCCATCCTCTCTCTAACACAAATGACTATCTTTTCTTGACTCCCTCCCCAGACACACAAGGATCTGGGACACCTCCTGTCATTCTCAAATCTGTTCCCCCTTCTGGACACATCTCTCTGTTCCCTCCAAGTCATAAACAGAACTGTCCTCTCTCCCAGCCCCATATGCTTCCCTTACCCCAAGACACAGATAACTCTGTTTCTACTCCCGAACCACACACCCTCACATCCCTTTCTCATTCTCTAAGACATAAATAGCCTTGTCTCTAACGATAGCCAGGGTTGAATCTCCACCCCCAGACACAATGCTCTGCCCCACAACCTGACATTAATAACTCTTCATCCCACCCTCTGCCCTCAACACACACAAGCTTCTGTCTTCCCTTGATGTGCAGGGCTTTGCCTCCCCACCAGAAATGCACAGCCCCATTCCCCAAACAGGCTCATAAGACTCATTAGATGAACCTCTGAGCTCCTGCTCCCCTCAACCCCCAGGCACACAGGGTTTTTCCCTGATTCTGATGCATATGATTGAGTCCCTTCAGGCTCATAAGAGTCTGTTCATCTTCTCCAACCCTCAGGCTCAAGAACCGGGTGGAACAGATTGAAAATGTCTTGGGGAACATCATATCCCAGATGGATGCTGCTGGTTCAAAGGTGAAGGCCTGGGAGAGGAAGGAGCCATACCCCTCCCTTTCTGGCACAGTAAAGAACCCTTCCCCTCAACTTAATGAAAATGCCCCTTTATCACCTGCTCCCTAGGGCTTCTGGGATCCAGGTTATAGAGCTCAGCAATGTCAGTATGTCCATACAATCTCTTCCTCGCTTTATCACATCTCAAAGAGAGGATAGCTTGGGGCTTAGATTTTCCTAGTCTAAGGGCAGTTTGCTGTTTCTAGAATGGGTTGGGATCAAGTTTCTCGTTCCCGGTAACCCTCACAATGACCTTTCTCTCTCTCTCTCTCTCTCTCTCTCTCTCTCTCTCTCTCTCTCTCTCTCTCTGTCTCCCCCCTCCGCAGCAGGGAGAACGGTCTGTCTGGGAGCAGCTTCAGTCACCTCCGATGCTGACCCGGACCCCAACCTTGACTTTGATCTCAGGGCCTGGGGAAGCCCAGGATAGGGAGAAAACTGGAGAGAGAGGGCCATCACGGCAATTGTTTCCACCCTAGGCCCTGCCGCAAATGGCCTTCTCAGAGGACCCCTCTCAAGACACTGTCCGTTTCTAGAGTAGTTTTTCCACCCCCATTCATGTGTGAGCTCTCCTCGGGCCTGTGTCTCTGTGTGTGTAGTCTCCTGTGTCTATGGATAGCAGTGTTAAATGTAGCTCTGACTCTTTTCTCTATGTTTCCATGTATAACCATGTGGCAGGTACCCCTCCCACAACAATCTCCTATCCCATGTAAGCTTATGACTGTGCTGTGGTCCTGGCCTTGAGCTGACTGCATGGCTCATGTTTGGGGGAAAGTCTTCTATTCTGTTTAGCAGAAAAGAATCAATAAAGTGTGTAATAAAGTGAAGACAAATCTCCTTCCTTAACGTTGTCTCCTGCTGTGGCTCAAAGTAGGGATGGAGAAGGGGAAAGCAGAGAAGGGGTTGAGGGGCTGTCAGAAAAGGCCTACAACAGTCATCACTAACCACATAATAATACAATAGGGGTTATTGTTGATCAGTTGTTTTTGATTCTTCATGACCTCAGTTGGAGTTTTCTTGGGAAAGATACTGGATTGGTTTGCCATTTCCTTCTCTGGCACATTTTACAGATGAGGAAACTCAGGCAAACAGGGGTAAGTGACTTGCCTAGGGTCACATAGCCAGTAAGAATCTGAGGTCAGATTTGAACTCAGAAAGATGACTCTTCCGAACTCGAGGCCCAGAGCTCTGTGCACTATGACGCCATCTAGCTGCATGTTTTCAGATAGCCTTCAGATGGCAAATGCACAGAATTTGCATTTCTAGATCATGGCTTTTTTGGAGAAATAGAGTATACTTAACAAGTACTAGTAAAAATAGATTCACCTAAAGTCTTGCAAATCTGCTCAAGAGGGTTTTAAACCAGCAAGGAAAGGGAGGGAGAAGAGCTAGCTATGAATGTTCACCACTAGATAGAGTGCAGCTACAACCAAGGGAGAGAAGCATTAAGATGCCCAGTAATTCACAGGTGACAATATCCAAGCAATAAGACCCATGTCCTCAGATGTCTAGATACACAAATATACAAAGTTCAAATAACGATCAAACTGGACCAGAGATCCTAGTGTGAGAAGGTAAATCTGACCTCCTAGGTATCACTGAGAACTGGTGGGTTGGGAATACGGCTCTGGAGACTCCTGGATGATGGTGGTGGCATTAAATAGGCATTACTAAAAATGGCTGGGATGTCAAAACTAAAGGCATCAATAAAATTTTAAAAGAAGAAAAAAAGAAAAATGACTCTGGGTGTGTATACCTATTCAGAAGGAACATAACAGATAAGAGGGAAGCAGAGGGGCAGAAGAGCCCTGCATATCAAGAAGATATAATTATGGGAAGGATTTGATACTTTCTGCATATTTCAGCCAATTGTGTGATGGTAAATATGGATCTCCTATGGAATGTCACTTGGGAAAGTGTTTTCTTCTACTACCTTTTCCAAGGATGCCCTTGATGTGTGAAGTAGATTATGCTCATAAAACTTTTATAGAAATAGGAAAATAGGCAATTATCTTTGATTCTCAAAAAACCATTTTATATGGTAAAACAAAATATCACCTCATAGGCTCTCCTCTAACAAGGTGCCTGCCTTGCCTCTGTCAAAATTATATAAGATTCCTTGAAATATATAACAGAAATAATCTTATTCTGATTATTGATATCAAGTGAAGTGTAAAATGGAAAGATGTATGGTTGCCAAGATGTTCACCACTATGATGAAAGCGATCTAGTGTTGAATCCGAGCCAAAGAGGGATTGAGGTTTAGAATACTGCAGAGGCGTCTAGATGAGCTCCACAATCGCTCTAAAGAGTTTGGCCTAACTATTCATGTAGGGAAAAAGCAAGTGGCTCTGATTTAGGAGATGTGTCCACTGGGCAGACTGTGTGGTTGGTCAGTAGTGTTTTAGTCACATCCAACTCTTCACGATCCTATATTTGGGGTTTTCTTGGCAGAGATACCGCAGTGGTTTGCCATTTTCTTCTCCAGCTCATTTTACAGATGAGGAAACTGAGGCATACAGGAGTAAGTGACTTGCCCAGGGTCACACAGCTAGTGAGTATCTGAAGCCAGATTTGAACTCAGGAAGATGAGTCTTCCTGACTCCAGGCTTGGTACACTATCCACTGTACCACCTAGCTGACCAATCCCCCCACCCCCATCAATTTATTAGACCTTACATAAAAATAATACCCAGAACTCATATAGTGCTTTAAGGTTTGCAAAGTACTCTCATATGTTAACTCATCTGACAATGAGTAGGGCCTGGAAATGAACAAGTGGAGGAGAGCTGGCTAGATTTCCTTTGGAAAGTTCCTAAGTTATTTTAGTGACCCCAATTATCCCTGAAACAAAGGCTCATTGTTTTAGTGCTAACAATCATCCAGTGTTGTTGTATGGCTGTGATTCATGGAACATTCTGGTGTTCGAAAAGTAGAAATTGAGAAGCACACAATGGGTAATGGAGAGACACGTGATGAGTATGAGCAGACTGTATACACTACCAAAAAATATGAGAAGTGACATAAAGAACATCCTAATAGGAGGACTTTAGTAAAAGAAAATGGGCTGGTAATGGTAATCCTCTTAACGGAAAGTGAGGAAAGCTCTACAGAAGGTTGGGAAGCCTCTCAGTGTTGAATTTAAGGGAGAGCAAATAGGAGTAACACGAGAGGGTCAAGCATGGATGTGTTGCAATCTTCACAGAGAGAATACTCACATCCATCACACCCACATTGGGTATTGGAGTACCCAGATGAGAAAAATCTAAGAATCTAATGGAATAAATGAAGCAGAAAGAAATGACCCTATTATTCATTTGTAGACATCATTCTTTTTTTCAGTATTTTATTTTCCCCAAATTACATGTAAAAACAATTTTCAACATTCATTTTTAAAACTGAGTTCCCAATTCTCTCCCTCCCTCTCCACACCCCTTACTGAGAAGGTAATAAGGTTACACATGTGTGGTCATTCTTGATGGATTTGTATGTCTGTTTCAATAACACAAGGTGTGTGTGTGTGTGTGTGTGTGTGTGTGTGTGTAATACAAAGAGAAAAATTCCTACCTTTAAGGAGTTTATATTCTACTGGGGAGGGAAAATTTCCAACTTTCAGCCAATTCTCAATTGTTTAGCTGGATTTCTAGCTCTATGTTCAGTTTTCTAGCTAGATTTGAAGTTTTAAAACCAGATTTTACAGAATCTGAGTTGGAAAGGACCTCAAAAGCCATTGAATTCAACCTAAACCTGAATCAAATTTTCCTCTACATCAAAAGTTGCATGTGGTCGATTCAACCTTTGCCTGAAGACCTCAGTGAAAGGCATCCCACTCTACTTTCAGAGAGCTCTGAGGGTTAGGAAGCTTTTCCTGATACCAAGAGAAAATCTGCTTCCTGGCACCTTCCCACCATGGTGCCTTGCTCTGGCCTCTGGGGCCAGGCAGAAGAAATCGAATCCTTTCCATGTGGCAGCCCTTCAGATTCCTGAGCACTCTAACAAGCTCTATCTCCCACTTAAGGACCCTCCACAGATTTCTGTTATATCTTTCAAGGAATCTTATATAATTCTGACAGAGGCAAGAAAAGCCTATGAGGTGATATTTTGTTTTACCATAAAAAATATTTTTGGGGAATTGCCTATTTTCCTGTCTATATGAAAATTTTGTGAGCTTTATCTATATTATAAACACATATAAATTAATGTATATAAATTTCACATAATACATACATATATACATACATGCACACGCATACACACATACATATACATACATACATATGTATATTTTATATATATATATATATATATATATATATATATATATATATATATATATATATATATATCCCTTGGCATAGGTCCTAGAGCACTGGGCCTGGAGTCAGGAATACCTGACTTCAAATCTAGTCTCAACACTGAATGACCCTGGGCAAATCACTTAACCTCTGCCGCAGTTTCCTCATCTATAAAATGCTATAATAATAGCACCTATCTTCCAGGGCTGTAATGAGATAATATTTGTAAAAAAAAAATCACTCAGTGCAGAGGCTGGCATATAGTAGGGCTATAAAAGTGCTTATTCCCTTTCCTCCTCTGGGCTAAACCTCACCAGTCCCTTCAGCCCCCAGCCCTCATTAAGTATACTCCATTACTGGCCAAGAGCCAGTCATTCCTAATCTAAATCAAAGTCCAGAAGTCTAATTCAGTTCTCTGTGGTACCAAGAATGACAAAAGATCGCTGATCCATTCCCATCGAGTATGGAGAGTGGGAGAACTCTGTAGTGACCTGTGCAGGACCTGCCTGTTTATATTCTGGTCATCCCCTAGAAGAGCAGCTGGTCTGGTCTGAAGCATGTCCCTTCATTTTTCCATTTTTTCCCTGCTACATCACTTTGCAGATCATCAGGAAGACTGAAGGACTTTGCAGAGGTGGGGGGCCACGGATGTGGAACACTGCACATGCCAGATTAGTTTTGATGAGCTCCCCCCTCCTCCCATCCTTCCACACACTTTTTTGTTCTTTAGTGGCAACTCCTCAGGAGGGAAGGAGGAAAGCTATAAAACAAGCATTAATTAAACTCCTTTTGTGTGCTAGACCCTGTGCTAAGCCCTTTACAATTAATTTCTCATTTGATCCTCACCACAACCCTTCGAGGTAGGTGCTGCTGTTATCCCCATTTTATAGATGAGGAAACAGAGGCAGACAGAATTTAAGTGACATAAGAGAAAGAGAAAAATGCGTTTTAGAAGCACCTTTTCATAGGAAACAAACCACTACGCGTTGCTCTTAGAAACAGTAGGACTCGGCACATTTCAGGAGGACTGGTGTGACTGTAGGGTTCACACACCCTTCTGGAGATGTCTTCTAGATATCCAGGATGGTGTGAGCAATTCTTAAAGGTCTCTCCACCACCACACCCATCCAGTAACTCTAGATTAGCGTTGTTTCACTGCTCCCTGGACATGCTAAGTGCGATCCTTTCTTGAGTCTTCGCTTATGTTGTTCTCCTGCTCCTCTCTTCCCTCCTTTCCTCCTTTTTCCTTGTCCTGTTCCTCCTCCATTTCTTTATTCTTTTCCTCCTCTCCCTCTATCCAAATCTATCTATCCCAGCTCCAGGATGACCCCCTCCATGAAGTCTTCCTAGACTCCATCAGCCCACCCTGGATGGCCATCTCAATGTTTAGTATGCACAAGAGGTGGCAGGGCTTACTCAAACTCTGCTTGTACCATTATCTCCCATGCCTTGGGCTTCCCCATCCAACAAGGCTGATGCTGCCTTGAGGGTGGGACTCAGAGCTGATCTTACACTTCACACTTGGTACAAGTCCAGAAGCTCAAACCTTCAGCTTGAACTCCATTCACCCCTTTCTTTAGCCTGCTCTCTGGGACTGCAGTCAGTGTGGGAAGGATCTCTATACTCTTATACATTGAGAGCTTGAAAAGATCTCAAGGATCTAGCCCTATCCCCCCACCCTATGGACGAGGAAGCTGAGGCCTCTAGAGGTAACATGACATGCCCAAGGTCAAAGTTTGAAGCCAGGCCCTCTGCCTCCAAACCCAGGGCCTTCTGCCCCTCACCTGAGACCTCTCATGAAAGGAGTCTTGGACTTTGTCTCTTGTTTTAATTTTCTTTGTCCACTTATCTCTCCTACTTAACTCTGAGTACCCTGAGGGCAGAGATCAGATTTTATTCACCTTTCTGGGCCCCTTGTCAAAGAACCCTGCACAGAACAGGAGCTTAGGAAATATTTGCTGAATTGAACTGGGCCAACTGGGAGCCCACCCATAGCTGACATTTACGAGTCCCTTTGCAAAGTGTCTGACATATATTCTCTCATTTAATTCTCACAACAGCCTTGTGAGACAGGAACTACAAGTATTATCCTCTCCATTGTACAGATGGGGAAACTGAGACTCAGAGAAATTAAATGTATGTCTACAGACACACAACCAGCTAAGTGTTGGTGGCAAAATTGGAATCCAAGTCTTTCTGATGCCAAGTCTAGGACTCTTTCCACTCCTGTATGCTTCCTTTCTACACTTTTCTAACTTTTGGGAGCTCACATGGCACTGGGCTAATACTTGACTTTGGGACTTCACAGGGCATTGAATCCATCCCTGACTTTTGGGAGCTCACAGGGCACCAAACACATCCCTACCTTTGGAAAGTCACAGTCTGGCCAAAATTAGGTTGAAAATATTTTGGGAAAGCTAAGTAACAATTAAATCAGAAGAATCAGGTGGTCCTGAGATGAAACTCTCTCTCTCTCTCTCTCTCTGTCTCTCTGTCTCTCTGTCTATCTCTCTCTCTCTCTCTCTCCCCCTTCCATTTCCCTCCCCCCACCTTCTCGATAAATTGCCCTTAAAGGTATAACAGAGCAGCTTTTGTTACTTCACAGCTGAATATCATAGAGAGAAAAATCAAGATGGTGCCACAAATTTGCATAATATATGAACCCAGGTCAGTGGATAAAAATTTAATAATTAAACTTAGAGTTGTTTCTACAGCAGAGAGAGTGTGACAGGGTGAAAGGCGCACTGGTTGTGCATCCTGGCTATGCCACTAATTTACAATGTGAGCCTGCACAAGTCACCTCCTCTCTTCTGAGCCTTCAGTTTTCCCACCTGTAAAATAAAGGGACTGAATGTGATGATTTTTGAAGTCTCTCCCAGCTCTGACATTTTATGTATTGTAATCAGAATTTTAGTCCTGGCTTTGCCAATAAAAAGCAGTGTGGTCCTAGGGCCTCAGTTCACCTTCTAAAAGGATCCCTGTCTATCAGTCTTTTCTATTGTCTATTCCTCATGTAGCTGCAGACAGAGTGGGTCCTGTGCCTCCTTATTGTCTACTAAGGAACCTTCAGAATCCTGGTAACTGTTTGTACAGTGGGTGCACATGAATTTGCAAACTCCCAAACAGCTTCTCTCTATACTACGGCTGAACTATTCAGCACTTGTTTCAAAAAGCCTCCTCAGCTGGGACATCTTTGGCAAAGTCATAGTGAACAATTTATTGAAATTACCTTCTCCGAAGCTGCACTTTGCATGGTCACAAGCCTTTAGTCACAGAGGGCCACAAGCCTTTAGAGAGCAAATCCGTTCCACCAGTCTGCTGTGAAAAAAGAACCTTTACGGAAGCTGCCACTCTGACTCAGTAAGATGGTGAAAAATGGACGAGGTCCTCCATAGGAAAATCTCCCTCGTCATTACAGAATTGAGGCCTCTGCTGGTTCTCTAACTGGTATCTCTACTAAACCCACCCTCACTCTCAGAGCACTCTTTTCTCCCTATAATTGGGAACTAGTTTGGAGATTTTTCTTAATGCCCCCCTTTCCTTACTGCCACTGTGCTCTCTACTATAGTGCCTTACATACAGTACGTGCATAATAAACAGCCACTCAAGTCTTTCTTTCCCAGCTGCCCTTCTTGGGAACCAAAGGGGTCCCATTGCCTCCCTCTGCTGAAGGGATGCTGGCTAGGGCTCTGGTCAGCTCACAAGCAGTGAGTGGCAAGGACATTATTGCATGCTCTGGCTCAGAAGGGCATCCTTTCCTCTCCTTGCCTGGTCCATCTCCAGCTTTAACTTTTCATTCTAGTTCCTCCTTTCTGCTCTCTCTGCCAGGTACAAAAATGGACTCCTTTCCTTGGATGCCCCCCACCCCCCTCATCAAAAGTCCTAACCCACAGGCTATGCTTGTGCTGCCTTCTTGTGGCTGTAAGCAGAACTGAGTGTTCTCTGCAGAAGGCCGTGAGAGTTCCCAGAAAATGACTGGGTTCAGAGTGAAGACGTTCTCAGAGGACATCTGCTCAGTGTCTGCCTGAATAAGAGTCCTCTCTGGGACGTGTCCCCAAAGTGATTAGCCACTCAGTGACTGAAGACCTCTAGGGAGGGGGAATCCAATATAACCCAAGGCAGGAATTCCACTTTTGGACAGCTCTGATATGGATGGATGGATGGATAGATGGATGGATGGATAGGGTGTGTGTGTGTGTGTGTGTGTGTGTGTGTGTGTGTGTGTGTAGACACATACATATATACATATGTACACACATACATATATCCACAAAACCACATATATGTATACATATGTGTGTGTATATATATGAAAGAATGGCAATAACTAACATTTATATAGCACTTACTATTACATGCCAGGTATTATGTTAAGTGGGTCACACTAGCAAGTGTCTGAGACTAGATTTGAACTCAGGTCTTCCTGACTTCAGGTCCAGAGCTCTATCCATTGTGCCACCTAGCTGATTCTGTTTTACTAGCTCTTCTTGGATCCTTTCTACCTAGTCTTATGGGGTCCCATGCAAAAGCCACAATAAAGATGTAAGATGCAAAGTGTTCTGTTAGATTGGGTAGCTCCCAAGGAACAACTACAATCTGGTCACTTTTTTAAATCCAGTCACTTTCAAAAGAATATTTGAATCTCCTTCTTTTAAAGTCTCTGCAGGAACTGGGCTTCTATGAACTGAGTAAGAAGGACTGTTCACACCTGGGTTTATGTTTTGTCTGGAGGTACTGGGTGATATAACAGAGCTGCATCTCCGGTTTCTCTTGACTCTGAGATTTGGCTCTGACGACTTAATGCATACTGTTTAAAATGCTGGCAAAGGCCTGCAAACAGTGAGATAGGGTTTGGTGCTTGGATACCATGACAGTCTATGCCTTTTGTGAGGAAACTGAAAAGAAAATGGAGATCATGCTAACTGAGACCAAAGGACCACTGAGCCTTTCAGGGGTAGATCCAGAGGTGCTGCATTTCAGAATCTCCCTGGTATCTAAAGAACGAATGGGTATCCCCTCAATTTCCAGTTCTTAGCCACCACAAAGAGAGCTGCTGTAAATATTTTTGTACAGGTAGGACCCTTTTCCATTTTTATGATCTCTTTGAGAGACAGTCCTAGAAGTGGTATTGCAAGGTCAAAGGGTATGCACATTTTTGTAGCCCTTTGGGCATAGTTCCAAATTGCTCTCCAGAATGGTTGGCTCAGCTCACAGCCCCACCAATAATGAATTACAACTTTCCCACATCTCCAATATTTATCATCTTCCTGTTTTGTCATATTAGTCAATCTGATAGATGTGATGTGGCACCTCAGAGTTGTTTGCTTTGCATCTCTCTAGTCAATAGTGATTTAGAGCATTTTTTCATATAACTATAGATGGCTCTAATTTCTTCCTCTGAAAACTGCCTGTTCATATCCTTTGATCATTTTTCAATTGGGGAATGGCTGAACAAGTTGTGGTTTATGAATATAATGGAATACTATTGTGCTATAAGAAAAGATGAACAGGAAGACTTCAGAGAGGCCTGGAAGGACTTACATGATCTGATGTTGAGTGAAATGAGCAGAACCAGGAGGACATCATACACAGTAACAACCACAGTGTGTGAGGAATTTTCTGGTAGACTTAGCCCTTCACAGCAATGCAAGGACCTAAAACATTCCCCAAGGACTCTTGAGGCAAAATGCCATCCACATCCAGAGAAAGAACTATGGAGTCGGAATGCAGAATGAAGCAGACTATTTTCTCTTGTGTTATGTTTTGTTTTGGTTTGTTTGTTTTCTTGGTTTCCCCCATTCATTCTAACTTCTCTGTGTAACATGACTAATGTGAAAATGTGCTTAATAAGAATGCATGTGTAGAACCCATATAAGATTGCATGTCATTTTGGGAAAGGAGGGGGAGAAAACTTAAAATTTATATTAGTGATTGTTGAAAACTGAAAATAAATCAAATAAAAAATTTTTAAAAAAAGAATGAATAGCTTAAGATGATCTGAGAAAGACATTCAGTAACAGGGGCCCTTTGTCTTGATTTCAAATGCTCTGGGCTGTTTTCTTGGGAAGATGATGGTTCTCAGTGTTTTCTGGGGCCTCCTCAAATGTAGGTTCTAACTCGGTTTAAAACCACAGATCACATGACCTAAAACAACACTTTTTAGCAGACCAAATGGGGCATACATTAACTCAAAGGAAAGACCTTTAATTCAACAGAACAGCAAAATAGGAAGGACAATCCCCCCCACCTCCCCACCTCCCCCCCTCCCCCCCCTGCACACACAACAGGGCACACTCTGCCAGCACTGGTGGGAGTTAGTCTTCACTCCCATGGCTACACTCCCTGCCCTCTCTCCACACCCACCCCCATCTCCCTGACCCCACCCAGAACACCTGTCACATGTCTGCCTCTAAAGATGCCGCTGCTGCTTCCCTGGAGAGGTCCCTCCTCTTCTCTGTCTACTGACCAACATGACTTCCTTTCCTGACTAAAAACCCTTCTTTTACTGGAAGCCTTCATCTCTTCTTAATTCTAGAGCCTTTCTTCTGTTGATTATTTCCTATTTATCTTGTATATAGTTTGCATATATATGTATATATATGTGTGTATGTATATGCATATACATGCATGCATGCATATATATGTGTATACAGTGTATATATATATGTGTGTGTGCGTGTGTGTGCGTGTGTGTATATCTGTTTGTATGTTGTCTCCTCTGTTAGACTAAGTCCTAGGGGTCAGGAAGTGTCTTCGGCCTCTTTCTGTATCCCTAGTGCTTAGCAGAGTGCCTGGCATATAGTAGGCACTTAATAAACGTTCATAGCTAGGTGGCATAGTGATAGAGTGCTGGGCCCAGAGTCAGGAAGCCTCATCTTCCTGAGTTCACATCTGGCCTCTGACATTTAGTGGCTGTATGATCCTGGGCAAGTCACCTCTGTTTGCCTCAGTTTTTTCACTTGTAAAATGAACAGGAGAAGGAAATGGCAAACCACTCCAATATCTCTGCCAAGAAAACCCCAAATGGCTCACAAAGAGTTGGACATGACTGAAAACAACTGAATAACAATGACCAAATGTTTATCGATTGATGTTATCTGTTGGGTTGTTCTCCCCCATTGTTTGCAGCTACAGATGCCCCCTCTCTACTTTGCTACAATCTGGTCATTCTTCTCTGCTGGTAACCTTGGGGGTGCCCAGGCCAGATTAACTGTTCTGTTCTTCTATTTATGATTTTTCTTAATCATCTCTCTTGAAAGTCTTACTTGGGCCCCACAGCATCTCATCAGTGAGTGAATGCTAATCCCAAGAAGATAAAAGTCTCCTCTGGCCAGATCTGAAGAAGGATCAGCAGTTGAAGAGATGTCTGGGATTCAATGTCTATTAATGAAGAATTGTGCAGAACCATCGCTGCAAAGGACTTGGTCAACTGCCTCACACGTACATCAATGCTAGTTTTCATCAATCTAAGCATGCCATTTATATCAACATAGTTTTTTTTGGTGGGGGGAATGCAATTTTCATAGCAGCAGAGAAACAACCTATACATTTGCTAATAGAGTGTTCCCCAGCAAGGGTCTCTATCATACTGTCTGCAAATTGAGGTTCTTGGTTTGGAAGTGAGTTGTAGAGATCGATTCCAAGGATGATTGGGCAGCAATCCCCTGACCTGTATCCTAATGTCTTCTACCATGGATGTCACTAATCAGAGATGGATAATTGCTCTGGCCTACTATGAGCAGGACCAAAGTGGATGTGTATGTCCTATGTCATAGGGCCCTGTATTTGACACTATAGTGATCTCCTGGAGTAGATGAAGGGAACAGGGTGAGGCTGACAGTCTTATACAGTCTCCAGAGAGTGAGCCATCAGTACAAGCCAAGGTTGTTGCACTGGACCAATATTCCAAGTCCCAGTTGCCCATGGGTGATTGACTGTAAACTCAGCTGCATTAGGCAGGTCTATAGGAAGTGATATAGGGCCATGGCCCTTGAGGGGATCAAGCCTAGCTTCCCTGAGGATACTTTACTGTTGAGAGAGTGGCAGAAGTTGGAACTATGCCACAGAGGAGGTTATGGAACTACAACTCATCCTAAAGGAAGTATTGTCCAAAGCCATGTCTACAAAAACTCTCCATGATGGTTTTGGACACCTGAACCATGAGAAAATGGATTTGGTACAACATGGGTTCCCGTGGCTCTAGATGGCAGCAGATACATCCGCGGGCAGGACCCGGGCTTGGTGTGATCAGAAAAAAGTGCTTCCAACTTGAGCAGCTTACCTGGAGAGCATAAGTGGGATAGCTGGGCTGGTGTGACTGGCTATGTTGGCTCTGAAAAGGGATAGGAAGGACAATGGCCACACCAAGGATATACGGAACTCAGAAGGAAAGGGCTATCTGCTAGCGTTAATTAACCCTTCTGGGTTAATTACAATACATATTTTAACTTGAAGTCTGCTTTGATTTTCCGTTTCCTTATCTGCAAAATGGGGATGATAATCCTTGTAATACCTGTCTCATAGGATTGTTGCAAAACTCAAATGAAATAAAGCATGAAAAAGACTTTATAAACTTTAAAATGCCATATAAATGCCAGTTGTGAGCATTACTGTTATTACATAGGGCATATAGATGCCACCCATATATAGAAACATACACATATGTAAGTATGCATGTATATATGTATACATACGTATATTTTAATACAGATGGAAGAAATGTGTTATCTCCCTAGTGATGGGTGATTGGCCTGGTGGATTCTGTAGTGGTGGTCAGTTGGCCTGATGACTGATGGATTCTAGAATCGTTGGGGTGGTCAGTTGGGCTGAGCTCTGCTGAAGGACAAAGCTGGGGGAGGGAGCGCTGCTCAGTCTAGCAAGTGCTGTAGGCCAGAGGGGTGGGAGAAGGTTGTTATCCTAGGAGCACTGGAGATTACAGTTGTGGGGGTGTGTTTGGGTTTGTTCAGGGACTTGCAAAGGCTGGAGTAGGGAGAAAAATGCCCTAAGTTGTAACCTCTGAGGTTGAAAGATGAGCTTGCTGAGCGGAGGGACCGGAGATCTCTCAGACTCGAGTTTGATGAGATGTTCAGATGGGAGGAGGGAGGTTCCTTCAAGGTTCAGGTTAGTCTAGGGGAGAGCAGGCAGAGCTCACCTAGATTTTGGTTAGGCATGGGTGAAAGAGGGAGAGTTCTCACAGTTCAAGCCAAACTTGGTAGAAGGTCAATTAACAGCTCTGGTTGAGTCAGGGCAGGAGGAAGTAAGAGTCGTCTCAAGGCTAGGTTGAGATGCAAGAGGATCGGAAGTATTCCTCCAAGGCTCTTCTTGGGCACTGAATGGGTGCAACCAGAAGTTTCCCATGGCTCAGGAGCAAGGGGCATCTGGCTCTTCACAGTTGGGTTAAAGACCTGACAGACTCGGAAAGGTAGAGGGGCGGGAACCCAAGCTTGGTCTTGGCATTTTTGAACTGAACACTGCAGTGGCTGCCCAGGCAGGAATAATTATTCCTCAGGGGGCTCAGGACTTGATGCCCAGTATATGAGGCAGGGCCCAGGACAAGGTAGCTCATGCCTGCCTACAACTTAAATAAGCAGGGAGCTGGAGATGATGTGTGCCTTGCCTGGGTTACAGAGACAGGGGTCATCTACCAGGACCAGCAGAGACACTAGAGGTTCCAGGCTTTGAGCAACTGTCATAGCAATCGACTGGCCCCTTCACCAGGTCTGTTTCAATTTTGTTTTCGTTTTCCTCTTTTTTTTTTTTCCTTGGGGGTTAAAAGAGAGGGAGATGTGAGGGGAGCATACACTTTCTGTATTGTTGAAGGGACTTGGACAGGTCTGACCTTCTCCTCTCCCTACCTTATTATGTATCTTATCCAGTGTCAAGAGTTATGTTCTAAATGAAGTGAGGACACATTAGATGTCATTTCCAAATGTTATGCTGATTTCACTCCAATACTTTAACAGAATTTAATATCCCCATTCATAGAGTTCTCACTTATAAAAGTAATTAAGGAGTGAAACATGTAGAGAGACATGTGAGGGTGGGGAGGGCTGTGTAGATGTGTGATGTCTTAAGAAGGAACTATTGATGTGAAGGGATTTGTCCAGGCCAATCTACAAGCAACCTGAAGTCTCAGAGCAGAGGTACTTGAGCATTTTTGTGCCATGGAACCCTGTGGGCATCTGGTGAAGCCAGAATCACATTTTTAAATAATTGAAGGAAATGACAAATAGCAAATTTCAATTAGAGGTTAGTGGTAAGTAAAGATATAGGGCATTTTTTTTCCTCCAACTAAGTTCTCTGATATCTATCCACAGACCCAAGTGAAAAACTCCTGTCTCAGAAGATTCCCTTCTAGCACCAAGAATGTAAGTGACTTGGCCAGGGTCATAGAGCCTATATCAGAGGCAAGAGTTGAACTCAAGCTTTCCCAACTCCAAACTAGTTATTTATCCATGACACTGCGGTTACCTTATAGAAACCTACTAGCAACTTAGAAGTTTGTTCTGGTTGCTCTAAAGGGCAGCTCAGTCATAAAAAGATGCATGAGAATAACCCTGAATGTAAGCATCCAGGAAGTGCCTGTGGAAACTGGAATTGACATTTCAGGGACTTCTTAAGAGGGAATACAACAAATGATTCAATGTAATTCTGTATAATGGGGCTCAGCAGTGGACAGAACACTGGGCCTTGAGTAAGAAAGATGTGAGTTCAATTCCAGCTGCTGTGTGACCTTGGACAAGTCATTTCACCTCTACCTGCCTCAGTTTCTCACCTATAAAATGGGTAATAATAAAATCTATTTACAGGGTTGTGAGAATATGTTTGTGAAGCACTTTGCTGTTACATAAATGGTAGGAACTGTGCAGTTAAGCCAATGTGATTTTTCCCTCCCACAGAGAAACAAAGTCTTGGATTGTTGGATTCCTAGCAAGACACTTGGCCCTGGACACAAGTGGAAAGGCTGAATCACAAAGCAGCATTTGGAATGACTGGAGCCAGAGAGCATCCCGAGTGGGCTTGTACCCACTTGGAAAGGGCTCAATGGCTCCCCTGCTTTTCCAGCTTCACCATTTCACAGAATCTCAGGCTTGGAAGGGACCTCAGAGACCGCCAAGTCAAACCATACTGGATCAAGAATCCCCTCTACCACAATCCCCAATTCAGACTTGACTTCAAAGACCTTCGAAGAAGGGGAAGCCACCCTCTCTGAAGCTCCTCTCTTCCATTCTGAGACAGCCCTCCACGGAGCTGCAAGTGCTCATTCTACAACTGCTACCCATTGCTCCTAATTCTGCCCTCTCCCCCCAGGGTCAAGGAGTCCCTCGTATTCCACCCATATGAGTCCTTCCAATACCTGAAGACAGATACCATATTTTCCCCAAATCTTCTCTTTGTTGGGTGAAATATTCCCAAGTTCCTTCAAATGATCCTCTTATGGCATGGTCTCAAAGGCTCTCACCATAATAGTTACCCTTCTATGCCACCTTCTAGCTTATCAATATCCTTCTTAAAATGTGGTGGCTATTTGCTGTTCACAACAATATGGGCTGTGCCTTCCCCTCCCTAGTTCTGGACACTACCTTTTTTCCAGTCTTAGTTCGCTTGGGGTGTTACTGGTCATGTGGCATCTACTTTCTTAATAATCTAAGCACAGAGTCTAACGCAATTGACGGGACTTCCGGTTTTTCTCATGGTCACCAGTCTTCCTAGACTGGGAACAGAACTTGAAAGCAATCCCTTGAAAGCCCCAGACTTTTGTAAAGATGGTGAGAAACAATGCTTCCCGGCACCCCTGCTGGGTAAAGGAGCTGGGGAAGTGGGCTCCAGAAAAGGCTGGTTTCTCAAAGTTATTGTCGCTCAGGCTCAGTTTCCTCTTGAGGATGACTGCTCTGGTTTGCTGTCTGCATTTCCCTTTTGTGTAGCACTTTTACATAGCACTTCTGGGCACATGAACTGAAGAAGGCAGTGACAGACAGAACCACAAGACATATTGCTGTTTTCTCTTTAAGTTTTCCTAGATCAGGCTGGAAAAGGGGCAAATTGTTCCTGGAAAAGGGGCAAATTGTTCCTAAGTCCACAGACTGGGCTGGTGGGCTTGGGATCTTCTCAGGCTGCAACCCCCTTAGGAACTGTGGGGGACCACTGATGTGATTGCGGGGGCAGATTGCACATGGCTCTAGGTCCAATTCCACTGTCTCCTGAGTCATGTCTGGGGCAATAAGGATGGTGGTGGGTGTTGGGCTCTCCCAGCTCACAGGGTCTACTTTCTGTAGGACTGGGCAGCTGGTGGGTTCAGTGTGGGGAAAGGAATAGCCTGGCCCAGCAATTTCCTACCTCCTATGGACCTCAAGGACAGGTGGGAGCTCAGCCTCTTATCAATAACCCTCTTATCTGCCTGGTAGGAAAATCTTCTGGAATCTTATTGGTGACCAAAGCCTAAACCAAAACTACTAATGGCTGTCACCTCAAAACACTCAGCTCTCTGAGCACTAATGAGGAAAGCTGTGAAGCTGAAGGTCCCTTTAATTCCTATTAGGAACTCTATCATATCAAGCTCTTGAAGGCTTTCCAGTGCTGTGGAAAGGCTGCAGCCCTATAAGGGGAAGCTATGGCTGGGTGTATCTGTGAATCCCGTTGGAGCTACTTTTCAGTGTGTTGGGGAAATTCAGTCCCCATAACATCCCTGAAGTTGTGCCGGGAAAGGATGTAGACCTTAAATGTCCTGCTGGGGAAAACTGTTCTATTGGAAAGCAGTCTTGGTTTTTCTGAGGCAACCAGTGACACTCAGCAAGAGCTCCCAGGGAAAGAAAACTATGGCACAAAGGGGCTCTTGAAAGAAGTGCCATTATGGAGAAACAAACCCCAGCTTCCCCCATTTGCTGGATTCCCACCCAGGGCAGTACTGTAAGTCATAGAAACTACTCAGATCTCTGGAGGGTAAGGTGTCTACTGAGGGTATATTGACTCTTCAGGCTTGGATGCAAGCTTTGTATATGCCTTAATTTGCAAATAAAACTTTGATGTCTTGAGCCTTGTGAGCCTGAACACTTTCAAGGGGATCTGGGAGCTTGGGACAAGTGGATAACCCTAATGTTCTGGGGCTGTCTAGCTGGAAGCACCAAGTCAAAGATAGGAACCCAGGTTCTTGGTATCTTGAAGTGTCTACACCACATGAGTGACATTATATTCACTTTTCTCTCAATTCCTTAGAACAGTTATTTTTGCAAACTCTAAACCTTGCCTCTATGGAGAATTAAGATAAAGAACATTTGGGAAACTGGGTCTGGAGGGCCTAGGAATGATCTGAGTCCCTTGGCATTCTAAGACTGGATCCTAAGTGAGTGCCCAGAGGGACACAGTAAAAGAAGGAGACTGGAGCTTTGGCATTTGAGGACCAGCTATGCCATGCCAACCAAGTCATTTCTTCACAAGGTCTGAAAGGAGTCTAATACTAGGCATGGGGGTAGGAATGAGGGAACTAAGTTATTCTGCTGAGTGATTAAATGAATGGATTCTATCAGTCACCTATCACCACCACCACCACCTGATGGTCCTTTCACCCTTTGCTCAGTAAACCCATTCTCCAGATGGTTCAATGGAGGAATCCACCCCTCAGCTTACATGGAGCTACTAGACCTGGAAACATTTTCCTCAGACCCTCAGGGTGTGAAGAATGCACTTGCCAGTTCCATGTATGCAGGGAAAGTTTTTTAATCCTAACCCAGAAGTTCTAGGGTCTGTGTGTCTGCTATGAGGGGTTCTTCAGTAGTCTTGTGGAGCTGTTGCTCTGGGTGTCAAATTCACTCCAAGAGATACTAGAAAAAGAGTGTAAGCGCCTGAGGGAAAGGACTTTTTTGCCTTTGTAGCCTCACTTCATTGCACACAACAGGTAATAAATGCTTATGGAGTTGCAGAGTGTAAGTGCTAAAATAACAGATACATGATTTTGGAGAGAATAGCCTGAAAAATGCCCCAAATCACTAATAATACAACAGTTAAAACTACTAAGGTTTTCACTGCACACCTGTCAGATTGACAGGTGACGAGAGGAAAATGGCAATTGCTGGAGGGATTGTGGGAGGGTAGGCACACTGATACATGATTGGCAAAGTTGTGAACTGGTCCATTCTGCAAAGAAAGGTATAACTACACCCCCAAAGTCACTAGACTGCATATTCTTTGAAGTCAGTAACATCACTACTTGGCACACAAACCAGAGCTCAAAAACAGGAAAGAACCCTTATGCATAAAAATTGGCACTATATGTTGTAGCAAAGGATTGGAAACAAAATGACTGCCTATGAGATGGACTACATAAACATTGGTGTGTAAACACAGTTGAATGTAATGATATAAGAAATGACAAACATAATAGAGTCACAATGTAGGAATTGATGCAGAGAGATAAAGAAGAAATAGAACTATTTACACAATGACCACTACAGTATAAAGGAAAATAACTTTAAAGGACTTAAGAACTCTGATCAATGACTTCAGAACACTGATGATGAAACACGTCCTATCTCTTAGCAGAAAGGTGAAGAATGAGACACAGTCCTAGATAACTAATTTGTCAAGTGGGAGAGGAAAGGATGAGTTAGTGGGCAGTGATAGAGTAGGGAAAAAGGCATCATTAAACATTAAAAACAACAATTCAGAAAGGGACACAAAGCAATTTTATTACAATCCTGTTTAACAATCTACACTTTAAAAATTGCACAAAATAAATTCTTGGATTCATATACAATCCTCTCTTTTCCATTTTGAATACTGCCATACTTGAGTTAATAATTTCTAAGTTCATAATAAAAAGAAAAAAGTTATTTTAAAAGGGTCCAGAAGAAAGGCATCACTTCTATTTTGTGTTGATCAGACCACGTTTGCAGTGTTGTGTTCTTTTCTGGGCACATTTTAAGAGGAAATTAAGTTGGAGGGTGATCATCATAAAGAAATAACCAAATCATCATAAAGGCACATTAATTCACAACTGGTAGGGCTGTGAATTGGTCCAACCATTCTAGAAATCAATCTAAAACTGTGAAAAAAAATTACTAAACTGATTATACCCCTTAATGTAGCAATTCCACTAGATTTCTACATACAGCAAAATATTCACAGTAGAACTTTTTTGTAGCAGCAAAATAACATATGCAAAATAAGTACCCACTGAAGAGGGAATGGTTGAATAAACTGTGCCTTGTGAACGTAACGGTATTACTGTACCAGAAGAAATGGACATGAGGAATTTAGAGAAATGTGGAAAGACCTGTATGAATGCATGAAGTAAAGCAGGAAGACCAAAATACACCATGAGCACAGCAATCTAACAGAAAATGACACTAAAACAACCCAGAACAAGTGAAACAATAAGTGAAGTTGGAACATGTCTCCTTCCCTTCGGTGGAGCAGCAGTGGACTAGCAACTGGTTTGGCTACCCCATAAAAAGACTCTCAGATCTACTGATCTTGCCCTAACCTCTCTCCTGACCCCCAGCCTTGAATCCCCAACTCCACTGGACACCTCCAACTCAACGTGTGTAAAACACATCCTCACTTTGGAGGCTGCCACCATCCTTTTAGTCACACAGGTTCCTAAGTGAGGTGTCATCCACAACTCCTCTCTTTCTTACATCCCACCTCCCATCCAAGGAGTTGCCAAATCCTGTCGATTCCACTCTTCTAAGCATTTTTTCTATCCATTTCCTTTTCCAACTTTTTGGTTCTTGCTCTCTGTTGTAGGAGGGTGCCCCTCAAAGACTATACAGTGTACACGTACGTTATATTTATGTAATACATTTATTTATATATACACAATATCATATTTATATAGTATATAAAATGCTATGTGTGTAAAGTCTGGCACATGTTACAAAGACAGAAAGCCTTCTTGTATGGGTACAGCAATGGACTCTGTTCCTGTCATCCGAGGACCAGCCTACTTTGAAAGGTTCATTACAACCCTCTTTGAATGCAGCAATATCCACATACATTTACTTATTGTAGTCATATCATGCCACGAAGGTCACCTGCCAAGTGTGGAGAGATGGTGCTCATCATCAGCTGATTCCTTCTAAGGAAAGGCATGAACATTTTAATAAGATAGAGCTCTATCTAAACACAGTGGAGACATTTCAACCAGGCTTGGACTCAATGAGCACAGAGCACAAGGACAAAGGGTCAATCTGTCCAAGTTCTTCCCTCACCCTTCAGTGGAACAACACTGGGTACAGAAATGCTCTAGCACTTTTTATGAGGCCCTGATCTCTACAACTCCTTTCAGTTCAAACAGTCTGTAAGTTAGTCAGCAAGCACTGATTAAGCACATTCTGTGGCTCAAACAACACCCTCCAGGCCATCAAGGAGCTGAGGGATTTTTCTTAGTGATGAAGAGACTCATTTCCTAAGACTTCTCTCTGCCAGGCTAGAGGCTGAAATGGTGCCCTCTGACATCCATTTGCACCTTCAAAATGACCTCACCCATGTGTCACCCCAAAGTCCTTTCGTGGTATAAAACCTAGATTCTCCCTCACAAGCTTGCAGGAGACAGCAGGATGGTATAGTTCTTAAACTGAAAGTGTCTAGTACTGTGCCCAAAGATGGACTTTATCAGCCACAAATAGGATCACAGCCAGGGGTGAGCACAGAAGCCAGCCCTTCTTTCTTAGGATGTATACAACAGCCCACCTAGCCCTTTCCCCAAAGGTCTCCCTTTATAACAAATCTCTCTCTCTAATCTCTCTCTGCTATTCCTCACTGGCTCATGAAGCCTCAAGGCTACCACAGTATACTTTGCAGTCTTCTCTTTTTAAAGCTTACTGTCCCTTATCTCACATCAGTAACTTTACTTCTTGCTGAGCTTTTTCCAACCTGGCTTATCTTACATCCTCCAGGCCAGCCCACTCCAGGCCCAGAGGAGTCCCTGGAATACTAACACTTCATTTCTAGCTATGGAAAGTTTGGGTAGAGAATGGAACCACGAACCCCAAGAAGCCCACAGCCTTCCTTAAGTGACTGAAGTTGTTACTGGGCTTCACACCCTGGCACTCTAGGCTGCCTTTTCGTAACACAGGCCAATCTTTCAGCTTGTGGCTCTCAAGAGCTCTATACTAAAAACACCCCTGCCTGATAGGCTAAAAGCAGTGCCTGCTATCCTAACACCACCCTTCCTCTTGCCCTGGACTATCACTGAAAATAAGGGAGGTAATTGCCTGCCTTCCACCTGGCGCTACACTTAGTTCATGGCAAGAGCCTTCTCAATATTCCATTTAATAATGACCTTGGCCAATGAGTCAAAGGTAACACTGAGCACCCCTTGAGCAAAGTAGAATTTTATTTTGGTTGTTTAAAAAAATATCAAAATATCAATAACAGTGAGTTGTACTAAAGGA
Organism: Notamacropus eugenii; assembly: GCF_028372415.1. Taxonomy (NCBI): domain Eukaryota; kingdom Metazoa; phylum Chordata; class Mammalia; order Diprotodontia; family Macropodidae; genus Notamacropus; species Notamacropus eugenii. The sequence continues at coordinate 248,855,875 of NC_092872.1, read as the reverse complement.
ATAAGAGAGATGTTTATTAGCAGGCGAGGATATTTGTTCTGGAAACTGCTTCCTTCCTACAAGCAGCAATCCTGCCTCCTCTGCCAGAAGTAATTTCATGTCTCCAATCCTCACTGCTCACAAGAGACTCAATGGTGGAACACAGAACAGGTGGCTTACGGTATAGACAGTGTGTTTCAGAGGACCAGGAAGGCAGCCCCACAAGAAGACCCCTGAGCCTGACAGACAAAGGATTCGACCTTGGAAGTGTGAAAAGGCCTCAGTCCTCTTGGGCAAAGTCAAATGGCTGGAAATGCTTGCGGAACAAGCGAGCTAGGGCCTCCTCTTCTTCTCGGCTACGAGGGCACTGCCTCCAGTCAGACTTATCAGGAATGTTGAGGATGGCCTCACTCGCCAAAACCTCCCTGCAAAGGACAAGGCAGGTCAGAGCAACCTCAGCTAAGAGGCCCAGAGGCCATTGCCCCCAGGTAAACTTTCTCCCTCCACCCACACTGGCTTCATGTTTGCCCACACTAGCCATTCCCAACACAAAGGACTATTTCTAAGGCTCTGGGCTGGGTTCCGAGGAGATGGCAGACATCAATCAGACCTGCTCCCTAGCCCTGAAAGGGGCTCCTGGTCTGCTATGGGAGATAAGAGATGCATAAAAAAAAAAAAAAACCACAGCAGAAAACAGAATGTGATAAGTGCATTCAAGAGGTATAAACAAGGTCCTGTGAGGATTCACAGAAGGACAAGTCACCTCCTGCTGAGGGGATAGATTTCATGGGGAACATCTGGGCTAGGCTGAGTGAATAAGAAGAATGAGGGATGACTCTGGTTCTGAGAATGGGATGTGATCTATAGGAAAAACACAGGCGTGAGAGTCAAAAGACCTAGGTTCCAGTCCAGGCTCAGCTTGACCTTTTTGGCTCTCACTTTCTTCATCTGTACAATGTTGGGGCTGGACTAGGACACCTCTAGGATCCCTGACAGCTCAAATACTGCATGGCTTTGTTGGTGGCAATGAGGGGGTCAGGGGAATAAAGAGAAGGTTTGGGAGGAAAAAGGATGAATCATTTTCAATAGTGATGTTGTGGTACAGGCAAGAAAATCAGTTGAAAAAAGTCAAGAAGCCAATTGGAAAAGCAGGGCCAGAGTTGTGGACAGTGGAGTTCTCTATGGAAGAAGTCTGCAGAGGATTAAAGGGAAGGGTAAATAATCTAAAAGGATTAGCAGAGGTGAGGGGGGAAGGAGGGTTGATACTTTCTTGACCAAATATTCCCTAACCTCCAGCTAGAGATGGCAATTTTCTGATGTTTGGATAGCATTTAAAAATAGCACCATCATTTATAACCATGGAAGTTATAATCCATCTTGTCAGGAAGAAAAGACCAATGGAAAAATACTGCGGTTAAGTCCCTGCAGCGTAGGTGTCTGATGCCCTGTATGAACAGATAGACTAAACAGGTTAATGATCTAAGGGCATACTGTCATCCGATCACTACTTGCTTGATGTTGGGATTGGAAGCTCAATTCCGTGTGGACAGTCTCGGGCGGGTAAAGGTGAGAGCTCTAAGATTTAGAAGCTCCCACCTTTACCCGCCTGAGACTGTCCACACGGATTTGAGCTTTCAATCCCAACATCCCATTCACTTTGTGTGTACTTTTGTGTATGGTTAGGCCGAGCCTTCTGGAGAGCTCAGAGTTTTCACTGAAGAGCCACAGTAAAAATTCAGGACTTGATGTCCTAAACGACATTTCACTAAGTTCCCATGATTACGATTCTTTCTGCTTCACCTCTGCCGTTTCTCCAAGTCAGGGGCCATGTTATGCTGACCCCATTTCAGTAACTTCTCTGGCCCTGCAATCCTCAGGGCCACAACCTTAGTTCTCTAGCATCCCCTCTCATCCGCACTTCTCTAACAGCCTCCCAGCTGGTCTTTGGCTGCCAATCTCTCCTCCCCAGACCTGCTGAGATTAACCCTGCCCAAGTACAGTACAAGCATGACATTGCCTGCCTCATAGAAGAAAATAGAAACTCCTCTGACTTTTAAACCAAGTTCTTCACAGTCTGACTCTGACCATCTCTCCAGCACATATGACCCCCTCGCTACACACCTGATGTTCCAGGTCAAGTGGCCACCTGGGGTTCCCTGTACATGATGGTCTAGCTATGGCTTTTAGGCACTGACATAGGCTGTCCCTATCTCTGAAATGCTCTCTCTTTTCCTCTGCCTTTGGGAATCTCTAATTCCTACAAGGCTCAGCCTTTTCTGAGGCTGCGAGGGGGTGCCAAGCCTGGAGTCAAGAAGATCTGAGTTCAAATTCAACCTCAGAGAGTTACTAGCTATGTGACTCAAGGCAAGCTAACTTCACCTGTTTGTCTCAGTTTCCTCACCTGTAAAATGGGGATAATAACACCTCCCAGGGTTTTTATGAGGATCAATGAGATAATCTTTGTAAAGCACTTAACATAGCCCCTGGTACATAGCAGGTATATAATAAAAATCTGTTCCTTTGTCTTCCCCCTTTTCTAATAAGAAAACATCTTTGGTGTCCATGCTCTTTCCTTCCTTGGGCATTTATTTATTTGTTTATGTGCTGTGTCCCTGGCCAAAATGTAAGAGACTATTGTTCATCTTGCCTTTGTATCCCTTAGCACAGGGCCTTATTCTTAATAAATGTTTAAGTATCATCACAATCATCATCATCATCATCGTCGTCGTCGTGATCCCTCACATTTACATATGGTGCTTTAAGGTTCTGCAAAATGGCTTGTAGACTGTATTAACTTATTTGACCCTCACAACAACCACGTGCATTTCCTCCATTTTACAGATGAATAAAATGAGGACAAGAGAGATTAAATGGCTTTCCTGGGGTCACACAGCTAGTAAGCAGCTCAGACAGGAACTGAACCCTCATCTTTCTGATTCCAAGTCCCATTCTCAATGCACCAGCCCATGCTGCCCATCCTTTAGCAGAAATCTTCAAAGCTGCAGTCTTTCTCTGAACATCTATGATACTCACTGCCGCTACTACACAATTTGGCACATTAGATAGGACAACTTCTTTACTGATTTATGGTTATAAAGTACTTCATATAATTATTTCATTCTGTAGAAAGAAAACCCCAAAGTACTCACAGAGGCTTCAGCTCCTCCCAGGCCATCTCCAAACAATCTTTCCACATATTCTCTCCTTATCAGCAGCTAGAGGCCGGTCTGAATGGTGGTATTCTAGCTCTAATCTTTGTTAGCCAGGATGTCCCTCACACATGCCCTAAATGAGCTCATAAGTTCTCTTTCCCTTCAGACTTACTTTCTTTCTGGGGTCAAGGGCACTACCATCCTCTGTGACACCAAGACCTACAACTTCAATGTCATCCTCAACTCCTCCCTGTCTCCTGAGTCATTGCCAAATCTCCACTCCTATGCTCATAGACCCAGTTCAGGCCCTCAACATCTGTTCATTTCTGTATTCCTGCAGTGAGTGCCAGACACATAAATGGGCTCAATGAAGTCGTGGTGAATAAATGAAAAAAAAAAAAAGACAAACCTTCCAAAATGTAAAGGAAAACTCCTCTTAATTCTGTGGAAAAGCTTCTCTCCTGTGTCCAACTCCACATAAAAATATGGTGCTCCGGGCTGTGTAATCTATGACAAAGAGAGTTCTTGAAGTATGTGCAAAATTACAGAGGCAGACCTGCACAGGGCTCTTGGAAGCTGAATCATGTTAGCCAACCAGGACAATTACTCCCCTGGTGATTGAGAAGCAGCCTGGTAAGCCTGGTGACAGAGCGGGGTCCCCACTTCTCAGGAGCTCCCTCAGAGGTTCCAGTTCCAGGGTGAGCACCGGGTCTTTGCTCTGAAACTGCCTGTCACACAACCGTTTCTCTTGACAGCCCCAAGCTTCCTCAAGAAATCCAGGCCTGCACTGCCCATCTGCCTACTGAACATCTCTATACAGGTATCAGTGAGTCAGATGGTCAGAAAGCATTTGTTAAGCACCTACTGCGTGCTAAGCTGGGGGACAGTACTAGGGATACAAAAAAAAGGGAATAGACAGTTCCCACTCGCAGGGAGCCTGCAGTCTAGTGAGGGAGGAGACAAGTCACCAGGTGTGGTCAAACAAGATATAAATGGGATCAAGTCAGGGTCATATCAGAGGGCAGGCACTAAGTTTAAGAAGGACTTCAGCTGAGATCTGAAGGAAGCCAGGATGGAGGAGAAGAGAGAGCATCCTAGGCCCAGGGGATGGCCAGAGAAAACACTCCAAGTTGGGAGATGTAGTGTCTTGTGTAGGGAATAGCTGAGAGGCCAAGGTCACTGTTGTTGTTGTTCAGTCATTTCAGTTATGTCTGCAAAGATACTGGAGTGGTTTGCTGTTTCCCTCTCCTGCTCATTTTAGACATGAGGAAACTGAGGCAAATAGGGTGAAGTGACTTGCCCAGGGTCATATAGCTAATAAGTGTCTGAGGCCAGATTTGAACTCAGGAAGATGAGTCTTCTTGACTCTAGGCCTGGTGTTCTGTGCACTATGGCACCCCCTAGCTGCTGCTTCCAATGTCACTGGATGGAAGACTGTGGAAGATTGGGTACAGTCCTCCCTGGTAAGAGGACTGGAAAGGTAAGTGTTTATATATAACGGATTATAAACGGTTTTAAGAACCAAAGAGAACATTTTCTATTTGATTTTGGACATAATATTTAGCCACTGGAGTTTACTAAATGGGTGGGCAGACATGCTTTTCTGGAAGATCAATTGACAGCTGAATATCACCTTAAAATCTAAATTAGTTGGCAAGTTCCATGTTCATCCACATAGCCTCTTCAGACTATTTCCTTCTGTGAAGAGGAGTCTGGTGAGAGGAGACTGGGACAGTAAAGTGAAACTGGACCATAAGCCTTAACTGCTAGACTTGAGTTCCAACTCGACACAGGAGGGATGAGCAGCAGAACTCTGCTTCTGTGACACCGATCTGGCTGCTGAGTGAAGGACAGACTGGTGGGGAGTGAGGAGGAGATGGAAACCAGTTGGTTACTGAGCAAAAGGAGAGAGGAAGGCCTGGCTTAGGGGAAGCAGAAAGGACGGATACAACAGATATCTTGGAAATGGAATCGATAGGACTTGGCAACTAATTGGATGTAGAGCTGTGAAAGAGGAAAAGACCCAAGGCGGTACAAAGGCTGCGAGCCTCATCTGCACTAAGAGCGGTGAGATCTTAAAAAGAAATGGACAGAAGACGGAAACAAGGGCAGGAACAGAGGAGGAATATAAGACCATGACCCAGTCCTATAAAATTAGTGTCAAGAGCAGTAAGGCGGAGGTGGAGGGAAATTAAGAACAACAATCAAGCCAACAACAATCAAATGAAGAACAATCAATCAAGAACAAACAAATCAAGAATGAACAATCAAGAGGAAAAGGAAGAGCATCAAGGACACAGTCACTGACGGTAGAGAGAAGGCAGGGAGGCAAACCTCGTATTTTCAGTCTCTCTGCTCGCAGAATGATCTTTGCATTAGAAATGGCAAGACAAACATGGCCAACAGGGAGGTGATGGAAAAGGTAAGAGAAAATACTCTTAATGAATCCTTGGGTGTTAAATGAATGCACATGTGTGACTAGGCAGGTATCACCGATATTTGAATGATGATGGAAAATGGGAGAGGAACCATGGACCTGGAGAAGGGCATAATATGGTCTCAATCAAAAAAAAAGTAGGAACCAAGTCCGCAAATTCTACATTAGCATGACTTTGATTCCGTGGAAAATTCTAGAATGTATCATTAAAAAGAGGGTTGACAAACATCTGGAAAAAGATGCCATTACAAAGAGCCAGCACATCTTTATCATGACATTTGAAGAACTGGGGCTACTTTAGCTTGGAGAAGAAAAGATTTGGGGGCATGGGAGAGATTAGAACAAGACATTCAGGATAGTTTTTTTTTTTTAAATTAAAGGAATGCCATGTGGAAGAGGGACTATATTTGGTCTGCTTGGTTCCAGAGGGCAGAAGCAGAAGCAATGGGTGAAAGTTACTCAGAGGTAACTTGAGGCTTGATGTCAGAAAACCCTTTCTAACAATGAGAGCTGTCCACAAGTGGGACGGACTGTCTTGGCGAGAGGTTGTATGATCACATGCTGGGTATGTTTTAATAAGAATTCCTTTGGGCCACGAGTTGGACTTGATGCCCCTGTGGTCCCTTCTAACTTCTGTAATTCTGTGATACATTCTACTACCACCACTCCCAGAATAAGTCCTGTGTTTATGCTGTTTCCTATATCTGGAATGTCCTCTTTGCTATCTCTCCTACTTCACTGCAGCAGTGCCACTTCTTGCAGTACTTTCAGACCTGCTTCTGTGCTCCTCCTGCTTCTCAAAGAATATTCAGAGCACAAGGGAACCCACACACCGAGTATCTCCTAAGCACATAAAGGGAGAGGGGCCTTGGGACTTACCTGTTGGAGATCTGAGTGTTCTGGGATTTCTAGCAGCTCAATCTGCTGCTCCTGGGCCTGGACAATGAAGGCCTCCTTGATGTCCTCAGTGGTGCAGCAGCTGAGAGGTACAGGAACAGCCTGGGTGGGGAGAGCAGATGTCACTGACTCTGGTCCCAGAAAGGAGGCCAGTGACAAATACATCACAGGGGTGAGGAAACACCCCTCAGAATATGTTCTCCTCATCCCAGAGTGTACACACTCCATGTACTCTCTGTTAAGATTTAAACTCATGAGATAAAACCCTGCATGTGGGAGCTGAAGTAAGGTTTGAAGTGGGGAGAGGCTCAGATGAGGCCTGACCATCACCAAGACTGTTTGCTCCTATGTAATCTTTGTGGCAGAGTCAGGCCGATTTGATACTTAACAAATTGGCCAAAAGAAAACTACCACATCACGAGAAGTGTCTTATTTCCCCAAGCCCTCCCTTATTGCCCTCATGACCTCCATGAGGGCAAAGGCCATGCCTTTATCTGGTATTTCCCTCAACACCTTGCCTTGCTCACTAACAGTTGCTCAGTAATATCTCGGGTAGGTCCACAGCATGTCAACAAGCTAAGCTGGCTTAGTCACCTAAGTTCTGAGTCCCCATTTGATTACTTCTCACCTTCCTAGTTGCCTTACACTGGTCCCCACATGAATTATTGCTCTCCTCTGACCCAATTTGAATCATTCTTCTCCATGCTCAGCCCAAGCTACACCTCCTTCTCAAACTCTGACTGTTCCAGGCCATACAGATACTGTCTTTCTGAGGTCCTCCCATAATACTTTTATTGGCTGTATTATTCTATATTTAGCACTTAACACATACTGTTTTATGATACCTGTACTACTGTTACTTCATAACTGTTGACTTTTTAATACATGTGGTCCTTTTTTCCTCCAAAGAGTGTGAGCCAAAAGGGTAGACTGTCTCTTTTCTTTCTCCACTAAAGCACTAGGAGTTTCTCTGCAACTACCATAGACACAACAGAATGCTGCCAACAAGGCAGAAGCCCAGAAAGCACTGGCTATCTTCAACAGGGCATCCACCCCAGGGATAAATGAATGCACATGAATCTTGGGTCCCTCCAGGGATATCTGGGGTTCCCTCTTAATTGTTGGACCATATATCTCCCCACCTGTAGCTGGAGGTGATGACTCCTATAATTCCTCTCAAAGAGAACGTATCGCTGCCCTTTGCTCTTAAAGAGCTGTCTCACTGCAGACTTGTACTTTTCTACTTCTTCCACTACCTCTCTTGAAAGATCTACCACTGACTGGTAGTGTCCGATGGGCAAGATCAGGACATGATCATCACATAATCCGCCTTTGGCCAGGGCGAGGTAGCACTGGGAAGGAAGGACAAAAACAGAAGAGTTAGGATTCCAATTCTGTACGGGAACCCTTGTTCTTCTACAGAGGCTATTGAAGAGACTGGTTGGAAAGACCATTCCTAAGGAAACAAGCAGGCCAGTCACCTCTCAGAGATTTAAAATTCTGACTGCAGGTGTCTGCTCTAGATCAGAAATCAGAGCCACTCTTTGAGAAATGAACTGCTGAAAAACACTAAAGAGAAGTTTGGCAGAAATTATGATTAGATTAATGCCTTGCACAATGTACCTTAACAAGCTCAAAATAGATGTGGGCTATGAAAATAACAGGAATAGTGAGCATTTCTATGTTTTAAGATTTGTTAAGTGTTTGACATATGTTCTATTATTTGGTCAAAATGACTATCAAGGGTCATATAAAATGATTAGAAGAGGCTATCTATGACTCGGATAGAAATAGAAATAACAGAAACAAAGAAGATCATAAAAGATAGACAACTTTGACCATAAAAAATAGACAAGAACATTGTGAAATATAACTATAAAATCATAGAAAGTCACAATGTCTGTAAAAAACCAAAGGGAGAAGGAACTCACATGTGTGCCAATGCTGACTACCAAATGCTTTTCCACTTCAGGACTGGCAAGACAGAACCAGCAGGGCCCCAGAGGCTGAGCTTCATGTGGAAAAAACAACAGCAAAAATAAGTGTTATGATGGTCCAAACACTAGGGTAACTCATTATCCTGTACTCATCAGTCCAGTCTGATCTCAGGTCACTCCACAGTAAAGGTATCACTTCCATTCTGCTGTGGCCTGCATGAGGCACAGAGCCCAGGACTTTATTTTCAAAAGGTTTTGTTGTTGGAGAAGGCTGGTATTCAAAGAAAAGGCAAGATTTTCATTGCATGCCTCAAGTTTCCTTATATCTAAATGTAAAATGAGGAGGCTGGACTAGAAGAACTTGAAGGTCTCTTCCATCTTTGGTAATGACTTTCCTTTTCCATCTTCATATAACACTCTGTTGTGTAACACTGCTTCCCTTATGTATCACAGCCATGAGCTACTACCTTATTACGTAGTACTTACGTGGCTTCCGGGGTTGCTTGGGTGAAACACCCTTGCTGTCTCTCCCTGTGGACTGACGTTTCTTTCCTTGCTTTTTGCTTAAATCAAAGAAAAACTGAGACGCTGGTTCTTCCTGTGAAGGTAAAAAACCATGCAAACAGATATTCCTCAGTAGAGCTCTAGAACTAAAGTTGGGCCTGACATTCACAAAGATATTGCTGCCTTCCTTCTCTTTTGTTCTGCCCTCTCTGCTTTTCTAGCTACAGCAGCAACTTGTCCAGGCTCCTGCAGTACACGCCTCAGCCCTCCTGCCATGGCTCCCAACTTAACTCCTTGATCCCACTTCAGTGGTCTGTCACATGCTACCACATACCTGTAATTCCCCTTCATCACTCCACTCCCTAAATCTCTACCTCCTGAAATCCTATCTGAAATCTGTCGCTCTCTCATCCTTCAAGCCTGCGTCAAATGGTGAGGTGGCCCCTCTTCTTGCCAGGCCCAACTGATCTACATGTACAGGTGATCTATTATATCTCATCTTCTCCAGAAGATTACCTACACTGTCATCCCACTCTATCACTTCTTTTCAATCTCTCCCCCTCTGGCTGCTTCCTTATGGCATATAAATATTCCCATATCTCCTCCATCCTCAAAAAATCCTTCACTTGATCCCCACTAACTTTTGTCTCATGTAGCACCTTGGGAAGACTATCTATAATCAAGACATCTACTTCCTTTCCTCTACCTCTCTTTTTTTAATTCTCTAAAGCCTGGTTTCTGACTTCAGAATTCAACGAAAATGGCTATCTCCAAAGTTATCTTATATCTTTATCAAAGTTATCTCCTAATAATCTCTTAATTGCCAAATCTAATGGCCCTTTTACAAGCCTCATCTTTCAAGACTTCTCTGCAACCTTAATAACCTCCTATGGCTACTAACATCTCCAAGACTAAGTTCTGTTTGGCATCTACAGTGTTTCAAAATTTGGTTCTCTCCTCCCTTTCTAATCTTACATCTTACTCTCCCCAGCCTCCACTGCTCTATTCTGCCACAAATTTCGAGATCCAGTGATTCTGGTGCCCTGATTTTTTTTCCTATTACAAGATACTCCATCTCCAGACTGTGCATTTTCACTTACTGGCCCCCATTCCTGGAGGGCTCCAACTCCTAGCTTCCTTCAAGCCCCAGCTAAAGTTGCCACTTCTACAGAAAGCCTTTTCCAATTCCCTTTAATATTAGTGCCTCCCTCCCACAAAGTATCTCCACTCTGTCTTGTCTATATCTCCCTTGCATGCTGTCTCTCCCATTAGACTAAGAGTTCCCTGAGAGCAGGCATTGTCTTCTGTCTAGCACTAAGCACATTGCCTGGCACAAAGTAGGTACTTAATAGATGCTTCTTGACTATTCATTCTCCAAAGCCTAATTCAGATGCCTAATTCAGAAGCCTAAAACATTCTCTGATCCTCCTCTCTAGTCCCAAACCTGAAAGTACCATCTCTCTCCCATGAAATCTCATACCAAGTATTGAAACATCTTTAGGCAGCTGCCATACTCTACTCTGTATTACGGTGGTATGCTTCTTATCTTCCCTACTAAATTCTAGATTCTCTGAAAGCAAGGACCACATCTCATTCATGTTTCTGTTTCTTTCACAACCAAACAGTTGAATGTCTCCATGGACATAAATATCAGGAATTGGCTTAGGTAATGCTAAAGATAGACTCACTATGGGTTTAAAGTCTCTCCTAGAGAGCCCCATGGGAGCCATTCCTGCCCATTCTCCCCACCTAAGAATGTTGCCCAAAGGATAATACCTGTGAAACCAGGCCTTGTTTTCCTGACAATGCTTCCTTCCCAGATTTTCTGTATGGGTTTTCAGTGACATCTGGCGGCTGCTTCACTAGCTCTGTCACATCCATCAGATTCAGTGGGAGTATACTGAATGCATAGAGGTACTTTGGAAAAAACAACAATAAAATAGCTTCAAAGAACTTAATACTTAACCTAATCTAACACATTATAATTTCTTTATGAAAACTATCATAGAAAGGTAATAGCATTTCTTTTTAAAAAAACAGCAAGTATAACAAATCATCAAAGCTAAACAATGTAATCATATTATTTATGGAAGGAGGAAAAAAAAGGGAAAGGAGGAAGGTGGAAAATATCCTACTCAGAATGTTGACTCTGGATTGCTACATTTTACATTTTTTTGTCACTGTTTTTGTTTCTTCTTTCTTTTACCTAAAATGATGACTAATCTGCCTGTTGTTAAACTCTGCAAAACTTTCCCAAGGTATGAGGAAATACGGTCATCTTTCAAGATTTGCAAAGGGTTTCCCGTACATTATCTTGTTGGATCACATGGAAGGAGTTTGATAGAAGTGGGGTGACATTTCAGTAAAGTTAGATTGTTTCTACTAATTTTCCTATAGAACTTCAGCCACTGTTCCAAAAATAAAAAAATAAATAAAATTCTACACATGAAAATCTATAGGATTACATATGGCTTTTTGAATATTAATTTTAGGAGAGAATCAACTTAGCCTTAAGCACATGATTTTTAGAAGATGACATTCTGAAGCATGGTAATAACTACTTCAAGGGTTCTGTCATTCACCCCTTGCACTGATATACATTACAACCTCTTCACTCCAAAGATGCTGTGGTTAAAAATGTAACATCTGGTGGTCAGTCTTTGGTGGGTAATCTATTATCACTAATAACGTTACTAATAACACTAGAGCGGGCCACTCCTTGACCTGGAATGCAAGTCCTCCTCCGACCTGCCTCGAAGGGTTCTTTACATTCCTTTTGGGCTCAGCTCCAATACTACCTCCTGCTTGAGGATCTGCTGGTGCTCCCCAACCCCTGAAACTTGCTAGCTATGCCTTGTACTTACTCATATATACACAATCTGTTTTTCCCAGGAGAATGGGAGAGAGAAATTAAGAGCTAAGATTAAAAAATCTATCTTTTTAACACCAACATTTTCCCATTCTGCAAGGCTACAAATCATGAATCATCATCAAAATCATGGATGACCCAAAAAACGATGGAGAGACACATGAGTATGCAAAGCTGGCTACACGGAACCAGGAGAACATTGTACACGATAACAGCCACACTGTGTGATGATCAACCTGTGACAGATGAAGCTCTTCTCAGCAATACCATGATGTGAGACAATTCCAAAAGATGCAATCCAGAGGAAGAACAAGAGCCTAAATGCAGATCAAAGCATACCATTTTCTCTCTGTTCTTCTTTCTCATGGTTTTTCCCTTTTGTTCTGATCTTCCTTTCACAACATGACTAATGTACAAATATGTTTAATATGACTGTACATGTATAGCCTATATCAAATTGCATGATGTCTTGGGGAGGCAGGGGGAGGGAGGAAGCAAAAATTCAGAACTCAAAATCTTATAAAAGTGAATGTTGAAAACCATCATTACATGAACTGGAAAAAATAAAATACTAGTAGGTGGAAAAAATAAAAATAACAACATCAAAAAGAGTATCAACGAAATAAAGACACCAAAGACTAGTTCTAGGAAAATAAGCTGGTGCTCTCTGAAAGAGTCATAAAAAAATGGAGAAGAACCACACAGGACAAGAAGGCATGGATGGTGATATGTAACTGGAAGCACTGCACCACACCAGCGTGTTTTGGCTTCACTGAAGATAGAAGAATCACACTCCACAGCCAAAAACCCTTGAACCCATGGTCTCCGAGGACTCACAATTATAAAGTGGTTTATTAAGCACATTGCTCATTATCACTCTGTGTAAATGTCATCCTCATTTTACAGAGGAGATGTCTGAGGTTCAGACAAGGTAGATGACTTGTTTATGGGTCACAGCAAGTCACCAGGAGCTGGACTCTGCCTCTAAGCCAGGGTTCTTTCCCCTTATACCTTAATATACCTTAGAAAACTTCTGACACACTCCCTTCTGGCTGAGCTCTCTGATTCAGGCTATGAAGACAGGGATGGTGGATTAAAGCAGCCTCCATCAACTGAATTCCCAGGAAGACATCACAAAGTCTGCCACATTCCTTATTTTCATTTCTATACTAGGGAAAAACAAATGCTCCTCAGGGGTTCTAGCTCTCACTTTGGCCTTTAAGAATGAGTTCCCGAACCCAGGCCTGAGGTTCAAATCTCAACAGCTTCTTGTTTTTGTGCAGATCAAGAGTTAAGAATGGCTTTTCCATCATAAAACACAATAAAGGAAATATCATCTTTAGTGATACAAAAAAAAAAGTATGGCTAGATTTGGCCTGCAGACCATAACTTTGCCAACCCCTGCTCTAGCTGACTGAAATATGAAAACTGGTAGTTCCCAAGATTTTGCAATCCAAGCTCTTCCATTACACACTCCATATCACCCACTGCATGGATATGTGTACATGCATAAGATCACTATGAAATGGGTGCCTTTGCTTCATTTGGCCACCTTTTCTCAAGTCCTTCCTTACCGTCTTTTTCTTTATATGTGTATGCATTAGACACAGAGTCTCAAACCAGAGATGCCATGTCTAATGCATATAATGAGATCAGCATGGGACAACAGCAGCAGTAATGACAGGTTAACAAATGAATTTGGGAACCACAGCTAGGCCGTCTGAAGGGCAGAGTACTTCTGGCTTTTACATTCACAGTTTTCACTCCAGGAAATTAGTCAGGACTCACTGAAGCTGTCAGGAACCTTGCTGACCAAGACAATGCTACTGGTGAGAATAGATGATCAACTCCCAGCATTTCTCTAAGGACGGCATCTGGATGCTGCTGTCCTGCATGTGGGCATCTGCCTGGAGCACAACCCATCGGGCAGAATACCAGTGATTCCATATTTACCTTTCTCTTCTCTGGGTTTCCAACATTTGCCAGAGCTATGAATCGGGTAACATGCTGAGCAGTTTCCTGGAGGACTGTGTGGTTTCTGTAACAGATTTGAAAGAAAAGAAGAGGCTAACCACCTTTATATATCACTTATCAGAATTCTGTAAATGATTTCTATCAGTGAGTTCTCTTTTCCTCTTATGGTGTAGGGGTTTCAGATCTGAGTTCTTTAAAGGTATATGAATAATAACTGCTAATATTTATATAAATATCACTAATATTTATATAATGCTTTCAAGGTGTGCAAGTCGTAGTATCGTAGATTCAATACATATAATAACCCTGTAAAATAGGTGCTATTATTATTCCCATTTTATATATGAGATTAAGTGATTTGCCCAGGGTACATGGATAGTACATTTTGTTGAGGCAGGAGTTGAAACTAGGATATACTGACTACAATTCTAGGACTGTCTTCACTATGGTACCCAGCTGCTACTATCACTATTTCTGCTATTAAAATTGAATTGTCCATAGGTCATGAAAGCAAAGGTCTGCTTCTAAAGACACAACATGAAATCCTTTGTTACTTCCAATGTGCCCCAAGACAGTAAGAAAGCAGCCCCTGCTGCCGCAGGACTACATGTGCTACTTTTCCTCACAATACCCTCACTGCATTCTAATAATACATGATCTGACCATGCTCTGGCTGTGAGCTGATACGTAAGACTAATTTGGAATAATTGTCATTCTCCCAGCAAGCCCTCTTTTTCAAATCCTTCCCTAAAATCTTTTCTGGGCTTTAGATCTTCTCTGAGGTCTCTTTCCAAACCAGGAATTGGCTAATTCTGGCCCTTCACCTGTTTTTGTACAACAGAGATAAGAATGTTCTTTCACATTTTAAAATACAATACAATCTTATTTTAAAATGTAAAAATCATTCTTAGCTCCTGGACTTTATTACAGTTTTCTTATTTCCGTTCTTCCCTTTTCTAGGGAAGTCAGGGGACCCAAAGGCACTTTGAGCTGAACCTGGGCTCTTCCCTGGGGAACTATAGTAGCCAGGAGGTTAAATGGTCAGCAGAAGAACCACAAACTCCTACTGTTTCAATTCACTGCCTGTTTCTGATCTTACTTTCCTCCCCATAGATAATGCCTATATTTGGATAAAGACCAAAAAACAACTTTCTTGACAGGAAGAAGCATCTGAAAAAGTGATTTTAGTGTGGGACAAAGGAAAATTGGAAATAATACAGTCAATTCTCACTTCTCTGCTAATGGATCATAGCTCTGATGTTCTGTAAGGGGGAAGCAATTCCAAGCTAGAGTAAATCCTACACTGAGCTAAAAGAATTTATATTCATTGGACATGGAAAGGGAAGCAGGGAACAGATTGTCTAACTGGGCAGTCTCCTAGTAATCCTAAAATAAGTTTTCACAACGTAGCTTTATTATTTGAAATATATATATATATATAAAACAAAATTCAAAGCCAAATAAAATGCAGATTATCCAAACTTGAGCTTTTTCGTTAGTTACACATCACTTTAGTTTGAATGCTTCACAGAGAAGTTATTGGTATTGTCCTTTCCCCTGTTGTCTTCCATACTGAAATCCTCAGATATGCTCCTGAAATGACTATTAATGATGTGAGTTTTTTCCAAGAGCATATAAAAGGGCCAGTCTGACCTGGAACACTTTAATCAAGGTCTTAAGAGTAAATAAATGTAATTATAAAAGATGTAACTGTGTATGGCTTTGCTCCAAACTCTACAGAAGGGTTCTTAACTGAGGTCCACAAATCACCAAGGGCTCTCGGGACAAATTCCAGGAGGGGAGGGGTGGTGGAGGGGATGGAGAGTGTCTATGAACCTGGATGGCAAATAAATTACATCTTTATTTTCACTCAGCTCTAAATGAAATTTAGTTTTTCCTTCAATTAAGGAAGTAACATTATCCTAAGAAGGGTCTACAGGCTTTACCTGACTACTAAAAGGGGCCTACAACATGCCAAAAAAAAAAAAAAAAAATCAGAAATCTCTGTTGTAGAAGTTTAATTCCCAGGCAGAAACTATGAAATTATATACCCTGAGTAAACACTGCATATATTGTCAGACTGGTTGATGTGCTGTTTAATTTTATGGTTGAACTACTTTTTCCCTTCCCACCTTTAAAAAAGTTCTTTTACAAGTGGTGGTTCAATGGGCAAGGGAAGAGGGTAAGGTATATTCAGAAATGAAGGTGGTGTAAAACAAAACACTAATTTTTTTCAAAAGAAAAATGATACCTACCGATAAGGAAGCCTCTCATAATAAGTCTTTTCCAAGGCTGCAAAGTGATACCTGGGCTTCAAGTCCATGGCAAGAAGAGATATCAAAGAGGAGCCACTTTTCTTGGTATCCACATCTCCCTGTAAAAGAAAAATAACATCCTCTGTGACAGACCTTAATGATTCTGAGAAAAATGCAAACATGTTCACAGGTATGTGCCTGAATGTATGATATAAGCATATTGTGCTAAGTGTCGATACTTGGAGTAATCATACAAGTCTGAATAACAAAAGAACTGGGTCATATCTGGATCACAAATCAGAATGGTTTCTGGAGGCAGTCCCATCTCAACCTCTGCACACAAAATAGATCATTAAAAGCAAAACTGGAAGATAAATTAGCTCCTGCTAAATAATGTGGTATAATTTTCTCTTAAAGGGCTATAAGCACAGATATCATTGCACGGGTGACAATCAGATTTGGAAGATGATTTGGTCAAAGCAAAATCAAGTCAAATTCTCAGGTGCCAGATGTTTTCAGAATAATTTGTATGGAATATTCACATTAGAATTCATAAGCCTGGGAAGCAGGGGGGAGGGGGAAGTACTGAATTGGGTGGGCGGGACAGGGGTGGTAGGGGTAGAGAGATCTAAAAACCTGAGTTCAAGTCTATGATGTGTTACTTGGTGCTCTTGGACAAAGTAATCTCTTTGTGTCAGTTTTCTTCTCTTTAAGATGTGGGTGATAATACTTGTTCTGCCTTCCTCATAGAGTTGCTAATGATCAAGTGATACAATGTGAAAGTACTTTAAAATCAATTAAGTGCTACACAAATAGAACATGGTATTATGTGTGGACCTCAAAGATCAAAATGTCCCTTAATTAACCTTTGTGGGAACAACCATCTCCAAGCCTTCAAGAATCCTTACTGAACCTATGTAATTTCAGCTTATACCACTTCTTAGTACATGAAAGTCTGTGCCTTTCTACATAGAGTCTGTCTTAAACTGTCTTTTTTCAAACTTTTGGGGTGGGGCTGTTACTTTTATTATTCCAAGATTTTGTGAACAAATCCATTTTATGTTCATGGTACTTTGCACAATTTTATCCACCTTATTAATATTTCCTGTCTTCCTCTTTGCAGACTGAAGAAATCTCATTTTTGGCATGTTTCTACATATGAGCACCCTCAGATCACCCTCTTAGCACCTCTCTACCATTCCTGGTACCTTCACTGGCTCTTCACCAGCTCCAAGTCATTCCCCAGGATGTGTAGAGACTAATTCCAATGTAGAGAGGCTTCCAGGTTTGGTGATATCATGGGTTTGTACAAGGGGAAGAGAAAGCATTGGCTTGTTTTTAGTTAATGTTGTTGAGGAAGTCAAGCACACTGTAGCCTACTGCTGATATATTCAGGGCACAGTCTACAGTAATTTCTTAGTGCCATTACTGATACTTATGAATCCCCTTTTATGTAAAGAGTTTGAATGATTTTCTTCCGAAGGTACTCCCGTGCCACTACTCATCTTCCTGATGCCTCACTGTGGTACAGAGCTGGCCTCTCAACGGCTTTGCTATCCAAGAAGAAGCTCTGGCCTGTCCTAGACAGGGTGAAAAGGCTTCAAGTACAGGTTCATGCATTCTCATCTGTCACCTACAACTGAGACTACATAAGATCAGGGGCCCATCATCAGATGGTTGGCTGAAAGGCAAAGAATTTTTCAGCCCCGGCAATTCAACAAGACTGTCATCTAGAATGCATAAAGGGGCTGCAATTTCCAACAGTGGAAGGAGTACCTATACTGAAAAAATTATAGGTTCTTGAGTTACTGAAGCACCTTATACTTCCCCATACTGAAGCTCACTGGACAGTTTTTTGAGCAATTCTTCCCTGTTGGTTTAGCATTCCATTCCCTGTAAGATCTGCTATAGGCACTCTGGGGATTTCACCTATATGCATTCTTTGAGGTCATTTATAATAATATTAAATGAGAACTGTCCAAGTAAAGACCTCTAGGGAACTCCACAAATAAGAGGGTGACATTCCTCGTGCTTCCTGAAAAAGTCCAGGAAGGGTCTGAGTTAACTAAAATATGTAACAACCTGGAATATGCAACACAGATCACAGAAAGCACATTACTAATTAGAGGACAATTTGCTTTTGGAAATCTCAACTAGACAAAAAAAAAAAAAGCTGTATACTGGGAGAGTCAAAGTTTCACATTCAGTCCTTTTTTTCTGTTCTCTGTACAGGGGAAACATTTATATTTGTTGATGTCTGTCAATAAGACATATCATCATAAGGAAGTTTTTTAAAAATCCCGACTGGAAAAGAAGTACTCACAGATGCATTTCCAAAGTTCCCTACACCCTTGGGCCATGGGGATGTCAGCAAGATATCAACACCTTTAAACTGTGATGTGGACTGCAAAGTCGCCTTCAGCAAGCATATATCCTTGGAGGTAAAACTATAAGGTGGGGCAGGCTCAGCCAAAGACTCTATGCCACTGAGGTATGCAATCTGCAGGCCTGAGGCACCAGTGAAAACACCTTTTCTACCTACATGGGGAAAAAAAGATTGTTTTAGACAGTGTTATAACAAAAGCAGAATTACTAGAGTGAATGGCTCACATACCACAAGCACCTGCATGTGGCTGTGAATCTTGTGTCAAGGCTGTTAGACAATCACATAAAATGCCAAGTTAATTGTTTTTTTAAGAAAAAAGGGGGGCCTCTCCTCCTCTAGAAAATATCAGACAAACTGAGTCTGAGAGAATAACAGATCTAAGAGGACCCCAAGTGCACAGGTAAGAAAGCAGTAAATAAAAAAATTTAACAGCAGATGAAGCCAGGGACCATTAAAGATGTACTATTCAATTAGGCAGAGAGAAGAATCCAAGCCAGTAGGGGAGTAGAAGCAGAGCAGAACCAGAAAGAAACTATACTTCTCTGGCGAGCTAGGGCACAACCTGGGTTGGGAAGGAATTGGCTTTGGCGAGCTGGAGAGAGACAATAGGGCTTATCTCTTTTTAAAAAAATATTTTTAAGATGTATCTTACAGCAGATTCTAAATACAGTCTATGGACCTATAATTATATTATAAAAAGACTGGTTTGAACATGTTGCTATTACTGGATAACTAACAAGAAGGGGATGGGAGAAAAGAGAAGTCTATGTTGACAAGGCCACAGCCCTTCACAGACAGTGGGAAAAGGCAGAAAGTGACCTGTGCCATCACACGTACAAGATGAATTACTGTGAGTTTATAGCCACAAATTCCCCATCAAACAATATGGTTATTTGCATGTTTCACTATCACTTCCTTAGCCCTTTTGAAGGAGACTCAGACTGCTGTCAGGCCTTCCAAGCAGTCCCTGGATCTCTGTCTAAATTCTACAAAAGGAAGGAAGACTAGAAGACATGGGTAAGAGTCAATAGACAGAGATGTTAACAAGGAAGGGAAACAACAACATAAATGGGAAAGAACAACAGCCAAACAAATTTAACAGCCAAGGCTGGCCCCAGAGAAGAGCTGTGAGAAGATACCTCCCTCCCTTCTCTGAGAGGGAAGAGTTATGGCTATGAAACTCCAGAGACAATGTCAAACTTCGTCAATGTGTTGGTTACTCTGGCTGAGCAGTTTTAAAAATCTTTCCTATTCTTTGTTACAGGAAGACAAAAAGGGGGAGGATACACTGGGAAATGCAAGAGGAGAAAAAATAAAGTTTATGGTAAACATTATAAAAGTGGAAGGTCATATAGTAGGTGTGGCTTTTCTTTACCCACAATTATAACTTGTGCCATTTCATTTAATGGATCTGGGCTCTTGCTGATGGGAATTCTGCAATGCTGCTCACTTCAGGTTTTCCAGGCCTTGGTCTCTTGAGTGACTCCTTGTGTCCTCAACAGTTCGGAGCCTTTTTTCTAAAGTTCAGTAAAACTTTACTATTCTTTTAAAATTTAGATTTGTAGTAACTACAAACAATGTCTCAATACCTACGCAGGCTGTTTCTTCCGTTAGTCCCCAAATGAGTGATGCAATGTAATAAACTCAATGCTCAATTAACTGCTTTCTGGAGCTACGCTCTTCCTCCCTCTAGTTTCCACACGAGACCTGAGTCAGAATTTGAAAAAAGATATTTCAACAAAGATGGGTGCCAGAGAGAAGGGAAAAAGGGAAAGCTTACTCTAGGACTGGGAGACATGAGCTAAAATAAGATATAGAGATGGGTGAGGGCAAGATCAGGACAGAAGTAGCTCTGATGAAGGAGAATGGGCTACAGAAGAAGATAAGGCTAGAAATACTGGCTGAAGCCAGACTGAAACAGGCCTAAATTGACAGGATCAAGAATCGGAACTTTATTCTGTTGTTGCTTATCAGCCATTTCAGTCAGGTTTGACATTTCATCACCCCATTTGGGGTTTTCTTGGTGGAGATGCTGGAGCAGTTTGCCATTTCCTTCTCCAGTTCATTTTACAGATGAGAAAACTGAGCAACCAGGGTGAAGCGACTTGCTCCAGGTCACCCAACTAGTATGTGTCCAAGGCTGCATTTGAACTCAGGTCTTCTCAGTTCCAGGCCTGGCACTCTACCCACTATGTCAACTAGCTGCCCCACTTTATTCTGTAGCCAAGGGGAAATGCTACTCAAGACTTCTTGACAGGTAGGACAATCAAAACAGTTTGTTGGGAAGACTATTTGGGCACTGCTGTGAAGGAATGATTGGATGTGGGAAAAGCATTTAGGAATCTACTACAACAGGTCAGGTGAAAAGAAAAGACAGTGTGAACAAAGGTGGGCACAGAGGGAGCCGAGAGGTGGGGAGAGATACAAGAAATATCAGTGAGGCAGAATCTAAAGTACTTGGCAACTCTTTGGAGGTGTGGAGGGAAAGGAAGCAGACAGATAAAAATAAGAGCTTAGGCTCCCTAGGAAGATAGTAAGGCCATCAATAGAAAGAGTTCTTTTTAGAGGGAGGGAGAGACTGTGGGAGAAAGATCACTGAGTGAAGTTTTTGGTCCTTAGTTCAGAAAGGTTATGATGCTAACTAAAGCAGATTCCAGTGAACTAAAAAGGCTTAAGTCTGGACCTAGCAACAAACTGTGTGACTATTATCCAACAGACCAGGCTACGTTAGGATAGAGATGTTCCCCACCAGGCCTTGGTCACTAGGTAAATCAACTTCTTTTAGCCAACAGCTAACTCAGGAAATTGTCAATTATGGCATGGAAGGGGTTGTGATTTGCCTTGGTATCTTGAAAAAAATCCGATTATTTCGTGTTTGGCAATGGGTTCTACTAAGCATTCTTCATAGGTACCTCATTTAATGCTCAATTCATGTATTATTCACTTATCCTTATGTTTAAAAGCCTTATTCAAAAACTGAATTCCATTATTACTCTGAAGTCCTTCACCTTTCATTAGAATCACTTAAGAGCCCCAAATGCCCTGTCATAGCTACTGTGACTCTGTCCCTGAGAATACTTTTATCATGGAGGACTGGGCTATTACTCTCAGCTGAATTAAAATAACAAGGCTGAGAATTGCCCTACAAATTTCTTAAACTACAAAAAGTATATGAAATGAGGAGGGATTAAAATGAGAACTTTAGGACAGGAACTCAAGAAAGGATTCCATACAATGGTGCTCACCCCACACCTTCCCAATAGACTGAGAGCAACACTATTAGGCTGGGTGCAGGACTAATTATAATTTAAACTGGATTCCATATGCATATGAATTTATATGAAGCACAACTGTTTGGCAAATGGTTTCTGTATGACCAGATAAACAGAAATGAGTTCCAGACAGTAATTTTTAAGGGAATACACGATGAAAGGAAATTCTAACACTTCATAGCAAAGCCAAACATCGTAAAAAAAAAGACTATTAAATATAAAGAAAATGGATCAGACTGAAAAAGCAGAAGTTAGAAACAGCATGGGAAACTGGACAAGACCATTTAAGTTCTCCAATGTTTGTTTACCGCTTTGGATGAATAAATGGATGAGTAAGTTCACTATTAACTATAAGTAACCAAATTGACTACAAAGAACCTATGAAGGAAGATACTCTCTGTATCTAAAGAAAGAACTGATGAACAGAATATGCATAGAATGGGTTTACATATAAGGGCATGTTAGCAGAGAAAGGGAAAAAAGGAGGAAGGCTATGGCTTTAAGGTCATGGTTTTTGGCAGAGAAATCTCCCTTATTCTCTTGTGTGACAGAAGGAGCTGCCATAGGCCCATTTTATCAAACTACATTCCCACAGAGCCCAGAACCCTTCTCTGATCCATACCTAGATAAGTAACGTTTTCAGCTAGTTCACATCCATCAACATCTGGAAAGTACTTGACAGCTTCCTGGTCATTAGCACCTAGCACATAAGTCTGAATAGGTGCTTTGGAGAGGAAAAGAGAAGAGAAACATCATATAATTACCCAATGTGCTTCTAAGCATGAGAAAATTTTTCTGTGCATGTGTAACAGTTTTATCAAAAGCAAAAAATTCTGCATCAGGACCCCATTAGCAGCCCTGTGTGATACACAAACTCCTTCCAGGATATATCCTGTGCTCAACATTCAATAGCTGGGCTTAGCATACAAGCTCTTAATAAATGCTTGTGGATTGTCACTAAGTATTGTTGGACAATGGAGGTAACCAATTTATGTAATAAAAATGGATGCTGTAAATGACAATAAAAAGAACTAAAACTGGAAGAAGGAAGAGTCCCAGAAGACTTCATTTGTCCAACTGTACAATGTATTTGTACAATGTATTCTCTGGGACAGACTCTAGAGAGAGAAGTTCATAATATAAAATCCACAACCAATCTGTGACTTGAGCATTTTCCCTCCTAATATGCAGGATGTAGTAGTAGAAGATAAGCACCTTGAGGGTAGGGGCTGTTTCATTTTGTATGTAGCTGGCACACAGTAGGCTCTTAATGAATGCTTGGTGAGTTGAGCTGGCACAAGAAGGAAATCTTTAAGTAACAATACATAGGTAAAACATGACAGGACCACAAATCCTTGGTACTTTGATACTTATGCTCAAAATAGTAGTTTCTGTACCTTTCTTGATTCCTGTTTTGTATTCCTCCCATTCAGTACTTGGTGTAGAACCAAAGAAGTCACCTACACACAACAGCAGCTAAAATGAGATTTTAAAGCAGACAAATATAATACAAATATGGTCAATACAGAATCTTCATATTTAACATCTGCCAAACAGTAAAAATTGGGTTGTCCTTAACCAATCTGCATAATTTGAGCAACAATTCTGTGACTGGGTTCTAACTCTGTGTATGTTTTGTGGAATCTAAATCATGAATGTAAACTATTCAGATTCTTAGCAAGCACAAATCTATACTGCCTTCCATCACCTAAGTAGCTACCAATTCAAATGGGAGAAGATATTCTCAAACAAGATATTCTCCAAGTATCAGTCCTATTGCTCCTTCATGGCACTCAACTATCTCTGCTCTCTCTCCTTAAAGATACAGTCACAGAAACACACTAAAAAAAATCAGGCTATAATCATTCAAATCTCCAGTACCCTAAAATTTTTGCTGACTGACTATCCAAATGGTTGTATGGATTAGATCACCTAAGTCACATACAATTACAAAGCAATAAACACTAAGGAAAACTATAAGGCATCTCTCAGGCCAATCTTGATTTTCCTATATCTAAGTCACACCCAATAGCAACTGATGTATCCAGAAACTTTTCTGTATTGGTTCTCAAAGTGGTCATAAAACATTTAATTTGGATAAGTTATTTGCAAACAAAAGTATCTTGGAGAAGAGGTGACTGACTGTATCAAAGGCTGCAGAGTTCAAGAAGGAGGAGGATTACGAAAAGTCCATGAGATTTGACAATTAAGAGATAACAGTAAGATAATTAAGAGAGAACTGGAAAATGCTGTTTCAGCTGAAATGATGAAGTTGGAAGCTAAACAGAAGATTTAGAAGAGAAAGGAGAATAATAGAAGTATTGGTTGTAGACAGCTTTCTAAATCAGTTTAGGAGAATAGCTAGCAAGGATAGATAGACCAAGTGAGGATTTTTTAAAGATGGGGAGACATGTGTGTGATTACAGGCAGCTCAGAAGCAGCTAGGAGATTATGCTATTTTATCCTACCTACTAAACTGTCAACTCCTTGAAAGCAGGCAACTTATCTTTTTAATTTTTGTATCCCTCCACAAATACTCTGCCCAGAAAAGTACTCAATGCTTATTAAATGTAACTGAAGTAACGTGTCAGAATTAAAACACCATTTGTTTCTACCCGAGTCTTTTGTTGAATTGAGTCAACATACTTACTATCTCTGAAGATAGTTCATTCATTATTCAGTCATGCCTAGGTTATTAATATATCTTCCTCCATTAACCGTAGCCTATTAACCGTAACTTGACAAACATTTATCAACAAAAACAAAATGGTTCCCAGACTCAAGGGTATTTTATAATATACTACAGGGAGGTTATAACATGTAAACAGATAAATAATTACAAATCAGGAATGACTTCATGTAAGAGTTACCACCTGAGAGGTGATTTGAAAGGAGCTATAAGGTAGAGTTGAGAAAGGCGGCATTCTCGACATATGAAAACACTCATGCAAAGGCATGGAGGTAGGACATGAGGAAATGTCCTGAACAATTAACAAACTAGTTTGAGTAGAAAGGAGAGTTTGATAGGAAATAATATGGAAAAAAAGACTAAAAACTAGGTAAGATCACGCTATGGATGGATTTAAATGCCAGGCTGAGGACTTTATATTTTATCCAAGAGGCAATGGCGAAACAATGAAGATTATTCAGTAGTTGGGCGACATGGCCACATCTGCATTTTAAGAATATTAGTTTGGAAACTGGGCATCGACCAATGCCTGACACCTTATATCAAAATAACACAATCTGGCTATAAAGGCTGATACTATAAACAAACTAGGGGAGCAAGGAATAGTTTATTTGTGAAATTTCTGGAGAATAGAGGAATTTATGACCAAACAAGAGATAGAGAACATTACGAAATGCGAAATGGATAACTCTGATTACATCAAATTGAAAAGTTTTTGCACAAAGCCAATACAACCAAGGTTAGGAGGGAAGCAAAAAAAAAACAGGAAAGAATTTTTACAACTAGTGTCTCTGATAAAGGCCCCATTTCTAAAATATATAGAGAACTGAGTCAAATTTACAAGAATACAAGCCATTCCCCAATTTGACAAAAGGCCAAAGGATATGAACACGTAGTTTTCAGAGGAAGAAATTAAAGCTATCTATAGCCACATGAAAAAATGCTTTAAATCACTATTAGAGAGGTGAGAATCAAAACAACCCTGAGGTACCACATCACACCTATCAGATTGGCTAACATGACAAAACAGGAAAATATTCATGTTGGAGAAGATGTGGGAGAGTTGGAACATTAATTCACTATTAGTGGAGTTGTGAGCTGATCCAGCCATTCTGGAGAGTAATTTGGAACTATGGTCAAAGGGCTACAAAAATGTGCATACCCTTTGACCCAGCAATACCGCTTCTAGGACTGTATCCCAAAGAGATCATAAAAATGGGAAAAGGTTCCACATGTACAAAAATATCTATAGCAGCTCTTTTTGTGGTGGCCAAGAACTGGAAATGGAGGGGATGTCCATCAGTTGGGGAACGGCTGAACAAGCTGTGGTATAGGAATGCAATGGAATACTATTGCGCTATAAGAAATGATGAACAGGTGGACTTCAAAAAACCTGGAAAAACTTATATGAACTGATGCTGAGTAAAGTGAAGATCCAGGAGAACATTATACACAGTAACAACCACAGTGTGCAAGGACTGTTTCTGATAGACTTAGCTCTTCACAGCAATGAAAGGACCTAAAACATTCCCAAAGGACTTGAGGCAAAATGCCATCCACATCCAGAGAAACAACCATGGAGTTGGAACTTCAGAATGAAGCAGACTATTTTCTCTTTTGTTATGTTTTTCTCATGGTTTCTCCCATTTGTTTTAATTCTTCTACGCAAAATGACTAATGTGAAAATGTGTTTAATAGGAACGCACGTGAAGAACCCATATAGTATTGCATGCTGTCTTATAGAGGGAGGCAGAAGGAGAGGTAATAATTTGAAACTTATAGAAGTGATTGTTGAAAATTGAAAACAAATAAAGTAAAAAATTTGGGAAAAAAGGAATATTAGTTTGGCAGCTCTGCAGGAGATGGATCATAGAGAGATCAGAATTTGGAGACTATACAATAATCCTGGAGAGAAGTGATGAGAGCCTGAAGCAAGGCAGTAGTTATGTGAAAGGAAGGAAAGGGATGGACACGGAAATAGAGCCAACAAGACTTGGCAATTTATTCAATAAGAGGAGTCACAGAGACAGAAGAGTAGTGGAATGACCCTGAGGTTCTGAAGATACACTAGAAGGATGATAATATCCTCCACAGAAACTGGGAAATTTATGGGATGAGGAAAGAAATGAATTTGCTATTCCAATGGGGTATCTGAGGAAAGGTATCCAAGAGGCAGGTGGTGATGTGGACTGGAGCTTAGGAGGTACACGTCTGAGTTGTTTGCACAAAGATGATATCAACAAGAGCTGATGAGATCATCAAAAGAAAGTGCAGAGAGAGAAGAGGACCTGGGATACACCCTTAATGGTCCTTCAAAACCCAGCTCAAAAATCACCTTCTCCAAGATAATGATCTTTGCTAATCATATTCCACTCTACTTTGTCTTCTGCTATGGCAGCCAAGTGATTCAGTGGATAGAGGACTGTCCCAAAGTCAGAAGCCAAGCCTCAGATCCTTACTAGCTGTCTGCTACTTGTCTGCTTTGTTTCCTCATCCATAAAATGGAGATAATAATAGCACCTATCTCTCGGGGATGTTGTGAAGATCAAACGAGCTTCTCTTTTAAAGTGCTTTCCAAGTTTTAAAACACTGTCTAAACGCTATTATTATGTTATTATGGTTCCTCATGACTATGTGCACTAGTCACTTCGATGGCATCTTGAACATGTTGGGGTGGGGGGCTTATATTCCAACTTAATTGGCCTACTTGTCATTTCTCACGTGTGATATTCTACCTTCTTTCCCCATACCTTTGTGCAGATTGTCTCCTGTCCCTGGATGGCCTGCCCTCCTCACGGATAGTCTTGGGATGCTTATTTCCCTCCAAAATGCCACTTCCAAGAGACCCTTCCTGACTCCCCGGGTCACAGTACTACTCCCCTCCTCTCAAACTACTCTTTCATCCTGTCTATCTTTTCCATTAACTTATCTGTGTGCAGGTTGCCCTTCCTCCTGTCCCACCTCCCAGTGTGAGCTCCTGGAGTCCCCTGACTGGGACATTTTTATCTTTGTGTCTCTCCTGCCTAGCACACAGCAGATGATAAATTCTGTTGAGCTGAATCTACGTTCTCAGCCCATCCAACAATCCAACCCTAGTCAAACATGTTACACTCATGCCCCCAACTGCACTTCTCTCCTGGGGTCACCATCGCTTCCATTTCCTAACCCCTGGTCCAGAACTGCCAAAGGACGCCTAGGGCTGTGCCGTGCGGCAAAGATCCGGTCGGGACCTGGACCCCACGTCGCCTGTTTCGGGCACTGTATCCCATCTGCACCTAGCGCGGGGCTGGGCTTATCGCGGATAATCAGCACCACAAGGTGGGGTCATTCATTAAAGGAGGAACCCAAGGCATTTGTCTCAGGGTGTTTTTCTGGGACAAGGGCATTCATTTTCAGTATGAAAGGAAGCCTCTTACATCGAAGTTTCCACTTTTTTTCTGAATCGCTCGGACTCTGTTGAACAAAACGTCAAACTTTCCTTCCACATCACCACAAGCCAAGCTGGAAGCAAGAACAGACCGTGAGTTAACTCGGTGCCGGGGCGGAGAATCATCGGCGATGGGCGCAAGGCCCGGGGGTCCCGCCGTCAGCCCTCGGGACCCGCGGCCGCCTCCCCCCCGGGGCCTCTCCAGCTCTCCTTCCTCCCTCCTCCTCTCCCCGTGAACTCCACTTCCCTAGGAAAGCCGGGGAGCTCAGGCCTCGGACCCTGGCCTCCTGGGAGGCCCGTCTGAACGCGCCCCGAACCACCGCCCTAAGGACGCGGCAGCCCCCAATTAACCGCTGTAGGAAGAAGGGGGTCCCGACGAGGTGGGCCTGAGGAAGGGGTGGGGCACAGAGAGCTCCGAGAGGAGGGGAGTGCTGGGGAGGGGGGTGTAAATGGGTCTGGGGATCGGCAGATGGAGCGGAAGGCGCGGGGCCAGTGATGGATGAATGAAGCGTGTGTGTCACGAAAGGGGCCAAGGGGAGGCGGGCTGTGGGCCGGCCCGCGGCCCAAGCGCGGCCAGCGCTGCCTAGCTCTCCCACCCTTAGGCGCCCGACCCTAATTCCCACTCCCTAGCTGCCCTCCGCCAGGGTTTCCGGTTCCGGGTCACTCACAGACGCA
The DNA here is from genome assembly GCF_028372415.1 of Notamacropus eugenii. NCBI lineage: Eukaryota > Metazoa > Chordata > Mammalia > Diprotodontia > Macropodidae > Notamacropus > Notamacropus eugenii. Next base: position 248,827,422 of record NC_092872.1, on the reverse strand, counting down.
GGGGCTTCAGAGCCATTCGGCCCGGCGGGCTCGAGCAAAGGAGATGCGAAGCGAGTCAGCGGAGCTCTCACACCTCGGCCCAGGGCGCAAGCGCCGAGTGGAAACCCTAGCCCCGCCCTCCCGGGAGCCTGCGCACCTGACGTAATACGGAGAGTGCGGGAGGACAAAAGCCTTCACCTTCAGGCGTGCCCCCACACCCCTTTGTGTTTGGAGGGGTATCCACCTCTCCGAAATGCCCCCTCCCGCCCGGGGTCCCCAAGATCCGGGTCGTCTCTGCCTTGCCCAGCGTTCAGCCCGCAGAGGGCCCCGAGAAGTGCCCTGCGGGCATAATGATGCATCACAGAGAGTCATGGGTCGGAATTTATTATTTAATATCAAGAACAGGTTATGAAGGGGGTGGGGGCGGAGGGAAGAGGAAGGAGGGAGGAGACACGGAGACGAGAGCCGCTCATCTGTGTCTGCTCTAGACGGGGTTGATCCTGATTTCTGAGCCTTGGTCCAGGGCACACGACGAAGCACACGATAGAATGGGGTTCCAGGCGGTCCAGGTTTAGGAAAACATCGGGGATGGCCAGAGTTACACATCGAACCAGAGGTGGGGGCTCGGGTTCTCCTTGGATCGGCAGCACAGCTTCCTTTTAGGAACTGAAGCATTGTGATAAGTTCCATCCCACTTATTTCAGCTCTTAGAAAACATTCTTGCAAAGTCTTTGTGCTAAAGAAGTCTTTCATCGTCTTTCTAACTTCTTGTACTTTGCTTCTGCAGGAAAAACAACACTTTAATTAAATACTTTTTGGCAGCACTGGTTTGAAATGTAATCAGACCATTTATAGGCAGTTTAAAGTGAAGGACCATCTCTATAGCTGCAAGTTTGGAGCCCATTCTAAGATTTTTGGACCTGCCCTATCCTGACCAGTCACCAGTACAGGTGCAAAGAGCTGAAGAAAGCCTATTCAACATGCAAGTTGACCTTCACAACTTCCATGTGAGGAGTCATGCCTGAGGACATTCAGCTACCTAACAGCAACCTTTAAACATCAAGACACTTGTCACCTGTCTTGTTCCTTCTTCACTTTTCTTCCTTCAAAATTTTGGTCCTTGTAGTTAACCATTTCAACTTTACCTTCTCTAGCCCAAGTCCCTTGCCACTTATACAGCACTGTATCACTATAGTTCATCCTTTTCCAAACCCCAATCCTAGATTATTTCTTCCATCCAACTTTCTTTGTTCCTAAATTCAATAAATGAAGTCATGCAACTTGAATCCATAATTTATTTTATGTAATTTTAACAGGGGTCCTCACTACTCCATGTTAATTCTTTTATTCTTCCCTAACTCCTATAACAACTTACCTTACTGTTTGCATCTTTTCTCTCTTCCCATGTCATCTGCAACAACCACCCTTTTATTTCCTAATCAGCAGAGGACCTAACTAAATACTTCTGTGAAAAAATTGCGGCAGTTCCCCCATCCTTCATTCCAGATCACCTTAAAATCTTTAAACATGAGATGGCCCTTTTCCCTGCAGGTATCAGTCTCTCTTCATAGACTTCAGGAGCTTTATCCCTGTGATCATTCCCTAGCCTTCCCAAATGCTGAAATCTCTCCTTATCCATTGTTTCCTTAACTACTTAAAAACAGGCCCATTTCCATCCTTTAAAAAAAAAAAATGAATCTCCAATGCCCTCAAACCATTGTCTTATATTTCCCCTCAATTTCATGCCAAACTCCTAGGGAAAAATAAAAAACAAAATTATTTACATATGCAATCCTCCACTTGTCTCTTTGCAATCTGACTTCCAACCTTAACACAGCTCTCTAAATGCCATCAATCTCTGAGATAACCAGATCTCAGTGTTGATTGTTCCTAGCATTTGACCCCACTGACTCTCCTACCCTGCCCCCCTTCCTCCTAGATTCTTCCTGTCCTGGGTTTTTACTTCACTGCTCTCTCTTACCTTTTTAAGTCTCCTTTACAGGATCATCATCCTGGTCCTATGTGTGTGGTGTGAGAGTTCTACCCTGGGCACCCTTCTGTTGCTACACTTTCTTTTGGTGGTCTCAGTCAAGTCCCATGGGTTTAACTATCATCATTATGCAGACAAACTCCAGACCTATATATCTAGCTCCATATCACCAATCGACTATTGTACATCTCCAATTGAATGTCCTATAGGCATCTCAAACTCAACATATACCAAACAAAATTCAATACCTTTTCTTCTCTGAATGTCCCTCAACCCACCTTCCTCTGTACTGCCTTTCTTCAGGTGTGGGTACCACCATCCTTCCAGTCACTGTGATTTGCAACTATGGAGTCATCCTTCATTCTGCTTCTCATGAGATCTCACATCCATTTCATTCTGCTCACTCACATAGCTATCACCCAAGCTCAAATCTTCATCACTTAGACTTCTGCATTAGATTACAAATTCATCTCCCTGCCTCTGTCTCTTCTTCTAGTTGCCAAATGGACATTCCTAATGACACAGGTATGACCACATCATTCCCCTGATCCAAGAAGCTCCAGTGACTCCCTCTTTCCTGTAACAGACTATAACTTCCTCAGTTTTTATAATCAGTGTCCAACCTACTTTTCCAGGTTTATGGCAAATTACTCTTCTTCACAAACCTACATTTAAGCCAAACTGGTCTCTTTGTTTTTTCCTATATAAGACATTTTATCTCCCATAATCACACCTTTGGACAGATTGTACCCCATGTCTGGCGTACTCTCCTTCATTTCTGACTCATAAAATCTCTACCTTCTTTCAAAGTTCAGCTTAAATTCTACTTCCTATAGGATGACTGTCCTGATGTTCTCAGCTGCTCGTTTTCCTCTTACCCAATTATTCTGAATACATTTTATTTTTAATATTCTGTGTATATATTCTTTCATCCCAATAGAATGTAAACTTCCTACAGAGTAAGAATTGTCTTCATTTTGTCTTTGTATACCCAGTGCCCAGTACATCTGTCCCCAAGGATCTGCTTGATAAATATTGGTACATGCTCCCTCTCCAAGCAAGTCACTAAATGAAATAATTACCTAGTTTTTTTGAATATGCGTCCAATTTGTAAGCTGCCTGCTCAAGAGCTGCTACTTGCTCCTCAATTAAAGTGATCTGATCCAGATAAGGCTGAAGTGCTGCATCTAAAAACAAAAACAAATTAGACCTTTTTGCCAAAGAGAGACAGACATCATCCTCAATAAAGACACATGTCCTCAAGTACGTCCAGACTGATCTCTCCTTGCTGCACTCTTAATAAAAAACAAAACAAAAAGCCATGTACAGCTGTGAGAACATCCCTTTACATGGGTATAAGAAACTCCCTGAGAGATAAGAAAAGGGATACCAACTATGATGCTGATTATAGGTGGGAGTCCTATGGAGACTAGCAGGAAAGAAATGGTTCTGTGCAAAAGGAGTAACAGATTTGGAGTTAGAAGGTTTGGGTTAAGGCTTTTACTATGAATTAGCCATAAGACCATGGGCAAGTAATTCAACAGTTTATCATCAGCAAAAACAGAAAACAATACCAGGCCTAGGACCATTCCTCCCCATTAGTAATGATGTCATGAGGTCTCTATAGCATCCGGTGTAAGGCAGTAACACATCATAGGAGAGAGAATCTAAATACTAGAAAGAATATTTTCTAGGTGGTAAGTGTGTGATAAGTCATCAAGTTCTGCTCTGGTCTTGATGAAATATACTATATATTGGAAGGGGAACTGTATTTGGAATCAAGACCCAGGTTGAGCTCCAAATTCTGTTATTTACTTTGTGTGATGTGGGTATTCTTTTAGCCTGAATGTCAATTTCCACACAGGAAAAATAAAGAGATTAAGGCTGTGAAAAAAGCATCCTCTCTTCTGCCCCCCCTCCCTCCCCATCCTAACTCAGTTTATGTTTTCATAACTAAACTGTGAGCTCCAGATCAGGGACTGGCACAGAGCAAGCCCCAATTGCTATTGAGTAAGAAAATAAATACTTACATTTCTGGTTTAAATCCTTTAAGTTTCTACTTATGTTTACTGCAATATCTTTCATTTCTAGATACTTCAAGCTAGTGAGTTTGTTCATATTTTCCAGAAGTTTATAGTCTTCACTGGTGGCTTTAAAACAAAGAAAAGATGGTGAAACCTTGGACATCATACTTTAGGAAAGAAATTGAGGTGGAGGATAAATACTGGTCACGTGACAATTTCACTCCTTCCCCCCCCCCCCCCCCCCAGCCCAGGCCCGGTGTGGGAAGGGCTGCTGGTGGACCAAGGGGGTGGGGGTGGGGTCCTCCCGACAGAAGCGGTCAAGGGCGGGGGCCCGTTCCACGTTTGCCTAGGGCTGCCCAATGCTTGGAATGCTGTGGGCCTGCCTCACCAGTCAGCTCGCCCGTCAGGTACGTGGCCATTTTGGAGAACATGTCCTGGCACAGCTCCGTGATGTCCGCCTCCGCGGGCTCCGTGGCCTCCTCGGCCGTCTCCACCACGGCATCGTCTAGGCCGGGGAAGGGAGAATGGGGAAGAATGGAGGGAAGGGTAGGGAAGGCGGAGGAGGAGGGAGGATGAAGAGTCGGAGAAGGAGATAAGGGGAGGGGGCCGTCGGGCCGGCCCCGCCCCCTCTGCTTCCTTCCTGCTCGCCTCGCCCCGCCACCTCAGCTCAGATCAGCCCCGCCCCATCCCGCCTTCAACACCTTCCCCCGCTCCTTCCCAAAGATCAGGGGGCGAGGGTCGCTCCTTCCCCAAGGCCCACCCTTCTTTTACCTCGTCCCAGCCCCTCTCGCTGGGCCGCAGGGACGCCCTCGGCCGTGGCCGCCATGCCTGAGCCTTCTCAGGCCCCGTAAGCGAGCGACAGGCCTTCCGGGGACTGCGCGCATGCGCCGGAGGGAAGCGGCACCTCACCGCTTCTCCCCGCCCAACCCTTTCGTAGTGTCTAGGAGCCGCCCTTCCCTTTCTGGCCCCACCTCTCGGGGCTGAAGCTCTCGGCCTTCCTCTCCATAGCCCGCCTTCATGGCTTCTCTCAGGCCCCGCCCCTCCCAGCCGCTCTCTCCCCGGCCCCGTTTCCGTTCTTGGCCCCGCCCCTTAAGGCTCTCTTCCGGACGCCTTCTCTGGTCCCCTTCCCTCGCCCCGCCCTCGCGGGCTTCATTCGGTACCCTTCTCTTCCGGTTCTTTGTTTCCGGTTGCCTGTGTCTCTCTTTCCATCTCTCCCACCCCTTCACCCCGCTTTCCTCTGTGTGCTAGCTGATTGATTTGTGGATTACCTGTCCTCAGCTGTGGACCATACCCACCTCTTGGACGCTTTCTTCCCTTGACCTCAGACACGTTGCTTTCTGCTGGTTCTGCCCAAGTCAACAGCATTTATTAAGCGCCTGCTAAAAAGAGCGGCAAAAACAGTTCCCCCTGTCCAGGAGCTCATTACAAAGAGGGAGAAAACATGCAAACCGCAGACAAGCTGTAGACTGGAGAACTTGGAGGTCATGCGGGGGAGGGCGGCTGGTAGGAGGCTTCAAGCAAGCTGCCCCCCCTTCTCAGTCTTCCTGGTGGGCAGATTCCAGCCCATTCCTCTGCTCACTTCTCTCCATACCCTCCCTCTCTCAGGGCTCTGATATGCCCCTGTCCACAGAAAGATAGGTGAGATGGGCAGGGCAAGACGGAGCTAGATTGGAGCCAGCTCTTGAAGACTTGAAGATAAGGATGATGGTAACAACTTACCCTTATATAGTGATTACTACCCTACTAGGCACTGTGCTAAGTGCTTAACAATTATGATCTCATCTGATCTTCGTGAAGACCGACTCAAGGATCATAGGATGCAGACAATGGCAGGTTGGGAAGGGTCAGAGGAGGAATCTTAGGAATTAGAACTGAAAAGAGACCTTGGAAGCATCTGGTTCAATTCCTTGATTTAATAGATGAGAAAATTAAAGCCCGGAAAGGCTGCACATGAGAGGAGTTTACTCCTCTCCTAGCCTGTGCTCTGGTCTGGGACCAACCACAAGCTTTTCTGCCCAGGATCTGCAAGTAGGGTTCCCTCGCCATAACCACCTCCAGCTCCACCACACCAGTGCTCCTTTCCACCCCAGGACTGCCACTTAGGGCTGAGATCCAGATCTGCTCCTTGATTCCCCCAGGGTCTTTAGGGTGAGGGCTCCGAAAATGGATGCTGCAGCCACCTGGGTCTGGGGCTAGGGCTGGACCCTGCTCCCTTCTCACCTAGGTGAAAGAGCTTTCTCACTGATTTTCGAAGCTGTCTTTGGCATTTGTGGGTTGAGGAATCTGGGAACCTCAGCTGCTGCCTGTAATTCTGTGCCCTGAAGCCTGCTCTGGTCCTGGGCATGCTGTGCCCCATGGCCCAGACTGGGCTGCACTCCAAGCCTGGTGCGATAGCCTTTCCTGTTGGCCTTCCAGGCTGCCTTGGACTGGAAATCTGTTTCACTCTGTTGTTTTGTGGCTTCTGCTGCACTAGAATATGTTTAGAGTCATTTTTTACAGGTATTTTATGGGCTTTGGCCATACAGCTAGAGCAGATTGGTCCTTCTACTGCACCATCTTGGCTCCGCTCCATCAGCAAATATTTAGTAACCACCTACTTTCCAGGCAGAGTGGCATAGTAAAAGAGGGCCTGCTTTAGAAAGACCTGAGTTAAATCCAGCCTCTGCCAAAGTACTAGCAGTATTACTCTGCACTAGTCAGCTTTTCAATGCCCTCAGGCAAATCTAAGACTAGCCATTACAGATCAGTTGCCAAGGTTTGAGAAATTACTAGTCCTTACCAAGAAAAAGTGCCAGGTATTGGAGTTACAAAGAAAAAAAAACTCAAAAGGAACAACAACAATTTTTATTCTTAAGAAGCTTATGTTTTACTGGGGAGTATGATATGCATACAGATATGTAAATAGTTTAGACCTCTCCCCAAACCATTTTGAATCCCAATAAAAGCCAAAGCCTGAACTAATCAATCTGACTGCTTTGCTTTGCTCTAAAAATGCCCTTTCTTGTGTCAGCAACTTTAAAGGCCAGATGAAGCTGACCAACAGTATTCTTCCTGTTTGTGACAGGATGCCTTCAACCAGAGTAGTGGGACTTGTCTTCTCATATGATATCATATAGGCATATACTTTGTCAACTGTCTTGTCAATTGGTATTTATAACTTATTAAACTAAGAAATTTCCTTTCTCATGGTATAGTTAAAGACATATGGAGACCATAAATCTGAGGGATACAGACATCCTGGGATCTTCCTAAAACATATAAAAACTTTATCATTCTTTTATCAGGTAGTCAGAACTTATGCTCTGGCTCCTTATATGTACAAGTTTGCTTGCTTTGGCCAGCTTTAAGGTAATATATAGATTTACATATCACCTAGCCTGTTTGCCTCCTTTAACCAAACTTCTCTACAACAGAGAGAATTTGAGGTGAAAAACATTAATTACTGATAAGATCAAGGAAGCCATCATTGAAACTATGGCACCTGAACTGAAGTTTGAAGGCAAATTAGGATTCTGAGTGATTGAGTAGAGAGCATGTTCCAAGCCTGTGCAAGTTTATGGAGATGGGAGATAAAATATTGAGTTAGGAAAGGAGTTTTATTTCACTAAAATGTAATATGCATATGACAGTCATATAAAATGAGGCTAGAAAAGAGAGTTAGAGCCAGATTGTGGAAGGTTTTAAATCCTTTGCTGAGGAATTGGTATTTTATCCTAGAAGAAAAAGGGAGCAGTAAAAGTTTTTGAGGAAAGACAGTGGTCAGATTTGTATGCCTTAGAAAGATTTTAGCAGTGGAAGCAGGAGAACAATATATAATTATTGTAGATCAAAGATTTAAAATAGAAGAGACCTTAGAGACCATGGAGTAGACCAGCTTACACTTCCTTGTTTTACATATGAGGAAGCTGAAGCCTAGAGAAGTTTAGTGACTTGCTCACTAAAGCTGGTTATTGTATGAGCTGAGATTTGAACCCAGGTCTTCCTGATTCTAAGTCCTGCATTCCATTTGCTATACTGGAACCAACATGAATGGAGAGTAGGAGACTAATGCTAGAAGTGTGGAGGTGGAATTGGTAAGATATGGCAACTAATTAGATGTCTAGGAGGATAAAGGAAAACTATGGATGACATTCTTTATGTTTGGGAGAATGGGTTATGTCTTCAATTTTCTTTGTTAGGGTGCCATACTGGAAGGCCAGTCAGCCAGATTTATAACCTATGAGTTATGTTTGACTTGACTCTCCATATCTAATCGATTGCAAGGTCTTGCCAATTCCACCATCATTCTTTAACATCTCACATCCACCCCCTTCTCTCAAGTCATACCCCCTAGATCCTAGTTCAAGATCTCATCACTTTAAGTCACCATAATTAGCCTATTTGCATCAATTCATTCTCCTCTTAAACTCCCCTGCCGAATTTCTTTTAGTTAGGTGTGGTCCATGTCAGATTTTTGATCAAGAAACTTCAGTGGATCCCCATTTCCTTAAGGATAAAATACCAACTCCTTAGTTTTTCCTGATTCCACATTCCTCCCCTTCACACACATCCACTCCAGTCAAATTGGCCTGTTCTTTGTATGCAATATCCATTGTCCACCTCCGTCTTTGCAAAAGCTGCTCCCCGTGCCTCTGATACCCTGTCTCCTCTGCTTTCTTTCTATGTATCTTAAAAATTTTCCTGCTTCTCCCTGTTCTAGTGTTACTGTTCCTCCATTGCTAACATTTTTAAAAAGTTTATACCTTTTTTTTTTTTTTTTGCTTGTCTGTGAAAATGTATCCCCTGGTACAAGGGATTTTTAACCTCAGGTCTAGGTTTGTGGACATAAACTCTGACTCTGGATGTATTTTAGGGGGCCTAATCATAAACCTGGATTGGTAAAAAAGACCAAATCAGCTTCATTTTCACTAACCTCTAACTGAAAGTCAGCATTTCCTTCAATTATTTAAAAACATTAATCTGAGAAAGGGGCCCACCGTCTTCACCAGACTGCCAAAGGAGGCCATGACCCTGGACGGCTTTGCCCTAGCAGAAGGCACGTTCTTTCAGAGCTGGCACTGTCACCGTTGCCCGTCTAGCTCCAGTGCCTGGACCGTAAGTGTCTGGCCCCCAAGGCCAGCTGCCTGCTTGATTTGGAAGCCCAGAGCTGCAGCTTCATCAGCCTGGACACTCCCCTCCACTTTTACAGAGTTTCGGTTGGGTGGGGGCGCTAAGAGTCGGGCTGGGTGACCCGCTCTCCATCCCAACACCCCAGCTGCCTGACTGCAATACCCACCTCCCGGGGCGCTTGCAGGAGCCAAGGTCAAGCAGCAGGGGGCGCAGAGCTCGAGTCCGGTGGAGCCCGAGGTGAGCCCGCAGGTGGGCGGGGCCTCTAACGTGAGAGGGGGAGGGCAAACCTGCCCCAGGGAAATTGGTATTTCCTGATCTTAACAGGCCCGGATGTGACGTTCTCGCTCTCGCGAGAAGGTCGTGTTGGTGGGGCCGGCGGCGGGGGCCGTGAACCGGCCTGGAAGCGGCGGCCGAGTCTGCGGCCGACCCCGCTCCCGCCCATGGACCGGCCCCCGGGGCTGCGGCCTGGCGCGGGCGGGCCCTGGGAGATGCGGGAGCGGCTGGGCACGGGCGGCTTCGGGAACGTCTGTCTTTATCAGCACCGGGTGAGGCGGCGGCGGGGCGAGGGGTGAGGGGTGGGTATATTGGGGGGGGGCTGTCTGGTGCGCGCGCGCATGGGAGTGCGATTGCGTGAGCGTGACCCGCGGGGTGGGATCCTGTTGGGGAGACGTGGGTGAAGGGTCAGGGGTGCCCCTGTGGGTGTGGCCCTAGGGACAGGGCGTGACTGATGCCTCGGGGATCACGCGTGTGACACACTTGGTGTGACACTGGTTGTGATTCTGTAGGGTGACAGGGCCCGTCCAGTGCCACACTGCTGGCTGGTTGGCGGTGAAGAGTGTGTGTGTGTGCGTGTGTGTATATGTGTGTACGTATGTGTATATGTGTGCGTGTGTGTGCCTATGAGTGCGAGCATTTGTGTGCCTGTTGTCCATGGCTGTCTGCAGATTACTGAACTCCTTAGAGAGGGATCTATCGTTAGACTGCGGCGTGTTCTTGCCACCGTCATTGGAGCAAGGACTGTCTTTCCCCTCGTTTTCCTCCTCTGTGCTTCGCCCGGAGTCTGGCCCCTGGTAGCCACAGGCAGTGTTAAGGCTTCGTTGGCTCTTGTGGTGCGTATGGTCCTCTGCTAAGTATCAGAGATGAGGAAAGAAAGAGGCAATATGATTTAGAGTCCCTGAGTTAGGACAGCTAGGTGGTGTAGTGGATGGAGCGCGGGACTTAGAGTGTGCTGCCGTAGACTGTGTGACCCTGAACAAATCACATCAGTAAAATGGTGACAATAATAGTGCATAGCACGTTGTTGTGAGGATCAAATGAATTAACACATGGAAAGCACTTTAACAAACCTTAAGCAGTACATAAATATTAGCTGCATGTTATCCTCTGTGTTCAATATTTATGACCTTTCCATCCCAACTTCAACCACAAACCATGATAGTCCCACCTTAGACCTCACCAAGTCATACAACAGTAACAATCCAAGATCCTGAACTATCAAAATCTACTCTCTTAAAATCCTTTTCTCCTTTATTCTCTCCCATTATTCTCTGAAACTGTTGTCCAGACCTTTCTTTCCTTTCCACAGCTCACTACCTGCTCTCAAGTTCTCACAGTTGTTGAAGCAGATGATTTAGTCTCCTATTTTAAGGAAAAATTGAATTATGAATGGGGAAGGAGAGAGATTGGACAGTTTCTGGATTGGGAATGATAAGATTGGAAAGGGTCCAAGAGGTACTAGATATTGGTGGAATAGAAACTCTGAAAACTATAGACTTCTCTTTCAAGAAGTTCTTAAGTGAAAAGGTAGAGGGAAGATGATTCAAGGAGATGGAAGTTATTGAAGCATGAGAGAATTTCTAGAGTAAAGGAGACCTGAGCATGTTTATAGGTGGAAAGGAATCAGTGAGGATGGAGCAGAGGAAGGTCCCAGAGAGGTAGGTGGAAGAGGATAGGATTAAGTAATTACACTTTCATGTTTTGGCTTCTGTGACAGTAGATTTCCTGGTCTTCCTTATACTTTTCTGCATATTCAGTTTTCTTTTCTGAGTCCCCTTTTAATAGGATCATTATTTTAGAGCTGAAAGGAAGCCCCTCCCCACTCCCACTTCCCTTTGACGGATCAGGGGACTGAGATTTAGGTGATTTACCTAAAGTTAATAGAGTAAATAACAGACTTGGGATTGGAACTCAACCCCTTTTGCTCCAGATCCGGTCTTTTGTCTTTCTGGAGTCTGCATCTTATTTCCTTTGGTTTTGTTTGTGGCCCCATTTTCTTCTTACATCTTTTTGGTGATTTTTTTTTGGATTCCCATAGTTTCAGCTAACACCTGTGTGCTTATATTGCCCTAAGCATTGACATTAAGTATTGGCTCCAGTGTACCTTTAGTTCTCCAGTCAGAGTAGAGATGAAGATTAAACAATATACACAGTTTCATCTCTTACATTGTTTAGTCAAGTCATCAAGCATTTATCAGGTGTTAATTATGCTCAGAATACAATTTCTTTTTTTGGTTTGATTCATCTATAAAACTTTTCCAAGAAGTTAAATAGCTATATTATTTCAAATAATAAATGATGAGAAGTGGTAACCCGTTTTTTGGTATTATAGCTCTGAACTTCATATAGCTCAAATCATGGTTATCCTTGAATTCTTCAAAATTTTTGTTGTCATATTGAAACCCTGTTTTTACCCATGAAACAATCTATCGTAATATAGTATTTTTTTTTAAAATAAAGCATTTCAAGCACAAAAGATAAAACTAGATATTTTATTTAAGAAACCACTTGTTTTTATTCATCATGGTATACATGGTGATGATGTTTAACAAATCTCAGTAATTAAGTTCATTTGACACAAGTTTTTTATTGATTCATTTTGTTTTGATATAAGGTGCTACCCTACCCCCAACACTCAAATACAGAATTCATTCCCTGAAAAGTTAAAGCAAAACTATTTAAGAATGATTGACTGAGAGTATATATCACTTTACGGTTTCACAGTTTAACAGTCCATGACAGGAAGAATGTGTTCTTTTAACTTTATTTAGTATCTACGTTATCTATTGTTTTTGACTTGCGATCATCTTTTACATTGTTATAATCATTGTTTATATTGTTTCTTTTGTCTTTTTCCTTCAGTTTGTATCTCTTCATAGACTTCTTGTGTTTTTCTGAAATTTTTATTTTTATTGTTACTTGCAATGAAATAATTCATTACATTCATAGGGTATAGTGTTTTCAGCCATTCCCAAGCTGTTGGATATGTTTTGTTTCCAGTTTGTTATCATTACAAACTATGTTGCTTTGTATTTCCGTTTAGCTCAGCAGATATTAACTACGTGCTTTGTGCAAAAGACACTGTGATAAATTCTGGAGGATGCAAAGACAAAAAAAAAGCGAACAGTTTTTGTTCACAAAGACATTAAATTATACAATAAAGAGATTTTTTTGATTTAATATTGGAATTCCAGAATTGCTGTATCTTGCATTTGGATTTGCTCATCATATCATATAACTGTCTTGTGTGATTTTTTTTTTTTTTTTTGGTTTTGTGTGATACTCTCTAAGACCTCATCACCTCTGCCACATAGAACACATTTACTGCCTGCTTTCTTGATTCTGGGACTGAGGATAGTTGCTACTTGTCCTTTTAGAATTATCATAGACAGGTGTGGCATGCCAGTTACTTACTTGCATTGGAAGTGAAGGATTAGAATGTTTGTTTTTATTGAAACCAAGTTAGACTGGTATGCACCCTATATCCAATTTGTGGGCAGGTCTCAGGCTCTCTGTCTTGAGCCTTATGCATTTATTAATAAATGAAAAGGGATGGGGAAAAGAAGATTATGTTTTATGGTATTGTTTGTAAAAGAACATTGTGATTGGAGCTAGGTAGAAGATCAGTGAAACAATTTAAGTGAATGGGTACCTACATCCTGTTACGTACTGACTTGAAGGCTAATTTTAAAGATGATATAGGTTTGGTATGTAATTCCAACTAGGGAGAATCAGCATGGGGTTTGGGTTAAGTGGGCAAAGTAGCAAGGGTTGGGTGGGTGCTGAAAACTTGGGAACTGTTCTGGGCAAGAAGATAACTTCTTCCTCTCAATCCTTCTCTTTTTTTCAGGAACTTGGTAGCAAAATAGCTATTAAATCTTGCCGCCTGGAGCTAAGTGCAAAAAACAAAGACCGGTGGTGCCATGAAATCCAGATCATGAAGAAGTGAGTATGTTTTGGGACTTATATTTCTACCTACCCTTAGTATGTGCCAAGGCCAGAGCCTGATAGTAAAAGTCTGAGAAATCTCTTAAGTTGGGTTTTTTTTCATTATAAAATAGGTATATTTTCCATTAAGAAAGACAATTAGACTCAGTATAGGCTATATGTGTGTGTGTGTGTTTGTGTGTATAAATTGTCTGCACCGTGAGGGCTTGATCATACCTTCGAATTGAGGCCTGCATAACATACTGCCCCGGGCCACATATTTTGCAAGCCTATTCTAACTTGTGCACTTTGTCCCCATGTTGTGCTTGCTTTCTTTTGGGATGGTCCCTTATAGTAGCTTGTCTTGTTATCATTTAGTATTTGATGGTTTTCAGAGTGCTTTTGTATTCCCTTTCTCCTAGGATCTTATAGCAATCCTGGGAAGAAGTCTTAGAGAGATTGAGCAACTTTGCCCAGGGTTGTATGATTAATAAATCACAGAGTGACCTGAACCCAGGTCTTTGATCCTAGTTCTCTGTGTTTTTTAATCATGTCATATGGCCTACCACTTGAGGGGAAATAATGTCAATTGGTATTAAAAATGATGGCTTGGTCTTCCATTATCCTTAAATATGAAGGTTCCTTTATTTTCACTGTATTCTTATAATTTCAGGAAAACAACATAATTTAGAAAGATTTGCAACATTAGAAGACTCTCCTCATTAACTGAAGGAAAATTGTTACCTAGGACCATTCTCCCAATCCCCCCTTTTTTTCCTTAGTTATTCCAGTTAATGAAACTTTATGATAGGTGGATAGAATGGACAATGCCACCAATTGTTATTGCTATATTTCAGGATACTTTATATCATTATTATTAACATCATTGTAATTGATCAGAAGAGTTGGACTCAGTAACTTTAAGATCCCTCTTAGTTCTGTTTACTGTGGATTTTTAAGAAGGAGTCATGTATGTTAAATATCCCTTCCCTTATAGATTGGGACAGACAGCATACTTTGAGTGAAGAAATGGCTGGCGAGTGCACAGTGCTGATGAGGCCAGGGTTATAGGTCCAGTGCCCATACTAGCCAAGTAATTTTGAACAGAGAAAAATTCCATTTCACATCTGGACACTAACTTTGGCTAGTCATCTGGTAAGGGCATTTGCTGGTCACAAGGGTAATTTCAAATGGCATTCTGTAACTCATTCCCATTATTGACAGCAGTTTTAAGTATGTTTTCTCTGAAAGTCCTGCTTCTTTGGGCTGCAGGTTTGAATCATATCAGAGTACAGACTCATAGACTGTCAGAGCTGGAAGGGACCATTGGGCTAATCTTGTCTAACTCACCATTACAGATGTCAACCTGAGGTCCTTTGAGGGAAAGTAGCTCAGGGTCACATGGCTAGTGAGTGGGAGAGCAGGATGGGAGGCCAGTTCTTATAATTTCAAATCTTGTATTCTTTCCACTACACTGTTATCTCCTTCATCCTGGGCATGTTTACAGGAAGCTTACAGGCCCCTGTGGTGAAACACCATGAGGTGGTGCCACATGAGGGAAAATTTTTTATTAGCATTTTGCTCTTTTCTGTTTAGGTTGAATCATCCCAGTGTTGTAAAGGCCTGTGATGTTCCTGAGGAGATGAATTTCTTGATTAATGATGTCCCTCTTCTAGCCATGGAATACTGTTCAGGGGGAGATCTTCGGAAGGTAGCTGGGGCTGGTCTGGATTGGGGGTGGGATCACTCTGGTCACCAGCTAGCTTAGTTGATTTTGATTTGTTTGGGGGATTTACATTCTTGTTATTGGTGAAGATCTTTGGAAGGTAGCTAAGGCTGCTCTGAGTTGGGAGTGGGATCACTCTGGTCACCAACTTGCTTAGTTAATTCCGATTTTTTAGGAGGATTCACATTCTTTATAGCCATGCAGTGATGAGCTGATAGTTTAATAGTTCTATGATAGTGTTTTTATGGTAGAAAAGTATGATTAAAATCCCAGGGTTTATTTATGGTGCCTACCCAGAATAAACTTGTCAGAAGAATTAGCCATATAGTAGTAGAATGGATGAGCAGGACCTCTACTTTCTCTTTCTGACATATTTCCACTCTCCCTTCTTCCTTCATTTCACATCTGCCATTGATATCTGCCCATGTGGGCTGTACGACTGGTATCTTTAAACTTCTTTAAATTCAGATAATATGTTCCCTTTCTTCTTTCTATTCTGTCTACTAGCATAGAATTTAAATAGTCTCAGTTTAGGTTTTTGTCATTTTTTTCCTGACATCATTTTTTGGTCATAATTTGCTTTCTCGTGTGAGTATATACTACTTCAGGGTAAAGTTATCAGTGAGTATGACTATGGTTATTGATACATCACATTTATTTGAAGAGTACATATTTTTAAACTCCTCTTTTCTTCCTTTAGTTACTCAACAAACCGGAAAATTGCTGTGGACTTAAAGAGAGTCAAGTCCTTTCTCTGCTTAGTGATATTGGTATGTAGTTGATCAAATTGCCATCATTTGATTATTGTTACTTTTGTTGGGTTTTTGATGAGGGGAAGAGATCTATGTACAGTATTAATACTTTAGAGGAAATGTTAGGCTATGTCCATGAATCACAAATTGGAATTCAAAAATCTCTGTGACTGTCAAAACAAAATTGAATGCTGGACTTTTGATAAAAGTGTTGATTTCTTGCTAGAAGACATCTCCATTTAATAGAAGAAATGTCCTGACTTATTTGACTAATAACTGCATAGAATCAGTCTTTTTGTAACTTTAATTTAGCAATTAGAAGTCACCTTTTCCAGTTAATATAGCAGCGTTATACTTTGACTTGATGAACACAATTTTGAATTTTTGTGTCTGACTCCTCAAGCGAGCACCTGTGACCATGAAACTTCATGAATATGTGTGAACCAGGGAGTTCCTTCCTGAAATTGTGTGCCTAAGAGATTTGAGTCAGGAGAACTTGGGTTCAAGTCCTGGCTCTGACCCTTGGTAGCTGATCTTTGTCAGTTTTCTCATCTATAAAATGGGAGTAATAATACTTGTGCTACCTACCTCACAGGGATGTTGTGAGGAAAGTCTTAAATAGCTGTATAAAAGTGAGTTGTTGTTAGTCCCTCAAAATATATTTTTTATATTCATTTAGGGTCGGGGATTCAATATTTGCATGAAAATAGAATTATTCACAGAGATCTAAAACCTGAAAATATAGTTCTTCAGGATGTTGGTGGGAAGGTAGGTAAAATGCTGAAGGACTTTTGCATACCTGCTAAGTGTAGCATATCTAGCTTATTGGGCTTAGAAAAAGATCAAGGTATTTTAAAGTTTTTGATGTTTTGCTCTGGGGGAAAAAGGAAGCATAGTTGATACATTTTTATACCAGTTTAATTTAAGAAAAGTTTGTATACTCTCTAAATTCTAAGTGTGATCCAAAGACCCGTTAATTTGGCTCAGTGTTAAATTTGGAAATTTTGATTCTTTGTTTTCCAAACAAGTGACTTTGAAAAGATATGTAGATTTAAAATAAATACACATAGTATTCATGAATTGTAATGGAATTTGAGTCATTTTCTGGATACATTTTAAGGAAAAAAAACCTCTTTCTGAATAAAACTATCTATTGTCATCTCTTTGTGTTTTGAAACTTTCTTTTCTTTTTCCTAGTGCATAAAACTTTTACTGTACTGTCTTTGGCGTAGTGTAATATCCCACACACTCTTCATAGAGGTAGACTTAGTATAGAGCATGTTAGAGATGGAAAGACAATATTCTTCCTTGTTTTAATGCTACAAGTCTGAACTAATTTTTGGAATTGGTACAGAGTAGCATAAAAGCTGCTGTAAAGTAGTAGGCCTATAATTGTCTTGGGTTCAGTTGTTTTATTAGTCACTCCAGACTTTTCCCTATAGACATCAGCATAACATGTTCTTCTGGGCTTTATCAGGAAGGGCATTAGAAGCAGCATTTTAAAATATGCATTTTTTCCTCTTCTAGAAACACACAGTGTGTACATAGTAGGAATCCCAGTTGCAGTTCTGGTTACTCCACCTAAAAAAAAAATTAGAGAATTGGCAAGAGTCTAGAGCAGGGCATCTAGAATGAATGAGGAAAATAGGGAGGATGGCTGAGAGGCTGTGATATGGAGAGAGACTGAAAAGATTGGTCCTAAAGGATATGATGGGATTTCTTAAAATTATTAAGAATATGGATTTGGTATATGTAGAACAGGTTATTCCAGACTATTCTCTTTTTCTTTTTTTTGAAAAGTTAATTAGATCAGGAGATTAGGGTAGCTATCATTCACTTAGATTTCAGCAAAGCATTTGAAAAAGTCTTTAGTGCAGCCCTTGTGGACAAGGAGAGATATAGGCTAGAAAGCTAGATGACAGAATATTTCAGTGACTTTGAAACAGGTTGATGGACAGGACCCCTAAAATAGGCATAATGAGTTGATGGCAATTTGACATGCCCCTGGACTTTGAATTTGACCCTGATATCAATGATTTGGATAAAGGTATTGCTTGTTAATTTACCAGATTTGCAGATGATCAAGGAGATCTAGTTAACACCTAACAAAGATCTGATCGTGTCGTTCCACTCTTAGCATTTTCAGTGGTTCTTTGTTGCCTTTAGGATAAAATATAAAATCCTCAGTTTGGCATCTTAATCCCTCTACTATTTGGCCTCAGCCTCCCTTTCATGTCTTCTGCATCGCTCTCCTTACCTACATTCCCTGTTCCAGTTACACTGGCCTACTAGTTCTGCCCCAAGTGTGATATTCTCTTTTCTGCTTTTCATGTCTCTATACAAGTAGTTCCTTCTGTGTGAAATGAACCCCTTCTTCTCTTATTCCTTGTAAAATCTCTGGCTTCCTTCAAATCACAACTTGATGCCACCCCTTGTCTGAGCTTTTTTTGATCTCTGCTATTTAGGAGTTTCTTCTTTCTAAAATTCCTTTATATTTTCCTCTCTGTTGACACGGGTTCCCTCCAGTACAGTGTAAGCTCTTTGAAGGCAGGGGTTTTCACTTTTGTCTTTATTTCCCTAGTACCTAGTCCAATGCCTTACATCCATGGTAGGTGCTTAATAAATGTGAATTGTGTGAAACTGAATTGAAATACAGGGGAATGATAGTCTGGAGCCAGAAAGATCTTAACAGGCTAGTTCATTGGGTTATATCGAGTAAGATGAAATGTAATAGGTGGAAATGTCAAGTCCTACTCTTGAATTAAAAAAGAAGAGTTTTTCAAAAGATCAGGACTGGAGTATTTGTCTAGATAGTTCCTCTGAAAAAAATATCTAGGGACTTTAGGGGGCCTGTATGGTAAAAATGAGAGTGTGGTTGTGACATGGCATCTAGAAAAGCTACTGCCATCTTCAGTGTCTTGTCCTACTGGACTCTGTTATACTCTCCCTTGGCCAGACCACATCATGAAGTTAGCAAGCTTTTATTTAGAGCATCCTTTGTGCCAGATAACTTTGATAAGCCAAGAAAAAGGCAAAACAGCTCTTGGCCTCAAGGCTCAGGATGCCATCTTTTATATAAGACACAGATAAGCTGGTGAGCATCTGAAACAGTGAAGGGCCTCAGAGCCATGTCATGGGAGGACGTATCCTGGAGAGGTGAAGACTTTCTGTGGAAAAGGAATTCTACTTGTCCTGTTTATGCCCAGGACAGAACTTTGAGCAGTGGAGGGATGCTTCAGAGAGGCTCATTTTTGCTTGAAATAAGGAAAAAACTTCCTCACAATTAAGTGAGCCCAGGATAAACTGCTTTGGGGGGTAGATGGGCAGGTTCCCCTCACAAGAGGTTTTTTTAGGTGGGGCTCCATGACTGCTCACTTGTTAGGATATTCTGGAAGACAGTCTTAGTCTGATCTGCTCTCTGAGTTTGAAATTTATGCTTGACCTTGTTCTCCAGTATTAGTGTATTCTTCAATATTTTTTCTGACTATTAAACGTAATTTATCTGATTAATTTACAGATAATTCATAAGATAATTGATTTGGGATATGCCAAAGACCTTGATCAGGGAAGTCTATGCACATCTTTTGTGGGAACTCTGCAATATCTGGTGAGGCTTGTTCATTTTCTTTCAGTTAGAGAATAAAGGACTTTCATTCTTCTTTCTTATACATTCCTAGAAGCCATGAGTAACATGAGTGTACAAATAGTGTAGAATATTCTTTCCTATTCTCAGTTTTTTGACATTTAAAACATTGTGTCTTTCAAAGGCCCCAGAACTCTTTGAGAATAAGCCATACACTGCTACTGTTGATTATTGGAGCTTTGGGACAATGGTGTTTGAATGTATTGTGGGATATAGACCTTTCCTACATCATCTGCAGCCATTTACCTGGTAAGAAATGAAGGAAAACAGTTGGGCTTTCTGAGGGTAGAAATTAGTAACTCACTTTTTTATAAACATAAATTGAAATGTAAAACATCTGTTATATCTTAAATGTTTGTGTATGACCAGGTTATCCCTTATGTTATTTTCCAGGCATGAAAAGATTAAAAAGAAAGATCCCAAGCACATATTTGCTTTCGAAGAGATGACTGGAGAGGTTAGATTTAGTAGCCACTTACCTCAGCCAAATAGCCTCTCTAGGTAAGTGAGTTATACTTGAGATAATTTGCCTCAATTTTACCAGGGTTGGTTAAGAACACCATAGAGAAATGCAGCTTGCCAAGCAGAGACTTCATCTACCTAGAGCGTGGGAGGTCAGTTCCCCCCCAGATCCTTCCTGCCTGCTCTCCAAGAATTATCAGGAGGACAGCTTAAATGGTTTCATTGCAAAGATCTCCTGTGTGAGTTGCCAGCAACTACAGAACACACTTTGTGCATGACTGGAGTGGCTCTTGCTTCTCTGACTTAGGTGTAGTTGTGCCCCTTCCCATGTCCGTATCATTCAGGAGTCACAGTATGATGGCAGAGCCACGAAGTGAGACAGGGAGTATGCAGATAGGCCCAGGAAACCTCCCTTTGTCACATCTGTGTGGTTTGTACTTTAGTTTTATAGTAGAGCCCATGGAGCAGTGGTTACAGTTGATGTTGACTTGGGATCCTCAGCAGAGAGGGGGAGGTCTGGATCCCACACTGAAGCCGGGATGCTTTTTGCTCATGGACCACATACTGAACTTGAAGGTGAGTTTTGTTACATTCTCCCTGAAAAACATTTAAGTCCAACTAAAGCCTCTTTAGGAAATGACTGAGAAATCTTTTTATTTTTAAATGGAAATAATAGCATGAAAACTTAATTCCATTCACCTGTTTGCCTAGAAATATTCTTGCTCTTTCTTCTTGTGGCCACTTGGTGGCACAATGACGATGTTGGACCTGGAATCAGGAGAACCTGAGTTCAAATCCTGCCTCAGACACCAATAGCTTTGTGACCTGTGACATGTTACTTGACATCTCTCAGTCTTAGTTTCCATATCAGTAAATGGCACATGCCTTGTAGGGTTGTTGTGAGGATCAATTGAGTTAACATTTAAGTGCTATATGTAAATTATTATTATTACTAATAACAATATTTTCAGTGCTTGGGCAGCTAGGTGGTCCAATAGATAAGAAAGAGTGTTGGTCAACATGTTCTGCTTGATCCCAGAGGTCTGTGTTGGAAGCAGTGGCTAGCAGTCTCAGGGAACCAAATTTGGGCCAGATTGAAGGGGAAAAGTGCTTGATAGTTTAAGCTGTCTAAACATGAAATGAATCATGCATGGAAGTCTTTATGCAGAGACTAGAGGACCACTTGTGGTGGGGGGAGGAAGGGATTTTTTATTGGGGATTCCTGAAGGGGGGAGGGGGGAGAGAACACTTGGAATCTGTGACCTCCTTTCCAGCTCAGAGATTCCATGATCTGATAACAGCAATGGCCTGTTGCAGGTTGAACAGCTGAACTGAGTGAGCAGCCCTAACAGAAACATCGATTTGCATTGAAAGGATGTTAGCTCCAACTACATCTAGTTGGTACCTTTAATCTCTAATTGCTTTACTTAGTGCAGCTGGGAGTCTGTCCTATTCCCTGGCAATGAAGCCATGTATTTCCTATACACTACTGACTGTTTTGCTTTGATTCTGAATTTAGCAGTGTCGGCAGACCACTTAGCTTGAGGTAAAGCCAAGGTTGTTCAGTGCATTGGTTTGGTAGGAATTTACTGGGTTTTTGAAAGCCCATGAATCCCTGAATGTTGACTTGAGTTCCTGATTTTTTTTCCCTGAGGATAATGATCCTAGGTTTTAAGAGTTTTTTGGTTTTTTTCATCTTAGGTACTGTCTTAGTCCTATGCTTGTCTTTTTGTTACCTGTCTTCTTCTATCTCATCCCTGAAGCCCCCCATCCCCCCACCCCAATTCTCCAACCCCTTGTTCTTAGAGAAAAGTGTTCATTTCTCCCTCAAAAATCTTTGTTTGGATACTTGATCTGGACCTGATCTCTGTCCTGTCACTCCCTACCTTGTGTTACATTTATCTCTGTACGTGATAGACATTATGCTCTTTTAAAAAAAAATCCTTAGCACTGCACATTGTATATGATTAATAAATATGTTTGATTTAATGGAGTGTCTTTTCTTGTACAGTTGTTAAATAATAACATTAAATAATGATAATAGCAGCTAATATTTACGTAAGACGTACTATGTGTCAGACACTGTACTGAGCTCTTTACAAATATTATGTTATTTGATCCTCACAACAATTCTGGAATGTAGGTGCTGTTGTTATCCTCATTTTACAGTTGAGTATATTGAGACAGGCAGAAGTTAAGTAACTTGTCCAGGGTTACACAGCTAGGAAGTGTCTGAGGCCACATTTGAACTCAGGTCTTCCTGACTTCAGTCCCAGTGCTGTAGCTGCCTACAGTTTGCATTTAAAGGTTCATTGATTGCCTACTTTATTTTGCTTCTGCTCCTGCTAAATATCTGTTTTTGGTGGGTTTTAAAGTAGGCTCATTTTCATTCAAATATAGTGTCAGCCTCAGGGTGCAATGTGAACACCCTTTTTGTTTTGTGGGTGGCAAAATGTGTTGGGTGATTTGACCATGGCATCAGCTTAATTTCACACCATTATAATATCATGTGAGAAAAAATAATCTGAAGCCATACCCAAGCTTGACCTAACTTTTGAAGGGTGATGAATGTGTAAATCTGTGAACTCTTTAAAGGCCCTTTCCATCATTTGTTGGACATTGTGTCTTGGTCTTTATGGAGTCCTAGGGCCCTTTTTCTTTGAGAACAGTGACGTTTTTTTCCCTTCTGGAAAAATCACCGTGGGGCAACGTTGGAAGCAGGAGGATTGATGAGGTGACCCTTCAAAGACCTTTCCAATCCTAGGACTGTGTGGTTTGTTTTTTTAAAGGTTGTGTGGGTGTACTTATTTGTAGTGTAACTGTTTATGATACTGAATGAAATGAAATTAGATTAAAAAAACTCAACCTTTTTATAACTGCCTGGTATTTATTTTTCCTTTTCTGTAAGAGATATTGTTTCATTCTGGGTACTGAGAAGTTAGAAACCAAACTGAGTTTACTTAATCACCATTATAATTTATCTGGTAATGGTCATAAAAGTTGCCTGGATATGTGTCATATTTCTCTTAGTTCCAATAGCATTTATTTGGGACCTGCTGTTTGTCTAATATATGTTTACTGAGGGCACAAGAAAGGAGGACAAACTGGAGCCATTAGATTTTAGAGGATAATTCCTGGGATAATAAAGTGAGATCTAAACTGGAGGCATGTCCTTAGTGTGCTGGTATGGTTGCTATTCTCACACATTGTGCCCTTCCCAGAATACCATAAATAAGATGTAGACTCCATGCAAATCTACCCATGGGAATGGGATGTTCCATTGGATGCTAAAAATATTCCAGGGAGGGCTTACCTTCCTGCCCAGTGGTAGATTCTGGAGACTTTGAAAAAGAGAATACTTTATTCCTTATCTAGCTTAAGCACTCCTCATAGCTTAAGACTTCTCCAAGGTGTAGCTACTGGCAGCCCAAGGACCTTAAATTGATCTGAAACTCATTTATTTTTACTTCTTCTTGTTCCTTCCATTCTGAAAAGCCTATCTTAATAGATAACTGGAAGAAGTATTAGGGATAATGTAACCCAAGCTTCTCATTTTTTAAATAGTTTTATTTATTTATTTTTAGTTTCCAACTTTCATTTCCACAAAATTTTGAGTTCCAATTTTTCTCCCCATTTTCCCCTCCCGCTACCCCATAACACCTTGCATTCCGATTACCCCTTCCCTCAATGTGTCCTCCCTTCTGTCACACCCCACCCTTCCCTTATCCCCATCTTCTCTCTTTTCTTATACAGCAAGATAGATTTCTATACCCCATTACCTGTATTTCTTACTTCCCAGTTATATAGTGTCAGCCTCAGGGTGCAGTGTTATATATCATAATAGTTCTCAACATTTGTTTTTAATACTTTGAGTTCCAACTTTTCTTCCTTCCTCCCTCCCCACCCATCCCCATTGAAAAGGCAAGCAATTCAGTACAGGCTATATATGTGTAGTTTTGCAAAAGACTTCCATTATAGTCATGTTGTGTAAGACTAACTATATTTCCCTCCATCCTACCCTGTTCCCCATTTATTCTATTCTCTCATTTGACCTTGTACCTTCCTAAAAGTGTTTACTTCTAATTACTCCCTTCTCCCATTTGCCCTCCCTTCTATCATCCCCCTTACCCCACTTGTCCCCTTCTTCCCTACTTTCCTATAGCGTAAAGTGTAGTGTTATTCCCTCCTTGAGCCATACGTGAAGAGAGTAAGCTTCACTTTTCCCCTCTCACCTACTCCCTTTTCTCCATCGAAAAAGATTTTTCTTATCTCTTTTATGAATTATAGCCTGTCCCATTCCATTTCTCCCTTTCTCCTCCCAATTTATTCCTCTCTTACCCCTTAATTTCATTTTTTATAGATATCATCACTTCTGGTTCAACTCAACCTGTGCTGTGTGTGTGTGTGTGTGTGTGTGTGTGTGTGTGTGTGTATGTATGTATGTGTATAATCCTTCCACCTACCCAAATACTGAGAAAAGTCTCAAGAGTTAAAAATATTATCTTTCCATGTAAGAATGTAAAAAGTTCAGCTTTTGAAAGTCCTTTATGGTTTCTCTTTCCTGTTTACCTTTTCATGCTTTTCTTGATTCTTGTGTTTGAAAGTCAAATTTTCTGTTCAGTTCTGGCCTTTTCATCAAGAATGCTTGAAAGTCCTCTGTATCATTGAATGACCATTTTTTTCTCCTGAAGTATTATACTCAGTTTTGCTGGGTAGGTGATTCTTGGTTTTAATCCTAGTTCCTTTGACTTCTGGAATATCCTATTCCAAGCCCTTCAATCCCTTAATGTAGAACCTGCCAGATCCTGTGCTATCCTGACTGTATTTCCACAATACTCAAATTGTTTCTTTCTAGCTGCTTGCAATATTTTCTCCTTAACCTGGGCACTCTGAAATTTGGCCACAATATTCCTAAGAGTTTCTCTTTTTGGGTCTCTTTCAGGAGGTAATCAGTGGATTCCTTCAGTATTTATTTTGCATTCTGGTTCTAGATTATCAGGGCAGTTTTCCTTGATAATTTCATGAAAGATGATGTCTAGGCTTTTTTTTTTGATCATGGCTTTCAAGTAGTCCCATAATTTTTAAATTGTCTCTCCTGGTTCTATTTTCCAGGTCAGTTGTTTTTCCAATGAAATTTTTCACATTATCTTCTATTTTTTCATTCCTTTGGTTTTGTTTTGTAACTTCTTGGTTTATCATATAGTCATCAGCTTTCCTGAACTCCACTCTCGTTTTTAAAGAACTATTTTCTTCAGTGAGCTTTTGAACCTCCTTTTCCATTTGCTTAATTCAGCTTTTTAAAGCATTCTTCTCCTCATTGGCTTTTTGGACCTCTTTTTCCAATTGAGTTAACCTATTTTTAAAGGTGTTATTTTCCTTGGCATTTTTTTGCTTCTTCTTTAGCAAGCTGCTGACTTGCTTTTCAAGCTCTTCCATGGCCTGAGCCTATTGTATGTTCATTTTGGAGGTACTGGAGGCAGAAGCCTTGACTTCTTCTGACAGTATGCATTGTTCTTCCTCATCTGAAAGGATGGAAGGAAATACCTATTCACCAAGAAAGTACCCTTCTATAGTCTAATTTTTTTTTCCCTTTTTAGGGCATTTTCCCAGCCAGTTACTTGACTTCTGAATCCTTTGTCAAGAGGAGGGTCCTAATGCTCCTACCTCCCCCCAAGATCATGCTCTGGGCTGAGATACAGATCAGCTGCTCAATTCCCCCAGGGTTTTTAGGCAGGGGTGGGATTGCCCTCAGGGCTGAGATTCAAATCAGCTGCTCAATTCCCCCAGGGTCTTTAGGCAGGGGCAGGGACGTCACTCAGGGATGAGGTTCATATCAGCTGCTCAGTTTCCCCAGTGACTTTAGACCCAGTGCTTCACATATGGATGCCCTCTGTTGCCGCCTCCACTGCTGTTGCTGTGCCACTCCTGCTGCCGCCGCCGCCTCCTGAGGCCAGTGCTGGGGGGGGCGGGGTGGGGAATCCCGCACCCCTCTAGCCTAGTTGAGAAAGCTCCCTTACTGACCTTTGAAGCTTTCTTTGGCACTTGTGGGTTGAGGGATCTGAGACCCTCCCTGCTGGGGATTCTATCCTGGAGGCCTGTTCCTCCCAGTGCAGCATGACCAGGGCTGGGCTCCAGTCTACCCAGTGTCCTGTGAGATAGACCTTTCCTGTCAGCCTTCCAGGTTACCTTTGGCTGGAAATCTCTTTCATTCTGTCATTCTATGGCTTCTGCTGCTCTAGAATTTGTTGAGAGTCATTTTTTACAGGTATTTTATGGGCTGTGGGGGAAGCGCTAGAGTATGTGCATCTTTCTACTCCGCCATCTTCAGCTTCTCATATTTTTAAAAGGGAAACTGAAACTGGCTTAAGGTCACACTGGGACTCTATAGAGGCAGGATCTGAAATCAGGACACTGCCTCATGCTGCTTTCCTAAGCATGGCCTCATCGTTTCTCTGGATTTCCTTTTTCCTATAAACAGTACCACCAGCTGCCCATTTACTCAGAGTTAAAAAACCTGAGTTATCCTTGATTCTTATGCTCTGCCCATCACATTTAATCAGTTCCTATGCTCTGTTGGATCCACCTCCTCCGTGTTTCTTACATCTCCTTTACATTTTCACTGCCACCATGTAAGTATTAGACCCTTATTATCTCTTACCAAGATATGTTTCACTTCTCTTTTCTCCCTTCCCCAACACCTGTGGTAGGGAATCCATAAATATATTTTGAATTGGCATTCTTGATTTTTATGCCTTTGTGAGGAGCCCTGGAGTCTCCATCTTAGGATACTTAGCATTTATTTCCATTGCTGCTGAAATAAGAAACAAGACAGATCTGGGGGAATTTTTCTACCAGAAAAATACCTAGGTTAGAAGTTAACCCAATTTTGAAGAAGATTCTTTTTACTTTAAAAAGTTTATGTAGAAATAATAAAGAAAATCCTTTATGTGTCTCCTAAGAGAAAGGGTTGACTGCCTTGCATTTGATTTTTAAAAGTGATTGTAATAACACCTTGGAGAATTTACCTAGAAGACTAAAACTTATCTTTGTAGAATAGAAACTTTTTAAAAACAATTTTGAATGTTTGACATGTCTTTTAGGTTTGTTTTTTTTTCAGTGATTGAAAATTCATCTTTTTTCTCTCCCATCTACTCCCTTGATCCCAATTGAAAGAGAAAGGAAAACCTAAGCCCTTGAACAAATATACAGTCAAGCATAACAAATTCTCAAATTGGCCGTGTCCAAAAAATATGTCTCAACATGAGCCTATCACTTCTCTGATGGGTAGGGTAGCATGTCTTATCATGAGTCCTCTGGACTATTACTTGGATCAGAATTCTTAAGGCTTTCGAGCCGTTTGATTATATAATGATGTTGCTATTCTAGAAATTGTTCTTCTGATCTGCTCATTTCACTTTTCATTAATTCATACAAGTCTTCCCAGGTTTCTGTGAAATTGTAACCATCATTTCTTACAGGAGAAGTTTTCCTTCATATTCTTATAGCATAATTTATTCAGCCAGTCTTCAGTTGATTGATGCTCCTTTAGTTTCTAGTTCCTTGCTACCACAAAAAAAACTGCTGCAAATATTTTTGTATGTATGGGCCCTTTTCTTCTTTCTTTGATCTCTTTGACTTCCTAATCAAAGGCCTAGTGGTGGTATTGCTGGGTCAAAGGATAAGCACAGTTTGGTAACTTTGGGGGCACAGTTCCACTTTCGTAATGATTAGATTAGTTCACTGTTTATGAGTACCTGTTTTCTACAACTTCTCCATAATTTATCATTTTCCTTTTTTTGTCAACTTTCTCAGTCAAATGGGTTTCAGGTGGAGCTTCAGAGTTGCTGTAATTTGCTTTATCTAGTGATTTTTTCATGTTGCTTTTGATACCTTTGAATTTGTCCTCTGAAAACTGCCAGTTCACATCCTTTGACTATGTATTGATTGGGGAATGACTCTTATTCTTATTAATTTGAATCATTTCCCTATGTATTTTAGAAATAAGACCATTACCAGAGAAACTGGCAGTTTTAATGGCATATAATTGGGCATAATTTAGTTTCCGTGTCTTAAACTTTGTATACTCCATAGCCCCTTACTCACATTAAACAATTGGCAAACATTAATTAATCATTATCTTCTCATTTATACAGATAGCACATATATTAAATATGACTTCTGCAAAGATCATTTCCTTCCTGTTGTTGCCTGAGGAGAGTCTTCATTCACTGCAATCTCGAATTGAGCATGAAACTGGAATAAATACAGCTTTTCAAGAACTGCTGTTAGAGATGGGAATTTCCCTGGACCCCCGGAAGCCTGCTTCTCAGTGTGTTCTAGATGGAGTAGTAAGAGACTTCTGATATCCCTAGAAAGTGTGTGAACCTGGTTATGCTCAGAGTTTGCATACTCACTCCAATTCCTCTTTTGTCTTTTCAGCTGAGTTGTTCAGAAAGATAAAATAGAATGATAAACATTTTATTTTTTTCTGAGTTACTTCATTTATTTAGATCCATATTTCCTACCTTGCCACCTCTACTTCATTTTCTTCCTTTTTCCTGCTTGTTCCTGAAGACCTTGAAGTAGAGTAGGCAGGCACTGAGTTCATAAGCAGGCCATGATGACAAAGTCTGAGACTAATTTGATTATCTCCATCCCCGACTATTAAGTCCTGCAATGACATTTTTATGGTTATGTTTTTCAAATTATTGGCTATTGATCCTCCATATGTTATATGCCACATCTATGTGGAAGATGTGACTGTGCTAAGCAATTTAGGCAAAAACTTCTCATTTACATATTAAAATAGTAAGCATATTGACATTAATGCCTTCGGGGCATCTGGGAAGAAAGAATCTGGGCTGTCTGGGTTCTTGGAATAGGTACTCATGGGGTTTGTTTCTCTTCCAGCGAGGCTGTGATAGCTACATGGTATATTTGTTTGATAAAAGCAAGATCGTCTATGAGGGGCCCTTTGCTTCCAGAAGTTTATCTGAATGTGTAAATTATATTGGTAAGTAATGTGTCATTTGTTACTGACCTGAGACCTACAATAGTTTCAGGTGGAACGGTCCTTTGGTGTTAACTGGTCTGAACTCCTGTAAAGAAAGGGTTTCTGTGTTGTGAAATGGAATTCTGATTTTTTTTGAGATGATAGGACACTGATTTGTATTCCTTTGTTTTTCTCGGGCAGCTCAATGGTGTAGCATACAGAACACTAGATTGGAAGTCAGGAAGTTCAGAGTTCAGATCCAGCCTCAGATGCTTTCTAGCTGTGTTACTCTGGACAAGTCACTTAGCCTCCTTGTCAGTATCAGTAAATATTTATTAAGTGCCTGCTGTGTGCCAGACGATGTGCTCTGTGCTGGGGGTACAAATAGGAAAAGAAATTCTATCCCTGCCATCAAGTTTACAGTCTAATGGAGGAAGACAACACATACAAAATTAGTTGAAAAGGGGATGGGGAAGGAAAGGGAGGGGGCAAGTTACTCCTGGGTGGGGCTGGGGAAGATGCTCTTGTGTGTACGTGATGGGTTCTAGTCCTGTAGAGTACAGCAGATGGGAAGTGAAGAGATGGCTGACCTGGGAGCCCTCTTTAAGTGGAGGCTTGAAGAGGTCAGCCCTTTGCCCTCCAGCTGAAGAGCCTGATGAGGTGTGAGTGCCAAGGTTGGTGGTTTCCTAGGGTCATGATGAAGTCCAGTTCAAAAGAGTGTAGCTGGTGCCTCAGTTTTTCATAAAAATGGAGATAATAATAGCACCCACTTTCCTGGTTGTTGTAAGGATAAAGTGACATAACGTTTGTAACGCAATTTGCAGACCTTATTAAAATGTTATGTAAATGCAAGTTTATGTTGCTATTATTGTGAGGTGTGAAAGGTGAGAGAAGCTAGCTAAATAATGGTGAGCAACAGGACTAAGCACCACACACATACCATGTCATTAAGAAGCCTCCTCATTTGACTGAGACTGAATCTGGGAATGACAGAGTGGATCTCTGGGTTAGCGAACCCAAATTAGGAATATTCTGAAGGGAAGTTAGTGTTCTCTGTGTCATGAGAAGGAAAACTAGACTGAGCTCTGGGAATTGGGTTGGGCCGGGCTAGGCCTTTTGAAAGTGAATATTGCATTCAGTCTGGAACTGAATAGATTTCTTTTGTGCTTGGCCGCGTCGGTGGAACTGTGCAGTGTCATCAGTATGGATATTCTTCCACTTGTGCAGGTAATTACCCATCCATGACTTCTTAACATATTTAAGTCTTATCCATGAATTTTCCTTTGCTACCAGTGCCACCCTCAAGCTGCCTGTCTGTTATTTGTTGTTCTTGACATCAGACTGATCCATCCCCATTCTTTGGGCATATACTTCTCAGCTTTTACGTTTTATCCTACTATTTGTATGTAAATGATCATTGGTTACATGCTGCAGCTTGCTTATGCCCACCATGCATCTCTCTGTTACTGTTTTGGTCACTTTAAATTTTGATTCTTATTTTGTGCTGTTCTGTGATTCAGAGCTATCACTGGAATGAGATTGGTATAAAAAAAGACAAGCTTTGTGTCTGAGAGCAGCCAGGAATTGTTGAGTGCTCCACAAATGCACAAACATAATCTAGCTTACTTCCTTTCCAGTTCCTTCTGTGTTCAGCTCTCTGTCTTTAGGGCCTAAGACTGATGGATGGGCTGCCCATACAGCTGAATATCTTTCTCTACCCCTTAGATTTTCCTGATCTGGTGAGGGGCCATGTGCAGAATGTTTCATGTTCAGTCTGCACAGTACACTGGTGGAGAGCACCTCTTTTCTGCTCGATTTGATATTAATTACCACGTGATTGTTTGTCAGTCATCTCTCAGGGAGTCATGTTTGATTAATTTAATAGGAGTTTAATTAATACTTCTTGATGCATGAGGAGCAGTTTTTAGGAAGAGTACTCTGGGGTTTTAGTGTCTGTAACCTCAATATGAATAAGCAGTGTGACGACACTGGCCCCAAAACTGTGTGGTTTGTTTATATCGCTTCCGTATCTCATTTGATCATCAGGCATTTATTAAACTTGGGTGATGTGCCTAGAACTATGCCAGGCTTTGGGATGACAAAGAATGAAACATTCTCTTGTTACCTTCTAATATATTCCTCCCCTTCCTAGAGAGATACACTTTATAATGAATAAGAGGAAAATAACAACACTAACAAGCACATCATCTGTTTGCAGTATGATAGGAGTGGTCCATGTTCATATTCCTCCACCTCTGCAGAGAAAGGAGAGAGGGAGTACATTCTCTTATCTCTTGACCTTAGCTTTTAATGGAAGTGTAAAGGCCAGAACAAAGGAGAGAACCAGCCTTCTCTGTTCTGTGCCCATGAGATAACATCTTGCTTATTGGTGATGTTTTGTACTTTGAAAGAGATTAATGAACTGAACAGTATTCAGAGGATGGCCAGGGTAATAAGCTTCTGTGGCATATGTTTGAGAATACTGTGGGTGTATAGCCTAGACATTGCTTATTGACTTAAATGGATCATGATTGCTATCTTTAAATATTTGTGGGATTGTCATGGAGTTTAACTTATGCTGCTTGAACCTCAAATTGAGATTAGTAGGTAGGAGTTAAAGTGGTACCAGTTTCAGCACAGTATAGCTTTTCAAAAATTGAATAACCCATGTGGGGTGATAATAATAGTTAACATTTGTATAGTGTTTGAGGATTTAAAAGCATTTAATACACATTATTTCGGTTGACCCTGATAGCAAGTTAGGCACTATTATTATTCACACTTTACAGATGAGGAAATGGAGGCTGAAAGGTAAAGTGACTTGCTTATGGACGTACAGCTAATAAGTGTTTGAGGCAGGACTTGAACTCAGGTTTACCTGATTTGGAGTCTGTCATCCGCTAGTCCAAACTGTCTCTCTAAGCTTCTTGTCACTGAAACAAGCCAGGTGACTCTCACCTGTCAAGTAATGGAGTAGGAGATTGAACTGGATTCTCTTAAAAAAATTAATTTTTTAGTTTTCAGCATTCACTTTTATAAGATATTGAGTTCCAATATTTTTCTCCCTCCCTCCCTTCCCTTCTCCCTAAGACAGCATGCAATCTGATATAGACAATACATGTGTAGTCATATTAAACATATTATCATATTAGTTATGTTGTGAAAGAAGAATGGGAACAAAAGGGAAAAACCACCAGACAGAAAAGAAGAGAAAATAATCTGCATTCGGACTCCATAGTGTTTTCATAGATTTTCCATCTTGAGTCTTTTGGAATTGTCTTAGGTCATTGTATTACTGAGAACGAGCTAAGTCTATCAAGTTGGTCATCACACAGTGTTACTGTTACTGTGTACAATATTTTCCTGGTTCTGCTCATGTCACTCAGCTTCATTTCATGTAAGTTCAGGTTTTCTGAAGTCCACCTATTTATCATTTCTTATAGCACAATAGTATTCCATTACATTCATATACCACAACTTGTTCAGCCATTCCCTAGTTGATGGGCATCCCCTCAATTTCCAGTTCCTTGCCACCACAAAAAGAGCTACTGTAAAGATTTTTGTACATGTGTATCCTTTCCCCTTTTTTATGATCTCTTTGGGATGCAGACCTAGTAATAGTACTGCTGGATCAAAGGGTATGCACAGTTTTATAGCCCTTTGGGCATAGTTCCAAATTGCTCTCCAGAATGGTTGAATCAGTTCACAACTCCACCAATAGTGCATTAGTGTCCCAGTTTTCCCACATCTTCTCCAACATTTATCATTTTCTTTTTCTGTCATATTAGCTGATAGAATAGGTATGAGGTGGTATTAAATTGAATTCTCTAAGTTTATTTCTCTTGCAAGGATTCTTTGATTCCCTGAAGAGAGTTATGACTCCTGAAAATCGCTTTGGGAAAATGAGTAAAGATCGTTGTCCATGACTCAGAGATGGTTTTAAGTCAGGAAATAGGCCATAGAGAAAATGTAAAGGATGTATCTGGTGGAGGGGAGGGAAGGGGTAGTTGTGGTGGTTGTAGCACAGCCAACTTCCTGCTGGAATTGTGTGAGTAGCAGGTATTGACGAGGGTTGCTGTGGATTCTTCACATGTACAGTTTTAGGTAAGCACATTGGAAAGAGAATTGGACTGGGTGACAGCCAGAATTGGGCTAGGTCTTCTGACTTGCTGTGTGCCTTAGGAAAGTCATTTGACTGGACCTCAGTTGCCTCATTTGTAAAAGAGGGGAAAAAAAATCTCCACTTGCCTTATGGGATTGTAAAGACTGAGGGAGACAAGGGCTTTGAGAACACTAAAAGTGTAAAACTATAAAATTGTGATATCTTATTAAAGGTTTCTATAGAGGAGAATTTAGTCTTAATTGCTAATAAGAGGCCAAAGCTTTCATGGGGAATAATCCTTTAGAGCTGAAGCTGACTCAGGGGTGTAAGCTGTATATTCTGGGGCTCTGGAGTCATAAGGTCATAAGTCTGGAGTCATAAGTCAACTGGGTTACCACAGTTGTCCTACTGGAGATCACTGTTGGAGAGCTTTGGAATTCTCTTAAGGGCTTAGAAGCAAAGATTCTTTAGGAAATACTGTCAAATGAAACATGCCATCCACTTCCAGGTAGAGAGGCGATGTACTCAAGGTGAAGATTGAAGCATATTTTTGAGAGGTGGGAGGAACCTGGCTAATGCATGGCCAATGTTTGCTTGACTATACATATACAAAAACATATTTTGTTTTTCTTGCTTTCTCCGTGGGTGGGAGGGGTGAAAGGGAGAGAATTTGGAACTGAAAAGTGAATTTTAAAAATGTTGTGGAGCAAAAAAAAATAAAACACAATCCATTTTAGTTCTTCTTAAACATTCAGTTAGCTTTTGGATCAGTTAATAAGATTGCCAAATTAAAGGATGAATTTCCTACTTAAATTTAGACCTTTCTCTGGGCAGAGTCTGCAAGATTCAAACTTTTGCCTTTTCTGTTAGAATGAGTATGGGATGTAAAGGGTAGGGTCCTCTCAGGAGGCACTCTGCCTTGCATATCTTCCACAGTGCCTTGCACATGGTAGGTAATGTTTGTTTAATTCTGGAATAGGCCAGGCCATGAGGAATCTTGGCAGTCAAAACTAGAAAATCAATTCACTCTTTCTAAACAAAGTTTTGCTTGATAGCTTTTGGTTTTTTGCATCATAACCATTTTAGAATTAACCCCTTTCTCTTTCCTATCCTGCCACATTTTGGTACTCCTCATAGCAAGCATTGCCTGACAGTGTTGGCAGGATTCTGCCCCTGTGGTCTCTGGCCTTGGTGCTGAGGGGAGATGAGTTTCATGTCTTCTCTGGTACCAAGATTGGTTCTTGCAGCTTCCTTTCAGTGTCTTTTTCATTAACATTATTGTTGTTGTTGGCTCTGCTTCCTTTCTTCTGCATCAGTTTATACCAAGCCTTTTTTTTTTCTTTCTCCACAGTAAAGGACAGCAAAATTCAATTGCCAGTCATGCAGCTGCGTAGAGTGTGGGCTGAAGCTGTGCATTATGTGTCTGGGCTCAAGGAGGACTACAGCAGGCTCTTCCAGGGGCAGAGAGCAGCAATGTAAGCAGGCCTTGGGATCTGAACAGAGGCACCACAGCCCAGGGGCTTTGGGTTGGGAAATACTTCAGGCCTAAGTAACCAGTGTGCTGGGCAGGGCCACTGGCACATGATCCCAGAACCCATGTCATTGGTTCACAAGCTGTAAGACTCACATGGAAGCAGCAGGGTGCTAGAGTAGAGTACTTTGGTGTAAGACCCTGAACAAGTCCTGTAACTTCCCTGAGATTGTCACATAAACACTCAGCTTTCCCAGCTTTAAGATGGGGGTGCTAATATTTGTGTAATACTGTGAGGAATTGTGTAATGCTGTATGGTTATGTGAACCATAAAACACAATTTAAAATAGGAGTTGTTCTTGTCCACTGAAACCTACTAAGCAAAACGTTTTGAGGAGGTGCTTGGTAGCAGTGTTGCAAGGTCTTTATTTTGGCAGATAACACTGAATGTAAAACCTGCTGACCTGCGTGCTGACCAAGTTTGCCTCTTACCCTGAATATCACAGTGTAGGGACAAGGTTGACATTTTTACATCAGCCTTTGGTTCCTTCTGACAAAATGTGGTTATTTCTCTTTGAACTGCTTTAGGTTGAGTCTTCTTCGCTACAATGCTAACTTAACAAAAATGAAGAACACCATGATCTCAGCATCTCAGCAACTGAAAGCAAAATTGCGATTTTTTCATCAGAGCATCCAACTTGACCTGGATAGATACAGTGACCAAATGACTTATGGGATATGTAAGTATTCCATGTAGTCCAAGGAGAAGGAGGGTGGAAAGCACTTTGAAATTAGAAAGGCTCGTCCAAGTGGAGTTATTAGTATTGTTGCTGTTGTTTGTTATTAAGAGAATGTAATAAAAGAGGGGTGAATCCTGTGCTCTGTATACGTACCCTGCTAGTTGCTTCCCTTGTTAAGTTCTGTTCCTGTCTGCTGTGAGATGCACTGATTTGTTTTGAACTTCAGTGTTTTTTTTTTATTGTCTGTGATCTTTTAATTCTTGCCTACTCATTGCCATTTGATGCTTTCCATGGGAAACTCAAGTTTTTTGATTTGTGTGATTTTTGGAGCCAATGGTCTAAAAATCTATGGACTTGAAATTCTGCTCTTAATAGACCCAGAGTCTGTCTCAGAGCGTCTGCAGTTGTTTCTCCCCAACACAGAAACCTCTTGGGTTATATTTCTGACCTCCCCACTGTCAGTGGATGTTATGGCCTTGCTATTTGTGACCTTCCAGAGCCAGCATCTTTTATAGTGTGTTGCCTTGGATTTACTGTCCTTCAGATCCAATATAAACCTGCAGAATTAATACAATTTGAGTAAACAAGATGAGGTCACCAGTACTCCTGCCATAATTTCTTCTGTGTACATACATAACATATGGCACTGGCTTTGTACCAGTGAGTGTCTGCTCTCTGTGAGGTACTCTTTTCACACTGAGTCTTCTCAGTTAGGAGATAGAGTATTTTGAATAAGAGTAAAATACAATTACTAATGTTTTAAAGTGTTTGTGGTCACAATAAAAATGAATGTCCAAGAATATGGACATGTTGACCATTGAAGCCTCCTTCCTTTGTTTTTGTTCTTGGCTGTTTTCAAGATAACCCTGACTTTTGTTTCAGCCTCAGAAAAAATGCTAAAAGCCTGGAAAGAAATGGAAGAAAAGGCCATCCAGTGTGCACAGGTAAACCCTTCTCTGAGACTGATTTATGCTGTCTTCCCTTGTAATTACCTTTATTTGCGAGTAAGAGTATTGACTTAACACATCCATACCTGTGGTTGCCCAGAAATCTTCTCTGATGTTCTGAGCTGGCTTTGGATGGGTTAGTGTTTGTCCTTCATTCTTGAAGAGGACCATGACATCAGGAAGGTGATGCCACGCAGTTGACTTTGATTTCAGTGAGGAAGGGGTGTGCAAAGTCACCAGCCTCACTTTCTCCTGCAGAGCCATCTGGTACCAGTGGCCAGATATAGATCAGGAAGACTGGAGAATGGCCCTGGATCCTTGAGATGGGTGCTCTGTTCATGTAGGTACAGGTCACTTATTCAGATGACCGCTGCGTAAAGCCCTTTGTCATAACTCTCTACTCTCTCTAGAAGCCGAGACATTGTTGTTCCTTTCATTCCTTCCTTGCCTTGATCCTTCACTGACTAAATGAGGGCAGGTGTTAAAGAATGAATATCTGGTGGTAGGTTCCTTGAGTCCAGTACCACTTCATGCCACCTGTTCAGGCATATGAGAGCAAGAGGCAAGAAAGTTTCGTTAAGTTGTAATGAAAGCTACATTGGTAGTTTCTGCATATCTTTTTTCTCTTTCAGTTTTGAGATTGCTATGTATTTGTGCCTTGACAGAGAAGAAACTGGATGGTGCATTAGATTATTTTTGAGATGGGCAAGTAGAGGACAAGAATAAGTGGGAAATCTTCTTATGTGGAAGATTAGATTTCATGTCAGGAAAGAGGCCTTTTTATATTATAAACAAACATTTCTCATTTCCACCATTAAAGCAGCAAGTCCTCTATCTTTCTTTAGACCTGTTCTCCCTTCTTAATCCTCCTGTGTTTTGTGGGTACAGTTGAGATGTCTGTAAGTGATACCCTTATTTTGTCTGAATTAGGCTGGTGATATTGGATACTTGGATGAGCAAATCATGTCCCTGCATACAGAAATTGTGGAGCTGCAGAGGAGCCCTTCCGCAAGGCGTCAGGAAGATGTCATGGACTCTCTGTAAGGAATCCTGCCCTTGGATCTTTCTGGGCTGGGGCCTGGAGCTGGGGGTGGCTAGGTGATCATGACAACATTACCAAGTACTTGGGTTGTTTTCTGTCTGCTTGGCTTTCATCTGATAAATGGCAGTATTGTTAAGAAGTTGCTTCCATTAGATGTATTAATTTTTAGGTATTTCCAAAAATTGCCCCCATAGCCTGAGGTATGTTTTCATCCTCCTAAGCAAAAAGAATGTTGAACTCTTCCCAGTTGGAACATTTCCCCAGTACTTCTGGACTGTGTGACTTACCTTCTTTGAGTCTCAGTTTTCTCATCTCTAAAATGGAGATCATCATATTTTGAATGTTCTACCTCAAAGGGTTATTGTGAGGTTGATCTAAATGAAGTCCTCTGAGTGTGAGTTTCAATTTTCCTATTGCTCCCCACATCTAGGGGATACAACCTCTTGCCTGAGGTGCTCCAGAGGAAACTTCAGATTTGCTCATGATCTACCTCCTAGGAAGAACTCTAGCTTATGCCCTTATGAAGAAAAGCAGTTTAATTGTAAATCAGCATTTTGGAATAAAATACAGTAATATTTTAATTATAATAAATTATAATATAGTGATAAAATATAGTAGCTTTTACCTCTCTATCCTCTGAAGTGGACACTAAGAAATGCTCTCTAATTGGCTAGTAGAGTTCTGTTCCTTCTTAAAAATATGTAATATGACTAAAAGCAGTCAGCTTGCTTCCAGTTGTGGATTATTAGAAGTATTTAATGACATTTGTCATAGCATGGCTGTAAAACAGTTTGATTTTTCTTTTGTAGGGAGCAGAAAGCCATTGATCTCTACAAGCAGTTGAAACCCAGATCTCCAGGTGAGACCCCATCATAGCACAGGAAAGAACTTCCCAAGGCTAGTGGTCATTTTCACCTACTGTCTTGGAAGGGTTGAATTGAAATCTGGTGCCTGAGGTTTACAGAATGTTTACAGTACAGAGAAATTGTCATAAGCTTTCCATCTTGGGGAACCCAAGAGGTTAGAAAAGGAAAGCAAACAGGAAACATGAAGTGATAAGATCTTGGAAGGAAGATGGGAGCAAGATGAGAAAAAGAGCACAAATGTCTATTGACTGCTGAGGAAATTGGTGTCTCTGGAGAGGGAAGATCCACATTCAGAGTGGGACAGGGCAGTCCTTAGTGAAAACTACTCACTTGTGTGACTGCTTCTGCCACTGGTTCATTGTTTGGCCCATCAGACAACATTTACCACAAACCAGGTGGGCAGCGTGTGGCATGTTATGATTAGAAAGAACAAATTAGTCTGCATACAGCTTTGCATTGATTTTGGTGATAGGAAGGTTTTTTAATGATGAACGTGGTACCAAAAATCACATTCTCATCAGATGAAACAACTAAAGGCCAATCCCTCGTAGGTGATTAACAAAGTGAAAAGCAGTAAATGGAAACCAGAAAGGTCAGGGAAAGAGGTGTCTGTGTACTCACTCCCTTGTTTCCTTCCTCTAAGCCCGTGAATGTTTGGTTAATTACGTTGTTTTGTTTTGTGGCATGAAGATTTAGAGGGGCTTTGGGGATGATGACATGCCAACCTCTCACACTCTCTGGTTCTGATGGTTCTACAGCTGCCCTTGTCCCCAGGGTTTGGGACCTTGGGACCATGTCCCTTACCTTCTCCTCCTCCATATCCCTTCTCATTGAGAATTCAGCAGTAGGTTGACATACTCAGGCCATTTGTTTTAAGTGCAACAAGCTGTTTACTGTGGTGAGGAATCACGGGATATGAATGATCTGTGCAGGTTGGTAGGTTCAGGGTGCCCCAGCTTTGTCCAGTTTTGTCCAGCTTACTTAGAGAAATCTTGGTCATGAAAACACGTCCCATGCTAGTCCTTCTGGGCCTCCCAGGAACTTTTCCTTATCCTGCTCTGCTTCTGTCCCAGGACAAATCAACCCTTGCTGTGAGGTGCCCACCTAGACCAGACCAGTCGGTCTGGCCAGGCTTCTTTTTCTGGTTTAATTAGTTTGTTCTTGCAGATTTTTGAGTTGACATTGATATGAGACATAACTTGGTCTAATTCTCTTTCATGTTTACTTGTTGCCACTTCAGTCAATAAGCATCATGCATCTGTTGCTTCTCTGATTTCTTCCACTGCTCAGTTACTTTCTCCTGGTCCCACAGATAGTCCAGATTTTTTCCTTGTCCTAGAAACCATTTATGAGTATATTTATTTATGTATATATAGTCAAGAAGCTCTAGTGTATGGAATTTCCAAAAACGATGGCTGTATAACAGGAAGGGCTTGGGGTATGAAGTGATTGGGATGTTTGAGGTGAAATAGGATAAGAGAAGTTGAAAAGTCTTGGCTGTCTGATGGTAGAATAGTGGAGCTGTGGGAAAACTGAAGGGATCCCTGGTACCTTTAATCTTTCCCATCTTCATTTTCCACTTCTATTAAATGTATTACCCAGTGGGATTGATGTGAAGAAAAAATTTTGTAAACCTTAAAGTGCTATATTAATTTGAATTAGTTTGAATTGTTACATTTTCTTTGGCCTATTCTGATAGTCATTCATTTACCAAATTGTATTTGGAATTTAAATGGTAATGCTTTCAAGATTTAGGGGACAGTTGTTTTTCAAGGCTGTTGGTGAAGAGTGACTGGTCCTCCTGTTTGTGATTTCTTACAGATCATTCCTACAGTGATAGCTCAGAGATGGTGAAGATCATTGTGCTGACTGTGCAGAACCAGGACCGCGTACTCAAGGAGTTGTTTAGTCACCTTAGGTAGAGATTCTCTTTTTTTCCCCGTATTAAAGCCGAGGAATCCCAAGCCAGTGCTTCCCACAATGTCGTACACATGCTTATTAGCAGAGAGCAGCACGGTGCTGTGCTTGTATTTGTTCATATTCTTCAGGGGATTGGCCCTTCCTTCCTGACACTGACCATGGCTCTTCTCTCCAGCAAGTTGTTGGGCTGTAAGCAGAAGATTATTGACCTGCTCCCCAAGATTGAAGTGGCCCTCAATAGCATCAAAGAAGCTGACAACACGGTCATGTTGATGCAGGGAAAGAGGCAGAGGGAAATTTGGCATCTGTTAAAAATTGCTTGTGTAAGTGATGCTTTATAGTGACCTGTGTCCTTAAGAGTTGTTATTCCCTGCAGAAAGGTGTTGTAAGAGTGTGATGAGCTAAGCCTTTTTTCATGTATGTGTTTCCAAATAGGCTGGAAATGCTGCTTTTTATGCTTGGCTGACAGCCATTGAGATTCATCCCCTATCATCACCTTTCCTGTGCTGTCCTGTTTCTTATCTCTAGGTCCACTGTAATATATGAACTTGAATTGGCTCTATCTGGAGAAGGATTTAGAGAAAGCCCTGAAGTCCCAACAAGAGATGTTAACCTGCTCCTTTTGGTGCTAAGACTTGTCCCATTTAGATACTCTCTGGGTGGATTTCTTTGCTCCAGTCAGAAGGAGAATTCAAAGAGCCCAGAGGAGTACTAGAAGGGGCAGATGTTTGACTTTAGATGTAGTGAATCAGTGGGCCAAAGACAGTTGATGAAATGGTGCATAAAGGCCTATGAACACACATAGGTTGCATACATGATAGATTTTAGAAGTTAAAATAGCAAAGAGTATGAGTAGATAATAATATTTGACATTTTTTTCCCATCTTTTCAGACTCAGAGTTCTGCTCGATCCCTTGTTGGAACCAGTCTAGAAGGTGCTACAACTCCAACTCCTGCAGGACTACCCTCAACTTTGACAGCCCCTGCCACCCGTTCTCTGTCATGTGTACTAAGTGCCCAGGATGGGTGGGTTTTCTTTTTAATAATACATAGTTTTTAGAATGAAAAATAAGAATATATTTGCTCTTCTCCACCTGAAATCCAGAATTCTGTTCTCTCTTTTAGTTTTATTGTATTCTCCTTTTTCCTGAATCCTCCCCCTTGCCACTTTCAGAATGCAAACTTGAAAAACTCAGAATGCAGACTTGAAAAACTCAGTGGTACCAACTAGGGACCCAGCCCATAGTTCATCAGACAGAAGGTTGGAGCCACATCGCATGTGACCAGATAGCTGAATGTTCTTCATCTTACTCTTATTAATCACATTACAAGAAAGAAAACTGATAAATTTTTTTTAAAGAAAACAATTTCCACAGTCTATTCTGGAGTCTTGTTAGATTCAACCCCAAATCCCATTGCTAATTCTGTAGTACACTAGAATCATTGGTCATAGGTGTTAAAAGGAAATGTCTACCCGGGAAGGTTGGAACAAGAAATCTTTAGGTGCTTAAAGGATGAATACCCTCTTCTGCTTTCATTAGAGATGCTTTAGTCTCAGGAAGCCTGTGGGAGTCCATCCAACCCAGATCCTGTGTTTCTGAGGACTTAGTACTTGTAATAAATGCTGACAGATAGAAAGTTCCCAAGTTTGGTGGAACTTCCCAGGCATTTCTTACCAGAGGAAATCTGTGCTTACTTAGTCCCTTATATACTAGTCCTGTCCCCAAGAAGGGGCTGGGTTTTTTCTTTTGACCACAGTAACTAGTAGGGCATAAAGGGGTGAAGTCTGCATTGGTGGGGAGACATTCCCACTGACAGAGCTTCTGAAATATTGAAGAACAGTCCTAATGTTACTTGTTCTTCCATTTAGAACTCTAAGCAGACCACTAACCACTAAACAGTACTACTCTGTCCTAAGACACGAGCATCTCTTCATAGTATCCCATCTCCCCATATGTGCTGGGGTCCGTTTCACATGGTCATTCACTCCCAACCCCCCGCTGCACTCCAACATTGCCTCAGGTGCTTGAACCATAATGGTGACCTCAGCTCAAGACACCTTCCATGGCCGTCCTTAAATGCCTTCTTGAGCCACTGGACAAAGATTTGTGGCAATTTAAGGTCATTTTTATGTTCAGTGTACTTCTTTGGAATTTGGCTATCTCTGCTTGGTAATTTATTAGCCAAAAGTAATAGGATGCACTGCAGTTTCCCTATAGTGGTAGGAGAAAGGTATTTTAGACAGTTAAAATTTTTAAATAGCCATATTTGCCTGTACAGTCATCCTTTGACATTCATGGGTTTCACATTCATAGTTTTAGTTATTCATGAGTTGACTGTCAGCAATTAAATGGGAATTTTTGGAGATTTGCAGCATACTGCAGATGATGCACATGTGTAAAGAAAACCAAAAAAAAAAATTAGTCATAAATGCTGCATATTATTAATCTGTTTTTATCATGCACTACCTTAAGTATACATATTTACATTTATTACAAAAAGTTAACTTTTAAAGTTAATAATATTGAATGTTATAATACTGAATGATGTCAGAAAATGTGAAAAGTTTGTTAAAAGTGCAATAAAGAACCACGGTCTAGGCACTCAGGGAACATCTCTTAGTCTCTAACATCTGGACTCAGTCACACGACTCTCTCACAGTCATCACTGTATCGTGTACTTTTTGTAGGAGAAAGGAATCTGTGAAATAATTGCTGCAGCTACATCTGTGGCTGCAAAGACTGTGGAGTATGCAAGATACCAGTCTCGTGTAGAAATTGCCACTTTTTTGTGGTTGCATTTTGCTGTTTTACTTGTTTTGTGTGTTAAATATGATTAGAATTATTAAAAATAAAAGTTTGGGGTGGAGTCTATAGTTTGCAGTTTTTCACATTCTCAGGGGTCCTGCCCTGCTGACTCCTGCACATGTTGATGGACAATTGACTGTCCATCTTTTTACTGATTTGCCAATCTCCTTGTAAATTTATGGAAAAAGAAAGGACACTTACTTGGCACCCATCTGGTCTGTAATTTACTGTCAAAGACAGGGCAGTGGAAGAAAACATCATGTTCTTTAGCCTAAGTTTAAATTATTTTCTGTTTTATTCTACAGAGAAACTTTTACACAAATAGTAGAGGAAAATCTGAATTATCTTGGCTGTTTGAGTACTGTTATTCGTGAAGCAACAGAGGAACAGGGTAAGAGTCTGATGGTAAGTCTTGCTTTCTCTTCCTTGCTCTACCTGGGCTAGAGCAGTCAGTCCTATTCCTGTTTGATATTAAAATGCCCAGTGTAGCAGAGAGAGGAGCTTTATGTAACTAAGTACTCAGATCTCCATAGTCTGATATATTCTGAGCATTCAGTACTGAGTACTGAATGAGTACTTCTGGTGGAATTACTTGGGTGATCATTTACTTACATTTGTCTGACTTTTCTTTGTTCATTTTGGCCTTTAAGGTGGGTAGAGTATAACACAGCACTTAAAATTTATGTTTGGGATGGATGCTTCTGACTTGAAAAGACAATTGTTGCATGTATGCTGAATTAACATGATTACACTTGTTCATAGATATTAACAAATGCACATATTAGGTTAGTGTGAACAGTATCATGATGATAAAACTTGGGAAACCTAACTGCCCAAGCTTTGCTACATTTGAGCTCCCAGTTAATTTCCCAATTAATTTAAAAATACTTTCTGTTTTAGTCAGTTGCATTTCCTCTTTTCATTTGCAAATTACTGGAGATGATTATCAAATTCTTTTTTTTAAACATTTTAATTAATTTATTTGTTTTTAGTTTTCAACAGTTACTTCCATAAGTCTTAAATTTTCTCCCCCGCCCTCCCTCCTCCCTCTCTGAGAAGGCATGCAATCTTATGTGGGTTCTACACGTACATTCTTATTAAATACATTTTCACATTAGTCATGTTGCATAGAAGAATGAAAACGAATGGGAAAAACCATGAGAAAAACCAAAACAAAATATAACACAAGAGAAAATAGTCTGTTTCATTCTGCATTCTGATTCCATAGTTCTTTCTCTGGATGTGGATGGCATTTTGCCTCAAGAGTCCATTGGGAATGTTTTAGGTCCTTGAAACAGTCCTCTCACACTGTGGCTGTTCCTGTGTATAATGTTCTCCTGGTTCTGCTCATTTCACTCAGCATCAGTTCACATAAGTTTTTCCAGGTTTTTCTGAAATCCAACTGTTTGTCTTTTCTTATAGCACAATAGTGCTAGTACATTCGTATGCCACAACTTGTTCAGCCATTCCCAAATTGATGGGCATCCCCTTGATTTCCAGTTCTTGGCCACCACAAAGAGAGCTGCTTTAAATATTTTTTACGTGTGGGACCTTTTCACTTTTTTATAATCTCTTTGGGATACAGGCCTAGAAGCAA
The DNA here is from genome assembly GCF_028372415.1 of Notamacropus eugenii. Classification (NCBI taxonomy): domain Eukaryota; kingdom Metazoa; phylum Chordata; class Mammalia; order Diprotodontia; family Macropodidae; genus Notamacropus; species Notamacropus eugenii. The sequence continues at coordinate 248,783,050 of NC_092872.1, read as the reverse complement.
TATATTTTTGTAGCCCTTTGGGAATAGTTTCAGCTTGCTCTCCAGAATGATTGGATCAGCTCACAGCTCCACCGGCAATGAATTAGTATTCTAACTCTCCCACATCTTCTCCAGCATTTATCATCTTCCTGTTTTGTCATGTTAGCCAATCTGATAGGTGTGATGTGGTACGTCAGAGTTATTTTGATTTATGTCTCTCTAATCAGTAGTGATTTAGAGCATTTTTTCATGACTCTAGTTAGCTTTAATTTCTTCTGCTGAAAACTGCCTATTCATATTCTTTTAAGAATTTTTCAGTTGGGGAATGACTTATAGTCTTATAAATTTGACTCAGTTTTCTGTATTTACTTTTATTTATTTAGTGTATTTTACAAATGAGGCCTTTATCACAGATACTAGTTGTAAAAATTCTTTCCCATTTTTCTGCTTCTCTCCTAATCTTGGTTTGGGTTTGCTTTGGGTTTGTTTGTGCAAAACCTTTTCAATTTAATGTAATCAAAGTTATCCATTTTGTACTTTATAATGTTCTCTGTCTCTTATTGGGTCATAAATTTCTCCATTCTCCTTAAATCTGACAAATACACTATTCCTTGCTCCCCTAATTTGTCTACAATGTCAGCTTTTTTACCTAGATCATGTACCCATTTGGATTTTATTCTTGTGTTATGGTATCAGGCATTGGTTTATGCTCAGTTTCTGCCACACTATTATCCAGTTTTCCCTGCAGTTTTTGTCAGACAGCGAGTTCTTATCCCAGAAGCTGGGGTCCTTGGGTTTATCAAACAGTAGAATGTTATATTGATTGACTACTGTGTCTTGAGTACCTAACCTATTCCACGGGTCTACACCTCTATTTCTTAGCCAGTACCAAGTGGTTTTGATGATTGCTGCTTGATAATATAATTTGAGATCTAGTGGGGCTAGACTACCTTCCCTAGCATTTCTTTTCATTAATTCCCTTGATATCCTGGACTTTTTGTTCTTCCAGATGAATTTTGATATTTTGTCTAGCTCTAGAAAATAATTTTCTGGTAGTTTGGTTGGTATGGCTCTGAATAAGTAAATTAATTTTAGGTAGAATTGTCATTTTTATTATTTAGTTTGGCCTATCCACAAGCAACTGAAGTTTTTCCACTTACTTAGATCTGACTTTATTTGTAGGAAAATGATTATCAAATTCTTTTGAAAGCTGTTGTAGTGCAAAGAAAAAAAATTGTTTCTGACCTCATTTATCTTTTTTTTTTCTTTTTCTTTTTCATGTCTGGATTTAGAATCTTGATTGGAGTTGGCTGAAGTAGTGATGGCCTCTACTGTCCCAGAGCCCATGAAGATATTGTTCTCATGTATCCTACAGACACCAGAATCTGCTCTAGGGTTATGTGTACAGGGATTGGTTTTCATTCATTTTAACGTGTGTTCAGTGACCTGAAGGTCATTGGCTTTTTATTAAATGTGTATCGTACCATTTACCAGGTATAGCGACTTGGGAGCACTGTGAGCCACCCTTTTGATGCTTCAGAGCTCTGTGGTTCTATTTTTTTCTCCTTTAGCCCTTTCTCCTTCACAGAAATACAGGTCAAGGGGAACCTTATGGAAGTGGAGAAAAACACCAGGGGGCTTGGGGACAAGAACCTTCATAAACTGACTTTCCTTTTGAGAATGGAATCTTTGGGCCCTTGGGGGCCCGCTGCAGGTGATTTAGCTCCAGCAGATGATGGATTTGACTGGAGTGAATGTGCTCCATGGTGGTGAAGCCACAGCTCTTTTTCACCTTGGCCTTTGATTGTTCTAATTTTTCCTGACTTCAGATTATTTTCCTAGGAAATTGAGGAAATTTGTGTTGGCAGAGAGATAGAGATATTGTTCACATGGCACCAAAGACACTGCCACAGGAGTGAGAATAAACGTGCTGAACCACACAGTTTTTTTCAGTGAGCAGGCACGGGTTTGTTCTCATTTCTTTCTTCTAACAATACCTTTGGTCCTTGTGAGCGCTGGCAACCTCTCCATAGTGGTGACTCGTGGTGTAAATGTATTGTATACACTGACATGTATATGTGTTTAAAATGTACATTAATAATGTCGTTCTGCTGTAATTTATGTGGAGTTCAGAGATCAGCTTTTTCAGGTCCTACACACGACATTGGGTAAACAGCAATGTTTTCAGGAGTCTTTAACAGGTTTTATTGTATAAATTTCATACAGTATTTCAGAAATTTAGAGAGTATGGTTGTACAAAGAAGTCAAATGTTTTTATATTACATGTGAGCTAAATGATGTTTTGTGTATTAAATGATTTTTAGTCTCAGTGGTCAATTAAATTCTTGTGTTGGAGTAAGAAATTGCCATGTGAATTCTTGCTTGCCAAAGTCAGCAAATGAAATTCCTCAAGAGAATGTGTTCTTTGGCATCTGTGCCCCCAAGTGGAAGGGTGACTGTCAGTTGTTGGTGAGCCAAAGAAGTGACACCTCCTGGTGGCCAGTTTAGATTCTCCCAGCATCTTGGATGCTACTTTGGAGGTTGTTGGCTCTTGCTAGGAGCACTGTAGGGACCAGATAAAGGCCACAGAAGGGGAACATTGAGGAGCCTAACAGAAGTAACGTGGGAGGAGGGACAGGTAGTGATGGCCTAAAGAGGCATCTTGTGGGCTCTTTGAGGAGAGATGGGAAGGTACAGTCAGTGGGTATGAGGAGGCTAGAGACGAATGATTAGTAATGAAGTGATCTCCCAAGGGGAAGATTATCCTGAGTCTGAAGAAATGACCCTGCAAGTGGCCACTGAAGGTAACAGGAGAGAAAAGATGAGGGTACAGTGAGGCCAAAGGACAGGTACTTAAGGAGACAACCCAAGAGCACCCCACGGACGAGGCACAGGCATTTATCAATGACACGTACATGCACAGGATATTCTGAAGGTGTAGGATGATACAGTGAGAACACAGGCACATGGGAGCCCATTGAGATCATGGTCACTCTACAGAGGGGCAAAGTGAGGCCAAGGATGATGGTGTGTGGGCCTAAGCTGGGATGCTGGGACATAAACATGAGTGATGGAGACAATGAGAGGGATAGATGGGAACACAGTGAGAACCCAGTAGAGTGAAAGTTAATAGAAGCTGGTAAACTGAAGGGTGTATATACTCATGGAACCAGCTCAAGGGAGAGAGACTCCCTTTGTCCCAAAGGAGCTCAGGCTCTTTGTGTCATATGCTCCTTTGGAAATTTCATGGAGCTTATAGAACCCCATATAAGAATAATGTTTTAAAATGCATACAGTAAAACACCCAGGGTTACAAAGGAAACCAAATTACAGAAAAACAGAATTTTGTTTTGGAAGGAGAGCGGATGAGGTAATCAGGGGTTAAGTGATTCACCCAGGGTCACACAGCTAATAAGTGTCAAGTGTCTGAGGCTGGATTTAAACTTGGGTCCTCCTGAGGATGGATGCTTTATCCACTGTGCCACCTAGCTGCCCCTATTATCAGACTTTAAAAAGTTCATGGACCCCAAATTAAGAACTCTTCTCTAAACCCATCCCTGTCCCTTGACTTCCACCTGTTAAGGGCACCACCATCCTTCAGGTTACCTGGGTTAGCAGTCATGGGGCCATTCTTAACACCGTCACTCATCCCCTACCCAATAGAAGCAGTCTAGGCAAGTTTTGTCCCTTTCTTGACTTACATAGCCAACCTGGTTCAGGCTTTGATTACCTCTTCATTGGACTATTCCAGTAGCCTCCTAATTTGTCTCCTCATTTTCCAGCCTCTCCTCATAGCAGTCCGCTCCACACAGTTGCAGAATTGTCCTTCCTAATTTCTAGATCTGCCCATATGGCTCCTCATTAGCTGTAGGAGGGCCGCTAAAGCTCTCCTAATCTGACTCCAATCTCTAACTTTCCAGGCTTGTTTCACATCATTTACTCTCAGGTACTCTCTATTCCAACCAAACTGACCTGCACATGACATTCCTTTTGCCTCTCTATACTTTTACCCAGGCTCTCCTCACACCCAGGAAGTTCTACGTTCCTTCTGCCTCATGTAATCCCTACCTCCTTTCCATTTTAGCTCCTGTCACACCCTGATCAGACCTTCCTCTTTCCCTCCTACCCCTCACCTCCAGATATTGTTATCTCCTTCCTACAACATTTTTTTGTATCTGTGTCTATGAGTGGACATCCTCCCAGTAGGATGAGATCTCCTTGAGGCCAGGAATTTTTTCTTTTGTCTCTTTGTGCTGCCAGCATCTAGAACAGTGTCTTGTATACAGTAAGCACTTAATAGAACATTGGGAACTTCGTGGGAATAGTTTGGTATGGTTGTTGTGCTTTGATCTCCATCCATACTTTGTTGCATCTCAGCTTCTGAGGCTGCATTGAGTGCACAATCATCTGCAAACAAAATCATGCACCAACACTCCCTCCACTTTGGTCCTGGCTTGTAGCCTTTTCAAGTTGAAGAATTTATCATCTGTGTGGTAGAAGACCTTGATGATGTGTTCTTCGTTGAAGAGAGTTGCACACAAAAGAATGGGCATGGATATTGAGGGCATCATTCCCCTGAACATAGGCACCCTCTGGCTCCAATGAAGACTTAGGTACACTGAGAACACGGTGGAGGAGGATACTTTGAATGCACATAAATAAGCTGAAGACACAGGCAGGTACTGTAGAGATAGATACACTGAGGGCAAAAGCTGTAATCCTGCAGAGTTAGTGAAGACAGGTTGGTAAACCAGGCAAAGGCATCTATGCTGGCAGGTGACCTGAGTTCACTGTTGAGTATGCTGAAGATACACAGCCCAGTCTTCCAGCACTAAAGCAACAGGGCAGTATAAACAAACAGGTGCATGTGAGAAAGAAGGGTCTGAAAAAGTATTTGGAAAAAAATGGTGGTACTTAAAGATGATGCCTTTGGAGACGCAGATTCATGCATCAGATCAGGGTTGGATTATGTGGCATGTGAAGTTTGAAATTCTACAATTCTGTGCTTTTGAGGACAGACACAATATGGGCACCCAGGACAAACGTGAGTGCCTCCCAGGGATCAAAGGTGGTAAACTGAGGAACCATAAGAACATCAATAGTTGAACGAAGGAAATATAATTGAGTTCTCTGGACACCCTGGAGATAGAAATAGGCTACAAGAGAACCCAGGTTAGTACACTTAGGGCCTGGCAGGAACGTTGTGCTTCGGTAATTGGAGGATTCAGTGAAGATACAAAAATGTTGAATGAAGACCTAAGTATATGTGTGTCTATATATATGCACGTATACATGTATGTGTATGTGTGTTCTTGTATATACATATACAAAAACATAAGTACATACACAAACACATATGTATGTATATACACACATATATGTATGTATATCCTAAAATTGTTTAGTCGTTTCAGTTGTATCTGATACTTTGTGACTCTTTTTTGGGGTTTTCTTGGCAAGGATACTGTAATCATTTGCCATTTCCTTCTCCAGTTCATTTTACAAATGAGGAAACTGAGGCAAACGGTGAAGTGACTTGCCCAGCTAGTGAGTGTCTGAGGCTGAATTTGAACTCGAATCTTCCTGACTCCAGGCTTGCGACCAAGATACATTGAGCCTGAATCAGGAAGGTGTAACTTCCACCCATTGCTCCTATCACTGCCTTTGGAGAACTTTCTTTTAGCCTCAGAGAATAAAATGAGGTGAATAGGTGATGGCTGCGAAGAGAAAAAATTAGGCTTCTTGTGAGGAAAAATTTCCTAGCAATTTGAAACTGTCTAAAAGTACAGTGGGCTGTCTTGGGAGGTGGTGAATTCCCTCTCCTTGGAGGTCTTCCAATAATTGCTTATCAGGTATATTTAATAGGGATTCCTTTGAAGGATATACGTTGGATTAAATGGCTTTTCAGGTCCTTTCCAAATCTGAAATTCTGCACTTCTGTGATAACACTATAATCATTGTACTTGGATTCTAGTTCAGTTGTTTCGGTCATGTCTGACCCTTCATGACCTCATTTGGGGTTTTCTTGATAGAGATATTGGAATGGTTTGCCATTTCCTTCTCCAGCTCATTTTACTGGTGAGAAAACTGAGGCAAACAGGGTGAAGTCACACACACACACACACACACACACACACACACACACACAGATGAATCACAGGAGTTGAAAGATCTTACAGAGTGAGAAGGCAGCTGTGGCATGGTGAGAAAGTCCAGAGAGTTAGAAATGCATCTGAAAGTGAAATTCCTTCCAAGGAATACTGTAATGGAGCCTACCCATCTCTGTCCTCAGTGTCTATTCAGAGTACTTGCCTATTTTGTCTGTCAGCTCCCTGTATGATTTCCTTTTTGGGTCCTTGATGTACCTGTGTCATGTCTTCACTGCATCTTTAACTGTATTTCAGTAAGGCATTTCCCAGAAGACTAATGAGAAAGAGCACAATTGGTACAATTCTATTTAATCAACATAGCAAGCACTCTGCTTAGGATTTGGAACTGAACGAATGACTGGGCCCAGAGAGTGATAGAAGCATGTTGTGAGCCTAGAAGGTGGTCTGGTGGCATACCCCATGGTTCTTTCCTGGACTCTATTTTACTGAACATTTTAATCAGTGACTCAGATGAGGGGATAAATGACAATCTTAATAAGTTTCTGGTCTGCATGAAACTGACTTGGGAAACCTATTAATCACTGGATTGTGGAACTGGGAATCCAGAAAAGATCTTGACCAGCTGAAACCAGATACTGTCTCTAAGAAGAATTTGAATAGCTGGAAAGTACTGTACTTAGATCTTTTTAAAAATCATTTCCTTTACTCAAGCTCAGGATGGGGAGGACAGGACTGAATGACCATTTGTTGGGGTATTGTAGAGGGATTCCCAGTACAGGCATGGTTTGATCCCTGAAGTACCTTCCAAATGGAAGATTCTGTGATCATAGGGGATGCTGTTCACCACAGATAACTGATCAATGTTAAAAGCACACTTGCTGCAAAGAAAACTGAAAAATGTTGTTGCTTGTATGATATTGTACACAGAACATGAGAACAGAATTAGAAGGCCAAGGTTTGCGTCCTACCTTGATCATTTGCTATTTCTGTGACTTTGGTCCTCAGTTTCATCATAGCATTTATATAGCACTTTAAGGTTAATAAAGCACTTTACAAATATTATCTCATTATATCCTTCAACAGCCCTTGGAAGGGTTACCATTATTCCCATTTTACAGATCAGGAAACAGGCATAAGGTGGTTAAGCAACTTGCCCAGGGTCACATAGCTATTAAGGGTCTGAGGCCATAGTTTGAACTCAGGGTTTTCTGACTGCCAAGTCCAGCTGGATGCCTAGGTACAATGTTCTGTAGAATGAAGGGTTTGGAATAGATGTTCAATAAAGTCCCTGTAAGCATTAAGTTTTTTTTTTGTTGTTTGTTTGGTTTTTTTTTTTTTGAGGCAGTCACGGTTAAGTAACTTGCCTAGGGTAACACAATAAGTGTCTGAGGCTGGATTTGAACTCAAGTCCTCCTGACTCCAGGGCTGGTGCCCTAACCACTGTGCCACCTAGCTGTCCCAGCATTAACATTTTGTGATCCTATGTCCTTACTATATATGGATGAACATGACTCTTCTGATTCTGCACAAGAATGGCAGACTTTATCATCAGACTTCATAACGATTGCTGATTTTTCAAGGATAGAACATCTTGACCTAGTTCTTTAGTAGGATGAGAAGGCTACAGGTCAGTACATGTACATCTTTCTATTACATTCATTTCTGCAGATACTGCTTAGTATTCTGACTCATTTTCCAACAATTTCACAACCTTAGGTTGCCTGAGACCTTCTTGAAATCACCTGGGCTAAGATGCTCTGACTCCCCCAAGGGCCACCATGATGAGTTAAGAATCAATCCTTTATCAGTGTTGTTACATTTGCTTTCCTTCCATGCAAGATAAGATTCAGGATTAACCTTGGCCTAGCTCTCTTTTCCTTAAAACCCTGAGATTAGGCAGCAGGAGAGTATTAGATTGCAAATGTAAGGCAAAAGGCTGTTTCTAATAGTAATTGGAAGCATTTAGATTCTGAGCACCAGATACGGTCGTTTCAAATCCGTGTTCCATGCAAAGAAGAAAATACAGCAAATCCAAAGCCAGGGAGCAATGTTAGTCATGTCATCATGCCTCCTGCACTAAGCTACCATATCAGCCGCCAAATCTCTTGCATCTGACTCATATCCGTTCTCTTTGCCGCTTCCTTAGTTCAGAAACGCACCTCTTTTGCTAGGATGTTGCCTTTCACTTAGCAAATATCTATTATAATAATAGTAAGTAATATTTCTGGACAGCTGGGTGGCACAGAGAATAGAGAGTCAGGCATAGAGTCAGGAAGACCTGAGTTTAAATCCCATCTTAAGTCCTTTAGCCCTGTTTGCCTCAGTTTCCTCATCTGTAAAATGAGCTGGAGAAGGAAATGGCAAACCACTCCAGTATCTTTGCCAAGAAAACCCCAAATGGGGTCATGAAGAGTCAGGTGCGACTGAAACAACTGAACAACAGCAACAAAAAGTAATATTTTTATAACATTTTTAAGGTTTACAAAATACTTTCCTCACAACAGCTTTGTGAGGCAAATAGTGCCAATGTTATTTCCATTTAATAGATTTAATAGAGACTCAGACAGGCTGCCATTTGTCCATATCAACCAAGCTGGGATTCAGACTCAATCATGACACATTTACTCAATTTATTAATCAATAACAGTCCCTGCCCTCAAGGAACTCACACACTAGTTGGGAAGACCACAAGCAAACAAATATATGCAAACAAGCTATGCACAGGACCGATAGGAAGTAATTAACCGAGAAAGCATTAGAGTCAAGAAGAGCTGGGAAAGGCTTCCTGTAAAAGATGGCATTTTGTTGCTGTTCCTGTCTGCCTTTCGTTCTCGTAGAGGACCCTAACATTGGGAAGGTGATGCCATGACATGCAAGTGAACTGGATTTAAGTGAGGGAGGGCTGTGCAAAGTCACCAGCCTTACTCTCTCCTCTGGCAGGCAGAATTGAGGAAAGGGTCACTCTTCCCTCATGAGGGGACTCAAATTTCCTAATTACAAATCTGGAGGCCTTTTTAACTCATGCTAACTTCAGTTACTATGCATAAGGCACTCTATACGGATGTGTTGGGTACAATATAGAATCAATTGAAAACAAAATAAAATTTCGAAAGTTAAGAAACTTACATTCTAATAAAGGCATTGTTCTTCAATACTCCAATGGATTTGTGATCTTATTAATGCAGAACCTTCCTCCTGTGGGCAGATCGCAATGCCTTCCTCTGGGATTCTTGTCTAACCTAGCTGGCCATTTTGCAGTCACCGTCTCTGGTTTTCACCCTTCACATGGCAGCTCAAGTCATTTTCCTAATGTAAATCTCTGTTCCTATCACTCTTCTACTCAAATTACCTTTTGAGGTTCCCCAATGCCTGCTTTTAAAAAATGAGCTTCTAATCTTGATATTCCATTCTGCCATTTGTAGTGTGGCTCTACCTTGCCTTCATATACTAGGAGTACCAGTCAAACTGGACTGTTCTTCCTTGCGTGTTTTTCTTTTCTTTCTCTTCTGTCTCTTGGCCTTTGCTCATACTGTTTTCCATTCTTAGAATGCACATATTCTCCCTCATCTCCATAATTTGGGGTCTCTCTTTTCTACAAGGCCCAGCTTAGGTGGCATCTCTTCCATGAGTCCCCTTTACATGTACTAATTCATTTCAAGAGGAAGAGACTTCCTGACATGGAGGGGTAATTGGGAAAGGCTTCATGGAGGCAATGACTTCTGAGCTGATATTGAGAGAAAATTAGGGATTCTGAGTGGTGGAAGTGAGCAGGGAAGTATTCTAGACATAGGTTACCACTTGTACAAAGAAAACCGAGATGAGATGCTTGAATTCAGGGAACAAACAGCTTGTGGAATACATAGTTTTTCTGAAATGGAGGACATGTGAGGGTGGAAAGGGGAATAATCTGCCAGAAAGGCAGGTGAGATCCATATTGTAGAGAACTTTAAAGGCCAGACTGAGGTTTTGTAATTTATCTTGAGGCAGAAAGGAGCCATCAGAGAGCTTTGAGTAGGTGAGGGGCATGATTGGGTCCCTGTTTTAGGAATATCAGTTTAGTAGCTTCTTGGAGGATGACTGGAGAGGGTAGCGACTGGAAGCAGGGAGACGAATTAGGAGTCTAACGCAATAGTCCTGGTGAAAAAGGATGAAAACATGGAGCAGTGACTATGAGTGAGAGATTGATGAGAAATGTAGAGGTTATTGTTCAGGCATTTTCAGTTGTGTCTGACTCTTTGTGACCCCATTTGGGGTTTTCTTGGCAAAGATGCTGGAGTGGTTTGTCATTTCCTTCTCCTGCTCATTTTGCAGATGAAGAAACTCAGGCAAACGAAGTGAAGTGACTTGCCTAATGTCACACAACTAGTAAGTATCTGAGGCCAGATTTGAACTCAGGAAAATGAGTCTTCCTGACTTCAGACCCAGTGCTCTGTGCACTTTGGCTCCACCTAGCTGTTCTATTGTAGAGGTAGAATGGACAAGACTCATGGCTGGTTAGATGTGCTGAGTTGGGGTGGGAGTAGAGAGTGAAGGATCAAGGATGACTCAGAGGTTGCCAATCTGGGTAACTTAACAGAATTGTGGTGCCTTGCATGGAAATAAGAAATTCAGAGGAAGGATGAGTGAATTAAGTTTCTCTGCAAAGTATTTGAGAAAAAAAATGCTCCATCAAAGTTTATGTTAAAAAAAGAGATTTGGCAAATTATTTGCAAAAATGCTGTGGGTGGGTTTAAATATGTCAGTTAAACCAAAAAAGCTCAAAATGATTTAAGTCTAAAACATTTCAATATGGTTTCTATTGGTTTATTCTATTGTCACAATAATGACAATTATTATTATTCAGGACTTTCTGCATACCTCCAAACCATTCCTTTAAGAATACATTCTAGTGACCCTGGGCAAGTCACTTAATCCTGATTGCCTTGCCAAAATAATAATAGATTCCAGAATTTTTCCAGCAATGAAAGTCAAGCTCATCCTCCTGTATTTTGAAGATTCTTGCATTACACAGGGCCTTTCAGTTTAAAAAGCACATTTACATCCATGGCCTCAGTTGATCCTTTGCTGTTTCCTACTACTTGATCCCTGGGTGAAAATATCACCCTTCCTTTCTCCGTAATTTGCAATCGAAACCTTGCAATATTTATTCGCTTAGGGCCATATGTGCAATTGTTGATGTCTAATTGTGTTAATATATAAATCTAGCCCTTGTGATGTTTTTTCTTTTGTGTTCTGAAAACCTAAACAAAAGTCTTGGGGAAGAGGGGTGCGTAACAAGGCTAATTTCTCCCTGAGAACTTTAAAAACTTTTTTGCTTTTTATAAAAATGCAGTCTGTGGGCTGCCTTCTGATACGTTTTAGGAGAGCAGAAGATCCAGGTGATTAAAACAGGCTCCAATTCAAATCTATTTTCCACCTTATAAAGCCATCAAGAATCTCAGCTTCCTAATGAAAAGACGTCTGTGATTACTTTGCCTGGGGAAGTATCTCCCACTTAGGATATTTCATCAGTCACATGTATTCTTAGGATGCTTCCTAGGTACATTCTGTCCCCTGCTATTTGATAGACTAAGGAATGAATTACCTAAATGTTTTCTCCAGAACCATAAGACTTTTTAACCTTCACCTTAACATTAGAAAAGAACATTTCCTTGATGGGCAGATAGACTTCAGGAAAACCTGGAAAGACATATATGAACTGATGCTGAGTGAAATGAGCAGAACCAGGAGAACATTATACACAGGAACAGCCACAGTGTGAGAGAACTGTTTCTGATAGACTTTGCCCTTCACAGCAATGCAAGGACCTAAAACATTTCCAAAGGACTCATGATGCAAAATGCCATCCATATCCAGAGAAAGAACTATGGAATCGGAATCCAGAATAAAGCAGACTATTTTCTTTTTGTTATGTTCCGTTGTGTTTTGTTTTTCTCATGGTTTCTCCTATTTGTTATAATTCTTTTATGCAACATGACTGGTATGTAAATGTATTTAATGGGAATGTATGTAAAGAGATCATATAAGATTGCATGCCATCTTGGGGAGAGAGTGGGGAAGGAGGGGGTGAAAATTTAAAACTTACGGAAGTGAATGTTGAAAACTGAAAACAAATCAATTAATAAATTTGGGAAAAAAAGGACATTTCTTTTAAAGAAATACCTATGAAGCCAATATTCTGGGCTATGTTTCTCTTAATAACAGACATGGTGTCCCAAAAGTCTTAGTGCAATTGCATTAAGCTATTAATGTATAAAAATGGAGAACCACTGTACACAGGTCGTGGACTGTACAACACTTCCCCATAAAAAGCTATACATTGCTTTCAATTTCATCATTTATTGTTCTTGCTAATGGAGAAGAAGTTTCTTTTTTCACTTCTTATCAGTGTTGCGGAAGCCAGTCTGTAGACATCGAAATGAAAGAAAGAAGGATTTCTGGTTGATAGTTACATATCCAGATATTCCTGTTTGCAGATGATAACATACACATTTTGTTGAACCTAAAGAGCTCTAAAACCTCTCATTAGTATGCAAGAAAAGTGGCTGAGCTGTTCATATGTTTTCATCCATTGACATTACTACTGGGCATAGACACTCCCTCCCTCCCCCCGCCCCAGGAGGTCCAACAAAGACGTCTGATGTATACCAAAAGGGACAGCCAAGGGGAGCTATAGTGCACAGAGTACCCACCCTGGAGTCAGGAAGACTCATTTTTCTGAGTTCAAATCTGACCTCAGATACTTACCTGGGCAAGTGAACCTGGGCAAGTCACTTCACTGTGTTTGCCTCAGTTTCCTCATCTGTAAAATGAGCTGGAAAAGGAATGGCAAATCACTTCAGTATCTTTGCCAGGAAAATCCCAAATGGGTGAACATGACTGAAAAATGACTAAATGATATAACCAAAAGGTTCTCTCTCTCTCTCTCTCTCTCTCTCTCTCTTTTTCTCTCTGCAGTAAAGAATTGAAAACAAAATAGAAGCCTTCAATTTGGAATTACTGAAAAAAAATGTGGCATATGAATGTCATTGAATATATTATTATTATTATGTAATAAGAAGGCAATTAGGTCATACAGTGGAAAGAATCAGGAAGACCTGAGTTCAAATATGACAGATTCTCTCAACAGACTCTTTTATTAGCTGTGTGACCCTGGACAAGTCATTTCACTTCTGTTTGCCTCAGTTTCTTTAACTGTAAAATGGGGATAATAATGACACTGCTCAAAGTTGTGGGGATCAAATAATATTTACAAAAGTGTTTGTCATGTATTAGATGCTATATTAATACCTACTATTATTTAAAAATGAAAAATATGAGAAATTCAAGGAAATATGAATTTTTTGAATGAACTGAAATAAGCAGAACCAAAAAGAGTACTATACACAAGGATTATAGCATTGTAAATGAAAAAGTTGCTAAAGAGGAAGCCAGTAATGGTTCCAGAGAAAAGAATGAAACAGCTCTCTCCTGAGAGTGGGAAGGTGGGGTATTCCCTGTAAACTCCATTGTCTCCCTGTTAACCCCAGGATCAAATATTAAATGTTTTGTTTGGCATTTAAAACCCTTCATAACTTTGCCCCTTTTCTATCTTTCTATTTCCTTTTCTCCCTTTCATGTACTCTATAGTTCAGCGACACTGGACTTCATGCTGTGCCACCCACGTGATGGTTTGTCTTCTGACTGCATTTTCATTGGTTGTCCCCCAGGCCTGGAATGTTTTCCCGCCTCACCTCTGCTCCCTGACTTACTTCAAGGTTTAGTTTCAATCTCACCCTTGGCAGGAGTCATTTCTTGATCTTCTCTGCTGCTGGTGCCTGTTGTCTGAGATGACCTTCCATCCACCCTGCACATTTTTGTTGGGACATGGATGGCTGTTGTCTCCTCCATTAGAAGGTGTACTCCTTGAGGGCCCAGACTAGTTTTTTTTTGCCTTTCTTTGTACTTAGCCCAATGTCTGGCCCATAGTCAATAATAACGATGAGCGTTCATGTAGTGCTTTAAAGTTTGCAAAGGTTTTACAAATATCTTATCTGGAGGGAAAGGGATAAATATTTATATTGCACCTACTATGTACTAAGCACTTTTGCAAATATTATCTCGTTTGATCCTCACAATAACCCAGGGAGGTAGGTGCTATAATTACCCCCATTTTATGAATGAGCAAACTGAGGCAGATAGAGGTTAGTGACTTGGTCAGGATCACAGCTAGTAAGTGCCTGAGGCTGGATTTGAACTCAGATGTTTCTGACTCCAGGATCCACCCAGCTGTTTCTAGTGAGTACTTGATAAACGCTTGTTGAATGACTACTTAAATTTTGTTAAATGTGGTCATTGTATTAATGGTTTTGTTAAATCAGTTTCCTTTTTGTTTTTTTTTTTTAACATGAAAAGGCAATAAATAGTTGGACAGCATGAGTGGCACCCTGATATTTCCAAGAAATAAATAGAATATGAGGAAGTCATCCCAGCTGATCAGATAGCTTCTCTAGACAACAGCTGTGACCAGAATGTATTCCACATTCCACTTGTGGATGACCCTTTCATCTTGGTTAGTCTATAGCATCTAGGAATTCAGCAGTTAGCTAAGGAAGTATTTCATGATCTTGGAGCAAAAACCAGTGTGTACCATCTCCTGCCCTCTCCAGTGGAGCCCATGAGGCTGGTGAAAGTAAGTGTTTGCTGGTAGTAGGCTGGCATTTAGTTCTGAAAGTTGAAAGGATATCCAAAGGTGGGAGTGGTTATCATTGTCAGAGGATTTAAACCTTATCGTTAGCCACTGATAGCCTCCCTTGAATACATGACACACAGTTCAACTAAACTCAACATTCATTAAACCCCTACTATGTGTCAAACACATGCAGCTAGGCATGGCAGCTAGGTAGTGCAGTGGATAAAGTGCCAGACCTGAAGTCAAGAAGACGCATCTTCCTGAATTCATATCTGGCCTCAGACACTAGCTGTGTGACCCTGGGCAAGTCACTTACCCTTGTTTGCCTCAGTTTCCTCATCTCCAAAATGAGATGGAGAAGGAAATGGCAAACCATTCCAGTATCTTTGTCAAGAAGATTCCAAATGTTGGACATGACTAAAAACAACTGAACAACATATTCCAGACACCAATAGGCACAGGGTAAAGACAAGATAGCTTTGCCCTCTAGAATCTTACCTTACATTGGGGAACAAAATATGTAGACAGATGAGTTAATTACAATGTAAGCTGGGGAGAGAGTAAGCTGGGGAGGTAGGTCCCCAAATCTGTTTTACAAGACTCAGAGAAATTACTCTATTTCAGAATAAGAATTTGGATCTTGCAGAAACTTTGTTTCTAGTGTTATGAAAGGTGAAAAAAGAGACAAATTCTGACTCCGTGCTAATTCCCCTTTCTCTAATGAGCTCAAAATGTCCTTTACAGACACTTGATGATTTTAATGCAATGGATTGGAGCCAAGTATCAAGATTTTTTTCTCAACAAAATTTTTTTCCCCAATTACATGTAAGAACAATTTTTAACATTCATTTTTAAAAATTTTGAGTTCAAAATTCTCTCCATCCCTTCCCTCCTTGTCTCCCTGAGATAGGAAGCAATTTGATATAGGTTATACATGCACAAGCATGCAAACCATACTTCTATATTAGTCATCTTGTGAAAGAAGCAGGTGTCAAAATTGAGACAACTGGCATAAAGCCACCATTGCGCTGAGTCCAACATTATTTATAATCTGACCACACTTTTCCCATGGAACCTTGTTTCCCATACTCCTAAATAAACTCTGCTGTAGCCAGACGGTCTCTTCAGTTTCTGATATTGGCTTTTCTTATTTCCATCTGCTTCACTGTTCTTTGAGAAACTTCATTCTTCAGGACCAGCTCAGATCGCATCTTTTGCAACTCTTCTAACCCACACACATCCCCTTCTTTCCTGAATTGTTTTCATTGGACACATTTTTAGCTCTTACATGGAATTAGAAAACAATTGCTAATTTAGTCTTCCAGGCTAGACTATCAATCTTTTTCTTCTGGACAGGGTTATATCTTATGCTTCTCTGTGTCCAGGGCACATAAAAAAGTGAGGCAATATGGTTTAGTAAACAGAACATTTGCTAGAATTTAGGAGTCCTATCACACTTTGCTGTGTGAACTTGGGTAACTTATTAAGCCTCTCTTTCTTCCACAAAATGAATTTATTTCTAACGATAGTATTGTAGCCATTGTGTATATTTTCCTCTTGGTTTTATGCTTTAAACTCAGCTCGTCCTCCCATGATCCTCCAGATTCTTCATATTCCCTGTTTCTTATGGCGCACTCCATGTACTTCGCATGTACTTCATTCAGTTATTATCCAAAAAAGGGTATATATCTCATTTTCAGCTTTCGGCTCCCACAGAGATGATGAGTATGACCATTTTGCTACATATGAGACCTTTCTTTTGGTCAAAGCTCTCTCTGGGGTATCTACACTGGATTACATGTGTGGACTATTGAGTCAGCAATAGTATCTTAAGTGTATGCCATGTGCAAGGCACAGGGATATATGCTGATGGATACAGAATGATAGATATACTTTCTGAGGTGGTTGTTTTACCCAATTTTGTTAAAATCTTCCTTTGTTACAAGGGAGGATTCAATGGAGGTATATTTGGAACCTATTCCAACATAGAAAAAGGCTTAAATTAAATATGTTAGGAAAATGTGAAATGAAATGAGGGAACTGGAAAGTATACTGGTTCTTGAGAAAGAGGGCTTGGGTTCAAATCTCATCTGTGATTTTTAATTACTCGGGTGATCTTAACCAAGTCACTTAATGCCTGAATGGCCTCTGCACTTCTTGAAAGAATTTCTTCATTGGGAGATCCTATATCAATGAGGTCAAAGGCTCTGTTGTGAAAAATAAAAAAACTTAAAAAAAATGAATGCATATTGAATTAAACTGAATTAAAAGTAGACAAGTAAGTAAACTTTTAAATCAATGTTTTCTGAATCAGTTATCTTGTGTAATTATATTCAGATGTTAACATATTGTGGATAGACTTCCTCTGGCTTTTAAGATTAAAAAAATGGGGGGAAATACCAATTCCAAACCATTTGTTTACTTGTGTCAATCAGATGATTGGTTTATGGTTGCAGGTCACATGATTTTCTAAACAAAGTGTATTTTATGTTCTAGTGCCAAAATTTACAAATTACCATTCAGAAAAGACAAGGATCTTTTATCAGTCACCTAATCTATATCCTAAGTACCTTCTCCTTCAAGCGCATGTTCCTTTTCTCTTCTGAAACCAGAAGTTGTTTGGTTGTTCATCTATTTATTTTTTTATTTTTACCAAGATTCTTCTTGTTCCACTGAAAATCTTTATGTGTTGGTGTGGCAGTGACCCTGGGCTTTGAAAGACTGTGTTAGCAAAGTACAAAATCTGGCAGGTCCTACTAACTGGGAAAAATTCAAATTCAAGGGGTTGACAGCCAGGCTCACATTCAGAGAGGTAAATAAACAGAAGGGTGGCCACCAGTGATGAATTGCTTTGTTTTTGCTTTCCTGTCCAGGGCAAGTCATGAAGACTGTCCGTTAGGGTGGAGAGGTCTCCCAGTCTGTATGCATGGTGTCTCTGGAGACTCCTCAAAGATAAAAATCATGGTTCCTTAAAACTGTTGAAGCCAGGGTGGAAAACAGAGGAAAAACACAGTTTACACCAACATAGTTTTAGTATTATCATAGCATTGAGACACCTTATGAGAAATTTCAATCCAAGATTATCATACCTTATTTGCACATCTCAATATGGGAATTTCTTTTGGAGTACCCAGAAAGAAAACTTGACTTAGAGGCATGATTCAAAGCTAAGTTCCTCGACACTTGCTGTTTGCGTATCGTGGCAAGTCATTAAATGTCTTTGAAACCCCTCACTTTTCCTTCACTGTAAGATGGAGATGATAACTATACTAGGTTATTGGAAGACAACTATGTGCTTTATAACCTTTAGACTACTCAGTAGATGGGAGTGATTGCTCCAGAAAACCCCAATTTCTTCACTGTTACAGTCCTTTATCTTGTTTTTCAGTGCTGGCAGCACCTGTGAAGTATTGTTATTAACTGCACTGGTTCTGCTTGAATTAATTCAATATGAAGAATTCAGAGAGGCATTGATATGACTTCCAATCTAAGTAAATAGATAGAGAAGAAAGGACACATAACCAGGAAAACAGAATTCAAAAAGGTTATAATAATGTAAGTAGAAAAAACAAAAAACAATTGAAATTTAAGACTGTAATTACAAGGTCTAAACTTGGCTCCAGGAAAGAGTTGAGAAAATATACCCTGCTTCCTTCTTTTCATTGGTGTGTGTGGGGGGATGGGGAATGGGTGTTTAAGATTGTATATGCTATGAGAGAAACTTCATATTGGTTAGTTTTGCTAAACTGCTTCCCCTCTCTCCCTTTTTAAAAAATTCTTTGTTACAAGGAATAGCTTAGAAACAGAAGGGAGTGATATGTTTAGAAAGGAAGATGATGATGTAAAAACAAATGTTATTAATATAATTTTAAAAAAGAATTAGTTCAAGATTTATTCTTTCAATATTATATTTGTTGAATTAACTAACTTAAATGCCCCTCGAGGTGACAGGATAGGTTGGCAGAGTAGGGAAGGCTCAAAACTGGCAACTGGTTCCATAGTTAGCTTACCTGGATTGTGCCCATTGCTCAGAGTGGAGTTCACCAGCAGGGGCTTGTGGAGAATAAAAGCAGCCTCATGCACTTTCCAATGAGATAGAAACTGTACATTCCCACTGTCTAGTGTTTTATCCACAGGGAGGAAAATCCTCCAGCAAAAATTACATAGTACTTGAAAATTTTCTTTGTTCTTTGGAGAAGACTCAAGGAACACAGTTGGGATTTCCTGAGACTAGTCATAGAAACTTTCCTGAGCAGGGTAAGCTGCCTTGAAATGTGTTACAGGAGGTTTATTTTTCCTTTGTTGAATCTTTTTGTATATTAATTCTATTCTATTTTCATTAAGTACCTACTGTATGTCAAGCACTGTCAGTTAATCAACAAGCATTTATTAAATACTTGTTATGTGCTATGCATTGTATTTAGCTCATACTTAGGATATAAAGAAAGGTAAAAACCAAACAAAAACAACAACAAATCCCAACCCCCAAACCAACAAACCAAACCCCAGTCTCACATCTCGGGGAGCTCATGCTCAAATGGGAGAAACAACATGCAAATAACTATGCATATTCATGCACAAAATAAATGGAATGTAATCGGGGCGGGGGGGAGGGGAAGACAGGAAAAATCTTCCTGAAGAAGATGGGATTTGAATTGAGTCTTGAAAGAAGTCAAGGAAGGAGGAAGGGAAGCCAAGATGGGAGAGTACAGGTAGGAATGCAGCTGAACACTTCCAAAATTCTCCTTCGAACAATTTAAAAATAACTCCTCAAATCCAATTTTGGAGTGGCAGAGCCAACAAGGCAGAGTGAGCTATTTCTCCAGCCTAAGACGGTTTAGGAGGCTGGCAGGAGAGGTCTGTGCCACCAGGGTGACCAGGTAACGAGCAGCAGACCTTGCAGGTGTTATGACAATGGTGGCCGCAGCAGCAACTTTGGGAGCTCTCAGCCCAGGGACAGTAAGAGGGTCAGTCAACTGGTCAGAAAGAGATTACAGAGGGTACCCTGCTGGCACTGGGTGCAACTGGCATTGATTAGCTACTGTATTGCCCATAAGCAGTTCTGGGTTGCAATTCCAGGGCAGAGGAGTACTTTTGGTTACGAGAGAGCCGGGGACCTGGTCACAATTCCAAGGCCAGACAGGGTGCTAGAGCTTACAGCTTCAGGGGAGCAGAGACCCTTCCTGGGTAAAGACCAGATGGAAGACCAGAGAGCAATGAACACACTTCTCCCTGGATAATACCACACTGGAAGCACCAAAAACTTGCAGATCCCCAGAATTAGCTCTGCAAACAGCAACATGGAAAAGCCTGACGTTTGGAACAGTGCCTCCCCAACCCCAAGTGAGCAGAACCCAAATTTAACATATGTGTTCAAAGTCAAGAAAGGGCTGGAAAAATGAACAAACAGCAACAAAGGAACTTTACTGAAAGAGCTGCTACAGTGGTAAAGAAGACAAAGATCTAAATTCAGAAGAGGGCAACAAAGCCTCAAAGCAAAGTGCTAATTGGCTTCAAGCCCAACAAAAATTCCTAGAAGGGTAAAAGAAAGATGAGTGGTAGAGGAAATATTGGAAAAAAAAAGAGTGATACAAAAAAATTATAAAAAGAGAATTAACAGTTTGGTAAAAGAGTTACCAAAGTTCACTAAAGAAAATAATTCCTTAAAAATTAAAATTGGGCAGTTGGAAACTAAGGACTTCATGAGACTTCTAGAAATAATAAAACAACATCAAAAGAATGGAATAATAGGAGAAAATGTGAAATATCTTGTTGCAAAAACATCTTAGAAAATAGATCAAGAAGTAGTTTCCTCTCCCACTACTTAATAGTATTTTGTTTTTTCCAATTACATGTAAAGATAGTTTTCAGCATTCACTTTTATAAGATTTTGAGTTTCATTTTTTTTCTCCCTCCCTCCCCTTTTCCCTCCCCAAAATGGCAAGAAATCTGATGGAGGCTATACATGTACAATCATACTAAACACATATCCACAGTAGTCATATTGTGAAAGAAGAATCAGACCAAAAGAGAAAGACTGAGAGATAATTTAAGAATTAGTGGAAAACCTGAAAACTATAATAAAAAATAGTCTAGACATTATATTTCAAGAAATTATAAAGGAAAACTGCCCCAATATCTTACATCCAGAAGGTAAAATAGAAATTAAAAGAATACAATTACCTCCTGAAAGAGACTCTAAAATGAAAACTCCCAGGAATGTTATAAATTCCAGAGTTCACAGGTCAAGGAGAAAATACTGCAAGCAGCCAGAAAGAAACAATTTAAATATCATGGAGGCACAGTTAGGATCACAGAAAACTGAGTATTTTCCATGTTAAAGAAGTGGAGGACTTAGAATGGGATATTCTGGAAAGCAAAGAAGCTAAGATTACAATAAAAAATAACTTATCCAGCAAAACAGAATATAATCCTTCAGGATGAAACAAATGGATATTTAATGAAATAGAAGGCTTTCAAGCATTCCTGATGAAAAGACTAGAGCAGAACAAAAAATCTGACATTCAAACATGAGATTCAAGAGAAGCATAAAAAAGATAAACATGAAAGAACTATCTTAAGAGATTCAATAAAGTTGAACTGCTTATATTCCTGTATGAGAAAATAATACTTTTAACTTTATTAGAGCAATTGGAAGGAATCTATATAGACAAAGGGCATGAGTATGAGTCATTTATGTTGGGATGATCTCAAAAAAAAGGAAAGAAAAAAGAAAAAATGAAGGTGTGAGAAAGAGGGATGCACTGGGTGAAGGGGGGAGAGGTAGAATGGAGAAAATTTTCTCACATAAAAGAGGTTGTGCAAGGTACACACTTTTATAGTGGAGGGAGAAATGGCAATTTAAGGCAATCCTTAAACCTCACTCTCATAATTAATTCAAAGAAGGATGAATATATAATACATATACATACATATATACACACAAATTTATATGTATGCCTATATGTATATATACACATACACTCAATTGAGTATAGAAATCTATCTTTACCAAATAGGGAAATAAGGGG
This sequence comes from Notamacropus eugenii, assembly GCF_028372415.1. Lineage (NCBI taxonomy): Eukaryota > Metazoa > Chordata > Mammalia > Diprotodontia > Macropodidae > Notamacropus > Notamacropus eugenii. Next base: position 248,761,259 of record NC_092872.1, on the reverse strand, counting down.
GAAGGGAATAAAAGATATGGTGGAAGGAGATGATAAAAGGGATGATGAATTAAGGGATGTTCAGAAGCAAAACAGACTTTTGAGGAGAGACAGGAGAGAGAGAGAGAGAGAGAGAGAGAGAGAGAGAGAGAGAGAGAGAGAGAGAGAGAAACAGAGTTAAAATAAAGGGCTGGAGCAGAATCTATTATGCTTCAGCTTAAATAAAAAAAGGTAAAAATAACAATCATGATTTCAGACAAAGCAAAAGCAAAAATAGACCCAATTAAAAGAGATAATCAGGGAAACTTTATTTTGCTAAAAGATAACTTAGACAATGGAGTAATAGAAAATTTTTTTACCATAAATGTCTCTAATATAGGTGTCATTTCTCAAATACTTAGGGAACTGAGTCAAATTTATAAAAATAAGATCCAATTCCTAATTGATAAATAGTGAAAGGATATGAACAGAAATTTCAGAAAAAGATAAATGGTCCAAGCATATGAATGGAAATTTCAGAAAAGGAAAACAAAGCTATGTGTAGTCATATTAAAAGATTCTCTAAATCACTATTGATTAGAGAAATGCAAATTAAAACAACTCTGAGCTACCATCTCACACTTGTCAGAAATGACAAATGCTGGAGGGGGTAAGAAAAAATAGCTACACTAATAAATTTTTGGTGGAGTTGTGAACTGGTCCAAACATTCTGGAGAACTATTTAGAACTATACCCAAAGGTCGATAAAACTGTGTACAGCCTTTGACCCAACAATACCACAATTAAGTCTGTATCCAAAAGAGATCAAAGGAAAAAAGGAAAGGACCTATGTGTACAAAAATACTTATAGCAGCTCTTTTTGTACTGGCAAAGAATTGGAAATTGAAAAGATGCTTATCAGTGGAGAAAGGGCTAAACAAGTTGTGGCATATGATTGTGATGAAGTACTATTGTGCTATTGTGCTATGAAGGAGGGGTGATTTCAGAAAAAACATGGCAAGACCCAAATGAACTGATGCAAAGTGAAGTGATAAGAACCTGAAGGTAATTGTGCACAGTAACAGCAATGTTGTAATAATGATCAACTGTGAAAGACTTGGCTGCTCTGATCAATACAATGACGCATGACAATTGCAAATGACTTGTGATAAAAAAAAAATGCTATCTACCTCTGAGAGAGAACTGAAATGAACTCTGAGTGCAAATTAAAGTATAATTTTCTTCCTTTATTTTTTTTTTTTTACAATATGGCTAACATGGAAATATTTTGCATGATTTCACATGTATAATTAATTTGCTTGCCTTCACAGTGGGTGAAGGCAGGGTAGAGGGAGGGATAGAATTTGGAACTCAATTTTAAAAGAAAATAATGTTAAAAATAACAAAATAAAAAACTTAAAAAAAGAAAGAAGCCAAAGAGTAGAGGTGAGGAGGGAGAGGGGGAGGAGGGAAAGAATTCCAGGCATGAGGTGAAAATGCAAAGAAGTCAACTATCTTGTTTGGATAACAGTAACAGAGAGTAGCCTATGTGGAGACTAGGGAGAGTAAGATGTAAGAAGTCTGGCAAGGTAGAAGAGGGCCACATTATGAAAGGCTTTAAATGCCGAACAAGATTTTGCATATTTGATCCTGGAAGCAACAGGAAACTACTGAAGTTTATTGAGTAGACGGGGTATATGTGATATGGTCAGATCTGCACTTTAGGAAAATCACTTTAACAGTTGAGAGGAGAATGAATTGGAATGGGGAGATACTTGAGGCAGGGAGACCAACTAGTGTGAGGTGATTGGGGCCTGTAGAACTTTCAATTAGAGATGTATAAAAACTTATGCAATTAGAGATATATAAATATAGACATATATAAAAGCTTATGCAAAAGGAGTTTAGCAAATACTGTGCTAAGTACTGGAGATGAAGAATAAAAGGGTTCTTGTCTAATCTGCAATTTTTTTGGTCACCATATCGTGATTTCCGTGGAACAGGAAACTCTCAAGGAGGAACCTGCCTCTACCAATGCATGTGGGCACTCATCCTGCGATATATATATATATATATATATGTAATCTTAGAAGGTTTTTCAGTCCATGGAGATATATACGGTGACTTGTCCAGAGTAACACAGTATGTTTCAGATACAGAGCTTGACCCCAACTTCTTACCGATTCTGTAATGTATCGATTACACTTCTCTGTTTCCCAGGTATTTTGCAATTACTAAATAAAAATGATTTGGAGTGAACTAGAGTTGGGGTGGGGAACCTTCTGCCTCGAGGCCTTCAAGTATCACTTTTTTAGGTCTTCAAGTATCACTCTTTGATTGAATCCAAACTCAACAGACTAAGTCTGTATTCAGTCAAAGGGCCGCACTTGAGAATCTAGAGGGCCACAGGTGGCCTCGAGGCGGCAGATTGCCCATCTCTGCAGAGCAACTGAAAAATAGTAGACATTTACATGACCACAGGGCCAGTTTCCTTCTCCTTCCCCGCCCCCCGCTCCAGCGTTTTTGAGTGTAGGGTGCATAACTGCAGACGTTACCTGATCGTTCCAGGTGACGCTGGGGAACCTTAGCTGAGACATTCCTTCTCGTGGTACCCAGGACCAGAGGATGCATCCCAGCATCACCTTTTACGCCCCAGCGCCAGTCACACGGGTTCGGTCCGGTAGATGGCGTAGTTTGCTAAGAGAGGTCCCAGCGGCATGCTGCTGCAGCCACAAACCGAGGCTCGGGTCTGTGTGTAGGCTGGGAGCTCACCTGGTTGAGATCCTGGTTCCAGTAAGACCCACCCTCGCCCTTTAGCCCTAGCCCTGCCCTCAGGTGAGCTGCCCTTTGGCGTTCCCCCAGGCAGAGGTCCTTAGGATCCGCACGCAGCCCCGATTCCTCAGGAGAGAGCGCTGCATCTGCCTCGGAAGCGCCAGGATGCCTCCAGGGCAACCGACAAAGCACTGAAAAGAACTGGGGGATGGGGAAAGGATGGGGCCGGGGGGGTGGGAGGCGGGGGGGGGGGGGGGAGGGGAGAGGCAGGGGTCCGCACAAAAGCGTCGGCCGGCTGAACTCGGCCCCCGGGCGCTGCTCTGTCTCCTACATCCCTCCACTCGAGAGCTTCACACTGCGCCCAACGATATTTCGATATTCGAAATTCCACAGAGGAGCATCTCAAAGTAGAACCGGATTCAACTCCGGAAGAGGCCCGGGACTCAGCCTCTCTGTGCCCACCTTTACCGCGCTGAGATCTCTTGATCGGAGGCCTCTTGGCTCTTCAAAGCCCTCTTGTGATTTGGCGAATTTCATTTTTTGAAGGAACGAGTTGGAGGAAAGAAGAGTCAAAAGATAGAGTTGGGCTTAACGAACCTCTCACTTAATCCTGCTTTAAGAAACCTTGAAAATTAACACTAAGGAGTTAATACCTTTTACAAAACCCTCTAGGAAGAAAATTCTCTAATACATAAGGTACAAAAAATTCCCTTTAATTATTATTATTTTTAAAGGAACTTAGGCATTTGTCCTGCTACACAAAACAACGATAGAAGAAATTCCTTCCTTGAGGCTCTCCAGATCAGAGGGAAATTCTGCAGGAATGAGGCACAAGCAAGTCACTGGATGAAACTTAGAATATTTTATTGACTGCTTTGTACAAAATAGGAAATTTTATTCCAGTCCATCCAAGGCCACTGTACAAAAACTATGTACATTGTCTATCCGTAAACAGTTTCCTTAATTCTGATATGCACACGATTTTTAAAAATACATCTTTTAAATATCTGAAAGAGGCACTGCCAAGCAGATTTCTGACCTCAAATGCAACACATAGTAATCAAATAAGAAAAAGAAAATCGAAAGGCTTGATAATTACAAAAACCTGCTGCTCTGGACACTGCACTGTGGAGATGGGCAGAGATCTGAATGTACAGTCCTAAGACATCTTATTTTCACAGATTTACATAGAAATGCAAACCTAGGATGACTTCCATAGGCTGCTGCCAGGGGCCTGCCTTCCTCTATATTTATCAGGAAGAGGCCCTTAACTAACTGCCTGATTTTGATTGTGTTCACTCCAGATTACTAACCAACTTGTACCTTGGTTCTGTTTTTAGACTGCTTCAGAAGATGGGGTTAAAAAACATCTAAGGATATCTCCATAAACTCCTCTGAGTAAGTCCAGGGTAGGACTCTTCTTCTGGGAACCTAGAACCTTGGATTTAGAGCTTCCCCCCATCCCTTTCCTCACTCTCTGGAGAGAATGCCACACAGGCCCTGATAGAACTCTATTCAGTAGACTGATACCAGCCATGGTTTCACTCTCAAGCAGTTCATACACAGAACTTTTACCCATTACAGGGTTATTTCTCTCAGTCACAGATCAAGACACACAGATCAAGCCCACACCAATAGGCCCTTCTGGGACACCCAGATTTCAGGTTTAGGCCTAAGGCTTGTCTGAAGGACTCCAGGCTGGCCGAGTCTTTGGGGTTATATAAGCTGACTAGTGCCCTCTAGGACAGATAGTACATGCCATAGGTGACTGGGGTTGTAAAAAGCCCCGGCACTGGCTGCAGGGTGCCCCGGGGAAAGGTGCTTGAGGCCCCATAGAGAGTAGGTGAACCCTGCAGGTGAGCCCCCAACGGGAAGGGCAAGGCAAAAGAAGGCAGAAGGGGCTTGGCCGCTAGCTTCAGTTTCTCTAACTCGGCTTCCTGCAGTCTCTTGGCTTTTGCCCTTCGATTCTGAAACCAAATCTTGACCTGTGTCTCGGTGAGGCTCAGAGAGCTGGAGAACTCGGCTCGCTCGGCAATGGACAGGTACTGTTTCTGCCGGAATTTCCGTTCCAGGGCCAGCAGCTGTGCCGTGGTAAAGGGTGTCCGAGGCTTCCGATTGTTCTTATGTTTTCGGAGGGTGCACGGTGGGGGACTGGGGGGCCCTGTGAGAGAGAGACAAACACAAAGAAGCTATTTGGAGAGTCCAACGACTGAGGCTTCAGGTCATGAAGATACTGGGTGACGTGGTTTAACTGACAATTTGATCCTCAAGTTTCACTGTTATGACTAACTTAGCTGTACCTCACACTAGAAGAGTTGGGGGGGGGCGCAACACAATTGGGGGAAAAATTGATGTAGGGGTAACCTAGTTGGAAAGAGGGAGGAGAGGAAAGAGGGAGAGAGAGAGAGAGAGAGAGAGAGAGAGAGAGAGAGAGAGAGAGAGAGAGAGAGAGAGAGAGAGAGAGAGAGAGAGAGAGAGCGCCTTCAGCTGGGGTGCAAGAAACCACTCAAATGCAAAGGATCCTCATTCTCTTGACTGGCCTTGGATGTATGAGCATCATCACTCTCTTCATGAGAAATGGAGTTCACCAGGAGAGAGGTGTCCTGGGCTATTAGGGAACATGTTCCTTCAAGATCTCAGTAGCGAATAAATTAATTTCTTTTGCTCTGCAGACCCACCATACTCCCATCTCTGAAGGTGAGAAATTCTACTGGAAAACTAGGGTTTAGTACACCAATGACCCACCCATTTTTTTTTCTTCCTCTCCCCTCACCTCCTCTGCAAATATTCCCAGAAAATGCTAGATGGTGAATGTAGGGGTGAACAACTTCTGAAAGTCAATAGTCAATCAAATAGGCTTCAACGTAGGGGGCTGCTGTTTATAGAATAACAGATAATGGGAGTGGGAGAGAACCAGGTTGGATTCTTGTGTTTCTAGATCCTAAAGCCTGAGCCCAAACTGATAAACCTGGTAGATGATATAAATAGTTATAAGTTATCACTTCAAGTCCTACTCCTTTCGGGGGAGGAGTTGTTTTTCTCCAAAAAGGGAATTATTTAGGCGCACCACATAGAAAACTATTTTCAAGAGAAAGGACTCACTGCTCTGAGCCTGATCTCCCATTTTAAAAGCTAAGGATTTTTTTTTTTTTTGCAGGGTAGTCGCTCCACACAGCCAAACCTCAAGCCTGCCCACCTCTTCAAAGTGAATGGATATTGGCGAGTAGGCTTTTTCTCCTGGGGAAACAGTTGGGGAAGGCCAATGGTGGAAAAGCCCCTCTATAGAGGGACTTACAGAATTGGCAAAACTGGAAGGACTTTTAGGGACCATCTGGCTTAACCTCTTCATGTTACAAACGAAAAAAACTGAGGTCCAGGAGGGGAAGTGTCGAGAACCGAGGTACTTTGACTCCCAGTTTCCCCTTGGCCTTTTTGGGACCCCCAATGGGGTGACCCATGATGCGTATGTAAGAGCGGTCAAAACAGGAACTACGGGCTGTTCGGCCTCCCCACCTGCCTCCTTGGAGCTGAGGTCGGCCCGAGGGACGCGGGGCACCAGGCGGCTCCCCCAGGCAAGCCCCTGCGCCCCTTGCCTCGCAGGCCTAGAGAGAGGCTGGCAGGAGAAGCGGAAACCCAGAGGCTGTGGCCCAGGTCTGGATGTCGCAGCGGACTTACGAGGAGGAGAGGAGTAGGTGGCGGAGGGGAACCAGGCGCCGGGCTCCGCGTCCCCCCGGGGGCTCTCCCCAGCAGCTGCAGCGGCCGCCTCCACGCGGGGCTCCGCAGCAGCCCCAGCTGCCGCCTCCTGTCCAGCGTCGGGCGCGTAGCGGCCGCCCCGGGGCTGGCCCGGGCTGTGGCCGTGGCCGTGGCCGTGGCCAGGGCCGGCGCGCACCTCGGGGGCCCGGGCCCCCCGGGCGGGTCTGCGCTCCAGCACCAGCAGGGACTCCACGCTGAAGGGCAGCGGGCCCGGGCCCGGACGCTGCCCAGCGCCCCGCGGTGACGGCGAGAGCGAAAGCAAGGGCTCGGTCCCCGGGCCCGCTTCCTCCGTCCCGGGGCCGCCGCTTCGGCTGCTTTCGGCCGCTGCGCCGGGTCCCCTCTGGCCACCAGGATTCATGGTCAGGGACGAGGGGGCCATACACCCCGCAGCCAGGGCCGGGGCCTCAGCCCGCGCGCATGGGGCTCCTGTCACGCTCCGGGCTCCAGAGGGCTCACGGAGGGGTGGGTCTGGGGCGGGGGCGGGGGCAGGGGGGAGGGGAAAGGGGGGAGGGGAGAGAAGGGCTCTCTCTGTAGCGGGCTCGCGGGGCTCCAGCGGCTGCGGGCGGCCCCCCGCCCTCGAGTCTCTTATAAAAAGGCGGCGTGAGCCCTTTCATGCCGCCGCCCTCCAATCGGGGCCCCCCCTGCAGCCAGTGACGCGAGGGATCCGACTGCTATTGGCTGCGGCCGCCGCTCCGGGCTGAAGGAGTTTCGGGCCGGGTGGAAGCGGACAGTAGGGAGGGGCGGGGGCATGGGTGGGGGCTCGGGATCTTTCGGGGGACGCCGAGCGGCGGAGCGAACCCTACGCAATTAAGCAGTAGAGCCGCCGCTGCTGCGGATGCTCCCCGGGTCCTGGGACCCTTATTAAAACCATACAGGGGAGGGGCGGGCTTCGGGCTCGGGGGCTGGGGCCCCTCCACTCTAGAATATTAAGCCTGCAGTATTCAAACAAATTAGCAGCCTTTGGGGCTTTGATCTTCCTCTGCTCTCACTTTTGTTTCTCCCAATAGGACTCAAGAAGGCTAAGGGATCCTTGGTCCGACAGCCTCAGCAGCCTTAGCTGATGAGGAAACGCGAGCTTCGGGCCCCACTGATTGCACCCGGGACTTTTACTTTATTTTAATTCTTTACCAACCATCATGCATCTTAAGGCTGAGGGTGATTTTTCGTCTTCGTTTTTTTTCCTTGAACCTTTGCCGCGCCTCGAAGTCTCCTATTTTCCTTATCAAAAGTAATTGCTAATTTATTACCAAGGGCCCCAGTCTCTCCGCTGCGGAGCTCGTCTCGGTCCTTTCAGGTTGCTGCGGCCCCAATTGAAAAGCACCAGGCAATCCTTCACCATAAGTCAAAGCATTTAATAAGGCAGACAAGTTATGTTTTGGAAGGCGCCAGCCTCGGCAGGATCAAAAAGGAAGCTACCTCGGGGAGAATAGGCAACAGTTAACTCTGCTTAATTGTCCTCCCAAAGTTTAATGTCTAGTGCAAGCTGAAAGGAGTACGATTCTCACAGCCTGCTTTCTTTTATTGGCACTTAACTATGTACACGCCGGAATCTTTGAAAGCAGTTGCTTGGCACTGCTGAGATCAGGGAAGCGTTCGCCAAGGAACAGCGTTAAATAGATCTCAGCGAAGGCTTAGGTTGCAAGAATTCCTCTTTTTCTTTTAAAGTGATTTTTTTTCTTTCGCACTTTTAAAAGGGTTTTTTTTTTGGCTGTTGCTTTCTTCGCTTCGATCTTATTTTCATCTTTTCTCTTTGAACCTTCCTTATCTGAAATCGTCTTTGTTTCTCTTTTTCGCTAGTTCTCTCTCCCTCTTTCTGAGGTCAAATCTTACCTTCTTTTTAAAACTACCTCTCTAGTCTGTGGTGCTGTGCTTTCAAAACGTGTCTCCCCAGTGGTGCCAACAGTTCCAAAGACCTGGCGGTAAACTTGTCCACCGGCTTGGACAAACACCAGGCCTCCCCCTCCCCAGCTTCTGCCTTTAAAAAAAAAAAGGTTGGCTTTGCCCTAAGGAAAATAAATGTTGGTCATTCGCAACAGCGTCACTTCACCCGGCACCTAACTTTTAGTTCTTAGCCCCAGGATGGTGATGATGAACTAGTCCCGATTACGGAATACAGTAATGAGACATTCCCCCAAAGCCATAAGTGAAATTCAGTCACTTCTCATATTGACTGGGGAGAGTCCCAGGGCGACTAAATAGACAAATTCCTCTAGGTTCCGAGTTCCAAACACTATGTGATTTGTTGGAAATCAGTTTCAACTTTAGGGAGACTGCCGCCTAACCCAGACTCTGTAAACTTCAGGAAGCTGAGAGAAAACCCTGTCTCCTCCCAAAGGATTAACATCTTTACAGACAGAGAGGGAAACTTCAAAGTCTTTGGCTGGGGCCATCGTCCTCAAAAGTTCAGTTGTCATTGGACTAGTCTGAGTCAGCGAACTCGTTTTCGGTATTTTTAGGGACAGTCGGAAAATCCAGGGAAGTCGTAAAAATCCCTATATGCTTGCCCGCCCAGGCCCCTCTTTGCTGATGCCCCACTGCTTCTGACCTTAGATAGGATCCCAGAGTCTCGCTAGACCGGGAACTTAGGCCAGAACGGGGCCTGCCTCGGCTGAGTTCTGGGCGGAAGGCTCATTAGACCCGACGGCTCCCGGGCCTCATTCTTGTGCAAGTAATTCTGTCCACTCTTTTCTGGGAGCTCCCCCGCCTCCGTCCCCCCTCCTCCCCCAAGGAAATCTTCACAACCGTCAGGAAACTGAAAGTCAGGTCTTCTCGCAAAGTCTGACTTTAAAAACTGAGTTGGGAATGAATGCAATTTCCCAGAGAAGTGGAAAAATCAATTGCCCGAACAGCGAGTGATAGAAACAGACGCTGTTCGGGAAAGTTGCGGACAGTTCGGGTACTACCTGAGGACATCCGGCTTCCCTTTCCCTTCGTAGTGAATGTCTATTTGACAACCTCAGTAATCTCTCCTCCAGATGTTTCAGCGCCTCTCAGAAAGTGTTACAAACATTCCCTCCCTCATTTCCCATAGAACTAAAAATCAGAAAGGACGATCTCGTTTTATTATCTACTTATTAATAATCATGAAATTAGTCTCACATTCTGAAATAGGTTCCCAGCCGACACAGCCCTTAACTCCCCCCCCCCCCCCCCCCCATCAATACCAAGCAGATAAGATTGCAGGAAATTTCCACGTTAGAATAAATGCTGAAATGCCTACAGACGCAGGATAGTTAGGAGAAGGGGAGTCATTTGGTGTCATCGGGAGACCCTGAACAAACCCACTTCAGGTTAAATGAGATACTCGCACAGGTATACCTGTATGCTTGAAAGTCTAGAGTATGCTACCAAGTTTTCCTCAGTGGAAGCCCCAGGGTCCGACCAACAAATGAGGCCAGAAAAGTTAGGGGTTGGGGTTGAGAAGCTTGAATTCGAAGGACACAGATCTGTTAAAAAAAAAAAAAAAGCTCGAGACAATCTTGTTGATATTAAAAAAAAAAAATCTTGTCGAGGTTTTAAAAGCCAGGCAATTGCGAGCCATAGGAAGAGACGAAGAGACAGACGGACATAGAAAGCCCTCCATTCTGTTGCTTCCGCGCTGAGCGTTCCTTTCCCCACAGCCAAACGATTACAGTTGATTTTGCTAATAAAAAGCAAGGTAGTCCTATGGGTAACCATTTTATTTATTTTTGTTAATATTCCAGAACTCAGGAACAACGGTCAAAATATGTGTATATGTGCATTTTTATTTTGGATTAAATAAGTCGTCTTAATGCAATCCAGATTTCGGGTGCCGTTTGACTGCCCGGCTAAACCAAGGAAATTCAATTAAAATATTTTTTTCTTGATGCAAATTTAGAAGCCTCGCTGGAAAAATGTCCGCAGACTAGTCGCCTGGTCCCAGTTGCAGTATCTGAAGGGCACAAATCAGCCCTTTCTCCACTTTTAGACAGATTCCCTTTCTCTAATGTAATAAAGCTGTTCTAAGTCGATTGATGATAATTATGTCCTTCAGACGTTTCCTTTGAAGTTAAGGGATCCTGGGATCCCGTAGTTTTATCTCTGCAGTGCTAATCTTGAGAGTGTCCAGGAAAGAACTGTAATAAGAATGACAGGGCCGGACAAGCTGGTGAGTTTCGGGGTGACTTTCAGGCAGAAAGGAATTCTCGAATTGGGGAACGCTGGATGCGTGTGTTCAACCCGAGTCTTGCCGGGGGACATTTCCCCCAAGGTGACACTTTTCGTTAGCTCCATCCTGTAGCTCAGGGACTGACCAGTCTTCTGAGCATGTGTACGTGTAAGGACTGGGGCGGATCGGGGAGATTTCCTTTCTTATTAAAAGCTGTTGGGGAAAGGGCCGAGGCGTCCCGTTCCGCGCGCCTTTGCCAGTCACCAAACGCTGGCTAGCCTTCGGAAGGGACTGCCGCCCTCCGAGCTTCCTGAAGAGCGCCCTGGCAGGAGATTCGAAAAATCCTCAAGAGCACCCCCCTCCCAAATGTCCAAGACCATTCCTGGTTTCTGCGGGAGCTAAGGCTCCTATTCCCTGCAGACTAGCAAAACGAACGTTCGAAAAGCGGTTACCTGATGCCTGGTACCTTTACCAGGTTCCAGGTTAAAGCCCCAGGCCCTTTGGGTTTCACATCTCGGGGAGCTTTTTAGTCCCTCCCTCCTTCCTCCCCCTCACCGAACCCCGCTTTTTGTCCGCTGGTCTGTCCTGGTTTCCTAGATTTGGGCGGAGCCCTGGAATACTTGGGGATCTCCCTATGGCCTTGACCCCAGGGGCCTTGAGGACCCTGGCGCGGGACGTTACCCTTTCGAACGTTTATCTCTTTAGGTTTTGGCAACAAGTGTGTCACCCAAACTAGTTAACACGCTCGACAGGCATCTTTTAAAAACTATTTTGAGACGGAGACGCATTTACAGCGAGCATTCCAAAGAGACCACCCCGTCCCTTCCCAGCATCCCAGATCCCGGGAAGTGTAATTGACACGAACTGGTAGAGCTGGACCCACTCCGGGGGATAGCTCCTAGGGCTTGTAGGGTTCCATTTGGGGTCCCTCCTGCCCGGTTGTGCTCTCTCTTCTCTCCAAAGGCGCCTGAAGACTTTATGGTTTCTTTTTATAAAGACCCCAGGGACCACCGGCATGTTGAATCGCGTAACAAGTGTTCGAGGTTTCTTTTTTGTTATTGTTTTGTTTTGAATGAGTTGCAAAGTTACTAATTGGCCTCGAAGAGACAAAACAAATCGGAAATCGAACATTTCTTGCAACAATGGCGGGGAAAGGACAAGAGACTGGCACGGCGGGGTCAAAGAGCAGGCCCTAACCGAGAAGAGAGCGCAGTGGGCACTCGGCTTCATACAGCAAGGGGAAAGAGAAAAGGGAGGGATGTAGTGAGATTCAGAGGAAAACAGACAGCACACAGACAACTCGTCAGTCCTGCCCAGGTGAACCTAAACCAGGGCAGAGGCCGAGTCGGTATTATAGCCTGAGGCAGAGGCAGTCACCGAAAGGAAGGGGAAGAGGCAGGAGAAAAGAGAGAAAAAAGAAAAGGGAGAGAGAGAAGAGAAACAGGCTGGGGTAAGGAGAGAGCAACAGGGGCTGTGGTTTGAGAGAGAAGGTTAAGAGGCACTGGCAAGAGAGAGATTGAAGGAGAATTGTGAACGGGATGTGTGAAGGGGAGGAAGAGACAAGGGGTGGGAGAAGAGGGGGTAAGAAAAGGAAGGAAGAAAGAAGACGGAAGGAGAAGGGAAAAGTGAGACAGATATAAACCAGGGGGAACAAAAATTAGTGCAGACAAGGCAAAACAGCTGATCCAAGGAAAGAGTTAAGAAGTCCAAGGTATATAAAGGAGGGGAAATTGGGAGAAGATGACTAGAGAAAGAGCTTGAGAAAAAGATGAGGTGACATGTTAATATTATAATCTAGCATCTTTGGGATGATCCTGTAACCTTTGGGATTATTTTTCTCTTTCCTCTTTTGAGGCTGTATTTACTGCTTTACAAGCAACTAACTTTTCTTTCCACCAAAGAGAAAATTGAACTTATTTCAAGGTAAATACTTAACATCTGATAATTTCTTACTATCCTGGGCCAAGGCAACTGCATCTCCAGTACTGACCTAAATACTTATCCCAAGCCTTTGACTCAATCTGTCTTGATATATGTGTGGACAAGATACTGAGATGTTGCCTGGAGTGTACTAACCCCCAGAGAGAAAGGAATCAGTTACTCAGGAGAAAGCATTCTTCTGTAAGACAGGTTGGTTGAAAAAGCTGAATTTCTGGCCTTTAGCAAGAAAGATTTTGTTGTAAATGGAATGATTCCTCATCTTCCATTCTTTTTCCTGTCTCTCTTTCGTGTCTGTGCTGTGTTTCCTCATCTCTCCACTATGACTGAAATGAATCCCTGGGGCAAACCTTTTCTTTAAGGCCAGTTCAGGTACCATATCCTTCATGACATCTTCCTGGTTGAAAGTGGTCTCTCCCTACTCAAATTTCTCACAGTTTTTATCTGCATGTCTCTTTAGTATTTTTGTTATTCCACTTGAATGACACATTGATGTATCCTTTTTTCTGATGAATTCATAGGTTATATCTAGAATTCTCAGCAAGTACATTGCCACTACTGCTCTGTAGTTTATAGACTCAGAGAAGTTTATAGACCTAGGGGCACTGACAGCACCAACTAATTATTTGGGGTCTGTATATAGCTTGTAGGTGTCACAGACTGTACTTGAAGCCAGGTCTTCTTGATGCTAAGGCCAGCTCTATCCACCACATCACACCACACCACACTCTTACCCTATGTATTTTATCTCCCTTATTATATTGAAAATTCCTTGAGATCAGGGACTGTCTTATGCCCTTTTTCCTTTCTTTGTTCTATTCTCAGCTCCTAGCTCACTCATTTAAACAAGTAGGTGCTTACTGGATGCCCTCTGAATTGAATCGGATTGAAAACCTTTTCCTATTTCTTCATCTATTCATATTTCTTCCACTTCTCTTTCCTTCTGTTCTCTCTTCATCTTTTCCTCCTTCATAACCATATATACCTCATTTTACCTTTGGCTAATAAAAATCTTATGTGGCTTGGTGTATGGTTATAAGCCAGTGGATACTATATTCTCTGAAGAGTTAACAATGAGAACAGTGCTTGGCAGATAGTAGATACTTAATAGATGTTTATTGACCGACTGCCTGAGTATCACTCAGAGGGCCAAGTGAGACTTGGGCTGGGACCTATTGTTGGCCAATCAATGGGAGCCAGAGTGATTTGGATTTAAGGCATGGTCCTTAAAAAGGAAATCTAGCCCATAAACTCCAAGATATCTTGTGAGGTTTCAGCAATCAAAATTTATATTCCTTTGGGCAGAGGACATGCAGGTAAGGGTAGGATTACCTATGTGGACAGAGGGAGAAAAGGGGGAGAAGAGAGAGAGAGAAGGAAGGAGGCAAAGATGTCAGGAGGGAAAGAAGAAAGGAAGGAAGGAGCATTGCCCAACTGGAACCGGCTGGTTGGGTCCCCAGTAGGGGCATTTGCTACAACACAAAGATTGTTTGTCCTTCATTCAAGAAAAGGACCGATGACATCAGGAAGGTGATGTCATGACTTGCAAGTGAATTGGATTTTGGATGAGACAGGGTTGTGCAAAATCAACAGCCTTGCTCTCTTCAGTGACAAGATCTAGAACAGGACAACTGGAGATTTTCACTGGATCCAAATGGGTCCAGAGGAGATTGAAGCTAGAATGAAGGACAAAAACTGCAACAACTCAGAGGGCAATGGGGAAGCACATGGTGAGTGTGAGGAGGCTTCAACACATAAGGAGCAAGATGCAGGGACAGAATAAAGGACGGAATTTTTGGAAAAGTATGATAAACCAAAGAAGAAGTTATGTAGTGAGACTGAGGGTAAACTATTGGATGGTTCATGTCCTCCTGTGAAAGGGAAAGAAAGTGAGCAAAGTTCTCAGCATGTTGGGGAACAAGTGGGAGGACATGGACAAGAGCCATGTTGGAAGAGTAGGTCTGTCTGGGTGGGCTGTGAGTTATGTCAAGGAGGAAAGAGTCACGTGGATGAGACTGAAGGTCCATTTGATCATGGTGGCAGCTAAGGGCATGGTGGAGAGATTGCTGGCCCTGGAGTCTAGAAGACCTGAGTTCAAATCCATCCTCAGACACTCACTATCTGTGTGATCTTGGGCAAATCATTTAACTTGGCTTGTCTCAGTTTCCTCAGCTATAAAATGGGGATAATAATAGCCTCTATCTCCCAGGGTTGTTGTACAGATCAAATGAGATAATCTTTGTAAAGTGGTTAGCACCAGTGCCTGGCGCATAGTAGGAGATATATAAATGTTAGCTATTATTATTATTATTTAATAAAATTAGGAATGTATATTGATGATGCCAAATTTCCAAATCCAAATTCCCTATTTCCTCATTATAACCACTTAGATGGGAAAGGGGGTCAAGTAGAACATACATGATTCCTGAATGGTCTCCAGTATGTTCTATCGATAATATAGTAAGCAGTGATTTAGAGGCAAAATTTCTTGGCCAGATTGTTGCAAATTATTTAGAATTCAGTTCCTGATTCACCGAGCCACATATATTCATCCAATCTAGGGCTTAAAGGGACCTTAACCATCATCAAATTGTATATTCATTTAAACTCCACAAATATTTGTTAAGCACCTACTGGTTCCTACGAGGAACTGTGTTAGGCACTGGATATCTGATCTAGTCTGATCTGGTTGTTGTGCTTTGTTCTTGAAGAGGACCAAAATGACATCACCATGATATAGTGAAGTTTCTATGTGTCCGACTATGACTGATCACACCAATATAAGCTTGGAATGCTCTGCCACAGGTTAGGCACAGATAGTCTGTGTGAACATTTGGGGTGGTTACTACAAATTTGCACATCCTACATTTCCTTTGTGCTGTTTCAATTGTGCTTTGCTCATAGAGCACAGCATCCTTTCTGATGTGGGCAGTCCATGCTGAGCGGTCCTGTGCCAGTGTCTTTCATGTCACACAAAGATATGCAAAGAGCTAAATGGCAAACAGCCCTTGTCCTCAAGGAGCTTATAGTCTACGAGAGGATGCCACATATAAACAGATGATTTTAGAAGAGGGAGAGTATTAGTGACTAAGGGGATCATGAAAGGTTTCTTGTGGGAGGTAACACCTAAACAGCTTTGAAGGAAAAGAAACATTCTAAGAGACAGAAAGGAGGCTAAGAAAACACTTCACACTACCATATGCCTTTCCATTGACCTCTGAGTGACTTAACAGTGGAGTGCAGTCCAGGAATGGGATGCAGACAATGCAGAAGATGGAATGCTGAGTTTAAGGACCAATAAGTAAGCAAGTTTGTCTGGATGAGGGTGGTAAGGACTTAGTATAGATTTTATATTGGGGAGGTATGGAAAATAAGTCTGGAAAGGGAAGCTGGGGTCAGACAGGAAATGGTAAGCTGATCAATTTGTATTTTATTCTAGAGACAATGTTAATGTTGTTGTTCAGTTGTGTCTGACTCTTCATGACCCCATTTGGGGTTTTCTTGGCAGAAATACCGGGCTAGTTTGCCATTTCCTTCTCCAGCTTATTTTACAGATGAGGAAATGGAGGCAAACAAGGTTGGATGACTAGTCCAGAGTCACACAGTTAGTATCTAAGGGTGGATTTGAACTCAGGTCTTCCTAATCCAAGTCTAGCACTCTATCTACTTTATCACCTAGAGATTCCTGAGGTGAGTGATAAGTGGTACCAGTGAAAACCAGTTTGACTTGTCCAGACTCAACCCCTCAGGATACATATATGCCAAGGTTAATAAACCCAGAGGCTGAGCATCACTCTTCTTCTCCAGACTCTTGTTGGATTGGTAACGCCCCTGCCTTGCATTCTTCAATGATTATTCGACAATTAAAAAATACTCATTTTCCTGGTTCTCTAGAGAACAGGGAAGTCTCTCATTGTGATACTGTCTTTACCTTAAACTTTGTAAGTCTGAGCCTCAACAGGCTCAACAGCGCCTTCAGTGCTTGTGCAGTTCTGCATTCAGAAGCCCCTACATTGTGTGCTTCTCTCAGCTGAGGCCAGCGGAATGATGGCCTGAACACAGAGATTGTTCCATTTGGACATCTGTTGTTCTTCCTGTGTGATTAGTGATAAAGTTTTGTTAACTCTATTTCCATGTGTTGTTGTTGCTCTTGGTAACAGTAATTTGGCAAATTAACACTAATCTGAGAAGGATGCAGTGGAGGGAAGAGAGTCTTAAAGGAAGCAGACCACATGTATCTATTTCAATAGTCCAGGTGAAAAGTGATCAAGGTCTGAACTAGAGTAGGAGGTTGAAATGGAGTAAGAGGAGTGGTGAATATGAGAGATGTTATGAAAGAATGCAAAACATAGCAACTAACTAGACATGGGAAGTGAAGGAGCATGAAGAATGGAAAATGACACTAACATTGCAAACCTGGGCCCTGAGGGGTGATGTCTATTGCCCAAGGTCATATAGTCAGTCAGTGACAGAGCTAAGACTAAAATTCAGTCTTCTTGGTTTTAGTCCAATGCTTTTTGCCCTTGTATCAATGGTTCCTAGCCCTGGAGATTGGAGAATTATTGTAAAGTATCCGGGAAATGATGGTCTCTAAGATCCTTTCTAGCTCTAGTTGCATAATTCAATGAATCCACAAATAAAGAAACATTGCTCAAATCCTGGCTCTGCCTTTTAATTACCGGTGTGTAATTCTTCATCTGTAAAATAGTGCAGTTGGATTAGCTGATCTCTGAGGGTCTGTTCCAGTTCAAAATGTACAATTACATGTTTTAAATTTGAGCTGTGAATGAAGGATGGTCAGTCCATAGGAAAAGAATGTTTTAGAGGACAAAGCTTTGTTCTGTCTGGTGTAGGTACACCAGTGTCCTTACTGAAAGATTTGTTGTTGCTGTCATGTTGTTTCAGTCCTGTCTGACTCTTCGTGACCCCATTTGGGGTTTTCTTGGCAAAGATACTGGAGTGGTTTGCCATTTCCTTCTCCAGCTCATTTTATATATGAGGAAACTGAGGCAACCAGGGTTAAGTAACTTATCCAGGGTCACACAGCTAGTAAGTGCCTGAGGCCAGATTTGAATTCAGATACTCCTGACTCCAGGATTCTATCCACTGGTTACTTGAAAAGAATGATGATAATGGTGCCTAGTGTCTCTTTGGACCAGAAGGGATTTGTAGCCTCCTTTTTTCATGATCAAAATTAAAAATGGTTAGGCTAATTCTGCCGCCCATCTTGCTCACGCAACTCCAAGCAAACCGGTTGAAAATGGCAAATTCAGGCAAGCAAACTTTTTTTTGGTTTCCATGATGCCAAAGAGGTTGTTTGGTCGATCAGTGTTTTCATGAAATTAATTGGTTGGTTGTTTGAAAAGACCAAATCAACCATTTGTTTTGGCCACAGCTATAAGCCTGGCAGTTGACTTGGATTGTTGGTTTCCTGTGGGTCGAATGAGGGCCCCTGCGTAGAGAAATGGAGGCTTTGAAAAGATGGTGCATACTTTCCAGCAGAGTTAGCAAGCATGTCTTCAGAGTTGGGATAGAGGGAAGGGGTCAAATTTTTGCAAGGGCCCAGTTATTTTTTCCCTCTATGTTTCAATGGTTCCCTTTGGCGCTGATTTTATAGCATATGAAATAAACCTTTAGAGTTCAGAACTGAATGGAGATTAGAGACATTTGGGGATTAGAGACCCTGGTTATGGGGCTTGTTCACTGGAGTTTAATAAGGGGCTTTTTGGGGATGGATTTTGTTTTGTAGGATTTATAGAGCCAAGTTTGGAATTTAACAGGATTAAAAAAGAAACTCCCCCCCCCCCTCTTAAAATGCAGGCTGAGCACAGTGTTTGATGCACTGTAATTGAGGTCAAGTTAAATAAAAACATATAAGGGGGAAATTAGAACCAGATGGCACTGCTTGATTGACAGGTGATGTCATATTACTGAAAGAAAGGGACATGTCCCCATTTGGACATTAATGCTTGTGGCTAGTCATTTATAGAAAAATTTCTATCTGAACCATTAGTTATCTAACAGCCCACTAGAGCTGGCAAATACTTTTATACTGCTCCTTTGTGCCTTTTTCACAATTTGGAAGTTATCATTTTGATCTTATGATAGCAGCTGACTCCCATGCTCTGGTTATGAGGGCTAGTAAACATACTTCAGTGCCTTTTTCAGAGTCTTTAATTCCCAGACAGTTTTATCTCCAAGGGAAAAAACATATTGAAAAGTATTTATTTTATTCTATGTTCTTTTATTTAACACAGTTGCTGGCAAGATCTCCGAACAATCCATCTATTCATTTAGAAAGGTCAAGATTATTTTATTTTCCAATGACATTTCTGTTGGGAGATTTTGATTTTCCCTTCTAGCTGGTGAGAACACATGGGAACTGCTGGGAAGACAGAGTGGCATTTTAGCTGGTCACTCTGGTTGAAGGCAGAGCTACCTTGGAGAGAAAAACAGGTGTGAGAAAGGGACTGTGAGGTCCAACTTAGCTGAGAAAGTCTATGTCTGGCTTTTTTTTTTAACCTTCTTTTAGTCTTTAGTGTGAGGAACACTCAGTATGGAAACTCCTTTCATGGATGCAGATCAGTGATTCATCCATAAATTATGGTCTCAGGGAGTTATTTGGGCCATAGAGGGGCCATCGAGAGATTAATTGTCTTGTTCATGGTCACACAGCTAGTATGTATCAAAGGCAGAACTTAAACCCTAGTCTGCTTAATTTCAAGGCTGATTCTCTATCCGTTTGGCCATGTTGTCTCTCACTTGTTTGATGTTGTTTTCATAATTATAGAAAGGAACTTTTTAGAGTCCCTCCTCAAAAAACTAAAGGGTGAAAACCTCTTTGAAGAAGAGGAAATATTTAATGAGATGAGACACACAAATAAAGTAATTCTTTAAAAATGAAATTCTAGTCTCTGAATTTGGAAAGGTGTCAAGGGTACCTGTGTATTTTATTGCATTTTATTAATTAAAAATCACTAAATATCTGTAAGAAGTATGGCACTTTAGCCCTTGTGCTAATCTCCACTAAATCTCAGAATGTCAGCTGGATGGGACCTCAGAACCCTTCTATTCTAAGTGATACTCAAGCAGTACTCTTTCTACAACATTCCTGACCAGTCATCATCCAGACTCATTCTGAAGCCCTCCAGTGATGAGAAAATTGCTACCTTATGAGGCAACTCATTCCATTAAAAAAAAAAAAAAGAGACAGAGATAGTCCTCGTTGTTAGTGAGTTTTTCCTGATAGCAAATTTAAAATTGCCTTTCTCCAATTTCTGCTTACTCATCATTCCCATTTTTGTCTTTGGAAACCAAGAAGAGTATACCTATTCATCCATCCTCCACAAGATTACCCTTCAAATACTTTAAGACATCTATTGTGATCTCCTTAAAGTAAGACATATTGTCTCTTATCAAGGCTAAACATTCTGCTTACTCCAATGAATCTTCATATAGCGTAGTGTCTAGTTTCCTCACCATTCTGGACATACCTTCTGAATGCCCTTCTACTTGTTTATATCATTTCTAAAATGTGCTGCTGAGACCTGAATATGATGTTGTAGATGTGATGAGATCAAGACAATACAGGGAGACTCTTGCCTCCCTCTTTTTGAATAATTTGCTTCTATCTATACTATGATCTCATCACCTTTTTCTATTGGGTCACATTGTTGCTTCATATTGAGTTTTCAGTCCACTAAAATTCTCCAGGCATTTTCTAGACTTGCCTCCTTTTGCCTCTATTCTGTCTTTAGTTGATTTTTTTTTTACCTCAAATATATTAAATGTTACCACTTTATATTTTGACCCATTTTTCTAGCCTGTTGAGATATTTTTTGGATCGTATTTTGTTATCCAGTGGGCTAGATATCCCCCTTAGCTCTGACATCATTGGCAAAAAAGTCTATCTGCCCATTGTACTGGGTATGATCTGTGGTGGAAAAATGAATCTTTAGCTGAAGAGTCATGAGGGGTCTGTCTAGAAATGGTAGATAAACTACAGGCCTCCTTTTCCTATTAGAGGAAAGATCTTTGAGAGACAAAATATCCTTCATGAATGGCCCAAAGACACTGGAAAGGTACTATGGCATAGAAGATGAAGTGAGCTATCTTGGTCAGGGTGTACACCACCAGAGCAAGCAAATCCAATACAAAATTCACTTATTAAACATGTATGGTGTGCAAGGCACTGCTAGATGTCAAGATGCAAAGACATAATAACTGATCCTTGGCTTCAAGGAACTTATATTCCATTGGGGGAAGTAGCTACGTAGAAGCACATAAGTGCATACCCAATGACTTGAGAACAAAGATTTTTTTTTTTAGGTCTCTAAATTTTTTTATTGAACACTTCATAAGCAAAACATTTTTGAACAACTTCCCCCTAATATATTCATATGTATTTATTTATATTTAACAGACATATCCAATGCTGGACCCATTGTAAGAGTACTTCCTTTTCTTCCCTTCCCTTAGCGATGTCTTATTTCTGGACTCAGAGCCTTGACCAGATTCAGTCATTGGGCACAGTCAGTCAGGGGATTTGTTAAAGGTTTCTCATCAGGAGATGCCTAAGATTTTATCATATTGTTGGGAAAGGAACACATGTGCTAGAGTCAGCTCACACTGGATAGGAAGAGGGAATTGTTAGCACATTTATACCTCAGATATTGACAAATGCTACAAATCAGGGTTTGATTTATTGTTTTGTTGATAGTCTAGACTTAAGAAAATGATGGAGAAAATGCTAGTAATTCAGATTAAACCTAAAAATGAGTTGTGCAAAACTTCTCCTCTCTTCCCCCCCCAAAGCTGGTTGTTAAATATTTACCAGCATACTCCTGGCACATCTGTGATGAAATCTAACTTTGCTATTTCCAAGGACTGGAGAATAATTGCTAGGTATTGCTACAGGCCTGCTAGTAGTCAAACCACTGACTTAATGATCTGAGTACTTATGATGTCATATCACCGTTATGGCTGCTGAAAGTTACCAGACACTATGTATAAAGAGAACATTTGAATGGTACAGTGGATAGAGCACCAGGCCTGGAGTCAGGAAGACCTGAGCTCAAATTCAGCCTCAGATACTTTCTAGCTGTATGACCCTGGGAAAGTCACTTAACCTTGTTTGCCTCAGTTTCCTCACCTGTAAAATGAGCTGGAGAAGGAAATGGCAAATCAATTTAATATCTTTGCCAAGAAAACTCCAAATGGGGTCACAAAGAGCCAAAATCAACAACAAAAATGTGTAAAGGCTTGAAAGGATCCCATGACCTGCTGCTGGGCAGATGTCTCACTTCCCATCGAGTTTTTCTAGAATGGATATGTATATATATATATATATATGTATATATATGTATATGTATATGGATATGGATATATATATATACATATATATGCATGAGAAAGCAGGGGCATTCACCTGAGGCCTGCCAGCTCTTGGATGAGGAAGTCATAACCACTTGGTGGGGTGAGAACTATGCTGGAGCATTGACATCTCATCTCTGCAGTTTCTGGAGGAGGTTTAGTAACTGCAAGGTCCCCTTTCTTTGGGAAAGCTTTCCAGGATAATTGCTGAGTCAGGCATCTGAATTGGGATTTTCACTATACATAGTTGTCCAAAATGTTTATATTCAGAAGTAAAGGTTCTTATTACTGAACCTAACTCTCATGAAAAATAATGCCCAGTGGTTCTGACATTGAAGCAGTTGCTTGGATTTTATGACCTATGTGGATGGTGATGGGATGTCACAGCTCCTAGAGACTGCTTTTGTAATTCAGATGCTGCAGTTGTGACCTCAAGAAGCAGATTATTCTCCCAGGTTGATGAGTTATTCTTCACATCAATTAACAGGACAAATATGTGCATAAATGGATATGGAGGAGAGAGGTCTGGCCTGTGAGACAAGACCCTTCCTGGCAAGGTTGGGCGTACTGGTCAAATGTGATAATGTAAGTACAGTGCCTTGGAAATTGAAATTGCTAAATACATTTGATCTCTCATCATCTCCACCTTCACCATTGTCATTCTCATCACCACTAATCATTGTCATCATCATTCTCTCCAGTGAACTGTTTATATGGATCTGGATGTATTAATATACTGACTGAGATGAATTGAACTTTTGGGTCACTCAATGTGCTCTCTGCCTCTGGTGTTCATCTGCCTTGAAATCATAGGGTGATAGATCAACAGTGGCGAAGTTCTTCAGAGTCATCTAGTCCAACTCTGTTCAATATATCCAGTGGCTTCCTTTTACATCTTAGATACAAAACAAACTCCCTAAGCTTGGCTCCAGCCTATCTTTTGAGATGTAATTTATTTTACTTTCTTTCATACGCATTATACTTCAGCCAGCATGGTCTATTTGCAGGTCCCCAAACTTAGCTTTCCATCTCCTTAATAATTGCTGACATTTTTATAGCACATTAAGGTTTGCAAAATGTTTTACAAATATTATCTTGCTTGATCTCATTTTATCCTTATAGCAACCCTGGGAGGTAGGTGCTATGATGATCCTCATATCATATATGAGAAAGTTGAGGTAGACAGAGGGGAAATGATTTACCCAGGATCTCGTATTTAGTCTGTGGCAGGATTTGGACTCAGGTCTAGTGCTCTATCCACTATACCTCCATTTTTCCTCAACTGTACCCTTGCTCACATTGTCCCTGTCTCTCTCTAGCTATCTACTTAGAGTCCTGACACCATTGTGGTTAGAGAGCTGACCTCAAAGCCAAGAAGACTTGAGTTCAAGCTCCATCTCTGATCTACCTCTTTCTGTGTGTTCCAGAGCAAGTCATTTATGTACTCAGAATTCTACATGGATCTCTAAGGCAAGAAGTTGCTGACCTTCATAGAGGGACTATCCTCACCCAGGAGTTCAACCCCTTATCAATGAAATCACAGATCTAATTCCTATCACTGAATATTATATATCTTGGACAGATACTATGATTGAGAAGATTGGGCTAGATCACATTTTGGAAACTGAGATATGCTTTCAATGACTCTGTATTGTTTTGTTGTTGTTGAGTCATTTCAGTGGTGTTCAAGTCTTCATGACCCCATTTGGGGTTTTCTTGGCAGAGATACTACAGTAGTTTGCCATTTCCTTCTTCATCTCGTTTTACTGATGAGGAAACTAAGACAGGGCTAAGGGACTTGACCAGGCTCTACAGCTAGTAAGTGTCTAAGGTTAGATTGGAACTTAGTTCTTCCTGACTTCAGGCCCAGCTTCTTCATGAGCTGCCATCTTTGTTCTACACTGATGAAATCATACAGCTAACACAGTATGGAGTGTCTTGTTTGGAAGTTATAGTTGGATGATGAGATGTATCCAGTTAAATTTCTCTGTCTTAGATTCAGCCCTTCATTCCAGCCTGTCAAGAGAGATCTCACTGGATTCAAAATCTGTTTCCTCTCCTAGCTTGGTGTTACTTTCAATTCTGGTGGATATCTTCTATGTATGCCTTCATCCTCATCAGTGATAAACTGAGGCAGCTGGGTGTCCCAGAGGATAGAGTACAACCCATGCAGTCAGGAAGACCTGAGTTTGAATCCTGCCTCACATACTTATCAGCTGGGTGACCCTGGGAAAATCAGCTAAGCTTTCTTAGAATCTGCATCCACATCTGTAAAAAATGGGGATGTTCTACCTATCTACATCTACCTCACAGGGTTGTTGTGAAAATCAAATGAAATAATATGTAAAAAGTACTTTGAAAACCTTCAAGTTGTTATTACCATTCACTATAAACTGAGGATAATAATCTTACATACCTCCCAGGGTTGTTGGGGGAATAAAATGAGATAATCTTTTTACAAATCTTAAAACACTATAAAAATGCTAGCTATTATTATTTATTACCATTATTGATTTTTAACATTACAGAGCCAATGACAGATCAATCAGTCAATGTCAATTAAGGATTTACTACCAGTCAGGCAAGGTGTTAAATACTAGGGATACAAAAAGAGGCAAAAGATAATCCCTGCACTCAAGGAGTTTACAGTCTAATGGGGAGATGATGTACAAACAAAATGCAAACAAACAATCTACATACAAGATAAATAGGAAATAATTAACAGAGAAAGCAATAGTTGAGAGGAGTTGGGAAAGGGTAACCATGAAAGATAGGATTTTAGTTGAGATTTAAAGGAAGCCAGAGTACTCTTAGAGTAATTTTGTGGCTCCTAATGGATAGCTGCACGATATAAGTTAAGATGCGATACAGATAGTCAATGTACAACTGAACTTGTCCTAACCTGATTATTATTGAAAAGAGGGCAGCTATGTGGTGCAGTGCATAGAATGCTGGGCCTGGATTCAGGATTTGTGAGTTCAAATCTGGCCTGAGACATTTCCTAGCTGTGTGACCCTGGGCAAGTTTCTTGACCCTGTTTGCCTCAGTTTCCTCATCTGTAAAATAAGCTGGAGAAGGAAATGGCAAACCACTTCAGGATCCTTGCCAAGAAAACCAAACTCAAATGGGTCACAGAGTCAGAGACAACTGAAATGACTAAACAACATTGTTGAAAAGATTCAGTTGATGGTGGGGAAAGGGTATGACAGAAGCTCTTAGCAGCAACAAAGTCCAGGAAAGGAGGTGCTCACTGATCTTACTAAGCTTCTCACCAATTCATGCTTGGCTGGATTTTGGATGAATACCAGAAAATGTACAGCTTTTCTCAAATGTTTCAGCATGGAAGTTGTTGGCCTATATATGTACTAACATGTCCCAGCTGAGAAAATAAGGGGTATTGGTGGAGTAAGGAGAACTGATTGAAAAGGAGTCCTCTGGATAGAAGAGATGTCCCAGAATTTGTCAACAGTGTAATACAGACTTTCACGGAGCTCAATTTTCCCAGACTCCCCCTCCTGAACTGAAAACGGTTTCCATTTGTCCCTTCCTCCAGGGCAAATGAAGAGACACTCTGACAACCATCCTGCGGTTTTCTTCTGCTTGATATTTTGTGTATAGTTAGGACTTGGAGTATTTGTTGCTCCAAACCCTTCCCTTTTTCTCCACACTTGCCAATTACTTTGGAAAAAAATATTAAGTTTTAGTTTTCAATATTCACTTCTATAAGATTTTGAGCTCCAAATTTTATTCCTCTCCCTACTCCAAGACAACAGACAATCTGATATATTGCCTATTACTCTTGAGGGTTCCACCATCCTCCCAGTCAACTCAGGTTCCTTAGGCTTACATGCTTGGTGTCATCTTAGACAACTCCTCATTCTTTCATGCTTCCCATATCTAGTTTGTTGCCAAATCCTGCTGTGTCTAGTTTCACAACATCTCTTATATACAGCTTGTTCTCTCCATTCACACAACTACTCCTCTAGTTCAGGTGCTTATCACCTCATACCTAGACTACTGCAACAGGTGGGTCTGCCTGCCTTGGAGTCTCTCCCCACTTCAATCCATCCTCCATTCAGCTGTCAGATTCATTTTCCCAAAGCAAAGGTAAGACCATGTCACTCTTGCCCTCTCATCATTGAGCTCCAGGGGCTTTCTTTAACCTTCAGGATCAAAGGTAAAGTCCTCTGTTGAGTATTTAAAACTCTTCATAACCTGGCCTCTTCCTGTCTTCTCAGGCTCCTCCTTACATTTGACTCACCTACATATATAAGATCCATCTACTTTGGACTTTGAGTTCCTTGGATACAACACTGGTCCCTGTATCTATTCCTTTACACTGACTACTCCCCATTCCCAGAATGCTCTACTCCATTACCTTCAGCTCTTAATTTTCCTGGTTTCCTTCAAGACAGCTCAACTTTCATATTCTATTGGAGGTCTTCCCCAGTCCCCCACTTGCTAGGAGTTTTTTCTCTCAGAGTACCTTCCATACATACCGGGTATTTGTATGTAGTTCCCCCTCTCTCCTATTAGAATAAAAGCTCTTCGACGACAGCCTACCGTGTTCTTGCCTTTATTTATATCTCCAGCACTTAGCATTTCTACCTTCCTTAATAAATGCTTGTTGTCTGACTCATAGTCTGAAACTGTATCTTTAGCTTTAAGTTTTAAGTCTTGCTGGAAATCTTGCAACTTCTTTTGGTTCCTCTTCATTGTAAAATTTTTTTCCTTTCATTTTGGATAATTTGATTTTCTTTTTCTGTGGAATGCTATAGAGAGGATCCATTTAGTTAATGGTTGGTGCATTTTGTTGAACAAATTAAAAAAAAAAACAAATGAGTATTATTCATCATTTCATCATGCTTTTTTGTTTCAGTTGTTGATTTCCAGAATTTTTATTTTTGTGTTTAGCTAAGTAGTTGGAGGTTAAGATTTTTATTTTCTAGTTTTTTTAAAAGTGCATGTTCAGTTTGTTTATCTCTTTTTTCTCTTTTTGTTGATGCAAGTATTTAGGGATATATATTTTCCTTTGAGGATTGCTTTGGCTACATCCCATAAGGGTTGGTATGCTGTCTGATTATTGTTATTTTCTTTAATTCAATAATTGATTGTGTCTATGATTTGTTCTTTGACCCATTCCTTCTTTGGGATTGCATTATTTAGTCTCAATCTGCCAGCATCCTTTCTCAGATTTCCCTTGATTCTAATTTTTGTTGTGTTGGGGTTGGTAAGGATATGCTTAATACTTTTGCCTTTCTGAGTTTGTTTCTGAGTTTCTTATGACCTGGCATGAAGTCATGATGTGTAAAAATACAGTATAGGGTTTAAAAATGGATACTGCCTGAGTTGCTTGAAACTGGGACAATTTTTGAGAACAGCAGAATACTCATGTTAGAAGACAGAGAAATATCCTTGTTTTGAACAAAACCCTCCCTTTCCTCCACTCACTTGACCCAGATGGAGTTGGGTTGGAAAGTGGTCCCTAGAGGAGGCGTCTGATAGTTGGGAGAATAAGTAGAAAGCTTTGAAAATGTTTACGGAGCATTATTTTGGGATTACAGTATTGTAAATGTTTATTTGATTTAGGGGATTATCAACTTTTCTTTGGAGATGCTTACACCAGGGAGGGTAAGAGCTGAGAATATGACCAGTGTCAATCTGGAGAAATGCAAGCTAGAATTCCCTCATGGAGCTCTTTTCTGGACCCCTCAGCACATTAGAGGAGGTAGTAGATCCTTGCTGTCTTGATATCTTTGCATTGCCAATATAGATACCTCCTTCTAAGGGTCGGGCCCTGACTGGAGGAGCAGGTAAACAAGTGAGAGAGGGAGAAATTTGGACCCAAAGGAGAGAGGTCACATTGTGAAGAGTAACTGATACTCCTCTGGCTGTGTTACAGAGATCATTAAAAAGGACCTTAGGGGGCATCTAGTATAGCCCTCTTATTTTACAGATGAGAAAACTCAGACCTTGAGAGTTTCAGTGATTTGCCCAAGATAACATAGTCAGTATCAGAGCTGGAATTTGCACCAACGTCTTTTGATTCTAAACTCTGGGCTCTTTTCACTAGGCTGTGCTGCTTTCTTAATTTCCTAGCTTATACTGCCTTTGGTATCTCCAGGATGTGGCATGTCTCTTCTTAAGCCTGTATTTTTATTTCTTGGTACATCCACTTCTGTCCCTGTCTCTTGGGCCCTCCCTAGCTTTACCTCTCTATCTCCCTGCACATCTCTGTCCACCCAAATCTGCAACCTCTCACTTGGTTGCAGTTTTCAGATGATGTAATATTTTCTGCTCTGGCTCCAGCCGCTGCAGAGGTTTCAGACAATTATCAGGGTCATTTTTCTGTCTGTCTAGTTTCAGTACAAACAGAAGACATTTTTGAGGCATTGCCAAAAATAATCATTTTGATCATGGCCTTGGAAGACAGAGGCAAGAAAACCATTTGGAGATGATGTTTAATCTGTCCCAGGGGCCTATCATTTTTGGAACTGTTTTACTTGCTCTGATTAAAATCATCTCAATCAGTATAAGAAAATAAATGAAACTCTTTGGAAGTCTAAAGGGTTAATGGTGGGTAGCAACTGCTAAAGAGGTAAATGGGAGGCTCAGGTCTGTGTGAACCTTTATCAGGAGGCATCTACTATGAAGAAGAGGGTGCTATGAATATCACTGAAGTGATTGCACCTGGCTCTGAGTACCATCTGCAACTGACCATAACTCTGGCTCTTTTGGAAAAGACCATTTGTACAATGAGGGGGGATAGACTAGCTGACCACTGAGGTCCCTTTCAACTCTGACTCCACGAATGTAGGAGGGTGAGAAACTTCTTGTCTCTCAGCCTTAGTTTCTTTCTCTGTAAAATGAGGAGCTTGATTAGATAACCTCTAAAGGCCTTTCTGGCTCTGCCTCTTTGAACGTATGACTTTTGCCTACTCTGTCTATCACTTCTCTGGTACTCAGTTTCCTCATCTGAACAACAAGAAGGTTGGACTAATTGACCTCTAATGTTCATTCCAAATCTAAGCTCTTGTAAGTCTGGGAATCTATGAATGGGGGAACACAGCTGTCTAATAGAGATCCTAGATAACTGCCCTGACTCATGCCTCCCCACTTACCACTTACTCACTATACTTGTTTGGCAGGCCTGACAAATGATTCTCTAGGAAGGACCTCAAGACACACAGCCTTTAAGCAGATCTTGGTTGAAACTGCTCACAGGATCATGGATTATCAGCTACAAGGGGTCTTAGGAGGTCTTCTAGTTCAATTCCCTCATTTTATTTTACAAATGAATAAACTGAGGCTTAGAAGGTAGCAGATGGCAGAGCTGACATTCACATCCAGGAAGAACATCATGCTGTCTTACCTTCTTTATGTGGAGAGGCAGATGACATGGTAGAGTGGAAAAAATTTGGAGTTAGAAATTCTGGGTTCAAATCCTTGCTCTGCTAATTCCTACCTGTGTCATCCATGGACAAGACACTTTACTTCTCAGGTCTGAGTTTCCTCATCTACAAAATGGAAAGAGGGAAGGAGTGAATTAGGTGAACTCTAAGGCTCCTTCTGTCTCTAAATCTAGAAAAATATAAAGCAAAAGATCCATTTTTACAGTCACACAATTGAGTTGAAGGTAAAAGATTTTGCTGTGTTTCTAGTCAATAGATTTAAAAAAATATCAGAATTAGTTGAAGGGACCTCATTTTCTTCCAACAAGTAATTGTGAACGAATATGTAAGAATCATCCAAAATACCATGATAAATATGACCATAGAGAGAATTGTTCCATGATGCTCTGATAATTAACATTAAATATGTCAGATAGCTGGGAGATTGTGTCTTCACCAAAGGTGATTATCACTGTCATGGAAGATAGTCTGGTCAAGGTCCAAATGAAGCTCCAGATACCCTGTAGAGTCCTCATAGTTATTTCTTTGTAGATGCTAGAGGAGTGGGGAGCATAGTAGGGCTCATTCACTAACTCTTCATTGAACTCAGGAGAAGATAGATGGCGCTGGGGTCCCACCTGAGCCAATGGACCTCTAACCTTGTCCTTACCAGGAGGCTAAAAATGGAGAATTGTCTTTCCTACTTTAATGCATCTTAACAGAATAAGTGAAAATATCATAAAAGATAGGGAATCATGCAATGGTTGCATATTTTGGCATGCACATTTATTACAAACATCTCCATCCTAGAGGTTATGGGAAAATTCTCCATTGGCAGTGTTTTCTTAGCTCCTCACATGGGACTGTGGCTTTGCCCCTTTCTCACTCACTCAGGCAGGCCTCTCCAGTGGCAGTTACTATTTAGGCCAGAAAGCTGGTTGAGGGTGGGGGTGGGGTGGGGTGGACTGGGATCCTTCCCTTTCCCTTCCCTCCCCTCCCACCCCCTCCTGTAGGAAAAAGCAGCCAGTGAGACTTTGTCTTCCTTCTCCAGTGAGAAGTAGGTCAGCAGCAGCCTCTGTAGAAAGATGGGAGAGGAGCAGGAAGACTGAGGATGGAGCCCAGAGATCTCTGAACCAGTTCCGGAGCTGGCTTGTTGCAGCCTTGATGGTATTGGACATTCCAGTCCTATCCAAGCACCATTTCACTTTGGACCTTCTGATGCAGTGCATAGTCCTATCCACATGAGGACTTGGGCTTGAATTCTCCTTCTTTGACTGGTTTTGCTCCTTTGTAGTTTGAAAAAACCTTTGACATTCATTTCAGCTCTGGTATTTTGTGGCTAACCATGGAACAGAACCAGTACTGTAGCTTTGTAACAATGAAGTAATCAATCAACAAGCACTTATTAAGCATGCTAGGCTCTGGGATAGGCACCAGGGATACAAAAAGGGAAGAAACAGTCATTTCCTTCAAGAAGTGTATATTCTAGAAGGGCAGAAATGATCAGTAAGGCAATGAAAATAATATCAGCACACATTCCCGAATAAAGAAGGAATAAGCTTTTATGAAGTGCCTACTATGTGCCAGGCACCGTCCTAAGTGTTTTACAAATATTATCTTGTAATCTTCACATCAATCCTCTGGGCATAGGAGCTATTCTTATCTCTATTTTACAGTTGAGGAAATCGAGGCAGACAGAGCTGAAATGACTCGTCCAGCATCACACAGCATAGTGTAATGAGGCCAAATTTGAACTCGGGTACAAATGAAGAGTATCTTTCCATTTTCAAACTCAAGACTTCAGTAATGAAGTTATGGCATGCTCATTCTCTTTGCCTCTCCCTTCTCTCCCTCTTCTCTCTCTCTCTCTTTCTCTCTGTCTTTCCCTTTCCCTCTCTCTCTTTCTCTGTCTCCCTCCCAATCTCTGTTCCTCCCTTTCTCTCTGTCTCCCCCTCTCACTCTCTTTCTCTGTCTTCGCTTCTCCCAATGTCTGTCCCTCCCTCTCTTTCTGCCTCATTCTGTTTCTGTGTCTGTGTCTCTCTCTCTAGCTGGAATTTACTCTTGGGTTCATACCAGTTCAAAGCTTTTGATGAAGGGCTGAGTCAATGTCTAGGATCATCCTGTTCTCTTCGTGGCTTCACGTGGTTCCCAGTTCAGTGTTCCTGTAGTCTTCCTATGGGTCCAGGCTTCATTTGCTTTAGGTGTTGCCTTCATGGTCATTTTCATTCATTGGCCCCAGGGACTTAGAGGCCAGTCACCCCTGCTCTGGCTGATGTCAGAGGCATAGAAGGTGACTCAACATTAATTTTTCCACCTGCTAGCCCATACCTGAAACTTCTTTGACAGGAAACAAAGCTTTTTAAAACAGGTAAAACTTGGAATGCAAACCCCCTAGGGAATGAATGAATA
Organism: Notamacropus eugenii; assembly: GCF_028372415.1. Taxonomy (NCBI): domain Eukaryota; kingdom Metazoa; phylum Chordata; class Mammalia; order Diprotodontia; family Macropodidae; genus Notamacropus; species Notamacropus eugenii. The sequence continues at coordinate 248,729,537 of NC_092872.1, read as the reverse complement.
AAAAAAGCATTTATTAAGTGTTTGCCATGTACATAGTACTGTACTTAGGACTTAGCATAAACAACTAGAAAACAACACAGTCTGTACTCTCAAAGGGTTCACTCTCTAATGGACAAAACAACATCCATAAGAGATTTTAGCTGCAAATCAAATGGAAAGGCCCAGTGTTCTTGGGATGCAAAGTATAAGGTAATGCATCTTTCTGAATCTTTTCTATGAATTTTGAACTCCATGTTTGATGATGTGGAGGATTCAGTGGAGAGAATTTTCTTTTCTGGGTTTTTTGGTAGCTATAGCTGCTGAGGAGGCAGGGGCTACATCGGCTGTAAAAGCGCTGGTCAGCTCACATTAAGCAGCAAGGTGGTGAAGTGGACAGTGTTGAGCTTGTAGTCAGGAAGACCTGAGTTCAAATCCTGTCTTAAACTCTTACCTGTATGACATTAGGCAAATGACCTTACCTCGCTAAGCCTCAATTTCCTCATTTGTAAGATGGCAATAACAAGGTTGTTGTGAGGATAAAATGAAATAGCCTATTTAAAGCCCTTTTCAGGTATGAAATCAATATAAAATACTCATATTACATCATTATATAGTAATATAATCATTATATAAATGCTTACCTTCTATTACCTACCTATTACCTTCTAAAGGCTTCCTGGATGATAGTGGTGGGGGCTGGGCTGAAGGGAAGTCTGGTAGTTCGGGGATGGGAGTGGCTCTCTGCTCTTCCTAGGGCCACTACGTTCAGAGTCCTGAGCAAGCAACATCTCAGTAATGTCCATCCCTAGCATAAGTCATTGACATTAAGGTGTGAGGGACCATTATCAGTTCTCTTCATGAAGTCAGGTTTACATAGAAGGTAATAGGAGATACCTGCAGGACACTGGGTACCCACAGTCAAAGGGAGTACATTGTAAGAGCAATAGGGACAGTGAAGATCCATTTCTTTACTTTTAAAATGCTGTTGAGAGTTGGGAACAATATAGGACTGTAACCCTTAGCTTTCTGCTTCCTGAAATATGTCCATATACTGTTACCTGTGCTGCTGTTACTACTACTCTACCTCTTTCAGTGTATTGTCTTTTGACATTAGTTTCCAAGCTCCTTGAGGGCAGGGGCTATTAGTTATAATTATTACAATAATTGTCATTCATAAATAATAGTAATAACTCCAATTCCTATAGTATGTTGAGGTTTACAAAGTACTTGCCCCACAACAGTCATGTGATGTAGGTGGCATAAATATTCTCATCCCCATTTTGTACATTAGGAAACAGGGGCTTAGATGAATGAAACATATTACTCATAGCCACACCCCTAGTTAGTGTCATATCTTGGAAATGAACACAGGAATCCTGCCTTAGAATCTGCATGCTTTCTGTGATGCTGTTCTGCCTCTTAATTCAGGAAATATTTACTGGACACCTACTATGCTCAAGGCACTGTGCCAGGCTCTGCAGGGGCTGCAAAGAAGAACCAGTCACTCAGTAAGCATTAAGCACTTAATATGCATTAGGCATTTTGGTACAAATACAATGATCATTGCTGCAAAGAGTTTAAAGGACATGAATCCTTAGTTGTTTGTGGTACAGTAGAAAGGAGAACTGGATTTGGAATCAGAGGGACTTGAGTTCAAATTTTGCCACTGTCATCTATTGCTTATGTGACTTTGGGCAAGTCCCCTCACCCATCTGGGCCTCATCAACTCATATTCAGTTTCCTCAACTGTAAAATGAAGGAGCTGGACTAAATGACCTCAAAGGTCCAGCTCTTAATCGCTAATCCTGCCCTCATGAAGTTTATAGTCTATATTCATTAGGAGTTTGTCCTTTGGAAAATTGGCCCTTGAAAAATAATGTCTCAAGGGTGTGACTCTTCTGCATTTCACTTATTCATTAAACTATGATTAAGCACCTACTATGTGTAGCTTGCAAGGCACTTAGAATCACCCCTGGGTCAAAAGCATTGAAGAGACAGGAAAGCTATTGTGGTATTAGTTTGATAATATGTTTTGGTCAATGTTTTTATTATGATTAGGAAGAGAGAGAGAGAGAGAGAGAGAGAGAGAGAGAGAGAGAGAGAGAGAGAGAGAGAGAGAGAGAAAGAGAGAGAGAAAGAGAGAGAGAGGATTTCAACATTTCAACTCAGGTTATTTGACTCCAAAACCAGGACTGTTTCCATTATACCATATTGCTTCTCACTTCCCTTTCAGGGTCTCAGTGTTCCCATCTGTAAAATGAACTGGTTGAACTAGGTCTCCAGCAGTTCTTGGTTTTATGAGTTGCCACCTTCATGGCTTTATAGTGGGCATGCTTTACTAGGAGGATAATGGGTTGGTGTTCAAATGCTCTGGACTTCTGGTTTCCTCATTGTGTCTCTTAAGGTATTAGTTGTTTAATTGCCAAACAAAAAGACCCCAAGAGCTGGAGAAGAGGAAGAGAAGCTTGTAGGGGTCCGGGCACTCAGGCAATAATAACATCCTGAAGCATCACAGCTGGTTCTCTCTTGTGGCCTTGGCTCTTCCTATTCCACATTCCATCATCCCAGAAACCAATGCCCTTGCTAATGCTGTGGATGACAAGGGAAGGCTTTGGCTGCCCTCAACTGATGAACTTTCTGGGAAGCTACCCCAGAATCTGAGCCAGTAGGGTTGCCCTTTAAGCCAAAGTCAATAACTGGGATATAGGTTTTGGAGTTAAAGAGCCAGAGGCAGAAAGTAGTATATGGAGTACACCTAGGGAAAAAAAAGGACAGATTACCAAGTAGGAAATGGCTAGGTGGCTCAGTGGATAGATTGCTGCGCCTGGAGTCAGGAAGACCTGAGTTCAAGTGTGTCATCAGAGATTTACTAGATGTGTGACACTGGACAAGTGACTTAGCCTCTAGTTGCCTTAATTCACTGGGGAAGGAAATGGCAAACCACTCCAGTAGCTTTTCCAAGAAAATCCCATGGACAGTATGGTCCATGGAGTCATGACGAGAAGGACATGACCTCACTAAACAGTTACAAAGTGGGCTCCCAAGAGATGAGGTCTGGAGTAAGTTCCTTAAGGGCAGGGATATTTCACTTTTTCTTTGTATTTCCAGTGCCCAGCACAGTACCTCGCACACATAGCTGCTCAACAGCTGTTAGATCGGATTGAATTGAACTGAGCTCAGGTCACAGGACTCTGATATTGAGTCAAGTAAGAGGAGGGTGAGTTTTACTCAGTTCTCTAACTTTGGTGCATTTCTGTGGGCATCTGAAGGCTTTTCTGTCTGGCCATGCTTAGCCAGCCCTCTCAGTCAGCTTTTGAGTTCAGCTCAGCTACAAAGAAACTTCATTGCTGCAAGACAATGGTCAACTTCAATTGGTCATAATGTTCTTCTTCCCCTTCCCCATCCTGCTTCTTCAGTTTTAACTCCTTTCTTCACCATTTTCCACCAAATGCTCCCTAAGCCATTAAAATCATCTCCATCGAGGATGTAGAAGGTCAACCATTTTGCACTAAAAAAATCAAAGAATTTTAATGACCTATATAGTACACTCAAAGTGTTTGCCACTGGCATAGAAGGTGTTTTCCTCAGTGAAACCCACAATGATTGTCTGGTCTAGCCATGTACACTCAGAAATCCAATGAGAATATGAAATGCAAATCACTCAGATTAGCAAATGCAATTAGTTGGGCAGTCTTTTGAATTAATTCATCAATTTCTACAGTATATATCAGACAAATAATTATAGCTGATATTTTCTGATGCCTTATATTAAATCTTATCCCCTTCAACTATCACAACAACCCTCTAATGGATGTATCACAGGCAGTATTATTTCCAGCTTATAGATGAATAACCTGAGGCTCTTTAAGGTAGCTGAGTTGCTCAAGGTCATGTAGCTGGTAAATATCAAAGGTGAGATTTGAACTCAAGTCTCTTCAAACACAAGGCACAGTGGAAAGACTGCTGGATTTGGAATTTGGAAGACCTGGATTTGAACTGAACCTCAGACTCTTACTAGCTGTATGATCCTGAGTAAGTTATTTCATCTCTCTGAGCCTCAGTTTTCTCATTTGTAAAAAGGGAGTATATACTACTATTTACCTCATAGAATTGTTCATAGGATCATAGCTTTAGAATTGGAACATCAAGTTCCCTTAATTGTACAGATGTTCAGTGATTTGCTCAGGGTTACATAGTGAGTATCTGAAGTAGAATTTGAATTCAGGTCTTCCTGTGCACTAGCCACTGTGCTACCTATGAGGCTCTAGTGAGACAATATATATAAAGTTATCTGTAAACCTTAAAGCAAATATCTGTGTATTATTAGTTATTATCAATATCATACCACATTGTTTCCTGGGTGACCTTTAGAACTAGAAAGTACCTTACAGACTATTGAATCCAATCCATCATTTTACCAATTAGGAAAAGGAGACAAGGAGAGGCTCAGGGCAGATTAACACAGCTAGGATGTGTTTGAGGAAGGACTTGATGTCAGGTTTTCAGTTTCAGCACCCTGTCTACTACTTTAGACTGTCTCTAACTGGGTTCAGAATTGAGTATAAGGATATCAAGTTGAATTTTGTTGTTGTTGTATAGTTGAGTAGTCATGTCTGACTGTTTGTGACCCCATTTGGGGTTTTCTTGGCAAAGATACTGGAGTGGTTTGCTATCTCCTTCTCCAGATCATTTTACAGATGAGGAAAACAGAGCTGTGACTTGCCCAGGGCCACATAGCTAGTAAATGTCTGAGGCTGGACTTGAACACAGGTTCTCCTGACTCCAGAGCTGGCACTTTATCCATTGCCCCACTTAGATGCCCCTCAGGTTGGATTACATTTGGGAAATTGCATGATGCTGTCAGCTGTCCTACGTTATTCTGATACTTCAAAAACTCATTTCTTTAATGACCAGTTGTTTTTTTCCCCACAGGACACAGAACTGGTTACACAGAACCCCAGAACTCTGCAAGGGCTCCTCAGCGAGATTCAAAGTCATTTTAGAAGAGTTTGACCTAGGCAGGTACATGGGAAGAACAAAGTAGAAACATACTGTTCAGATTATGGTGTGTTGTCTGAGAGATAGCTTGTTGGGTTAGACCACCACTCCCTATATTTGAGACGGACCCTGAAGATGTACCCTGACCTGGCTCAGACTTTGAGAGGAACAAGAGATTGAACTGTATTGAATTTAAACAACTAGACATTGCTTTCATTGATTCTAAGACACCATAAAGCCCATCTTTTTCCTTTTGAATTAAATTTTTTCAATGAAAATTTTTTTTCTATCACATTACCTCATACTCATTGAAAAGGAAAAGAGACCACCAAAACCCTTGTAACAAATGTGTCTAGTCAAGTAAAACAGATTCCTTCATTGGCTGTGTCCAAAAAAATGTGTCTCATTCTGTGCCCCGAGATCATCATTCAGGAGATTGAGACAAACATTAAAGTAGTTATTGCATTGACCAGAATTCTTGTGTTTCTCAAAGTTGTTCATCTTTACAATGTTGTTATTGTACAAACTGTCCTCTCGTCTCTTCTCACTTCACTGTATAGCAATCTTCCCAGATTTCTTTGTCTTTCAGAATCTCTTACAGGATAACAGTATTCCTTTCCCTTCATAATTTGCTCAGTCATTCCCCAATGGATAGGCACACCCTTAGCTTCTATTTCTTTGCTGGTACAATTAGTTTTATACATATGAATCCTTTTACTCTTTCCTCAATCTTTTTGAGTATAGATCTAGTAACTAGTTTTGCTGGCTCCAATGGTATAGATTCAGTTTAATGACTATTTGGGGCTAGTTCTGAATTGCTTTCCAGAATGACTGGAATAATTCACAGCTCTGCCAACCATACATTGATGTTCCTATTTTCCTGTAGCACCTCCGGATTTTGTCATTTTTCCTTTTTGTCAGTTTTGCCAATCTGATGGATGTGAGGTGGAACCTCAGGGTTTCTTTAATTTGCATTTCTCTAATTATTGTTGATGTGGAGCATTTTTCCGCATGGAAAAGCCTATCTTTTCCCCACTAGTATTTTCCCACTGATACTCCCAATCACAGAGCATCACATTTTTTTTTTACAAGAAATCAAAAATTTAAGAAGGAGCAATGGGAAGCCTCATGGTGAGTCCTTGCATAGTGCCAACCAAGACTTGAAGTATGTGGCACAAGATTTGATCAAATAAATATATGGTGGGCTGAATATATGGGTATAAGATATACCCATAAGAACATAAGAGCTGCCATTTACATTACTCTTTAAAATTTGCAGCCTAATATCCACGTACTATCTCATTTAAGTCTGATAGCAATCCTATACGGCATGTTCTATGCATATTTCTGTCTCTATTTTACAGATCAGAAAAGTAAGGTTCAGAGAAATTTAGGGATAGATGTGATGATCATATATCTAATAATGTATGTCACAACCAGGATACACACCAGTTTTTCCCAATTCCAAGACCAGCAGTGTAACTACTCTGCCATGAAGCTGTTCTGGTATCTAAGAAATAATGAAAGACTCAAAGGAAGCCTTAAGTGTGTCAAATGGATTAAAAAATGATTTATAGAAAGATACAGTCAAAAACCATGCAGCATATAAATTTAGTGCTTGGAGGGGTGGACCTTAGAGTACATTTAGTCCGACACTTTCATTTTACAGATGAGAATCTAAAACCCAAAGAAGTTAAGTCAGGATCAAATTGTTAATATCTAAGGTAGCATTTGAAACCCAGGTTTTAAGACAGACAGACAGACCTGTCTTTATGTTTCCAAGACCAGCACTCTGACCAGTAGGCTATAGGTTACATGCAATCTACATCAATAGAAGGGGGTAACCACTCCAGTGAGATCCTAGACCATTGAAGCACAAAATTATCCTCTACCACCATTAGAGTCTTATTCTAATGTTTCTGAGTGGCACAGAGGTAACACACAGTTCTTGAGGCCAGCTTTTGACCAAGTTGGAAACTATTCAAGTATGGACCTATTGATGGATACTAGTTCATCATCTCATCTCCAGTTTAGGTAAGAGCAGAGAAGTTCATCTTTAGATGGTGGCCCCCAAAGGGATGAGTTTTTCAACTAAATCCACTCACCAAGACCATGGGGATAGGTAGTCTGCCTTACTGGAGAGCAAAACCCCAGCAATGGAATCCAGATCTTTGATAGGGATGGATGTGTGGGATTTGAGGTCAGCAACTTCAATGTTTCAAATTAATTGCTTATTTTTAAGCAAGGGAAAGGTAAAAGATTTGACTTACCTGCTTTTAAAATTTAGAAGTAGGAACATAATACTTAATTCACTGAGTATGCATTTTTTAAAATCAACACTACTTGGACATGATCTGCCCAGGAAAGCCTTCCATAAGATTATTAAAGTACTTCTAGGCTCTCTAGGCAGCTCATTAAGTCTTTGGAATTGACCCAAAGTCAGCTCCAACCTCAGAACAACCTAGGCTTTGGCAAAGAAGGCTGGGCTGAGTTTTTGTAGTTCAGGAGTAAAAGGACAAAGGAGGAGCTTGAGTTGGGCTTCCTCCATTCCTGACTTCCTGGGATTCCTCCATCTCTAGTTTACTCTTAGAAGCACTTTTCAATAGTCTGAAGCATCTGCTGAATCTGTCAGACTCTCTCTTTGGCTCCCATAAAGTTTCAGACAAACATCTAATCCTGGAGTGCCTCCAGCTCTGAGCACTTAGAAAGATTTTTTCCCATCACTGAATATCAATTCATTTGTCTCTCTGAAAATCCAGAGTCTGCATCAATTCTGAGGGCTGTTGGAAAAGACAAGATCGTACTATAAACTCTGAGAGAGGGAGTGGGGGAAGAGAGGTGGTAGCCCCACCCCCCAACTCTTCCAGCATACCCTGGGCCAGAGGTAAAGTCTGGGGGAGGTTCTTGGAAGGCAGAGGGGCTTACAGTGGCCTGGGGATCAGAGAGCAGACACAAATGGGCTCTGTGCAGAAGAACCAGAAACAGATTGAATAATAAAGATTTGTAATAGCAGTTTACACGTATATTACATTTCAAGATTTGCAAAATGATCTACATGTGTGTTCTTATTTGGTGCCCACCACTACTCAGTGAAGTGGGTGTTAGTATTGTCTTTTTACAGAGAAGCAGATTGGTGCTCAGGGAGGCATATGACTTGTCCATGATAATGCCAAGAGTTTGAAGGTGAACCTACAATCAAACCCAGGCCTTCTGACCTCCAGCCCAGGGATCTGTGGGTCTGCTGGGCTGATTCTCAAATGGGATGATTGGAGCTAGAAATGGATTCGGTAAGCACTGAGATGCAGCTGCTTTTCTTTTTTCTTCCATTCGTCCTTTTCTCCTCCTCTTCCCCTTGTTCTCCTCCTCTTTCCCCTCCTTCTTTTTCTTCCTCTCCATCATTATTTTCATCACCATTATCACCACTATTCACCCTACCACCACCACTGTCATCATCATTACCAATACTAATACTACTGTGGCATGATTCAGTGTGCAGCACAGAGAGTGTCAGACCTACAGTCAGGAAAAATTGAGTTCAAATCCAGACTAAGACACTTAGAAACTGTGTGATCCTGGGCAAGTTACTAAAATTTTCTCAGCCTTAGTTTGCTCATTTGTAAAATGGGATTGCAATAGCAGTTACTCCCAGGGGTGTTGTGAGGATAGACTGGCATAAAATTGTAAAGAACCTTGCAAACTTTAGAGTGTTATATAAGTATTTTTGTTTTTATTATACATCAGCTTCAAGAGCTTCTCCCACCTAGACTATAGTTAGTGTTCCTGTATCCATAAGAGACAAAAATCTTGGACAGTTTCAGTTTAATAGTCAGTCATTCTTTGAGGAGTCTGTGAGGAGATTAGGAATTTAAAATCGTTTTGGAGAGGGAGTTAAATCTATCTCAAAAAAACCTGAGAAAACAGAAAGAAAAGTTCAAACCCTGTTATAATAATAATTGTCAGTATTATTAATACTGAGAAGTATTGCTTCAACCAACCAACAATCAATCACTGATTGATCGAAATCAATCAATTTTCTACCATGTGCCAGTTATAGTGCTACTAGTACAAAGAATGAAACAATCCTAACTGGAGAGGAACTTTGATAAATACTCATTGATTTACTGAACAAATGCTAAACAATTCCCCCAATTCCATCTAGACTGATGTTTTTCTATTTAATTATCACATGGACACTTACAGTGGCATTTCAAGTGGAAGACAAGGGAGATACTTAGGGACCTAAGATAGGCAAAGTTCTTGTTTTCAAAAGAGGGAAGAGAATAAATTTTGGGCATGTCAGGGAGCTTGACTTTTGAGTCCCACAAATTCTAGAGGATGTGATTTGAGATAGTTAGTGACTATCTTAAAAAGAGAGCAATGATCACAAAGAGCCAGCAGGCTTCATCAAGAGCTGACTGTGCGAAAGTTACCTTATTCCCTCTCCCCCACATGGGGTTACCAAATGGACAGAGCATAGGAATAATGAAGTTATATAGCATTTCAGCAAGTTACATTCTTATGGACAACATGGTGACATGTGGGCCACATAACAGCCTTATTAGACAAATTCAGAATTGGTTGAATGGCTAGATCAAAAGAGCACTTGTTGATGGTTCAGTGTCAACTTGATGAGAGGTCTCCAGTAGGCTGCCCCAGGGCTTTGTGCTTGTTGACCTTCTACTGTTTGAAATTGTCATCAGCAATTTGAATAAAGACATGGATGACACATTCATTCAATTTGCTGATGACACCAAGCTTCAGGGCTAGCTAGCACACCAGATGTCAGCGTCAAGATCTTGAAAGACTAGGCAGGGGTGGGGAACCTGCACCCTCAAGGTCACATACAGCCCTCTAGGTCCTCAAGTGTGGCCCTTTGATTAAATCCAAACTTCACAGAATAAATTCCATTAATAAAAGGATTTGTTCTGTAAAACTTGGACTCACTCAAAAGCTACATGTGGCCTTGAGGTCCCAGGTTCCCAACCCTTGGACTAGAGCATTGGGCTGTATCTAATAAGATGTAATTTATTGACCTTCAATATAGTCTTTTGTTTGGGTACCAAAAACAACCCAATGTCATAAGTACAAGATGGGGTAGATATAATTAGGCAGCAATTAAAAGAAAATACCAGGAGTTTTAGTGAATTGTAGGTTCAATAGATTGACTATGCTGTATGTGCTGTGGAGGCTAATAATAATAATAATAATGTTTATATAGGACTACAACGCTTGCAAACTATTTTATATATATTATCTTATAAATGCTCACAACCACCCTAGCAGGGAGGTGTTATGATGATCCCTATTTTACATATGAGGAAACTGAGTCACAGAGCAGTTAAATGACATAGCTAAATGAGTATCTGAGGCAGGATTTGAATTCAGGTCTTCATGGCTCCAAGTCCAACATTACCCACTTGCCACTTGGGAGAATTTAGCCAAAAAAAAAATAAATTTCTTCTTGGGTGGTGTACTATGGATTCCAGGAATAAGGAGGTGATAACCTCACTACTCTCTACCATAGTCAGTATGTACCTGGGCTATTGTATTCAGTTCTGGGTGATTCCATTCAGAGAAAGACAACTAGAATAGTGAAGAGCCATGGGTCCTTATGACAAAGATATGAAGGAATTAGGGAGAGGTATCCTGGAGAAGGGAATCCTCAGGGAGGAAAGAATCAATGCAAATATTTGAAGGGTTGTCCTGTGGAAGAGATATTAGTCTTGTTTTGTCTGGACCTAGAAGACATAAACAAGGAATGGTTAGAAGCTTCAGAGAGGAAAATTTAATTGGAGGTATTCATTAGGGTGAAATATGTTGCCTTGGGAGGTGGTTTGCTTCTGCCATGGGAGGTTATCAAGCCAAGATTATATGACTCTGTTAGGAATGATGTAGTGCAGTTTCATTTTTTAGTTATAGATTGGAGCACATGACTACTAATGGTCTCTTCATCTCAAAATTCTGTAATTCTTTGAATAATGGGTCCAATTATAGCACTGGTGTCTATGAGAGGCATCATGGGTAGGTCTTATTGTAAGGAAGACCTGGGTTGGGGGTTCATCCTGGATGTGTGCCTCTGGTAAGTCTCCTTCCTAACTTATTGGCTTGACGCCTTTATGCATCTCTCCAGGACAAGTTCACATCGGCATTTGTGAGAGGGGTGTTCTCACCTGGAGTGCCCTCCATGGATGAAATCAGATCAAAACAATTCATACACAGACATATATAAAGGGTACCTCAAAAGTCAGTGCAATTTTAATGGATTAAAGCTATTAAACAGTACTAAGACTTTTGGAACACCACACACACACACACACACACACACACACACACACACATGCTCACTCACTCACTGAATTCAAATCCTGCCTCAGATACTCATTTAGCTATGTCATTTAACTGCTCTGTGACTCAGTTTCCTCATATGTAAAATAGGGATCATCATAACACCTCCCTGCTAGGGTGGTTGTGAGCATTTATAAGATAATATATATAAAATAGTTTGCAAGCGTTGTAGTCCTATATAAACATATAAGCACTGAATGCTAGTAATAGCAGCAAATATCATTTATATAGTTCTTTAGATTTAAAATTGTTTTCTGAAGTGACCCATTCCTGTGAAGTAAGTGGTGATAATATGATTATCCTCATTTTATAGATGAAGGAACTGAGGCTCAGTGAAATTAAATGACTCATTCAAAGTTACTCAGCTAGTGAATGGTGTAAACAGAGTTCCATTCTAACTCTTCTGGCTTCTAATCTAGGGCTTTTCCCATTACACTGCACTGTCCATACAAATATAAGGTACTAATAATATAGCAGACAGCTAGGTGGCGCCATAGTGCATAGAACACGGGCCAGGATTCAGGAAGACTCATCTTGAGTTCAAATCCAGCCTCAGACACTTACTAACTTACTAACTGGGCAAGTCATTTAACCTTGTTTGCCTCAGTTTCCTCATCTGTAAAACAAGCTGGAGAAGCAAATGGCAAACCACCTCAGTATCTCTGCCAAAAAAACCCCAAATGGGGTCACAAAGAGTTGGACACAGCAGAAATGACTGAACAGCAATGGTAACAAAAGTAGGACATCACACACATACATGGATAGTAGGACCATTAAGTTACAGATATGGAGTGATTTGAGATGCTCTGAAAGGTGCCACCTTCCCACAAATTTATTTCCACTGGTTTGTTACTGGGTCTAATATTCCTACCATAGTCCCTCTTTTTAGGCAAAAGCATGGTCTCTAGTAGGACTTTTAAAATGCAACTGTTACCTGGGAAGCAAGACACATGAACATATCAGCACCCAACATAGTAGTGCAGAACAGAAGGGGACAAAGACAGTTGATGGGGATAGGAATCCCTCCTCCCTCCAATTTATAGGAGGTTAGAATAGGCTCCAAGCATAGGATGCTACTGAGGAGGCAAGGGGGAAGGTGAGGCTAGAGACAAAGCAGATAGAAAGATCTTGAATGGAAAGGGGGAAGGCAAACTTCTCTTATTGGATCATTCTGCCCAAAGCAGGCACTCTTTGGTTTGGCTACTTGTGATGATTTGGTTTGGATACTTGTGATCTCCTGTGTAGGCATGCTGTGGTTCTTTCGTGGTGGTGGAATTTCTGCAACCTCCCACTTTGCCCAGTGGATAAAATAAACACATGACTAGGAGGTAGAAGGCCTAGGTTCTATGTCAGATTGTGGAATTCAAATATGAGGACCAGTCATACAACTCCTCTCACAAATCACATAAAACCTTGAATTTCTTTCCTTTATTTTCCTCCCTCCCTCCCTCCCTCCCTTCCTTCCTTCCTTCCTTCCTTCCTTCCTTCCTTCCTTCCTTCCTTCCTTCCTTCCTTCCTTCCTTCCTTCCTTCCTTCCTCCTTCCCCTACTACCTTCCTCCCTATCAAGAACAGGATTTGGAATGGGAGTGGTATGGGTAATTATGTACTGGGCATGACATGAAAATTTAGTACCAAGGTGTCAAAGAATGTTCCAAAGGTTCAGGTAACATTGATTTAGAGTTGAAAGGGATCTTGAGAGATCAGCTAATCCATGTAAAAAGATCAATCTAGCCCAGTCTATTGTAGAGAGAATTCTTTTTGGACCATATGGTCTCTGAGGTCCCTCCCACCTGAGAATGTCTGTCGCTCTTTGATTCTTGTGGGGCTGAGGAGGGGTTGAGGTGATATTTGGTAATGCTAGCACCAGTGACCTGAGTTCAAAAAAAAGGCTACCACCTGGGAATGGAACCTGCAGTCTCTAAGATCTCTTCTGGTTTAAAGTTCTTTGTTTTAGCATCTATAATATCTAAGGATCAAGAGGTAGAGCTTTGGCAGGCCTGGCTCTATTTACATTTCAATGAAGTTCAGGCACTCCTACTAAGTCCTTTTCCATGTAGTTACTTTATTAAAAATTCTTTTCTCTGTAGTTACTTCCATACATTAAATCGCTGTGATTTCTTCCATGTGAGGTCCTCCGTCCACTGATGCAGGTTACAGTCTCTTTGTCCTTGTTACACTGTCTTCGTGGGTTGCTTTGGCCAAACCTTCATGCCCTAATGAGTGATGAGCTGATCTGAACTTAGCTAGGTTGTTCCTAACGCCATATAAGGTCAGTTAGTGGTACAGAGAGCTTGCCCTGAAGCCTGTTCCAGCTTGGAAGCTCCTCCTACAGTCTAGAGCAGAACTGTCCTAGCTTCATCCTTGAGAACTCAGGGTCACCTCCATGAGGGGCCATCAGAGACTTTAGTGGAAATTCCCTGTCATTCATCCCAGTTAACACTGCCAAAAGCCTGGGAGCTTGTTTCATGTGGTAAGGCAGGAGTAGGGGAAACTTGCCTTCCTTTCTGCAGTGGATATGTGGAAAGAACCCAAGTGGGAAAGCAGAGGTGGTAGAAGAATTCTAGAGGTCCACTCCTGGGCTGGAGGCTCAGGGGAGAGAAGACATCATGACCCAGGAATCCTTGATGGAGGCATAGGTTTAGCACTGGAGAAAGGTCTAATACATAATGTGTTTCTTTCCTATCTGCATAAAGCTGCTTACGGAAGTATCATGATCTTTTTGGGGCTACTGATGTCTACACTGAATAGTCCAAATCTGTGCTAGAACCTCACTGGCATGTAGGTCTTTTTTTGTCTATATCATTAAAAAGACAAACAAAATTCCTGTTCATTAGGAACCAGTAGGATTTAAAATGAAGAGTTCCTTAGAGACCATAGATTCCAACTATCTTGTTTCATAGGTGAGGAAATTGAGTAATTTGCCCAAGATCAGAAGGTAATAAGTGGCAGGGACAGGTTTTGAATTCACCACTGAGCTGTAATTGTCTGTGGTGCCTAAAAGAACTGTTTGTTCTTATTTATGGAAAGCAGTGACGATCGCTAAACAAATTCTTCTTTCTGAGTCTTAACATCCTCCAATTTCATTCATTTCCATTCAATAAGTATTTATTAGGTGTTTATTATATGCTAGGTGCTGTATTAGGAACCAGAGATACAGACAAGAAAAGGAGAATTTCTACCCACAAGGAACTTATACTCTACTGGAAGGAAAAGACAACTATCTAGTTACATACAAAATATATATGTAATCCACAAATACATATGTAATATACAAAATATATATGTAATACCCTTTCTGGGCTCCCACTCCCCTCAGATGGTGGTTGGTTACCTCAGGGTTTTAGGTTTAAACCTGAAGAGTTGAGGCTTCTAGCCCTGGAGCTTCTGAACTCCCAGTCAGTGTGCTCTCTGTTATCAATCAGCTAGTAGAATTTGATTTGATTTTAGAAAAGAGGATTTACTGAGAAGGTATAAACTGAACAGAAGTTTTAAAACAATCTAGAATCTCCCCTTGTCCACACAGTGTCCTTTGGGAGAGCGGATTGTCACTTAAAGGATAATGGTGGTGAGATACATGGAGAGAACTCATATGGCTATGGTTTACTGACTGAATCCTGGCCCTTGTTCTTTTCTCATTTTGAGAAACTCCTTATGAAATTCCTGTTAGGTATAGCCAGCTCTTTGCTGGGTTCTAAGGATTCTTGCCTTTCTAGAGTACATAGAAAGTACTCTCCATTATGAGCAAGTCACAATCCTAGAAGTTGCCACTATCCTCAGGGGATTGTCTTTGCATTTCCGTTTGTGGTTAGCCACTACCACTTTGTCAGTCTCTGCTACCAACCTCTGATGTGCCTGATGCATCACTGGTCACCTGGGTACTTCTCTCTCATAGTAGTCATTGACTTACTGATAAATGCAGTGTGTTCATGGACACATGGAGCTAGGTGGAGGACACCTAACCATGCTTGGAAGCTCAGATAAGCTCTACCTTACTTGCCACCATAAAAGAAAAGAAAAGAAAAAAGAAAAGAAAGGGCCCATAGAGTTTGTAGTTGTTCAGTCATATCTGAATTTGTGACCCAATTTAGGATTTTCTTGGCAAAAATACTGGAGCAATTTGCCATTTCCTTCTCCAGGTCATTTTTACAGATGAAGAAACTGAAGCAAACAGGGTTAAGGGATTCGTTCAGGATTATATAGTTAGGAAGTGTCTGAGGCCAGATATGATCTCCAAAAGATGAGTCTTTATCCACTGCACTGCTTAGCTGCCCCATGGAGAGGGTAGATCATTCCTTTTACATGTGAATTTAGTCCCAGTTCTTCATTTCCTGGGTCATCAGCCCTTTTAGCTCCTTATCCAATTATAAGATTTTTTGCCATCATACAATACCAGTCCTTCAATCATGTATGGCTAGAAACAGCTTCACCTAACTTTTCACACAATAACTAGTAACTTGGACAGGAAACAGGCAGAGAGATATGTCCTAAGAATGTCCTAAGGTCTTGACTCTCATTAGATTCACATATATATATATATTGTACATATATGTAATAAACACACATGTATATACATATATATGTGTATACATGAATAGGCACACCCAGATATGAATATAGGAATACATTCTTATACATGGATATATACATGTAAGTATACAATGTGTATACTGTCTCTCTGTCTTTGTCTCTCTATCTTTCTCCTTCCATCTCTGTTTCTATCTCTCTTGCAGCCATCTCTTGAAGTCTCCCTGTCACCAGATGAACTAAGTTTCTTTCACAGATACTAAATGTCATGTTCATCATTTTCTCTTCCAGTCAGGGGTTGGGTCTCCTTCCATGTATCCAGTTGGCAGTGCTGAGCTATCCTTCCCTCCCCTCACCTGAGTGGGAGTGGGTATTATAAAAATAAACATAAAGTAATGGAGGGGAGGATCAGATCTAACATTTGGGGAAATCAGCAAAGGTATCAGGGAGGAGGAGGCCTCTTTCCTGATCCTTGAATGGAGATTCCAAAGGGCAGAGATTAGGAAATAGAGTATTCCAGGCATGGAATTCAGCTTAGACAGTCACTCAGGTGAATGATGCAGTGTTGTGGATGGGGGAACAGCCAGTGGGATGGCTTGGTTGGGCCTCGGAGTTCATTAAGGGAAGCAATAGGAAATGAGTCCAGAAAGCTAGGTTGGAGTCTGGTGTGTTAGGCTCACCCTGAGGTAACTTGCTTATTCTAGCCCTGGAATCTTTGGAATTCCCTGGAGAAAGGAACAGTGAATGAGTCAACTGGCAATCATTTATCAAGTACCTACTCTATGCTAGGTCCACAGGACACAAAGACAGAAATGAAACATTTCCTGTCCTCAAGGAGCCTGTATTCTATTGGGGGCAAGCAAGGGCTACCCTAGCCTCCTCATATGAAATGCTCAGCACAGTGGTTGGCACATAGTAGGCCCTTAATAAACATTGATTGATTGTTGGAATAAAATCAAAGGGAACCATAACTTGACTGGAGCCAGGGCAGAAAAAGGCCCTTTTAAAAGTCTTCTCCCCCGACTTCTCCTTAAAGCGGGGTTTGTGTCTTCCCCCTCCTCCAGAGCCCAGGCAGCCGCCTGCTGGCCAGGAATCCAGAGGAAGCTAGAGGGGGATGGGAGGAGAGCTTGGTGGTAACTTGATCAGAGAAGTTTGTAACCCACTTTTTGTGACCGGCTCGGAAGGGTCCTTCCTCTGTACCAACCTACATTCACACTGCCCGGGGCTTTATAAAAAGGTCATAAAACTCTTTCTCCAGTGGCACTGTGACAGATGTTTGTGTGGTTATAGGTTCTCTTTAATTACTGGAGAGAGGGACCAGGACAAATAAGGAGGCCCGATTGTCCTTCGGGGGCAGCTCCCAACTCTCCCATGTGCGTCCAACAATGGCATCGAGGAATGTTAAGAGAGCCCTGAATAAACAAGCATTACATTTTCTGTGAACAATGAGCGGCTTCGGTTTCAAAAGCAGGGAGGGATTTGTGAAATATACATAGTTGTGGGGCAGACAGATTTCCGTGAGAGGAAAGGGATCCGTGTTCTCTCCCCCCCGGACTTCGGAGCAAAAGCTGAGATTTGCCGAGGCTTTGTTGTCCTGGAGGTTTAATGAGCTGGAAAACACAATTGCACTCCTCCGACTGTGAAAATTGCTTTAAGGGCATCATCATAACTTAGCCGCTGGGAGATACTTAAATTGATTTTCTTTTGTCTGCTTTGTTGCGAGGCTGTGTTTAGGCACATCCTTCTTCCAAGACCCATTGGGCAAATTGGGATCAAAAGCTGGGGTGTTTTCATGCTGTTTGCTCTTATTTAAGGAAAATCTCGCTCCCTCTATGTGTCTCTCTCTGTGTTTCTCCCTGTGTCTCTCCCAATCTCTCTCCTCCTCTCCCCCTCCCTCTCCCTTCATCTCTCTCTCTCTCTCTCTCTCTCTCTCTCTCTCCCCCCCTTCTCCCCATCCTCCTCTTTTTCTGCAGATTAATGGTCCTATTTAGTAACTTTAGGCTTGATAAAAATCTTAAAAACTTAAAAAAAAATGTGTCTCTCACTTATTTTTCTGATTTCCCTGTTTGGTGATCCATTTTAATTGGAACTAAGCACTGCCAGGGAAAGGTGGTTTTCTGATTTAAAAACACAAAGTATAGATGGTTGACACCCTCTTCCCTTCCACTATCCCTCACCTTGCTGGATGGATGTTGCCACACTTGCTCAGTTCTGGACCCAAGTGACTAGAAACCAGGAGAGTTTTCCAACAGAAATCCCCCATACTACTGCTAAACTGTGAGCACCTTCCTGTGGGGCTATTTGTACTGATTTTGGAGGGATGTTTCCCCCATCTTGCCCTGAAACAATTCTGGTGAGTTGCCCTAGTCACTGTCTTTTAATTCTTCCTCTTCCAGAGGGTGTCAGTAGTAAACAAGTCTGTCTCTGAGAGGCAGCTGGTGGGGAAAAAAAGAGACTATGAATCCTTCCTGAAGACTCCCCAGTCAAAGCTTGGATCTCCTTTCTGTGGCTCACTGGTATTTGCAGTCTTAGACTCTTGCTTGGTCTAAATCTCATGTTTGCCCTTTAAAAAGAAATGCTCTGGCCTGATGGAAAAAGGGTTCTGAAATTTCCCAAGCTATTTCTCAGTTGGAGGGTTTAATAGACTTTAAAAATGCACCTCACATTTTGTTGTTCTGAATGAATTTTACAGCTTCTGATTTTGTATAGAGCGGATGAGCACAAGCCTCTTCAGAGAGTGCAAAAGAAATTACTTTGGCAAAAGATATTTGTCTTTTTAATCATGGACTCATTTTCCAATACACATCAATCCTTCCAAGGTTGAAATCATTTATATTTCACATTTAGAATGCAGCAATAGGGAAAAAAAAGACTGAATAAGAAATTTACATTCAGTAAGTAGAGATAATATCCTAAGACTGAGCAGGGCAAATCCATACTCTCCATTTTACAGGCAAAGAAACTGAGGCCCAGAGAAATGAAATGATGGGCCAAGTCCCTGGTGCCATTGAATAAGCCCCAAATTGGGGAAAGCTGTAAAAACAGTGGAAGTCACTCAGTGGAATATTAAAAAAGAAGCAGGAAAATAAACTTTAGCTTTTGCAAAGACTGATCCAGTGGAAATGTTTCCCTCGGTTTTCTTCTCCCACAGTTCAAAGGCAGCCACCAGGCTGAATGATGGATTTTTTTTTCACATAGCAATGTGAAAAGACCATTTAATAAGTTATAGAGGGGTTATGACCTGCTGCAAGGAGAGGATGGATGAAAACAGTGCTAGATTCAGAGTCAGAGGACTTGAGTATCAATCTTATTTCTACCATTTGCTACCTATATGACCTTGGGCATATCGTAGTGCCTTTCTGGGACTTAGTTTCCTTATTTGTTAAATGAAGGACTTGGACCAGATGACCCTGAAGGTTTCATTCAATTCTAAATTTGGGATCCTTTTATCCTATAGTACAGTAGAAAGAGTGCATTTGAGAACCTGGGTTTGGTGCTGCCTCTTCTTACCATCTACATGAATTCTTTCTTAATTTATTTTCTTTCTTTTTGGGGTGGGAGGTTGGGAGAAGGTAGGGCATACACTCAAGATTTTACAGGGACCTAGTTGTAAACTACAGTGTCTGAAAAACCTTTGCAAGTTTCTTAATGATAACTCACATTTCAGGAGCTGCCAAGGTTGACAAATCAGTTCCTCCCCCAAACCACGTAAGGGAAGTAGTGTCTCATTATCTCCATTTTACAAATGAGGAAGTTGAGGCTCTGAGAGGATAGATCATGATCATAGTATTTATAGAGAGCTTGAAGTTTGCAAAGTACTTCATCTAATACTCACAATGATAATAGCTAACATTTACATAGCACGTTCAGATTTGCAAAATGATTTACAAATACAAAATAATTTATAACAACCTTAAGAGGTAGGTGCTATTTTTATCCCCATTTTACCAAGGAGGAAAATGAGGCAGACAGAAATTAAATGAATTGCTCAGATTCATCCAGCTAGCAAATGTCTGAGGCTGGATTTGAATTCCAGTTTCCCTGACTCCGGATTCAGCATTCTCTCAACTATATCATTCTGCTTTTATAGCAATAACATTTTTAGGCAGCTTTTTGGGTGAGCAAAGGGGTCTACAGAGTCCTGGTTGTGACAGTGTGGCTAAGCCTCCTCTCACCTAAGGAGAACAAGTCAACTTTGCAACCCTGGTGATAACGACTTGAAATCAAAATAAATCCATATTTTATTCACATCTCATCATATTAATCACGTTGTTGATGTCTTTAAAATTTATTAAATATGAGAAGAAAGGAAGGAAATCCCATAAGACAACTTAATTAAATTGAGTTTGCTAAACTCTTTTTTACTTCAAAAAGAGTTCTAAGAGAGACTTACATTTACCAGACTTAAAAATTGAAACATTTGGAAGTGTTTAACGTACTTCAGTGTGGACCATGATGTCTCCTAAATTGGTATTTTAAAAATATGAATGTAAAACAAACTAAACCTTACATTTGTTGGCTAAAAATCCATTGCAGTTCCCCCTCTGTTCTTCTAAGGCAATGTGAGAAGGCTTAGTTAGACCCAAGACCTGGATCTGCTCTTGGCTGGTTGTATAATCTTGGCTGGGTCATTATGTCATCATAGTCATGTAGTCATGTCAGTTTCCTTATCTATCTGCATAATTAGGGATTTGGATTAGATAATGCCCAAGGTTACTCCTAGCACAAACATTCTATGAACCCTTTACAAAATATTAATTAATTTTGTTTATGTAAGTCCCTGGATATCCCCCAAAGGCTCTAGGTCCACATGGGCCAAGTTTGGTCCTGAGATCTGCCTCCCAGAGGATAATTTTCTCTCTGGCTCATTGCCTTCTACTAGAGTTATTCCAGAAAATCTCCCAACATACTTGGGGTATAGCTGTTGTCTAGATTTTGCCCGAAGTAGATAAAAGCTTTTACTCAGTTCTCACACAAGCACTCAAGGTATCAAATGCATATCAGGTACTGGATGGCCTTTGCATTACTATGCAGAATGGCGGAAGAGGCAAAGGACTGACAAGAGTCAATAAATAGAGACAGAAAAATGCATAAACTACTCCAACTGCCCATCAGATTTCCACAGAAGGAAATCGAATTGAGGTTGCTCTCAGGGCAACATTCTGATATTTTTGTGAAACCTTCTCCTCCACAGGGTCATAAAGTCCCTCCCAGACTGATGGTGCCATCCTGTGATTTAGGTTTTCTTGGAAAATAAATATAATTTGGGGACTGCTGAACAAGTAATCCCCTTCCCACAGACCTGCGAAGTTCCAGTAATTCACTGGCTTTGTTTCTTAAATAAGATACTGCCTAGGAACTATGTGGCTAATTCTGTTCATTCTCCAAGGAGCACACTCCATAGGAAATCCCCTAATCTCTCTGGAAGAGCCTATCCCCACACTCTTGAACTTGGGAAAGCCTAGCAAAGGTCTCAAGCAATGAGACCACATGGACTCACGCACACACAATCAGCCTCTTCAATGTGCTTCTGAAGGAAAGTTCTCACTGCTCAGATGCTCCCATCTCTTGAGCTGGGAAAGCCCATCATCAGATTTCTAGTTTACTAACCTACACTCAGAAAAGGAGATGGCTAGGAACCAGAGCTCCAGGAACTGTTCTCTCAGACCAACAGGGTAAGCACATGCAGTTTGTTCATCATGTGTATTTGCCATTAATGGCCCCTGGGGGTGCTGGAAAGAGATACCCCCCCCCCCCCCAAGAGGCACAGGATGCTCCTGCCATCATCATAGAATGCTGGTCTGTTCTGGGTGGGACCTTACTCAGGCCAATCTTCTGATAGCTTAGGCTCAATATTGGAACAAAATGAGACACGCAATAGGGATGCGTTGGAGCCAGCTCTAACTGGCTCCAGAGAGATAATTGTTAAATTTTCGGTGTGAGCATGTACACCTTAGAAATCTTAAAACACTATAAATCAGGGTTTGATTATTTGTTTTGTTGATTATCTAGACTTCAGAAAGTGATGGAGAAAATATAAAAAAATGTGTCCTGCATGTATTTTTTTTGGTGAGTCCATTGTGAAAACATTTACTGGCATAACCCTGCTCACAGGTCAGTAAACAAAATGATATTTCATTGGCCTGAGCAGAAGGATATTCAACAAAGTTAGGCATTGAGAACCCCTTGAGTAGATTCAGAGAAGCAAAGCTACTACTACTACTACTACTACTACTACTACTACTACTACTACTACTGCTACACACACACTATACAAACCTATTTTATATATATATATATATATATATATATATATATATATATATATACACACATATGTATATATGTGTATGTACACACACACTCACAAACAAACATCTGAGAGTCCCACTAGAGCCTTGTGGCTGCTTTATACTCAGGTGATAAAGAAGGAGCATCAACAGTTTGAGCTTTTAGTCCCCTGAATCAACTGAGTCTTGTGGAATATCTCAAAATCTTTTAAGGAAAAAATTGCCTAACTTTCGTGGGGTGAGGGGTTAGGATATTACTCCCCCCACAAGGTCCATGTTGTGGTCTGCCTTCTGAAGGTAGAAAGGAGGGGAGAAAAGGGAGAGAACTCAAATACCTCATTTTTATAGACAGGGGGGGTGATAGCTGATTCTCAGCTAATCATTATGAGGGAACCCTAGCTTCCAAAACCCAGTCAGCACAAAGCAGTGCTCATGCTCATGCTCTGCAGGAAACTGCCCTTAGATGCCTCCAAACACAGGTTTACATTGGCCTTGTTTGTAATCCCATCAAGTTAACTGGAAACATCAAGTTGATTAAATCTACTCCCTTCCCAAACATCTATTAAAAATAGAATCCAAGTTCTTTGATTTATTTTCTTGAAGTTCAAAGGGTCTTGTTTAAATATAACATGTTGGAATCTCCTCCTGCTGGGTTATCATATTTGCTCTAGGAAATCCTTGGAGGAGAAGTCTCTGTGGATTCATGTGGAAAGAATGGAAAATGATAATTTGTGGTATAGGGGAATGAGCCCTGGATTTGTCAACAGAAGACCTTGACCCAAGTCCTAGTTCAGCCATTTGCTAACTATAGGACCTTGAGGAAATCACTTTCCTTCATTGGGCCTCAGTTTCCTGATCTACTAAATGAAGGACTTGGGTTAGATTACTGATTCTGAAACTTTTTGGCCATAGGACCCCATTTCACTGTTGAAAATTATTGAGGATCCCACCAAGAAATTTTATTTCTGTGGGTTGTATCTACCTATCTTTGCTGTATTAGAAATTAAAGCATCAGAGTATTATTATGAAAATGGTTTTGACTATGCAGACTCCTTGAAAGGATCCCTAGACCACATTTAGAGAATCATTGTACTAGATGATTTCTAAGGTGCCTTCCAGCTCTAAATTAATGATTCTAGGCAACCAATGATCCTTATTTAGCACTTTGTGTGGGTTTCTTTTGGGCACATAGGACACTCTTCCCCTCTCCCCAGCTGCTTGGCTTATGTATATTAGGAGTATCTAGTCCTGAAGATCATTCTGAGATCCCTTAATTAGAAACCTTGCTCTGCCAGCATTAAATTGGATTATACAGTTATAGGGATAATTCCCAATAGTTTTGTGATATACACACATATCCAAATATATATGTATACATATGTGTATATATATATATATAAAATACACACATGTAATGTGACTTTATTGATATGTGGCTTGCAGGAAAGCAAGAATAGATTTCTCTAATATCTCCTCCTCCCTCTTCTCTTCTCCAAGGGAGACTTCAGTTTCTTCCAGGAGGGAAAGCAGGAGTGGGGCCAGAGGCTGGCTACTATGCTCTCCTTAAAGAGAGGGGATACTAGGCTAGAATTATATCCATTTGCTCCCTTAAATATTATTAGTCTAAGAGATGCAATTTTAGGTTCAAACAAAATTCCTGGTCTCTGTTCTTCGCCAGGAAGAAGAACCCCAGGCTTTATATTCAATGCATGACTCCCTTCCAACCAGATGCCAGTTGTACAAGGAATACCCATAGGAAACAGCAATGAAACACATTTATCCAAGTTGATGACAAATTGTTAACCAGAGGAAGGAAACATATGAGAATATATACACTAGATAATACACAGACTAAATGAGAGTGAGATAATTCAGAGAGAGAAAAAGAAGGGGGAGAGGGGTGGTGGTGGTGGTGGTGGGAAGAGTACTAGATCTCTCCAAAAGGGGAAATTTCCCAAAGTCTCCAGTGTAGCAAGCTGAGGTTAAGATAGAGACATGATAGAGACTATTAGCAACTCTTATGTTGGCTTCTTTCCAGAGTCTTTTTCTCTCTTCAGCAACCTGAAGAGAGGTTGACATTGTACATCTTCCTTCTTGAAGCTGGAAACTAGAAGAACCTGAAGACACCAAATTTCTCTTCTTTTCCACTCTTGCCAACTTTGGCCCCACCCCTCTTATAGGAGTGGGGTATTGATCACCAATGGACAGATAGTCCATTGCCATTAGAGCCCTAGAGCCTCTGGGGGAGGCCATTTGGTACTTGAATTCCACACACATTATATATAATTTATCCGTAACATGTATGTACGTATATGTATACGTACTTTTTTGTATGCATGTACACATTTCTATACATGTAGGTGGCATGGATGAATATGATCTGAGGTCTGATTTATTTTTACCAAGAATAGGAGAGCCATGTTGAAACTACCAACAGCCTATTTGGGGATGGGGCAGGGCAGGAGGCAGGCAGGATTGAGAATTACCAAGACTGAGTAATCTCTTCCATCTCCAAAATGATGGAATATGATAACTGCTTTTCAAATATTTCTAGAGGTATTTCCAGGGGTATGATTGGTTCATTACAAAAGTCATTACATTTGATTTTCATGATCTCTTCCAAGGGAGAGAATAGCCCTTAGCTTACACTCTCTAGCCCCTTCCCAACAAATAATGGTCATACAAAAGACCATTTTTTCAAAGAAAATGGCAGAGAGAAAGTAATATAGACTGGAATATAACAAAGAGTACTCAAGAGTAACTGAGTTCTTCAGGTGGAATGCAGATGAGATTTCAGCTCAAACTAGAAGAAAGAACCATCTTGCCAAGGGGGAGTTCATTTTCATTATTCTCTAGGGCAGCATCAGACTCTGGAAATCAAAGGACACGATGCGGGTTAGCTCCCCCAGTGGCTGTAGGGCTCTAGTCTAATCTTCAGAAGTCCAAATTTTATCCCTCTCTCGAACCTTTTCTTTCAAGGTCCTACCTTAAAAATATATGTTCAACAAATTTACCTAAGTTGCCTCTCCTGAAGCATCAAGAAACATCATGACTACATTCTCTCAGACAATCAGGAGTCATGTCCCCACATAGACATAGCATAGCACCTTTAGGGCACCAGTGTTGCACTTTAAATTTACTTTCTTCTCAAGATTTTGTCCACCCTCAGCTCCCAATCTCACTTTTAGCATATAAGTAAGTAGAATTATCACCTATTTGAAGATCTTATACATACACATGCATGTACACATATGTATACGTATATACATACTGAGAGAATACTTAAAATAATATGGTTTATAGAAATAGCAATTTAAAAAGTGGACATAGGCTGCTGAAGAGGGAGGAGAGTAATTAGTAATTGCATGGCTGATTCCTTTCCATCCAGTTCCCCTTTAGGGAATGGTTAAAGCAAGGGTTTGGAAACAGAGAAGTTATGAGATGGTCTATATCCCCAGAACAGTACAGGGGGGAAAGTCTGTACAAGACAGCCTCATCACAGCTTGGTTTCTGCACTTCAGATATATTGGTTAGTTGTTTCAGTCATATCCGACTCTCTGTGATCCATCTGGGCCAGGCACTCTGTGCCAGTCACTCTCAGTCTCAGTTTCCTACTCTATTAAATGGGGAAAATAATAGCATTTATCTGAAGGGTTACTGTAAGATCAAAGGAGATAGCATATGTAAAGTGCTTTGGAAGCTGCAAAGTACTACATAAATGCTAGCTGTTTTTATTACTATTATTAATCAATCAACAAATATTTATCTGGAGAGAGTCCCTGATCTCAAAGGGTTTACATTCTAAAAGGGAGATAATTCCACCCAAAGGAGAATGGTGGCCAGGCTAGGCAGTCACCGGGATGTTGAATGAATCCATAGGGCAGTGGATTTCCATGTCCTTTCCAGTAGCATTGGCACTACTGATTTGATTATTGATTACAAAGAGTAAGAATGGTGGTGAGATTCTGTGTAGTATAGGGCAGATGTACCTGTAGTGTGTAGGACCTGGTGTCCTGATGGATGTTTATTTTTTAGAGAATATGAAACACAGGCTGAGGCAGGCAAATCATTTCACTTTTTTGATCTCAGTTTTCTCATCTGTAAAATGAGGACAGTGGCTCATGCTTTGCCTATATGATAGGATTATTTTGAGGAGGAAACATTTTGTAAGCTTCAGGGAGCTCTAGAAAGTGTAGTAGTGGGTTGAGATGTGGAAGAACAGTGGATAAGGCGCAAAGATGGCCATCTGCCAAATTAGCCATTTATGCTCCCTACCTACTGCCAATCCCCATAAGCTGGAGAGGAAATCTCCCACATTCATTTTTGGACTTCTGAATACCACCAATTGTTAGAAAGTTCTTCCTGACATCATGGAGAAATGTGCCTCCTTCCATCTCCCATGCATTGTATGATGTGTAGGAACATAGATTTAAAGATGAAAGGGACTTTCAATACCCTTATTTTACAGCTGAGGAAACTGAGACTCAGGCGAAGTGAATAACTTGCTAGAGGTCACATAGCTACTATGTAGTGGATTGGAAATTGACTTCCAGTGTGATGTATCATTAAGTGGTAAGATGCTATTCATACTATTTTATCACCAAAACCCATTATTAAAGTTGCTCCCTGGACCATTTTCCTATTCTTCCATTATTTGTTCCAACTCTGTAACAGAATCAAGAAAATAGGGACTCTAATTTTAGGCAATGTGATTAGGCGAAGCCAAATGCTAATCATATAACCTAAGGAATGAGGCTTCAATTTTTAGGCATAGTTCTCTGGTCCTATGGCCCACTGTGGCATGGAGATAACCCTGGTTCTTATGTTTGCTTGGCTCTGGAAGACTGCTTTACAGACTTTAAATTGCTACATAAATTCTTGCTCTCATTAGTGTTGTTATTAATAGTTAAGTTATTCAGGGATGTTAGTATGTACCATTATTATTTATGGGAGCCCATTAATACAAAATCCCAATGTTGCATGGAAAGAATACCAATTTTAGAATTGTTGGAAAAACTCCTGGGCTCCAGTTCTGGTTCTTCCACTTGAACAAACTTCATCTCTTTAGGTCTGTTACTTCTGCAAAATGGATGAGGGGAATTGATCTGGATAACATCTAAAATCATTTCCACTCTAATATCCTGTGGCTATGATTTTGAATCCCTAAAGTAGACCTCCAGCGGGTATAATGTCATTCCCTGGGATGGCTACACTTTTTAGAAAGGGGAGCTAGCATGGCCCACTGGAGAGAGAGGGTGCTTGGTTCAGAGGACTTGGGTTGGAATCCTGACTCTGTTACCTATGTGACCTTAAGCAAGTTAATGTCGCAAGATATTAATATTAATTAACAAATTATTAACTTCAAGGATCACAGCATTTCAGAATAAAAAAAGGGGACCCTACTCTTGTCCTTGGTTTCTTCATCAGTAAAAAGGGGAGACTACACCAGATGGCCTCTATCTCTTCTCTAAGTAAATCCATAATCCCTTGGTAACTATGATGACCCTTTCAAACCCCCAAAGCATCTACCGAGAAAGGTCTAAATTAGAAGCAGATCCGGGATGTCTTGACACAACTTCTGAATGGGGCAACGTGCAATTGTCCAAACTCACGTTTATATAGCATTTCACAGAACACTTTAAAAAACTGTGTTTTAAATTTTAAATTCCAAATTCTTTCTCCTTCCACTTCCTCTCCTACCCATTGAGAAGTCAAGCAATATGATACCCATTATTTATGTGAAGTCATACAAAACATGTTTCCATATTATCCATGCTATAAAAAATAAGAAAAATAAAGTAAAAAAGTATGTACTCAGAGTCCATCAGTTCTTCTCTGGAAGTGAAGATCATTTTTCATCATGAGTCCTTTGGAATCATCGTAGATCATTGTATTGATCAGAATAGACAAGTCTTTCATGATTGATTGTTGTTACAATGTTGCTGTCACTGTGCAATGTTCTGTTTCTGCTCATTTCATTTTAAATCTGCTCATATAAGTCTCTCTAGGGTTTTCTGAAACCATCTCCCTATTTTTTAATAGCATAATAGGTTTCCATCACAGTCATATACCACAACTTCAGTCATTTCCCAACTGATGGACTCTAATTCTTTGTCAACATGAAGAGCTGCTATAAATATATTTGTACATATACGTCCTTTTCATTTTTTCTTTGATCTCTTTGGGATGCAGATCTAATAGTGGTATTGATGGGTTAAAGGGCATGAATAGTTTTACAGCTTTTTAGGCATAGTTTGAAATAGTTCTCCAGAATGGCTGGATCAGTTCACAATTCCATTAACAGAATTTTAGTGTCCCAATTTTCCCACATCCCCTCCAACATCTGTCATTTTCTTTTTCTGTTACATTAGATAATCTGATAGGTGTGAAGTGGTACTTCAGAGTTGTTTTAATTTCATTTCTCTAATTAGTAGTGATCTAGAGCATTTTTAATATGATTGTCAATAACTTTGATTTCTTCTTCTGAAAACTTTCTGGCCATTTATCAATTGGGGAATGGCTCTTATTTTTATAAATTTGCCTCAGTTTTCTATATATATATTTGAAAAATGAGGCCCATATCAGGGAAACTTGCTGTGAATTTTTTTCCCCAGTTGCAAAACATTTTTTTTACAAGAATCCTGTGAGATATTGCCCTCTGCCCGTTTCCCCCCTTCACCTTGTATCTATTTTGTATATACCTTTATGTCTACACATTGTCTCCCCCTTTTCTTCCAGAGAATGTAAGTTCCTTGAGAGAAGTGACTTTCATTTTTGTCTTTATACACTCATTGTCTATTAAAGAATCTGGTGAGTACTATGTGCTTAAAAATGCTTGTTTGATTATTATTTCCACTTCACAAATGGGGAAACTGAGTCTCAGAGAATTGAAATGACTTTCATGAAAGGCACAGCTAGTTGGATATGCTTTTCTGTCTCAGAGAATCCCCCTTACTCCTTTCTTTCCCCATCCCCATTCCCAGTTTAGCAACTGGGATCACAATGAACAAAATCTCCTTCCTTGCTTCCCCCATTGCTCTGACTCCCTAGTCCTCAACCTAAATCTCAGCCCTAAAAAGGCTCTCTTCTGACCCTCCTTCCCCACCCCTCCCATTCCCCCAGACCCTGGAACAAGGACAGGGCATGGAGGGTGAGCTGATTCCTTGGTGGTAGCTGAGCAATGAGTAGGCTTTTCATGGTCACATAAATCCAGACTAATCCCCTCTTGGAAGACTCAGCGCCTGCCAAAGACAGGTCAGGAGGCAGGCAGGGCATTCATTTGGTGAATGTCCCCAGGCTCATAGACAGTTTAGTCACAAAGCCAGACATGCCACATCAGGGTAATCCAGTCAGGGACTGAGGCGGGATCAAAGCAGGATTACCAAGGGATAAGCCTGTGAATATTGGGGCATATAATTATTCAATTACAGAAAGTAAAGGGGAGGTGGGGATAGGGGATTAGGACTGAGGAGGAGGAGGCAGGGTCTACACCATGCCAAACATATGGATTAAAAAAGACAATCAAGTTTCCAGATGAATTGTTCTACAATGTTAAGCATTGAAGTATTTGGAAACATCCAAATAAATGAATAAACTGCAATTAAAAAATTGCAAATTGGTTTAATTTCATTCAGTTAAAAAACAGTTGAATTTCTTCTTGTTTGCATGATGTGAAACATTTTTTTTTTGAGGGGTGTGGGTCTGATCTATGATTTTATCAGTGTACATATACTTGACAAATAGAAATGTCTCTTACTAGTTCCCCTCTGAATTTGTGCCACCTCTGGGAGCTTGGCTGAGTGTGACACATTGTTTCTTGATTCTCTGTCTCCTCATTTTTCCTGCTCTGCTGGTTTCTGTGATGATTGTGGATTACTGACTGGTCCACCAACCAACTCGCCTTCCCTTGACCTCTGCTGCCTTCTTGACTTCTTGGCTGAGTCTGACTCAGACCTCCCCCCTGCCCCTGTCTGTTTAGGTCTTGACTTTGGATGATTCAATGGCTCTACTCTGACTACAGACTCCTGAGCTCTCCCCAAGGGGAGGTGTGTCCTTTGGCTCCTGGTGCCTCTATATCCTCACTAACTGGGACAGTGGCTTTGCATGGTCTAATTAATTTATTTCCCCAAATAGTGAAACTGAAGCACCCGAGGGGAGGATAAAGAGAAACAGCAGCCAAGTGAGTCTGTGGCAGAAATTATTTGTTTGCTGTTTATCTCAGAGAATGAAAGGAATAAGGGAAGTAGTAAGGGAGCTAAAATTAAAGGAATTCAGTGATTTAAGGAATGTCTTGGCCTAAAACTGAATTGAAACGCTGACTTCATCTCCTCTCTTTCTTTGTGTTTTCCAATCTCAGTGCCCACCTCTCCTTGTCTGAAAAATAAGAATAATGATACTCACGTTCATATGGCATATTAAAGTTTGCTCTGTCTGCTATTTGCTATCCTTAGGACCATAGTCTAGTCACTTTGTGGGCAGTGAAGTGCAATGGTTAGCATACTGACTTTAGAATCAGAAAGACCTGAGTTCAAATCCTGCCTCAGATGCTTAGTAGCAGGACAAATCATAGAACCTCTTTGGGTCCTCATCTGTAAAATGGGGGTAATAATAACTTCCCAGAATTGTGAGAATTAAGTGAGCTAACATATGTGAAGTGTGATGTAAATCTTAAAGTGGTATAGAAATGCCAGTTATTATTTTTTCTCATTTTTCTTATTATCATTACTTCACTTGCATGACCTCAATTGTCTCATCTGTAAAAGGGATCATTAGATGAGATGACCTCTGAGATTCTTTCCAACTCTAGGCCTGTGGCTCTATGGACTCTATGACTTCTAAGGTCTCATTCAACTTAAATCTATGATTCTACACTTGGGAATCTGAGGAAACTAAGCTTTAGAGGTTATGGTTTCCCAAGATTATACAGACAATGAGTGCTAGAGATTTGAGCTGAGTTAGTTCTGTAACTAAGGTGAGGCAGTTGGAGCTTTGCCTTTAGGTGTGAGATTTGAAAAGTGCTTTATCACACTTGTGGTTCTTCAGCTCCATAGAAACACTAGAGTTTAGCATCTGGTTAGCAAGATCATTAGTTAAGAAGGAAGTTACCTAATGGTGCTTATTCCTCTCAATCCTTTTGTGGCAATGACATTCTCCTGAATGAGCTCCTCCACAGCCCCCCCAGCCTGGGCCCACAGAGGACTCATGACCTCCCCAGAAGCGGCTCAGCTCAGGCATGATTTCTGGTGCTTGCCTGCCACCGTGACCAAAACGTCCAGTCAGAGCTTTGGCTCAGGTCATTGCTCCCACTCCTTGTACTCTATCACATTGCCTTTGGAGAAGAGGGGTGGAAAGAGGATATGCCTCTCCCTTACTCCCTCTTCCATTTTAGAATCCTCAGGGCCATTTCTGTGCCTGCAGATTGATAGAAGATTCTCAGTTCTCGTTTAGTATGTTCAACAAACACTCTGGTTATGGGATTTTCGAATGACTGGCAGACTCATAATCCCAGCATGAGATCCCATTTCCTTCATCCCCCTATTCCCATTCCAACCCCAACTCGTGGTATTCTCATGTCCCTAATGCTTGGCTAATATTACTCTCATTTAGCTTGTGTACACATTGGAATGCCTTTAATTAGTTTGAAGTCGATTATATTTAGTGTCTCCTTGAACCCTCTATCCCTAGTGGACATTTGGGTAACCCTACATGCACTCACTTATTCATGCAGGCATCCCCAGTGTTACAATGACCTTGCCAAGACTCCACAACACTCAAGGAACTCTAGCAGAGAACAGTGCAAGACCTCTTCGGGCCTCAAATCACCACCTGTCATGCTACTGTGTGGCCAATGCCAATGCTGGCTTTGTCTGGTGCCAGGGCACATGCAGCTTGCCTATAACATCTTGTGATCTATGGAACACAGAAGAAACAATGGCTTTTGAACCCAACTGTGAAAATTGGTGGTTATTAATCATTTGACCAAATAGGTTTGAAGGACATAATTACCTTCCCAGGTGGGTACAACAATCGGCTAATTATCTCTAGGACAGTAAAGAGTGAGAGCAAAGACTCAAATGCTTTAGGGCCAGAAGAACTGCATTCAAGCCAAAGGAATGTAGCTGGAAAGGTAGGATTTCAGCAGAGGTGTATATGTGTGTGTCTGTGTGTGTGTGTGTGTGTGTGTGTGTGTGTGTGTCCTTCCTGGTCTATTCCCTCAAATAGCATAGTATACTTTACAAAAAATAATGGTCTGGGATTTTAAGGGGAGCTGGTACTAGTATTGCTCCTGCTTGAAAGAAGCCAAGGATGCTTATGTTAATCATTCCATTAGAGTTCAGTCAATAAGCATTTATTAAGTACCATTAGATTGTGAGCTGCTGGGGGTCAGGGACTGTTTTTGCCTTTCTTTTTATCCCTATTGCTTGGTATAGTGCCTGGCATATAGTAGGTGCTTAATAAATGTTAGTAGATTTTCAGGAACTGTGCCAAACACTGGGGGTATAAAAAAGACAAAAAAAGAGTCCCTGCCCTCAAGGAATTTGAAACTTAATTGTGGTTTCTACATGAAAACAATTACGTACAAATAATATATGTTGGGTAAGTTGGAGACCGTGTTAGAGATATTAGATAATGGAGATAATCTCCATTCACTCATTCACTCACTCACTCACTCACTCATTCATTCATTCATAGCATCTTAGGATCTTAGGTTTAGAACTGGATGACCTCATGACTTTGAGGTCAGCTAGCCCTGCCTCCTCATTTTGCAGGTGAAGAAACTAAGGCTCATGGAGGTAAATGGACTTTGGAAACGATGAATATGAAATTGGACAGACTTCGAGAGATAGTGGAGGATAGAAGGGCTTGTCCATAGGGTCATGAAGAACTGGATGTGACAGAACAGCAAGAAGACCACATTGCCAGGAACCCGCAGTGTCATAATTTGCACTGGGGCCTTCTGATTCCAGGTCCATTGGGAAAGTAATGGAAAAAACAGCATTACACTGCAGATGATCTAACTCCTAACCTAGAAACTTCCTAGTTGTGTGACTCTGGACAAATCACCTATCCTCTCTCAGCTTAGACAGCTCCCTAGGACTAGGTGGTCTAGTGGATAGAGTACTGGGCTGAAAATAAGAAGACTAAAATTGAAATCCTCCCTTAGATACTTGTTAGCTGTGTGATCCTGAACAGGTCATTTGTCCTCTGTGTGCTTTAGTTTCCCTATCTATAAAATGCTGATAAAGAGTGCACCAATCTTTACTGGATTGTTGAGAGGATCAGATTAGATAATAAGCACAAAGGACTATATAAGCGGTAGCAGCACATTTATGAAGGATGGACTGAAGATCAGATGAGCTAGTATTTGTACAACCTGACAAATAACGAGCCCTTGGCTAAAGCTTCTTTCTTTCTCCTGCTAAGTTGTAGACAGCTTGCTCTCTGGGTTGGTAGAGACGATGAAACCATAACTTCTTGCATGTGTCTTTATACCATTGGCATGGGGTTGTTGGAAAGAAGCCATTTTGTAAACCATAAAACACTCTCTAGATGTGAGCTATTATTAAGAAAGACTGGAATCTAGGAATACTTCAAAGGACCAAGCAAGTCCTAGTGTTAACTGATGTGCCTGGTCATTCTAGAGTTAGGTTCTCTGGGCCTCAGTTTCTAGGGTGTGTTCAGGGAAGACCAGTACTTTGGTGGGATGGCTGCTAAGCCCTTTTTGGGGCTCTTTCCACCTTTGATGTTCACCTGTTCCAACCAACTTTCACCTGTGGCCCCAAGAAGCTGCAGCATGTGCAGCGGCCACACACTGGTATACCATTTTGGCAGATGGGCCAAACCAGGTTGAGGGTAACGAGGGGATCTCAAACCCACTGGTGAGTTAGGAGGGTGTCTAACCCAAGCATGTGAAGACTTTCTCTAGTGGAATGGGCGGAGGCGATCAATTTGTTCCAGCAGCCATGAAGATAGCTGAAGTAAGTGATGTGGTGTGCTTAGAGCTTAGTTAGACAGCAAAGACGCCAAAGTCATCCACTGCAGCCTGAGCCATCGCCAGCCATCTTGAATCTGTCCTGCCACTAGACTACGATGGCTCTGGAGGAGAGAGTGAAGCTGATGACTTTGTGCAACTCTGCCTCACTTTAATCCAATTTATGCACGAATCAAAAGAAATGCACAAATTTGGAGTATCCATCCCAAAAATTCATACAGACTATCTGTGTCCAACCTGTGGTAGAGCATTCCAAGTTTGTATTGGTCAGATCAACCACAGCTGGACACACTGAAACTTCACGTTATCATGGTGATATCACCATGATTTGTCTGGTTGGACCAAGACAAATGCTGGTGGTCCTTGGGAGAGAATTGCAGTTAAGACAGTCTGCACTATGCTGGTAGGGAGAGGCCAGGCCTGGGGAGCCAGTGCCAAAGCTGGACAGACACACAGTCAGCCCTGGCAATCAGGAGGAGCAGTAATAGAGAAATATAAGGAAGCCAATTAAGTCCTCGAAACTAGATCTGTGGAATTCTTCTTCTTGATCAAAGATAATTGGAAAATGGAGAGTCAAGTGTAGACATCTGGGTACAATTCATTTGTAAGACATAGTGGTGCCTGGGGCTTATTATGTTTGGAAAAAAAGGCCCCTTTAAGATGGGGGTTAATTAAAAACTAAGTATCTAATTTAATTCAGGTCTTAAATATCAATCCAGACTTTTAAAAATTGTGTAGCCAATTGGGTGAGTGGTTTCAGAAATGGTCTTGATCTCTGTGTCCCTTGACATTTTTCCCTTGCCCTGGGCTCCTTAAACTCCTGGGTGGTAAAAAGTTGGTTGTGTCCCATCACAGCAAGTGTCTTGGGCGCCTTGCAGGAAAGGGAAAGCTAAATTTAGAGAAGCTCCAGTTATGAACAAACAAGAAGGAGCCAGCTATGACTCTCAGGTCTCCTCGATTGAGCAGATTCCAAAGGGTGGCTTTCAAAGGAGATCTCTGGAGGCTATAGATTTCAGTGGGTAGGCATCCAGAGCCAACCCTGTGGGATCCACAGCCTGGCCTTCCCTCATGGCCTGGTCTTCCCTCACGACCTCTGAATTGCTGAATTGCTCTTGATGATAGCGACAGCTAGTGCTCAGGGAAGCTGGGGGTGGATGCAATGGCACTGATACCTCCTTGATGGTGGCTTTCCTACTAAAGCCATCTGAGAATGTTGTCAACACCTTTGGAAATGTTTTCCTCTTGATTTGTGTCCAGTCTGAAAGGAAATATCTGTGAATCATTCCCTACTTCAAATGGACGAAGGCCTTAATTTAGGATACCAAGTTTTAAACAATGACTTCATTCATTCATTCATTTGATAATAGAATTATAATAAGAACTGACCTTAGAGGTCATCTACACCTAACCCCTCATTCATCAGTTGAGGAAACTAAGGCAGAAAGGAGAAGGGACTTTTCCAAGATTATCTATGTATCAAATAGCAAAGTGAGAATCTGAACCCTCTGACTACAAATCCAGAATCCTTACCACTGCACCACAATGCCTTCTAACTCCTTCCTTTGTTCCTTCGTTCCTTCCTTAATTCCTTCCTTCCTTCCTTCCTTCCTTCGTTCCTTCCTTCCTCCCTCCCTCCCTCCCTCCCTCCTTTCCTTCCTTCCTTCCTTCCTTCCTTCCTTCCTTCCTTCCTTCCTTCCTTCCTTCCTTCCTTCCTTCCTTCCTTCCTTCCTTCCTTCCTTCCTTCCTTCCTTCCTTCTTTCCTTCCTGGACACATGCATGCAGTTAATTAATTAGCATATGTTTATTTATTCATTTATTTATCCATTCATCTCCAGGCTTACAAAATGCCCACCTACCTTCCCTCCCTATCTGGGTTGCCTGAAGGTCTCTGGGCATTTGTACAAACTTATAAAAACCCACAATTAAATTAAAAAGCCCAGCAGTGCTTGCCTCATAAAAAAGGAGGCAATGAAAGAGACCCAGCAAGAGAATGCTAAGAGAATCCTATGAAAGAGGTTCCTTTTGCAGCTTTGATGGTATCACTTACCCCCTGAAGCTGTGTCCCCAGCTCTCCTTGAGAGGGCTACTTTACCTTTAGCCAGAGCTGGCAGCGCAGGACTTAGCAGAAAAAAATGGGAGAATTAATGTCTGATATTTGGTTTCAAAATTTGCAGTATTTAGATCAATCTAAACATCGTGATGCTAATATTTAAGGATCATAAAAAAGGTGGAGATTGGGGGACACCTGGGACCCACACAGTTCCCAGAGGGAAAGAGTAATCAGGTTTGGAAAATGGGACCAAGGGAACCAGTCTGCCTGAGGTCTTGGCTCTCTATTACTCTCGCGGATAACATGATTCTAAGAATCCAAGAAAAAGGCAAGTTCTTGTCTCATATCCCTGCAAATTAGTACTTTCTCTCTGCCTGAGACCCCATAGACCAATTTAAAGAGATAGTGGTAGTTGTTTTCTTATCTGTATATTGAGATAAAGAGAAAAATTGCTTGTCTTCAAGTCATCTTAAGATAAAGGAGAAGTTAATGCTTTGTCAAATGGTGGAAATAGCATTGAGCCAGGAGAACTGGATTCTAGACTCAGCCCTATTATCACTAGCTAGATAGTGCAATTCGTGGAGCACTCAGTCTGGAGTCAGGGGGACCTGTTTTCAAATCTTGCCTCAAATGTTTACTAGCTGGTGACCGTATACAAACAGTCTAATTTATCAGTTTCCTTATCTGTAAAATGGATCGATCATAGAACCTACCTCACAGCGTTGTTGTGAAGATCAAATGAGAGAGCACAAGTCTCTTGCAAGCCCTAACATTCTTCATAAGTGCTAACTATAATTATTTTATTGTTATTATTGCCACTTACTTCTATGAACTTGCGATATCACTTAATTACTGTGGGTCTTAGTTTTTCCATGTGTAGTTGGAGTGTGACTAGATAATCTTTTGACAAACTCTGATTCTGTGACTTCTCTGGGTCTCAGTTTCCTCATCTGAAAACTGAGGGAATTGGACAAAACAATCTCTAGATTTCCTTCTAGCTTTAAATATTCTGTAAAAAGGAAGCAGTTTAGAGAGTGATGGCACAATGCTGAGGACAGACCTTTTTATTGCCCCAAGGAAAATTTTAGAAAGGCTTCCTTAGTCTGTGCTAATTGCAAATTAAGCACATTAAATAAATTTCCTAAAATATAGGAGCTACTTTTAGGACAAATTATTCCTATGGAGAGAGAAGAAGAAAGGAGCTGCTAGGAGTGATCTGTCTGGCTTGGATTCTGGTTTGTTTGCAATGGTCTTTGGTACTTTCCTTATACAGGACTGCGTTCAGTAAGTGACTATAGAACTAATGAATAATTGCAGCATAGGGTTTTGAGCATCCCCAAATCACTGAAGATTGTCTATGTGGGAGACACCAGGGACCTGCTTCTGAGAGACAAGAATACTGGCTCTGGCAATGTCATTCTGTTTGGCCTGTCATGTTGAAAAGCAGTCTTTTCCCATCGGCTTAGTAACGGAGCTGTCTGTGTCTTTAAATTGAGCAGACTAAGTTCAGATGCTGTCTCTTTCCTGGGAATCCCAGGGGTGAAGGACAGAGGATGTCAGATAATAAGCTGGGGAATGGCCCAAAGGCCCCCTCACTCCACCCTGAGGCCATGTGGACCTGAGAAACAGGTTTGGGGTTTGAGTCTGTTCCATTTATTTATTTATTTTTTCAGTGCCAGGTACAGGGAATGGAGTCTGGGACCTGGGAGCTCCAGCCATGGGGATCTTGGAGGCCAGAATGCCAAGCTGAATGCTCTAGCCATCCCCAGAAGGGAAGCCAGGGTCCAGATGCTAGCAGTAGAGATTTGATGTGATTAATACAATGTAGGAAGGAGAAAATGCCTTGGACAGGGAAGGGAGAGATGCAATGTATGTGTTACAGCCACAGGTGTCAAAACCCTGAATACCATCAGCAGAGTGGGACTGCTGAGCCATGTAGTGCCCCAGGGCATAACCCCTTTTTGGCAGCCTACTGCTGCTACTTGGGCACTATTCTTCATCCAACCAGAGAGGTGTCTACAGGTCTCCTTACTGTCAGGCCTGGTGCGTGCACGGACGCGCACACAGCCAGTGGCCCGTATGCTTCCAGGGGAGTAGGTGCTTGGTCATTGACTCTCTAATATCCTTTGAAATATTAGATGGCATCCAGTGAACCAGCAGTAGACGATGGGTTTTCTGCACCAGGCAATGTTTTCTGCTCAGTTCCTGTTCTGTTCTCCCCTTATCTACTGCTGCCTCTATCCACCCAGAGGTCATACACCTGTGAGTGGGGCAGAAGTCACAAGTGAAAGTGAATGACATCTTAATAACTGGTGTTTAGGAAACATTTTAGAGTGTGTAAAACCCTTTGTGTTGGAACCTTATAACCATCCTGGGAAGTAGATGCTATGGGTACCCTTATGTCCTTTGCTCCTGATGTTAAAACTGAGACTTCTTCATGGTCACAACAGCTGGTAACTGTGGGGGATAAGATGTGAACACATATCTTCTAGATTTGACGCCAAGCTTAGCAGTTTATCCGTTACTCTATGCTGCATCCTCAAGGAAACCACTTAGACACCTGCAGAGTAACAATAACAAAATGCTATGTATTTTGGAGAACTTCCAGTGATAATGGTCAGCATTTAGATGGTACCTTAAAGTTTAAAGAGCATCTTCCATATATTATCTCATTAGATGCTCACAAAACCATGTGAGATAGGTGCTGTTATTACTTCCATTTTATGGATGGGAAAACTGAGGCTGAGAGACTAAGACTTGCCCAGGGTCCCTACAGCTGGTAAGAGCTGGAAGCATGATTTCAACTCAGGTCTTTCTGACTGTAGATCCAACACTCCATCTATCTGCTTAGCCATTCACTACTGGGCTAACCATAGGTAATACTTGAATAGAAAGATTTATATGTTATAGATAAATGACATAATGAATCAATCTATTCATCAATCTGAATTCATTATTTATTGTATTATATTTATTCATCCAAATTATCTACCAGACACTCTTAATTACTGAGGATACAAAGACAAAAGGGAACCTTCTTATCCTTTAAGGACCATGTTAAAACCCATCATAGGAAATAACATGGACTCATATTAGTAAATACAAAATGCACCCCAATAAATAGGAACTCATTTTGGGAGGGGTACTAACAGCCGGGAGAAATCAGGAAGGCTTCATATTGAAGGTGATGTTTAAGTTGAGTTTTGAAAGAAGTTAGAAATTCTAAGAGGTGGAGGTTGAGGAAGGAGGGCATTCTAGGCAGGATGTACAGCCTGTGTAAAGTCCCAGAGATGGGAGATGGCATGTTGTATATAAAGAATAGGAAGCAGGCATCTTGGTTGGAATGTAGGGTGTGAAGAGGAATAATAAACCTACACAGGTGACATGGTGCCTGACCTTGAAGGGTTTTAAATAAAAAAAAAATAGAAGAGTTTGCATTTTATTAATAGGGAACCTTTAAACAGGGCAGTGAAATAGTGAAAGCTATACTTTAGGAACACCATTTATGTCGTGGTGGTGGTTGAGTCATTTCAATTATGTCTGACTCCTCATGACTTTGTTGGGGTTTTGCCCAAGGGGCAAACCTCATTTGGAGAGTGTGAAATTCAAAGGATGCTGACATTAGTGCTTTAGCAATCTAGAATATGTAGAATATACATAGAATCTAGAAACAACAGAGCCTAGCACCCAGTTAGCAAGAGGGATTAGTTAATATGACTAATTATTATAGATTGTGGACTTGGGTGTGCTTCTCCATCATACCCTGTCATACCCCATTCTACTCTGCCCCAGTCTATGGTAGCTTTAGCAGCAGCAGTCCTGGTGGAGAGAGGGTAAGGGAGAGCTTTGTGACACTTGGTCTGAGGGCTAATTATGTCTCTGACTAGAGTTTTTTAAAAAATTAATTGTATTTGTGTGGAACAGTAGAAATGCCTTCCCCAGCTTCTCCTGTCTTCTCTCTCAGCTATCTTGTTAATTTAGAGCAGAACAGGGGTTTAGTGGAAAGAGCACTGTATTTGGAACCAGAAGATCTGAATTTGAATCCTATTTTTCCAATTTTTAACTGTGTGACATTAGGTGTTGTGTTATCTCTTGAGGGCTTCATTTCTGAATCTGTAAAAAAAATGGATGTAATGCTGTTTTCACTATCTGCCTCATAGGATGGTTGTAAACCACAAAGCAATGTATAAATGTGAACTCTTATTCTCTTCTCTTTTTTCTTTAAGGCTGAGTACAAGGGGTGGGGTAATGGAGGTGGGAGGGTACACTTCCTGGACTCATTCCCTATCCATGAGTTTTTGTGTCACTTGTGTGTTGGCCAAACCGCCCAACAGCGCCTAGGTTCTGAAGGAAAATTGGAAAACCCACTCCTGTGACCTAGTACTGTGGACAGGCAGGACCACACAGCATCCCGACTCTGCCTTGTGGAGAGCCTAGACCACAGTCATAAAGGCCTTATATATCCTTTGGCTCCATTATATAATGTAAATATTCAACATTAGTTCATATAGTTAATTTCCATTTGGCATTTCAGCTAGGTATCTGATTTAAAGAAAACACAGATGACAGACAGATAGTTGGTTCTGCCAGATTTATGAATGTTAACTTAAAGCAATATGACAATATGGTGATTTAGAATATGAACCTAGTAGGAAAAAGGAGATATTGGAAACTCAAACACCAAGTTAGTGTTTCAGGTCAGAAGAAGATAGAATATTAGCACTGGAAGGGGCTGCGGAGATCATATAATCCAATATTTCTCAAACTGCAGTCCACAGGACCTGGGACATCTGCCAGGCAGTCCAAGGGGTTCTTTGAAGAAATAAGTTATAATGGTGGACCAGCAAACATGGTCAATCCATCTACTTTGCCCCAGTGAGTGTGGTCAGGTGAATCAGAGAAGCAATGGAGATTGGTTGAGATCAATTATGTGACAGAAGGGTCAGTGGGTGGTGAGAGAATGTTTCTTAGCAATCTCTTTTAGGTTTGAGTCCACTTGGCTTTGATCACTGAAGGGACTTTTGGATGGCCATTCCCACCTTTTGAAATCCACAAGGTCATACCCTGATCTGTTCTATCTCTGATACTTATTCACCTAAGATCAGGAAAGAATAAACAGTAAAAAAATTAAAAAATGGAGACACCATGTGTTCACGGCCATGTGGCAGCCTGATGGGGGACGTGAGGGTGGAGGAAAGGTACACAAAGAAGTTCACTTTGCTACTGCTACTACCTGTTCTCTCACGTTAAAGCCCACAATGTTTCTTTCTCCCTGTTTAAAAGCCTCTAGGAAAGAGATGGACAATTTATGGATTGAGCCTTTTATATGTATACTTTCCAATTCAGAGATTTTTTTTGTTACCACATAGTGAACTGACATCCCCCCTCCCCCCCACCTAGATCACTACCTTGTCATGGTGGAGGGGCTTGTGTAGCTCAATGAAACTAGGAGCTACGCTGTGAAGGGTTACTCAAGATAGGTCATAGTGGAAAGCTCTGACAAAAGGTGATCCATTGGAGAAGAAAATGGCAAACTACTTCAGAATCTTTGCCAAGAAAACCCCAAGGACAGGTCTGGCATGCTATAGTCCACAGGGTCACAAGCAGTTGAACATGACTGAACAACAACAAAGCTAAACTGACAGGAAACAGTCAAGGGACACTTGCTCTTGCTTCGGAGTGGGCAGGGAAAAGATCCTTCCCTCATGCATTTCCAGAAGCAGGCTTGCCAAGCTTTCATGTGGTTGTATGCCAGTCAGGACATTGTCCATATCCTAAGTACTGGGCTTTCATTGACTAGTACTGCCATAACATTACTTTTTATACCATGATTTTTTTTTTTTGAGGAAGGTATCAATGCCAGGAATGATTAATTGGCTATTTTGTAAAAAAAAATTTTTTTACTGAGATTTTTTGTTTCTTACATTATCTTATTATCACATGTACCTCTCCCCTTCCTGTTCCAGAGAACCATTCCCCTATGACAAATAGTATTTTTCTAGAGAGGAAAAAAGTTAGCACAACTGATTGATATACTGAAAAGTCCAAAAGCATGTGCATGCAATGTGTAACACCGCAGGACGTCTCACCTCCACAAAGGAGTAGGTTGGAAATGTCTGTCAATTTCTCTTCATTCAAATCCTGTTGGATCTTGATGGTTTTGTTATATTTACTTTTGATTTTTTTGATGTGGAATTGTACCTTCCATTTACATTATTGTAGTTACTATGTATATATCGTTTTCTTGGCTCTGTTGACTTTACTCTGTTCATGGAGATCTTTTCATTCGTCTCTGTATTCATCACATACATAATTTCTTATAGCATAGTAATATTCCATTATATTCATGTACCACAATTTGTTTAGCCATATGCCAATTGATGAGCATGTGCTTTGTTTCATTACTTAACTATCACAAAAAGTGTTACTGTAAATATTTTGGAGTATGTGAGAACTTTCTTCTTATCAGTGATTTCCTTAGGGGTATAAGCCCAGTAATGAAGTAGAAAAGGTATGGATATGTCAATCACTTTTTTGCATAATTCCAAATTGCTTTTCAAAATGGTTGTACTCTTTCACAGTTCCATCAACAATGTATTAGTGTGCCTCTCTTTCTACAGTCTCTACAACATTGACTAATGCCATTGCTTTGGTTCATTTTTGTCAAATTATAGGGTATGAGACAAAATCTTAGGGTAATTTGATTTGCATTTCTCTTATTATTAATGATTTGGAGCATTTTTTCCCATGTGGTTGTAAATGCCTTGTAGTTCTTTTGAGAACTGTTCATGTCTCCTTTGAGCATTTATCCATTGGGAAATGTCTTAGCTATGTCTATATCTATACTTATATCTATATTGGATGCCAAATCCTTAGCAGAGAAATTTGATACAAAGCTTTTCCCCCCTCATTCTACTACTTCCCTTCTTAATCCAGATACATTAATGTTGTCTGTGTAGAAGTTTTTCAGTTTCAAGTAAGTTTATCTTTTGTAATTATACCTGTTTCTTGTTTGGTTAAGAATATAGCTCTTCCCCATAGCCCTGAGAGGTAGAGGATCTGTCTCTCTTTTAATTTTTTAAAGTATATTCTTCACTGTTAAGGTTGCATATTCATTTAGAATCTATTGTGGAGTTTGGTGTAAGGTATTGGTCTAAGTCTAATTTTTGCAGACTGTGTTCTAGTTTTCCCAGAAGTTTTTATCAAAGAAGGAATTTTTCATTTAAGTAATTTATCTTT
Organism: Notamacropus eugenii; assembly: GCF_028372415.1. Taxonomy (NCBI): domain Eukaryota; kingdom Metazoa; phylum Chordata; class Mammalia; order Diprotodontia; family Macropodidae; genus Notamacropus; species Notamacropus eugenii. The sequence continues at coordinate 248,686,119 of NC_092872.1, read as the reverse complement.
TTCTTTTTTATCAAGCACTGGGTTATTGAGTCCTATTGTTTCTGAAACTCCTTTGTCTACTCTGTTCCATTGATCTTTCTGTTCTTTAATTAATACCAGATGGTTTTGGTGACTGCTGCTTTATAACATAATTTGAGGTTTGGCAGTGACATTTGCCTTTGTCTCTAATTCTTTTCATTGTCTCCCTTTATATTCTTGATCTTTTGTTTTGGCAAATCAATTTTGCTATTATTTTATCAAGTTCTGTGAAGTATCCCCTTGGTAATTTAATTGGTCTAGTGTTAAAAGTATAAATTAATTTTGGTAATGTCATTTTTATCATGTTACTGTCATTTTATTATCTTTATTATTGGCATGGCCTAGCCATGAACATGGAATATTTCTCTAGCTCTTTAAATTACCATACTCTTTATTTCTTTTAGGAGTACATTGTAATTGAAACTATATGAATTTATGGTGTGCTTTGGGAGATTGGTCTCCAAATATTTTACACATTTTGTGGTTATTTGAAATAAGATTTCCCTCTCTATTACTGCTTCTTGTGTTCTGTTATTAGTATATAGAAATGCTGATGATTTTTGATGATTTGTTTTGTAGCCTACAGATTTGCTGAATCTAGCAATTGTCTCAGTATCTTTGCTGATTCCCTAGAATTTTCCAGATAAATCATTTTATTGTTGGCAAACAGGGGTAGTTTTATTTCCTTTTTATTGCTCTTTAGGTTTTTTAATGGTTAATTGGTTATTAACATCTTTACTTTCTTGACAATGAAATTGTTTGTCTTTGTTCAGTCTTTCAGTTCTGTCTGACTCTTCGTGATCCCATGCATCATGGCACATCAATACTGTCCATGGAGTTTTCTTCGCAAAAATAATGGAGTGGTTTGTCATTTCCTTCTCCCATGGATTAAGGCAGACAGAGATTAAGTGATTTGCCTAGTAAGTGTCTGAGGCTAAATTTGAACTCAAGTTTTGGGGTAGCTAGGTGGTGCAGTGAATAGCGGAGTGGACCTGTAGTTAAGAAGATCTGAGTTCAAATTTGGAATCAGACACTTACTAGCTGTGTGACGCTGGGCAAGTCATTTATTTGCCTCAATTCCTCATCTGTAAAATGGAAATACATTGTAGAAAATGGCAAACCATTTTAGTATCTTTGCCAAGAAACCCCATGGACTTTGTCTATAGGGTCACATAGAGTTGGACATGACTGAATGACTGAACAGCAAAAAATCTCTGTAGATACATATATATGCGTATATGTATATATGACATATTTGAGTGTATGTATACTGTATATGAAGTAGATGATAATGAATTCAAGGCTCTTGACTATTTTAATTGCCTTCTCTGTATATTTTCCAGTTTCTCATCACTCTGTGTAGGCTTTCTGCCTCGATCTCCTTGAGTCTGTTTTGCTACCAAGGATGAGCTGATGGCAAAGACGTCTTGTTATTTCTCTGCTCTTTGGGGCTGGCATGAGGTGATATCTCTCAGAGTCAGGATACTGATGAAGTTGCCCCAGACCATTTAGAAGATCTAGTCAGGCACCATGGTACAATGAAATCCACCTAGGTTTTGATGGATTGGTGTCATTGTGTCATAGGATTATAGGAGCATAGCTCTAAAACTAGAAGGGAGAACCAGAGGCCATCTGAACCCCTTCAATTTACAGATAGGGAAACTGAGGCTCAAGAATAAGTCACTTGCCCAAGGTCACACAGGATATATTTTCTGTCACATTTCTACAGGCTGAATGGGAACTTACCAAAACAGATAGGAAAGAAAGGATGGTCATGTGTCAAATTGGAAGAAAAGAAATAATTCAAAATGGAGTAATTAGCTAATGGTAGGAAATATCCAGAAGGCACACTTGTTATTTCTGTAACTGCAACACCTTGTGCCAGAACTTTTGTTACAGAAGAAAATAGAGACAAAGTGCTTTGAACTCAAAACTTGTACTTTGTGTGCCCATGTTGAAGGTTACCAGGTCTAGTTGGGTCCCAGCTCTCTGGAAGTGAGGGCCAAGGGAAAACATGCCTCTCTTTCCCCGCCCTATTTCCCATGGTAGTCTACAGCTGCAACCAATGCAGGGGATGATTCAGAGAACCCAAATGAACACAATACACATACTATGGCCCTGTCAATTTACTTTAGAGCTACAAGGGAGGACTGAGTGTCTTACAGATGTTAAAAAACCTCCAGTGAGATTCAGGATATTAAACTTGACAATGAAGATTTTTCTGCTTAAAAATGGAACAGCTTGAATCCCCCAAGGCAGAAGTGAGGAGATGCTCATTTGTACCCTCTGCTTTGGATGCCCAAATGCCATGAAACAGATTTTTTTTTTTGCCTTTTTCTTGCCCATGTGTCATTTGTGTACATCTTTAAAAAAATTAGAGTGGGCATTAGTGGCAATTAATGGCAACATAAGTATCAATAATTCAATCAAGGAACTCTCTAACATTATAAATTTGCAGAAAAGGTGCCAGTCTACTTTGAGGAGGGGTTTTTTCACTAGAAGCTCTCTACATAGACAAGATCTGATAAAAATAAAGAAATAAAATAGCTATAATAAAAAGAAAAAGAGGGAAACAAAGAGAAAAGTCGCTTTTTTTCTCTGAATCTTCCTCCAGTCACCACACTCTGTGAAAGGGTAATAACTATATCTGATCAATTCACCCTACAGGGTTGTTAGGAAGATAAATGAGATAATGTGTGAGCATGTTTGAAAAATCCCTCTTTGAAAAGTCTTTGGAAAGGTTTGGGAAAGCCAATGGTTTGAAAAGCTCATGGAAAGGTGCTTGAAAAGTTCTAAAGTCCCCCTGAGAGGTACTAGAATTAACTCATCTGTGAGCATTGTGTCAATTGCGCTGTCAATGTCCACGAAATTCACCACTCAGAGCCGATGTAACAACACCTGTGTGGAGAACCATATTTCTCTGCCTTACCCATAGCTGACACTCAAGGAATATTTGAATGAGTGAATGAGTGAATGGTAAGTAGACACTATCCTCAAGGTCAGCCCATGCTCCCAGGTCTGCCTACAGTCACCTAGTACTAGGAACCAAGACATTGACCTAGGGCTGCCAAGGAGCAGAGAGAGTGTGATATAATGTAAAGAATCAGCAGGTAAGTGTTTGAACCCTGACTCTGTTTCTATTTGAGTGATCACAGGTGAGCCAATTAGCTGCTTTGGAACTTGGTTTCTATCAGGTCTGGGTTTTTTTCTACAAATGGGGGTGTTGGATTTAACAATATTTTAATACTATGTGAATCGTTCATCTTCATATTCTCCTGATGAGGGAAGTCCGGTGGTTTGGTTTTGTCATGCTAATGTGCTTGGTAAGTCGCTAAGACAGTATAAGTTTGTTTTACAAAATGAATATTTTCCTTTGGTCAATGTAATTTTTTTTGTGTGTGTGTGTTCTCAGGGCCTCTTTCTGGCTGGGATGCTGGGTGACTGCTGAGTTTGTTCATGCCTCTGTCTAGTAGGACTTTCTGCAGAAATGGACTTTCAAGAGTATAGTAGTGGTGTTGTTTCAAAGAAGCATGTCTTCAATAGGTTAGGTTTTTGGAGGTGGAAGCACACTGAGAGACAAAATGGTGCCCTGGATGTTGCTGGGGGAAGGGGGAACTGAAGGTGTTTGTTTAGGATCCTCTGAGCTCTGGGGGCTTCATCAAGGTATACATCTACTGAGACAGTTCTACTCCTTTACCCCAGGGGCACCAGAATATTACAGAACCAAAGTGTTCATGGAGTGACACAAAGGCCATTGAGACTCAGCTGTAAGTGGTTTAGGATGCATAGGAGCCAGACCTCATGTGTAAGGAGAAAAAAACATCAGATCAAACCAGCCACACCATATGAACTCAGAATGCTGGTTCCAAGGAAAACGATGGTGTCCTATGTGGAATTACAGATGCCATATTAAAAAGCTTTCCCTAACAAAGTCACATTTTATCCATGTTAGGGACGAGACCTGTGGTTTGTATTCCCATTACAACTGATCAGAAGACAGATCCATCAGGGGAGACTGGGGGATACCACTCAAACTGAAGCCTTGGGGCAGAATGTGCAACAAATGGGCCACACTCTCACTTCTTGAATTCAGGAGAAATTCCTGCTAGTGGCTGGCCTTCTTGATATTTTACTATGGAGACCAGGGAATGTCAGAATTGGAAGGGACCTCAGAGATCATCATCTAAAGTCATAGACTTTAGAAGTGGAAGGGATCCTAGAGGTCAATCTCCTTCATTTTACAGAAAAGAACCTGAGATTCAGAGGGCAGACTAGATGACTTCTAAGTTCCCTTCTAGCTCCTAGGCATCGGAGGGCCTGACATAAAGCACTTTGGGAGAATATTTCCTTATAACTTTGTTGCACCCCTATCTTCTCTGTTCTCCCTCCTGGCAGAATACTGATCCTATCCCCATTTCTTCTTCATTTAGACCTTTAGGTCCACGTCCCTTTTCCTATAGTTATGGTCTAGGTCTCTCTAGCGGAGTGAATATGGCCACTTTCTCTGCTTGGAAGGAGTCAATAACTACAGTTCTTTGAGTAAAGTGGAAGCCCCCTGGATCTTTCTATCTCCCTTGCTGCTCCTGCCCTGTAACAAGTTCTAAGGACTCCTGGACCTTGCCACCCCTGCTGCAGCACCCTCAGGACTATTGTATATCTACACTATAGCTGTACCCTATCCTTGATGAAGTGTCTCTTTCAATTAGGGCAGGAACTCCTTGAGAGTCCTGTTTTTCTCCTTATATCCTGGTGCTTGGCAAATAGAGCTTGTTAATAAATGATTTTTCACTTCTTCCCCCATTTATCCCTATCATCTATGGTCCTAAAGGTTAATTGATATGCCCAAGGTCCCACAGGAAGTAAGAAGGAGAGCAAGAATGAGCCTCAGATTCTCTTTCCACCATCCTACTCTCGACATCAGTTTATTTAAAATGAGGAAGCTGGATAAGATGATCTCTATGGTCCCTTTTATTTCTAAATCCGTGGTCATGTATCCTCCAAGCCTTCCTTTGAAGGTCATTCCTTTGAATTTTTCAAAATCATTCATTTACTCGTCAACAAGCAGTTATTAATCAGCCAGTCCTTTATTAAAGTACTTATTTTGTGTTAGGCACTTGCCAGCACATTATGTAAACACAAAACCACAGGAACCTGCATTCCACTGGAGATGGTGGTGGTGGAAATACTATGCCCCGACTTAAGTAAAATGGAAAATATATGCAAAGTAAATACAAAGTATTGTGGAGCAGGGAGAGGGCCCTAAAACCTAGAGGATGAGGGAAGGCCTTGTGTAAGAGGTAGCATGCGATGAAACCTTAAAGGAGTCTAGAAATTCCTAAGAGGTGGTGGTGAGGAAGGAAAGAGGGACTGCTCTCCAGCCCTGGGGGACAGGCAATGCAGGGTGAAGAGCCCTGCAAAGACATGGTTAGGGACCTGAAAAAGCTTCCTACTAATCTGGGTCTTGGGAAACACTTCAAAAGAGAATAACCAGGCAGATTTGCTTCCTCTTTGGGAGTCAGATAAGGCAATGGGTTTGTTTCTCTAACTAGGCTTCTAGGAACAACTGATTTTCAACTGGGACAGACATCATAGAGAAAATCGGGTGGCTTCCCAGTGGGCCACCCAGGTGGGCGTTTGGAGCCAGCCAGCTGGTGGGGTTCACCCCTTTTAGATATCATCCTGAACTTCAACCAACCCTGACGCTTTCCCAGTAAGTTACTTATTGTGGGACGTGGTTTGGAGGAGTCTGAGAGAGGAACTCAACTGCCTGATCCTGGTTTCCAGAAGGTCCTGCCCTGGAGTGGGTATTTATTTATTTTTTAATGAAGAAACTATCCTTGAAAAAAGATCCTGCAGAAGCCGGGGGCCTTCTTCCCAAGCTGGAACAATGTATTTACCCCTTCAGCACCCCTCTCTTTCCCTCTCTCCCCCTCCCCTCTTTAGTTTTATGACCTGCATGCATAACTACTGTCTCCAGTGTAACTTTACCCAGCTTCTGGGGATTCCGGCAGCGGAGGGGAGCAAAAACCAAAACAAAACAAAAAAAACGCACTCCAGCTAGTTTCCTGAGAAAAGCAAAAATGCAGCAACCCCTCCTTGCAGATGCGAAATAGACATTGCTGCGCTCTCGCGGCCGGTAATTAATTATATAAACACATTGATGGGGCATCTGCTCCCTCCTTCTCTCCCGCCTCTATAATTCTGCATTCGAATGCGCACTTCCTGCTGGGATTTGAGCTTTGGCTGCATTTAATTGATGGCTTCCACACTTCAGTTAACTCTGCGGCCCTTTTCATTGGCTGATTGTGTGTGTACTTCTGCGGGCCCGAGACTTTGTAACTCCCATTGTCATTCACATGAGGGGGACAGAATAGCGGGGCCAAAAGAAAGTCTCTTCCAATATTTAGTAAACTCTGAAGAGCACTTTTCTTTCTTATTTTGCAAGCTTGGCACATGCCTTCTGTTTCTAAGTGGCCTCTCATTCAAAGGCTCCCCATCTCCTATTCTTTGTCCCACTAGGTGCCCAGGCTTACAGCCCCTGGCAGCTGCTGGGTTTTCAAAAGGACTATAGACGCCGCTCTGCAGGTGAGCCCTCCTGCCAAAGCAATTTCCAATCAAAGGCTCTTTGAGAGCGTCACTAGGAAGCTGACTTTGTCTGCGGGCCCCTGCTCCCCGAGGGCCCCCATCGCAACGCTGGCCCGCCCGCCCCGCTGGCTCCCCAGCTCGCCCGCTCCCTCCAATGGGCCGCCGCGGCCTCCTGCGCGCCCGGTTCAGGGCCAGGACACTGGGCCAATTATCCGAGCGCCTCGCAGAGCCCGCCTCGCCCGAGGTGGGGCGCGCCTTCAAAGCGCCCTTTCTGGTTTCCAAGCTGCCGGCAAGCCGTAATCTCTATTCATTGCTTGACTTAAGTATAATTGCTCCCTTTGAAGGCCGAGCTAGCCCCGTAATTGGCTGCGCCCTGGGGGCAGCCGTGGTTAGCTTGGCCGGGCAGCCTCGCAGGCTCCCCCCGAGGTGCGCAGCGCGCAGCGAGGTCCCGAACTGAGCAGCCAGGAGACGTGCCCGGCTGCTGGGCTTCATCTCCTTTTCATCCCGCCCTTTTAAACTTTATTAAAACCAGCTTTTGTCTCCGCGGTGTCGACTCTGCGCGGGGAGACGGGGGGCCTCGGGCAAGTCGGGTTTCTTCCTTTCTTGCCTTCCTTTTTCCCTTTCTTTCCCTCCCCTCTCCCTTCTTTCTTTCTTCTTTCCTCCGGGGCGCACCAGCGTCGGAGCCACATCACACGCCGGGCGCTGGAAGGGTGGTGAGAGGTTACGTCGGAAAGGGCAGCCACTTTTCCTGAAGATCAAAAGGACTGAGCAGGCTGCCGAGGCCTGTTCCAGTGCTGGAATGCGGCGAGGCTGCCCCCTCCCGAGGCGTAATTAATAGACCCCGGCAAAACAACTTTGAAACGCCGGGCAGGTTGTTGGGCCGGAGGGACCGCGGACTCAGGGCTTTAGAAGTTAAAGGCGTCCCTGACCTCTCCCCTTCGGACTGATTTACTAAGTACTGCCGGGAGGAAAAACCTGTCCAGACAACTTTGGCAGGAGCTGGACCCGCAGGCTTTCTATCAGTGCCAAAAGTGGTTCCGGAGAGTCTTTGGGACTGGGGATTCTGCTGACACCTTTCGCTTCTGAAAAGTCAGCCCACACAAAGGAAGCGTCACTTTCTCTAGTTAGATCTGGTCCCCATCACAAGCATCAAAGAGAATCAGTTTTCCCCCTCCTCCACTACGTACACATCCCCAAACCCCGCTCAGAAGTCCTGATCTGACTCCACTTCACTACATTAGGGGATCTTTGAATCCTCCACTGTACCTCCCAAGGGCTGTTTGGTAATCATTTGGTGAATTGAGGAGAGTCTGAATGACAGCGATTTTGAGGCCTAGCAATGTGCTCTTGGTGGGGAGGTTTTAACAGCATAGGTTGCCATTACCTCCCTGGAGTACCTTGTTATCGGTTGTTTTTGGCCGGGTCTGACTGAATGCCAGACAACTAGCTGATTCAGCTAGTTCTGTCAAAACAGAACAAAACAAACCAAAAAATCCCCGCCTCCCCCCGCCCCCTCCCCCCCCAAATTTCCTTACTCCATCAAGCACCAGCCAAAGAGAATCACAGGGAAAGATGGATTCGAAACTAATGCATTGTTGGTGGAGCTGTGGATTGATCTGACTCTAACCATTATAGAAAACAATGTGTAATTATTTAAATAAAATGACTAAAACGTTCATAGGAGCAGTTAAGTGGTGCAGTGGATAACTGCACTGGGCTTGAAAAGAGGAAGACTCATCTTCATGAATTCAAATCCGGTCTCAGACACTTACTAGCTGTGTGACCCTGGGTAAGTTACTTAACTCTGTTTGCCTCAGTTTCTCATCTGTAAAATGAGCTGGAGAAGGAACAACAGTAACAGAATGTCCATGTCCATTTGACACAGAGACTCTGCTTCCTAGCCTCTTAGCCCAAGGAGGTTATTGGCAAAGAGAAAGGCTCCCACACATTCCAAAATATTGATGGTTATACCTTTTCCACCTATGGGTAATTCAGTGGCTGGAGTACTAGGCTTACTCTGGAAGCCCCAAATTCAAATCCTGTCTCATACACTTAATAGCCATGTGACTGGGCAAGTTGCTTAACTTCTTTCAGCCTCAGTTTCCAGATCAGTAAAATGGACATTTTAAAACCTGCCTCACCAGGTTACTGTGAGGTTCAAATGAGATAACATATACAAAATGCTTGGTTACTGTGAGGTTCAAATGATATATATATACTTCAAAAAATTTAAATCACTAAATAAAAACTATTATTCTTCACATTAGGAAATTAGTCTTTTAAATCTCTGAGCCTAAGATGGGCACATTAGCTTAGTTTAAAGAAATCCCAACCCTAGTGATATTATGAGCAGACTGGAGGATTTTCAGAACTGTCTTCAGTGTTCTGTAACAGAGCGATTGGCTAGCTGCCCTTTTTTGTTTCTACCTGTAATTTCTGCTTGGAACATAATTGAGACTTACCCTGTATCTTCCATTGTGGTGAGGCAAATGATCAAAAAAAATTTAAAAAGTCCTTCACTAGTTGCCAGATAAGACAAGAATATGCAAGCTTCTTAAAGTTGAGAATAGGCTCATTTTTGTTTTTGTATCCTTTGTACTTAGCATCATATGGTAGGGAGAGAGAGAATAAGTATTTTTAGAGTGTCTGCTGCCAAGTGCCTTGCAAATATGTTCTCATTTGATTTGATTCTATGAGGGTAGGTGTCATTATTATTCCCATTTTACACTTGAGGAAACTGAGGCAAGCAGAAGTTAGAGTGATGTGCCCAGGGTCACATAGCTATCAAATGTCTAAGGCTGCATTTGAACTCAGGTCTTCCTGACTCCAGACCCAGAACTGTATCCACTTCACCACTTGTTGTTCAGTTTTGTCTGACTCCTTGTGACCTCATGTGGGGTTTTCTTGATAAAGGTACTGGAGTGATTTGCCGTTTACTTCTCCAGCTCATTTTACAGATGAGGAACAGAGGTAAACAGGGTGAAGTGACTTGCCCAGGGTCACACTGCTAGTAAATGTCTGAAGCTGGATTTGAATTCAGGTCTTCCTGACTCCAAACCTGTTACTCTATTTACCTAGTTGCCTGGATTAGAAGGTACTTATTAAGTCACTTGATTAATTGAAGAAACTGGACAAGAGGATTAATGTATGTGTGTGTATGTGTGTGTGTGTGTGTGTGTTTGTGTGTGTGTGTGTGTGTGTACTTTTCTCATTGATTTGTTTTGTTGTTTGAGGGTGGCACAGATGGGGCCACAGATTCCCTAGAAGTCTAAGGAGGAGAACAGTCTGGTAAGATCTTGGTTATCACCTTACCCCAAATCTCCAATTGTTTAATTACTTAGTCCGTAAGTGGGTGCAGGGCACAGCTGAGAGACAGGCTGATGGAGTCAAAAAGACCTGATTTTCAAATCTTACTTTATATGCTTCCTAGCTATAAAACCCTCAACAATTTACTGAACCTTCCAGGTTCTCAGTCTCCTCATCTGTAAGATGGCAGGTTGCAATCAGTGATCTTTAAAGTACCTTCTAGGGGTAAATGTATGATTTCTTCCCTAGAAAGGCAGCATAGTGTAAATCCAAGAGCCTGAGACTCAGTTAGGAAATCTGAGTTTAGTCAGATGACATGAGTTCGAATTCTGTCTGCCACTATTGTTGGACTGGAGCAAGTCAGTGAGTTTCTGGGTTTTAATTTTCCCATCTCTAAAATAAAGGGGCTACGCTCAATGATCTCTAGAGTCTAGAGAAGATTTTGCCACCAGTGAGAAAGGCAGCCATTGAGGAGTGGGAATTATTCCCACTAAATAGCATGTCTTCTCAGAGATCCCACTTTACCATAGTGTGCCCAATTCCATTGACCTTGCAGATGTATTATTGAAAAGAGTATGAATCTGATTCTTATAAACAGAATTGTAAATGTGCCAGGGCAGCTCTGCCTCTTAGGGCAGAGAATTATTTCTGTAAAAAAAGGTTCCTCCTTCTTTAATGTAAAAATCACTCCACAATCATGTATTTACAAACCAGGCTTTTTCATAGCTTCGCTTTTCCAAAAGTGGGGACACATCTGTATCCTAATTCTCCAGCGGTTAGAAGATAGGGGTTCTCCCCATTTCAGCCAGCTTCCCAGGATTGGCCAGTGAGTGTTGGTAAAGGCCTTAGAGCTCTTGGCATTCTTCTGGGCCTGGTGGTCAGGGCAGAATGAGTACATCTCAGAAATTCCATTTCTTGACAGGAAGTTTGTGACGTATGTGAAGTGGCCACTTTTCAAAAGTTTATTAACTTGGCTCTGTTCTTTTTTTCCCCATAAAACAAAATTAAGCAATATCATGGGATCATTGGTTTAAAGTGTAATCGGAGTTTAAGGATAGATTTATTATTTTTTCCCCTAAAGCCTCTAGAAGCTAGTTTTACCCTCCTATTTATCTTTTCCCAATCTTTTCTTGAAATCTTTGGTGCCAAATAGGTGGAAGAGGAGGAGGAAAAGAAGAAGAAAGAGAGAGAGACAGAGAGAGAGAGATAGGGACAGAGAGACAGAGAGAGAGGAGACAGAAACAGAGAGAGAAGAGAGGGGGAAGAGAGAGAGAGAGAGAGAGAGAGAGAGAGAGAGAGAGAGAGAGAGAGAGAGAGAGAGAGAGAGAGAGAGAGAGAGAGAATGAAATAGATAAATAGATTGGACTGGCTGAGGGAGACTCTGTACAACAACTGAGTTTTTTTTGCTCTTTGTAGCACTGGTGGTTACCCTAAGGGCTTAGAAAACAGGCTAGAATAATTCTAATCTGCAACAGAAGTTTAATAAAAGGAAGGTGTGATGGGCGGTTGACCTAGTCCCAAGATTATGCTGGCAGAGACCCTGCAACTTTTCCACTTCCAGTGGACTGAAGAGTTCCACTGATAAATTAAAGTAGAAGTAGGACATTTTGGTGCCAGGGATATTAGCCTGGAAGTCGGGAGACCAGCCTTGTAAACCCAGTTCTTCACTAATTGTATGACCTTGGACAAATGAACTCATTTCTCCAGGCTTCAGTATTGGGGTTGGAATGAATGAATGGAAAAAGCACTTATTAAATTGCGCTAAGCAATGAGGATACAGATAGAAAACTAGCAGTCTCTTCTCTTAAAGAGGCAATACGTAGAAAAGTCAGATGGAAAGGTCCCATAGTCCTTAGAGGGCAATGACGCCTTCTTTAATGCCATTTCAACTGGTAAAACACATCTCTTTTGGATGGTGAACCATTTGACAGTGCTAGGAACTTTTGTGGCAAGAAAAATTATAATATTTACCACTTATATACAGCTTTAAGGTTTGCAAAGTGCTTTGTTATAAACTCATTTGATCCTTACAACCCTGGGAAGCAGAGTGCTATTAGGTTCACTTTTACAAATGAGGTAACAGACGCAGAGATTAAGTGACTTGCCCAGGGTCACACAGTTAGCAGATGTCTGAGGCAGAATACTAACCTGCATCTTTCTGACTCCAGGTCCTGCAGTCTATCCACTGCTATGATTCCTTTCAGCTCTGACAGTCTACGAATCCAAGTAATATCCTATCTTCTTCCTGCTCTCCTTCTTTTCCTCCTCCTCCTCCTCTTTTTTCTTTTGTTATTATGTTTAAAATTGAGTTTTATTTATTTATTTTGTTACATTTTAAATTCAAGTTGTATCCCTCCTTTTCTACCTCGTACTACAGAACGTTACTACTTGACACACACACACACACATATATATGTGTATGTGTATGTATATGAGTATGTGTCCGTATATGTATATATGTGTGTGTGTAGACAGAGTGCTTAACTTAGCACCAGGAAGATAAGTTCCAATCCTTCTCTGGAACTTAGCTGGGTGACCCTGGTCAGGTTAAGTTACTTTGAGCCTGTTTCCTTACCTGTTGAAGGAGGGGATGATAATAGCAGCTATCTTATAGGGTTGCTGTGAGGATCAAATATGCCATTTGTAAAATCTTGAAGCACTCTATAAATCCTATTTTTATTGCAATCTATGTAAAGAACTTTGCAAACGTTAAGGCACTATTCAAATGCTAGCTGATTTATTATTGTTGTTATTATGGGTGTCCAGAAGATATGTTTCTCTAAATGTTGGAAGCCCATGTTTTCCTCCATCCAGAGATATCAACTTGATTTCCACCAGAATTTTTACCCTTCCTCCTCCACACTAGCCCTCTCTCTCTAGCGGAGTGAGGCCACAAGCCTAAATAAAAGAGAGGTCACTCACTAGTCTGGGCATTTTTTTTTAAAATATTAAACTCCAACCTGACCACATTTTTGGAAGAGCATGTTTTTATGGCCTGGGGCAGAAATATATACAGACCATGTAGTACTATACTATACAACTCTATGGATAATAAATACTGCATCTTGTGACTCGTTTATCTGCAAGATGGCTGCTGAGGTATAGTCTTGGCATACAACAAATCTGACTGACTTGAGAAAGCATTAAACTTAGAAGCATTATATGCTTTGTTTTAAAAATTTTAAGGATATCTTTTGTTTTTACATTACTTTATCTTCAAATATATCCCTGCCCCCATTTCCTATCCAGAGAAACATCCTTAGGAAAAAAAATAAAAATGAGAAAAAAATAAGGTATTCAGCAAAATTAATCATCATGCTAATTAAGTCTTACAGTACAGTCAGTATTCCATATCCATAATCTCCTACCTCCTCAGGAAGGAAGGGATGTATATCTTCTGTCCTTTCCTTTGAGACTAAGCTTTGGACTTATTAATGCTATACTCTAACCAATTGAGTGTATGCCTCTTAAATCAGAGTAGTAATCCCCCTGGGGTATCACATTCAAGGACTTGTAGAGAGAAATCAAAGTCAAGGATCTGAACTCCAATACTAGTATCAGATCCCTCATATCCCCACCATTTAATTGTTGAAAAATCATCTGAAGCACGTCTCTCTATCTGTGAAGGCCTCGAAATGGCATGGTGGTATTTTAGCTGGGTCCTCCTAAACTGAGGGGGTAGGGTTACAGAAACAGGCTAAGTGTTTTGGAGGCCTATAAAATAAACTCTCAGAAGCAACAGTTTCCTCTACAATACCCCCCAAAAGGAGTTATCCAATCTTGGCTTTAAGATCTCCAGTGATGGGAAGCTCATTCCTACAGGGTAGCTAATTCTATTTATTTGGACAGCTATGAATGTTTGGAAGCTTCCCCCTTTACTCTTCTTTCACTGAGCCCAAATATGTGTTTTTATTCATCCATCCATCCATCTATCTATCTATTTATCTATCTATCTATCTATCTATCATCTGTGCATTTGTTCATCCATCCATCCACCCACCCACCTGTCCATCTGTCTATCCGTCCATCCGTCTATCTGTCTGTCTGTCTGTCTATCCATCCATCTATTTGTCTATCTATCTATCTGTCTGCCTGCCTACCTGCCTGCCTGCCTGCCTGCCTGCCTGCCTGTCTGTCTGTCTGTCTGTCTGTCTGTCTGTCTATCTATCTATCTATCTATCTATCTATCTATCTATCTATCTGTCTATCTATCTATATTTTTTTATTCACTCCCTTAGCCCTTCTACTTTCTGGAGCTAAATAGAATAACCCAATGGAAGCTTTTTCACATGACATCCCTTCCAATGGGAAAATAGCTATCTTATCTCACAGGACTTCTCTTTGGTAAATATTCTCTGATTTCTTCAACTACTCTTTTTGTGAGGGTTTTTCATATCTCTTACCATCCTGGTCAACTTTCTCTCGATCGTGTACCAGCTTGTCAATACTGAACACAGTGGTCGCTCTGTGGCCTAAAGAGAGCAGAGTACAGAGTTCCTCTCTTGTTCATAATACAACTGAAAACAGCTTATCCTTTCCATTTTATTGAAATTAAATTTTATTTTTTTCAGTCAGCAAAAATCTGCCCTGTCTCCCTCCCTTCCACCTCCCCAGTTGAGAAAGAATAAAACAAAACCTATATTACAGACATGTACAGTCTATATCCTTTCTTTCTAAGCAAGTTTGAACACTCAGTAAATTTTTCGGTGTTATGAATTGTTTTCAATGTTTTGTGGATTCTAATGAAGTAGGGAAGAGATGTGAAGTTTGGGAAAGTGTTTGATATTTAAAGCTCTTTATAACATGGTTCCTTTCCATTTTCCTAGTTTATTTACACCTCATCACTCTCTATGTATTCTTTGGTCCAGCTGTACCCATCTACTTGTTCCTCACACAGGAAGCTCTATTTCTTGTCTCTCAGCCCCCCAGTGTCTGGAACTCTTGCCTTCCTCATCTCTACCTCTGAGGATAGTCTGCTTCCCTTAAGACTTGGCTTAAACTCTCTCATTTGCATGAGACTTTTCCAGTTTCCCCAGCTCTTAGTTCCTAATCCTCTAAGGCTATATTGTATCTATTTTGTCTTCACGGTACTTAATTATTTATATGTATCATCCTCATTATAATGAAAGTTCCTTGAGGGCAGGGATTGTTTTCATTTTTTAAATTTGTATACTTAGCATCATACCTCGAACAAAGTGAGTAATTAATAGACATTTGTCGTGTGAATTGAAATGGCAACAGTATTGTCCAAATTGAAATGATAGCCATGTTATTAATGCAACTAGACTTTACTGAGAAAGGATAAGAAGAGAAATGGTATGGAATAGGAGAAGTAAAAATTGACTAGGAATCAGGAGATTTGAATTCGAACTTGGTTCTACCATTAACTAGTGGTATGACTTTGGGTAGGTTATGGGAGCCTCCCTGGATCTCAGTTTCCTCATATGTAAAATGAAAGGTTTAGACAAATTGATCCTGAAAGGCCTCATCTCATCCTAACATTCTTTGATCTAAGATTTCTTTCATCACTAACATTCAATGATTCTAAGGATTGGAAACACCTCAGGCCATCCCTCGCCTTTTTTCCAATAGATGATTGACCATAGGGGTGGCAGACGGAGAAATATGTCCACATCTCAGTAAACAAAAGGTTTTTCCCCCAGTGATTATAACAGATTAACCAGGCTAATCTATCTCATAATTCTATGGAACCTCTTTGGAAAAATAGTTAAAAGGTAATCTACAAAGAAGGCTATTATTGCTGCAACTTACCTACTTGGCTACTAGATTTATTTACATCTGGTGATTGTGAGTTTCCACAGAGCATTACAGGGTAATTCTTTTGATGAAGTAATAGTTTACAAATAGCACTTTAGGCTTTTCAAAGTACTTTTCACTGTGATACAGTGAGTATGGATATTATATTCATTTTATAGAAGAGGAAACTGAAGCTGAGAGAAGTGAAATGATTGCCCAGGGTCATACAGCTGGGATTTGAACCCAGCTTTCTCTTAATGCCAATGTTAGTGTTCTTTCCAGGAAAGCAAGCTGCTTCTTGTAGTAGTGTGTAGAATGTACTGGGAATGGGGAGAGAAAGGAGATCACTGATTGGAGAAGGCTTCATTAATTTTCTTAATAGAGGAAAAAATGGTGCTTACAAATTGTTCTGTTTCCTATTACAAATTATATTTAGTCCTCATAATGTATAGTAGCCACACTGGGAGATCATTGGCTACATGCCTATAATCACTAGATTATAGATTCTTATGACTGGAGTAAGAAAGCCTGAAGGGTCATCTATTCCATACCTCTACTTTCAGGTGACACCATGCCTCAATCATCTCAGGCATGATAATTTGTCCTTTCAAAGACCTCCAGAGAAGGGAATTTCACAACTTTTTTGGTTCATCCATTCCAGTGCTGGACAACCCTCAGGGACCCTAGGGGTAATTACATAGTACATTTTTTCTCCTCTTAGTGGTAATCTCCCAATGGGAAAAGCTATAGACAACAACTATGTGACCTCAGGAGTCCAGTCTAAGGAGATCCTAAGATATTATCATACTGTCATTGTTTAGCATTTAATTATCAATGAATATTTAATGTAACCAATCAATCAATAAGCATTTATTAATTGCATATTGCATCCCAGATACTGAGCTAGGAGTTGGGAATCCAAATGCAACGATGGAAGACTTCTCAAGCACGACTTTATCAATGCAATGTTTGACAAATGAGACCAGTAGCACCGGTTGAGATAACTCTTCTCTAAGAAATATGAACTGAGGATTCTGGGTGCTGTAAGGAATGCGAGGATAAATAACACACTATTTCTACCCTGAAGGAGTATGTAATCTATGGTAGGGAAGATGGCATGTCTATAAATAAAATAGATGATAATTACGGTGGAGAGGCATGAAGGATAGGGAGATCACTTCCTATTGGTAGAATTCTATTTTTTTTTTTTTGTTCCAGGTCTGGAATTTCACTGGGCAGAAGTCCTGGGGAATTACTGGTAAGATAACTCCCTCTACCAATTTGGAGTACATTTAATTACATTGTCTTCTTATTTTTATTTTTTTTAATTAATTAATTTTATTTATTTTCAGTGTTCTACAATCACTACCATATAACTTAGATGATTATTTCCTCCTCCCTCCCTCTTCCCCCCCCCCCCCCCACCCCAAGATGGCATACCATTTTGTATAGGTTCTACAATACATTCCTATGAAATACATTTTCACTATGGTCATGCTGTGTTGAAGAATTAAAATGAGTGGGAGAAATCACCTAACAAACCAAAACGTAATATGCACACACACACACACACACACACACACACACACACACACACAAATGATCTGCTACATTGTGCAATTGAATTCCATAGTTCTTTCTCTGTATGTGGAAGGCATTTTGCCTTAGAAGACCACTGGGAATTTTTTTAAAGTACTTGCATTGCAATGAAGTTCCAAGTCTACCAGAAAAAACTCTTGCACACTGTGGTCATTGCTGTGCACAAAGTTCTGGTGCTGCTCCTTTTGCTCAGTATCAGATCATATAAGTCTTTCCAGGCCTCTCTGAAGTCTTGTTCATCATTTCTTATAGCAAAATAGTATTCCATTACATTCATATATCATAATTTATTCAACCATTCCCCAGTTGAGGGGCATCCCCTTGATTTCCAGTTTTGGGCCACCACAAAGAGTGCTGCTATAACTATATTTGTACATGTGGGACCCTTTCCCATTTTTATGATCTCTTGGGGATACAGTCCTAGAAGCACTATTGCTGGGTCAAAGGGTATGCACATTTTTGAAGCCCTTTGGGCATAGTTCCAAATTGGTTCCAGAATGGTTGGGTCAGCTCACAGCTCCACCAACATTGTATTAGCTGTATTAGAGTTCCAACTGTCCCACATTCTCTCCAACATTTATCATCTTCCTGTTCTGTCATGTTTGCCAATCTGATAGGTGTGATGTGGTACCTCAGAGTTGTTTTGACTTGCATCTATCTAATTAAAAGTGATTTAGAGAATTTTTTCATATGACCATAGATATCTTTAATTTCTTTCCCTGAAAATTGCCTGTTCATATCCTTTGACCATTTATCAATTGGGGAATGACTTGTATTTTTGTACATTTGACTCAGTTCTCTATATATTCTAGAAATAAGGCCTTTATCACCGACATTAGCTATAAAAATTATTTCCCAGTTTCTACATCCCTCCGAATTTTGGTTGCATTTGGTTTGGTTGTACAAAAACTTTTCAGTTTAACATGATCAAAATTATCCATCTTGCACTTCATAATGCTTTCTGTCTCTTCTTTAGTCAAAAATCTTCCCTTCTCCATAAATCTGATAAATACACTATTCCTTACTCCACTGATTTGTCCATAGTATCAATCTTTATACCTAGATCATGTACCCATTTGGATTTTATTCTTGTGTACGGTGTTAGGCATTGGTCTATGCCTAGTTTCTGCCACACTTTTATCCAGTTTTCTCAGCAATTTTTGTCGAACAGTGAGTTCTTATCCCAGAAACTGGGGTCCTTGGGTTTATCAAACAGTATATTGCTATATTCATTGTCTACTGTGTCTTGAGTACCCAGCATATTCCACTTGTCTACCCTTCTGTTTCTTAGTCAGTACCAAGTGGTTTTGATAATTGCTGCTTTATAATACAATTTGAGGTCTGGTAGCACTAGGTCACCTTCCCTAGCATTTCTTTTCATTAGTCCCCTTGATATTCTGGACCTTTTGTTCTTCCAGATGAATTTTGATATTATTTTTTCCAGCTCTAGAAAATAATTATCTGATACTTTAATTGGTATGGCACTAAATAAGTAAATTAATTTAAGTAGAATCGTCATTTTTATTATATTGACTCAGCCTACCCGTGAGCAACTGATCTTTTTCCACTTACTTAAATCTGACTTTATTTGTGTGAAAAGTGTCTTGTAGTTATGTTAATATAGTCCCTGGGTTTGTTTTTGGCAGGTAAACTCCCAAATATTATATATTGTCTACCCTAGCTTTAAATGGGATTTCACTTTCTATCTCTTGCTGTTGGACTTTGTTACTAATATATACCTTAAGGCTTTTTAATAGTCAGATACTTGCCTAGGACACTGAGACTTTAAGTGAGTGACTTGCTCATTAAGCCAGGATATGTCAGAGGGGGAATTTGAATTCAGGGCTTCCTTATTCAGAGGCCACTGTCTGATCATGGTCACTTCTTGCTAGTGGGGTTAGGGAAAATCTTGTGTAGAAGCTGACCATTTGAACTGAATCTTAAGATAGGAGGTGGTGGAGAGGAAGGCATTCCAGTGATAGGGAGTGGCCTAAATAGAGGAATGTTCCAGTTACCCTTTGTTAGCTATAATTGTATGCTGTGGACTAACCAGCTCTGGACTCTCGGAGCCTTGGGAAATCATGAGGATTTTTGATGGCAATTTGCCCCCATATCTCATTTCTGCAACCACCCAGTTAGAAAACTGGAAACTTCTTACACTGAATGGGTCATTTGCCTACCACATTAACAGACCCAGGCAAGAAATAGCATTGCAACCATGAAATATTTAATCAAACCAGGAATAAATAGTAACCCCCAGAAATAATACCAGCACATAGATACCAAACGAGTGTAAGCATATTTTTCTTCTCCCCATGGTAGTTTGGGAAACAACTTCCAAAGACTCATGGCTCTGACAGAAAAGGTGTGGGAAATGTGCCTCAGTAGCCTGAGTAAACTTTTGCATGTGTTTTAGGGCTGGATGAACTCAGTGAAAGGTTGGACCTAAAGGCATTCAGGTGGCACAGTGGATCCAATGCAGGATCTGACATTAGGAAGACCTGTGCTCAAACTAGATCTCAGATGCTTATTAGCTCGGTGACGCTTGGTAAATTGCTTAACCTCTGTCTGCCTCAGTTTCCTTAACTGTAAAATAGGGGAGATAATAGCACTTATCTTCCTGAATTGTGAGAACCAAATGAGATGATATTTGTAAAGCTCTTAGCACAGTGCCTGGCACATAATAGGTATTTAATAAAGGCTTGTTTCCTTCTTTCCTCTTCCTAGGACATCACCTGCTTCTTGTTTCCTGATGTCTCCATGCAGTTCACTGCTTAGCTCACTTGAGGTGGCTCCTGAATGTAACCTTTTTCTAGCTTTTCCAAAGGCAGAATGCAATGCTTCAGGCAGGACTCATCTCGGAGAGTCTGTCAGCAAAAACTCCTGATATGGTTGAAATTTTCCTCCAGTCTCCATTTTTCTACATGACCGGAAACCGGCCAAACTTCCAATTATCTTTCACCTTCCCACCGACTCCCATCATTCTCTTCATTAATCAACAGTGAGGAAATGAGTCTACCCCATGGCTTTTTGGAGTTTCAAAATTCAGCCCTCTTGAACAAATTCTCGCTTTGCATTGAGTTTCAGACCCTTCCCATGTTTTCAAACTCTGGCATGGTAAAGGAGCTAGACATCAGGCTTCTGCAAATGCTGCTCTGTGGGCTGCCTCAGTAAGACAGGGTCAAAGGCAAGTTATTGTATTTGAAAAATGATTACACCCCCCCTCCCCCAGCCTAACTGTTCTCTATTTATGTGACCTATAAAGAGGCTATAGAAAACTGACCCTGATTACAGCACATTACCCAAGGTGGTTTCGGCAGACATGTAATTATTTGTGCCAAGGAGCCAGACTGCGTTATAGCCATTGCCCAAAGAGGATTCATTACAGCCTTTAATTATTTCCAATGATCATAGTCGAATAAACAGATCTTACCCTGTGCAAATGACCTGATAGAGTCATTTAGCTGAATAGAGTTTGCAGTCTGGGAGGAGCTCTGAGGCACCATTCTCCCTAAAGTCCTGTGCCCTGATCTGTGGGCTCTGGGGGAAAAGAAGAGCACTTTGAAAATAAGTCCTCTTCCGTGGATCTTGAAGGGCATATTCAAGGTTAAAGAGAGGGACTGTGTCGTCTTAGGGCTGCTAAGGGAGGAGGATAGAACAGAAAGTGGAAGTGCTGTGGGACTAGCCATCCCCATGAGAAATGCATGTAAATGCATAGGAGAAAGTCCCTCCAACATAATATTTCTCGCTATTTCCCAAACAAGAGTTTACATTAATAGTTAGCAACTGTGGAATGCACCCATGGGGCACATTCAGCACAGCCAGCATTTTCAACTACCTTGCAAAAAAAGAAAGGAAGGAAGGAAAGAAGAAAAAGAAAGTAAAAAAGAAGGAAAAGAGAAAGAAAGAAAGGTTGAAAAAGTGTGTAACTAATCAGAGAACTATCCTCGGATTTGCCTTAGGCCTCTCTCATCATAATTACTCACTTAGATAAGGTTTTAATTAGAGGTTTAATTAAGGTTGACCAAACACTGTGGGATAGGCATTGCAAGTATCACTACTCCTATTTTGCAGATAAGGAAACTGAGGCCTAGGATTGCTCAAGGTCATACAATTCCTATGTTATGATAGAAGAAGAGCTTGAAGTTTGAAAACCCGGATTTAAATCCTGCCTTGGACACTTTTTAGTGAGCCTTGGTGTCTTCATTTATATAATGTGGCCAGTAATAATGGTGACACCAACCACACAGCGCTGTTGTATGGTTCAGATGAAATCATATTTGCAAATTTCAAAGGTTCATGCCTAGAATGCTCTCCCCCCCTCCTTACTGCTTCATAGCATCCCTGGCTTTCTTTAAGTCTCAGCTAAAGTCCTATCTTCTGCAAGAATCCCATTCCAGTCCTCCTGAATCTTAGTGTCTCCCTGTGAGGCTACCTCCAATTTATCCTGTCTTGATTTTGTTTCAATATAGTTGTTTGCATGTTGTCTCACCCTTTTGGACTGTGAACTCCTTGAGAAGAAAGATTATTTTTTTGTTTGTTTTTTACCTTTCTTTGTAACCGCAGACAGGGCCTGGATGCTTGATAAATGCTCATTGACAACTATTTTTGAGTAACTAAATTTTTCATTTTCCAACCAGTTCATGTATTCACAGACTTAGAGCTAAAAGGCACTTCAGAAATAGTTTAATTTAACCCTCCCATTCCACAAATGAGATAACTGGAGCTCAGAAAGTGACTGATCCAAGGTCACAAGTCAGCAAGTGACAGACCCTGAATTTAAACCCAAATCCTTTGATTCCAAATCTTGTATTACTCTCACTGTATCACTTGTAAATATAAATGTTGATTATTATTGTTGTTATTCTACCCATGGTGACTAGTTCTGCCTATTAAAGCCAGGCAGAAGAAGGCTACTCCTTTTTCCACATGCTAGCCCCAATACTTGAGATAGCTGTAACATCTCCTTAAATCTTCTCTTCTCCAGCATGAACATCCCCATTTCCTTTAATTGATCTTTACATGGCTTGGGTCCAAGGCTCTTTATCATCTTAGTTGCCCATCTTTGGACAAATTGAAGCCAATTTGTCAAAATTCTTAAATGTGGTGTTTCAGAACTTAACGTAGTACTCTAGATATGGTCTTCCCGTTATAGATCATGGGGCACAGCAAACCACTTTCATGCTGGATATGATGCTTCTATGAATTCATCTTAAGGTCATGTTAGCCTTTTTTTCTCATGTCATGCTGTTGATTCATACTGAGCTTAGATTCCATTAAACCCCCTAGGCCTTTCTCACTTGAGCTGTTGTGTACCTATAGATAATCATCTTGTACTTTAGCAGTTGATTTTGCTGAACCCAAGTGTGGTACTTTTAAATTTATCGCTATTCATCTTATTCAATTTCATATTATCAGATCAATGTGGCCCATGTAGTAGTCCCTAAACAAGGCATATCATCTTCTACCTTGATAATTTTGCCATAATTTTGTTCCATGCATTCTTTCCTCAACTCTTTGTTTTATAATCCTATGGTTCTTTTAAAGCTCCACTCATGTGCTATCTCCTACAACACTGGTTTCCATTTAGTGATTTATGGCTTGTAATAATGGTCCAAAGTGTTTGTGCTAAAAGTTCCTCAGTGGCACTTTAAATAATAAATAACTGCCTAGTCATATTATAAATGTTAGATATTACAAATATATTTTTCTGCCTGTAACAGCAAGCACATGCATGATGGAAGCATTCTAGATTTGTTCCTGCAGGGATTGAAAACTATCATGATCATGTACATAATGATTTTAGTATTTCTGCAGTGATTATATCAAACTGTATTTGAATGAATGCAAGGAGCTCTTGAAATTTCTCAACCTGTCATCATATTGTTTCCAAACCACTATAAGGGTTTGACTCTTAAGTGCAAATAGATTCCCACTGGATGGTCAGATGCAAGCATATATCCTCATTTGCATTCTGTATACTGCACCAGAGTAGCTCATTCAATTCTGTTACCTTGTAATTGTACTTCATCAGCTCTGTAATCATGTGATTAAGATGTTAAGAATTGTTTGCATTCTTTCAACACAATGTCAACTCTTTAAAACCATGATTGCTGGACATGCAGATTATGAGCCATCTTGAAATCATCACAAACACTTTGTAGGGACAAACTTTATATTGCCTCTCATTGCAGCATTAAGACTGTTTTCCAATTTAAACATATTCTCCACTTATACTGCCATTCTTCTATCTGGCAAATTTTCAAATTAACAGGTTAGCAACACTAGTCAATCATCCAGTAGAGTTTCTGTGAGTGTACCAATGGTAGAGGAGAAGAAAGTCTTTTCTAAAGACTTCTCTTCCTTACAAGGATTAGTTATATATAAATATTTTTTCTTCAATCCACTTTTAAAAATAGCTTATTTCCTCCCAATTACATGTAAAAACAACTTTAAATATTTAAAATATTTAAATATTTTAAAATTTGAGTTCCAAATTTTCTTCTTCCCTACTTCTACTTTCCTCTCATTGAGAAGGCAAGCGATTTATATATGTACAGTTATACAAAACATATTTTCAATGTAGAGAAGTGTTATTAAAAACAAAGCAATATATTCAAGTACCTTTTAAATATATTTATCATTGGCCAGTTCTTATCATTGACCAGCATATAAGTAAATGTTTTATGCCATTACTAGGTCTTCATAATCATTAATTGGTTAAGTGCTTAAAAATAGAAAAAATGAATTTTCAACTTTCATCAAGAGAAACTGTAAAGTTCTGCTGCCATTTTCCACTACATATACTACATACTTGTGTAAATGACCATTTCCCTTTAGTTCTTTTTCTTTATTGTATTTATTTATTTTTAGATTTCGACCTTCATTTCCACAAAATTTTGAGTTCCAATTTTTCTCCTCATCTCTCCCCTCTCCCCACCCCATAATATCTTGCATTCTGATTACCCCTTCCCTCAATGTACCCTCTCTTCTATCACACCCCACCCTTCCCTTATCTCTATCTTCTCTCTTTTCTTGTAGGGCAAGATAAATTTCTGTACCTCATTACCTGTGTTTCTTATTTTCCAGTTATATGCAATAATAATTCTCAACATTCATTTCTAATATTTTGAATTCCAACTTCTCTCCCTCCCTTCCTTCCTTCACATCCCCCCTGAGAAGGCAAGCAATTCAATACAGGCTATATATGTGTCATTTTGCAAAAGACTTCCATAATAATTATGTTGTGTAATACTAACTATGTTGCCCTCTATCCTACCCTGTCCCCCCTCCTCTTTTATTTTCATATTTGACCTTGTCCCTTCCCAAAAGTGTTTACTTCTAATTATTCCCTTCTCCCATTTGCCCTCCTTTCTATCATCCCCCTCACCCCACTTGTCCCCTCTTCCCCTACTTTCCTGTAGTGTAAGATAGATTTTCATACCAAATTTAGTGAACATGTTATTTCCTCCTTAAGCCATATGTGAAGAGAGTAAGCTTCACTGTTCCCCCTCACCTTCTCCCTTTTCTCCTGCATTGAACAAGATTTTTCTTATCTCTTTTATGAATTATAGCCTGCCCCATTCCGTTTCTCCTTTTCTCCTCCAAGTATTTTCCTCCCTCATCCCTTAATTTTTATTTTATTTATTTTTTTATGGATATTATCTCTTCTGATTCAACTCTACCTGTACTTTGTGTGTGTGTGTGTGTGTGTGTGTGTGTGTGTGTGTGTGTGTGTGTGTGTGTAATCTCTTCACCTACCCAAATACTGAGAAAAGTCTCAAGAGTTACAAATATTCTCTTTCTCTGTAGGAATGTAAACAATTCAGCTTTAGAAAGTCTTTTATGATTTCTCTTTTCTGTTTACTTTTTCATGCTTCTCTTGATTCTTGTGTTTGAAAATCAAATTTTCTATTCAGTTCTGGTCTTTTCATCATGAATGCTTGAAAGTCCTCTATATCATTGAATGACCATTTATTCCCTTGAAGTATTATACTCAGTTTTGCTGGGTAGGTGATTCTTGGTTTTAATCCCAGTTCTTTTGTCTTCTGGAATATCATATTCCACGCCTTTCGATCCCTTAATGTAGAAGCTGTCAGATCCTATGTTATCCTGACTGTATTTCCACAATACTCAAATTGTTTCTTTCTGGCTGCTTACAATATTTTCTCCTTGACCTAGGAACTCTGAAATTTGGCCACAATATTCCTAGGAGTTTCTCTTTTTGGGTGTCTTTCAGGAGATGATTGGTGGATTCTTTCAATATTTATTTTGCCCTCTAGTTCTAGAATATCATGGCAGTTTTCCTTGAAAATTTCCTGGAAGATAATGTCTAGGCTTTTTTTTATCATGGCTTTCAGGTAGTCCCATAATTTTTAAATAGTCTCTCCTGGATCTATTTTCCAGGTCAGTTGTTTTTCCAAAGAGATGTTTCACATTATCTTGTATTTTTTCAAACTTCTGGTTTTGTTTTCTAACTGCTTGGTTTATCTCACAGTCATTCATTTCCCTGAACTCAATTCTCTCTTTCAGAGAACTATTTTGTTCAGTGAGCTTTTGAACCTTCTCCTCCATTTGGCTAATTCTGCTTTTTCATGCCTCCTTCTCCTCATTGGCTTTTTGGACCTCTTTTTCCAATTGAGTTAGCCTCTTTTTAAAGGTGTTATTTTCCTCAGCATTTCTTTGCTTCTCCTTTAGCAGGCCACTGACTTGCTTTTGAAGCTCTTCCATGGCCTGAGCCCATTTCATATTCATTTTGGAGGCACAGGCCTTGACTTCTTCTGACAATATGTCTTGTTCTTTCTCATCAGAAAGGATGGAAGAAATCATCTGTTTACTAGGAAAGTAACCTTCTATGGTCTTATTTTTTTCCCCTTTTTTGGGCATTTTTCCAGCCAATTACTTGACTTCTGAATCCTTTGTCAAGAGGAGGGTCCCAGTGCTCCTCCTCCCCTAGTACTGTGCTCAAGGCTGAGATTCAGATCAGCTGCTCAACTCTCCCAGGGGCTTTAAGCTGAGCTGCCTGGACAAGGGACCCAGGCTGCTTCCTTGGCCATTGTAGCCACCTGCCTCTTCCTGCTGCTGCTGCTGCTGCTGCCTGGGGCTAGTGCTGGGGGAACCCTATTCCCCTCTTGCCCAGCTGGGAAAGCCCTCCCACACTGACCTTTGAAGCTTTCTTTGTTGCTTGTGGGTTGAAGGATCTGGGACCCTCCCTGCTGGGAATTCTGCCCCGGAGGTCTATTCAGGTCCTGTTCTTCCCAGTGCTGTGCAACCAGGCCTGGGCTTCACTCTGTTCAGCATCCTATGAGATAGACCTTTACTGTTGGCCAACCTCTTTCACTCTGTTGTTCTGTGGCTTCTGCTGCTCTAGAATTTGTTGAGAGTAATTTTTTACAGATATTTTGTGGGCTGTGAGGGAAGCGTTAGAGTATATGTGTCTTTCTATTCTGCCATCTTGGCTCTGCTCCCTAGTTCTTATTTTAAATCAAAATATAGAATTAAACTCCATTTGAAACCAGATTTAAGTCAGCGTTTGTCCTATGTTGAGCCAAATATTGTGAACCTTTGTTGAGATATAAAGGTCCAATGTTAAAATTAAGTTTATATATGATTACTATTTTATGTTAAATATCTTCCAAGTTGTCATTTATGTTATTAAAAACATTATGAAGCCTTTTCTGATTCCCTTATTTTTTTAGGGCTCTCTCCTTCTTCTTGAGATTATCATGAATAATCCACATTTACATACTGTATCTCTCCAGGAGAATGTGAGT
The DNA here is from genome assembly GCF_028372415.1 of Notamacropus eugenii. NCBI lineage: Eukaryota > Metazoa > Chordata > Mammalia > Diprotodontia > Macropodidae > Notamacropus > Notamacropus eugenii. The sequence continues at coordinate 248,659,081 of NC_092872.1, read as the reverse complement.
TGCTTGTGCTCTGGGGCTATTTTTCATTTTGTCACTGAAAATGCAGTGATAGATAGTTGGAGCTAGATAAATGTTTGTGAGATGCAATGGATCTTGTTTGATTCAGCCTTCTGAGAATGCTTGACTGTTTGCCTTTCATATAGTAGACACTTAATATGTGATTATTTAATTGAATTGAATTGAGAAGATGTATATAGATTTACTGAGGGAAGACCAGAAAGAAATTTTCTCTTGCTTAACAAAGGGGCTTTTCACTGGACTTAATCTATATTTCTGGTTTTGTTGGGATTCATGGCTCTTCTCTAAGAGGGGGTAAAAGAAGGGATGTTCCGTAGTACGTAGACTATTTGACTCTGCTCTTTAATAATGGTCAGCCAGAAATTGCACAGTTACCATATCCATGATACATATCCTCAGGGGATCGTAAATTTGTAGGTAGTTATAGATAAATATTTCCTTTCCTCTTAAACCTAGAGTACGTGAATGAACCCTTAGTATACTAAGACTAGTGTCTTAGTATATAGAAGGGACCTTGGAAATGATTGAGTCCAAAGCCCTCATTTTTCACATGAGGAAACCAAGGCAGAGAAGGGTAAAGTGATTTGTACAGTCAGAAAGCAAGTGAAAGGGAAAACCATGAGTAGAATCTCTATCTTTTTTTTAGTATATAGCTTAAAATAATCTCAAGTATTCATATTATCTGTATTTCCCAATATCTCTAGTGTAGGAAATTTCATAATCTCCCCTTCCATGGAAGTTTCTGCTATTTCTCAATGCTTATTACATGGAAGTCCATTGTTATAATTAACCTGCGTCACTCCTTGTGGTAGATTAAGATCATTTCCACATGGGCTCATAGAATGTTAGAAATGGAAGAAACCAATGGGAATTTCTGGTCCAACCTTTATTTTACAGATGAGTAAATGGAAGACAGGAGAGGCAAATGATTTGTTACAGTGCCAGGTCTAAAATTCAGAGGTCCTTACTCCTAATCTTAGCCTCTTTCTTTTGTTCTTGATCAGTTGTTTTTCAGTCTTGTCTGATCCCTTTTGGGATTTTCTTGGGAAAGCTACTGGAGTGGTTTGCATTTCCTTCTCTGGTTTATTTTACAGATTGAGGCAAATAGGGTTAAGTAACTTGTCCAGGGTCACAAAGCTCATGTCTGAGGATGGATTTGAACTCTTGATTTCAGTCCTAGGTGCACCACCTCTATTATAATATGCTAGGTTAGAGAATAGCAGGATCCCATTTAGGAGGGAAAAAGTCTCCAAACATTTATATTGTGAGAACTAAAAATTATGGAAAGATATAGGGGAACTCTTAGGAATTATGGATAGTCTTCTTAATTTTTGCCTCATACCTATAAAGGACATATCCTTTATGCTTGATTGTGAGTTACCCACTGCTGGAGATTTTAGGCTACTGGCAATAAGTCTGGCACATAAGTTTTCTGTGATTGTCATTTATTTAAAAAATCTCCTTTGAGAAGTCTTGATCCTTCTGAGTTCTTATAGATGCTGGCTTCATTGTTTTCTGATACTGGGGTTTATTCATGAGATTGTACCTTAAAACAATTCTGTCTTCTTGGAGGCCTCATAAAAATATATCACAAATTTTCCCAAATGGTACCCTACTAAAACTGGACAGTCTTAGATAGTTTAATGCCAGTGCTGAATACTCCATTAGCCAATTGAATATGGATGAGCTCCAGATTGGGGCATACATGGGCTTATTCTTAAAATGATTGTCTGCTGTAGGATATATTAAAGATTTAAATTTTTTTTATTCATTTTATACTTAAATATAAAAAGACAAAAAAGAGAACATTTCTATGTATACAGCATGACATAGAAGGTATAAAATGTAAGTTATAATATAAATTATATAATTAATTATAATTAAATACAAATATAATTAAATAATATAAATGAAATAAGATATAATATAAAATATTTAAAAAGCCATGAATTTCCAGTTAACACTTTACTTTTTTTTGAAAAAACTGTAATAAATACTAAAATTCATTTTCAAAGATATCCTGCTTTTCTGGGCTTTCTTTTAATTTTCTTTTGTTCTCTGCTTTTTACTTTTTATTTTTTCTTCTCCCCTCCCCATCTTGTTCTAGAGAAGGCAATCATTACACACAAATGTGTATTATGTATATGTGTATGTATATATATATGTATATATGTATACATGTATATATGTAAAACCATACTATGTATACTTCTATTTATAAGTTCATTCTCTGGATATGGATAGCATCTTCTTTCATAGGTCCTTTGTCTTTGATTTTGAGTATTTATAATATTAAAAATGACCTAGTGTTTCAAAGTTGTTCTTATAAAAATATTGCTGTTAACTGTATACAACATTCTCTTGGCTCTGTTCACTTCATTCTTATATTATATTATATCATGTAAGTTTTTTCATGTTTTTCTAGAATCAACCTGCTCATAATTTCTTACAGCATAGTAGTATTCCATCACAATCATATAGTACAATTTATTCAGTCATTCCTCAATTGATGAGCATCCCCTCAATTTCCAATTCTTTGCCACCACAAACAGAGTTGCTATAAACATTTTAGAGTATGTAAGCTCTTAACTCCTTGGACATAACTCTAGATTGCTGTCCAAAAAGGTTGGATCAGTTCACAGTTTTACCAACAGTGAATTAGTGTCCCAATTTTTTCATATTCCCTCCAGTGTTTGTCACTTACCCTTTCTAAAATTTTAGCCAATCTCATAGGTATAAAATGATATTTCAAAGTGCTTTTAATTTGCATTCATCTAATCTAATTCATCTAATGATTTAGGGCATTTTTCTACATGATTATATCTAGTTTTGAGTTTTTCATTGAAAAACTGCGTATTTATATCTGTTGACCATTTTTCAATTGGGGAACAGCTCGCATTCTCATACATTTGACAAAGTTCTTTATATATTTCAGATATGAGACCTTTATCAGAGAGACTGTCTATAAATTTTTTCCTCCCAATTTTCTGCTTTTCTTTTGATCTTGATGACATTGGTTTTATTTGTACAAAACTTTTTTTAATTTAATATAATTGAAATTATCTATTTTATTCCACACAATGCTCTCTCTTGTTTATTCATAAATTGTCCTCCCATCCATAAATCTGATAGGTAATATTTTCCATGTTCTAATTTTCTTGTGATATCTCCCTTTATATCTAGATCATGTATTCATTTTGATCTTACCTTGGTAAAAGGTATAAGATACTGGCAGACTGCTTTGCATTTTTCCCAACAATTTTTTTTAACCAAATAATGATTTCTAATTGCAAAAGTTTAAATCTTTCATTTGTTAAACACAGGTTATTACAATCATTTGCTACTGTGTATCATATGAACATACTGAAGATTTTTATGTAGCCCAATTTGTGTGATTCACATAGAGACTGAATAACTATCTTGAAGCAAATGAAATAGAGGGTCTGAAACAGAAATGTGCTGATTCTGACAGTCCTGGTCTAACCAGGGGAGGTAAAGTTTCTTATTATAGCATATTTTCTGTCCCAAAGGTGGCGCAGAGGACAGAACACTGGACTTGGAGTCAGGATGAGTCATCTTCCTGAGTTCAAATCCGGACTCAAATACTGGGCAAGTCACTTAATTCTGTTGACCTTAGCTTTTTCACCTGTAAAATGAGCTGCAGAAGGAAATGGCAAACCATTTCAGTAGCTTAGTCAAGAAAATTCCAAATGGGATCAAGAAGAATAGGACATGATTGAAAAATGACTGTGTCCCAAAGCCTAAGATATTTAATGAGCTTGTGGACTTATTGAATGCAATACATTTGTGAGCTCTAGACAATTGTTCAGAACTGTACCCTCTTATGTGCTGTTCTGGAGGGTTATACAATAAACTCCTCCATGCCATAGAAAGAAGAGTTTTCTGTATTAAGAGTAAATTCATTTATAAAAACAGCAACCAACTACATGTTTATTGTTTTAAATCCATCCTACTGATGTATGGAGAGGCAGTTTGTCAAGTTGGTTAACTTTTTGGCCACAACTACTCAGGATCATTTCCTGCATCTTAAAGAGGTGACAATATGCTTGATGAGAAGCATATCTAGGCCACTGAAATCATGTGTCCTTGAAGTAAGTATAAAAACAGCCAGTCATTGTTCAGTGATTTAACTTTCATATTATGAATAGCACAGAGTTGTTATTTGTCTTAAATGCAGCAATTTTGGGGATTTCATGGATGATGTTGCAAGATTTCCTGGCAGGTGGAGATTACAATGATGCCTCTTGGCTGAATCAAATTTTGCATTTATCACAGCCCAAGACAAGACCCTACTCAGTGAGACTGCATCATTACATCTTCTAATTGCAATGCTAACCACATTGTGTAGAAAGAGATCTCTTGCTAACAGTATCTGCAGACCCCATAAAACGTACTTTGCACAAAATTTGTGCATGAGTTCAGACCTGATCAGACTGTGGAGGGTTTATATTCATACTCTGCTTACAGATTCACGCTTGAGGAATTCATATTGTGTGTGGGGAAAAAAGGTCCAGTTTCAGAGAAAATATTTTAAATAGTCTGAAGAAAGACTAGGCACAGTCACAGTGGTTAACGTCCATTGGAATTGGATGATGTTGATCATTTATACAACATTAAATCCCCAGACATATCACATTTATAGGGTTCATGACAAGATGTCCCAGAAAACTGCAGTGTTTGTAACAGCCCTCAGAAATAGCCTGGAGTGCAAGATGGAACTTGATTACCATTGTGGTGTGCAAATAATTAGTAAGATCCCTTTCACCGTATTTTCCCATAAGACCTAGTGCCAAGGTTGTTGGGGATACTGTGTAGTCTTCAAGGTTAAAATGATCATTGAGATGACATGACTCTAACAAGGTGGCCCCCAACCACTTATACCTACCAGTGGTGAGAGGTGTGAGAGTGGGAATGTTATACCAACAGCACTGATGTTAAAGCCTAATGGTCAAGTGAGATTTTGTTTAGACTAAATAGGACAATAAAGTAGACATTCTAATGTTTGCAGCCACCAACAGTTGGATAGTCTTCCTCTCTCAATCATCTAGCATTTATTAGATATCTACCATGTGCCAGGCATACTAGAATAATAGCTAGCATTTAGAGAGGGTTTAGCAATCCTTAAAGGGTTTTATAAATACTAGTTATTGCTCCAGCTTTCCAAACCTTAAAGCACCTTACCTATGTATCTCATCTGATTTTCACAACAATCCCCTTTGGCAAGTGGTATTTGATATTAATCCCCATTTTGCAGATGAGGAAACTGAGGCAGACCAAGGTTAGGGGACTTGCTTAGGGTCACATGGCAGGATTTGAATTCGGTACAGGGCAGGAGTCATGGTACTCTTTTCTCTGTACCACCTAGTTAGAGAGACATTGGGGAAGTCTGCAAATTTTTCTCTTGGTCAGGTTCATTAACACCTAGTTGACTACTGTTGTCAGCCTGTACTGTATGATGTTATTTTTTCCTTTGCTCTCTGTATGCCACTGGTATGGCAGTCTGCTCTAGCCTTTCATAGACTTGGGTTCATAGTGGAGAAACTATTGGAATTGGAGCCAGGAAGATCTGAGTTCAAATCCTGCTTCTGACCTTTAATAGCTTGGAGCTCCTAAAGTCAACTTGGTTCTAGATTCTCAGTGATTACTTTGCTAACAGAAACCTAGAATAACTGTAACTGTAAATATGGTATAATAGCACTTAATTGGAGCAGAAAAGCAAAGGGAGTAAAAATTAGAAACAATCTCAGGGTCCATTCTCAAATGACTATATTTCTACCCTCTGCTTCCCCAGCCTAGTCCCACTTGATCCAAGTTTCTTGTCTACAAATGGGAAAAGCAGTGAAACTTTTTGTCATGTCTGCTTGTCTTTCCTCTCACAACAAAGTTGTATGTCTTCTGGGAGCCTCACTCAGTCCTTGGCTCTGGTAGATTCCATTGCTTCTATCCATTGCTCCATGTTCTTCCTTTCCTTAAGGTGGTAACATCTCCTCACCACCAGTAACATTCTTCTGGAACACTAAGTCTCAGACTTGGCCTTCAGCCCTGAAGCCTGGGACCTCATGGGAAATGTAGCCACTAACAGACACGGTGGGTTGTACTTGTTACATAATGCCCTGGGGGTTTCCCCTTGTCTGACCCCTATTCCATTTAGTTCCCATAGCAGCAGAATGTCCTAGGATGGACACTGATAAAGTCAGGTTAGAGGTATGCTGTTCACTTGCCTGACACAACAAAGCCACCAGACATAGGTCTGGTGAACGTCCCCTAAGCCATAGAAGTGACAAGAGGCATCAAGGTGATGTAGTTAATAAGGTTATCCTGACAGATGTGAATGTGCTTAAAAATCTAAGAATGAGAAAGAACCATAAAACCAGTGCTGTGTCATTTTTCTAGGCTGCCTTTCAGAAAGACAACAAGTGACAAAAAAATCATTTCTAGCATCATAGGTGTATTAAAACCTGTAGGCTATCAATGGGGCCTTGGCTTTGAAGGACTGCTCTTTGTAGAATGTCGTTTTCATCTTAACTCAATCCTGAGATTGTCTTTGTGCCTGGGAATTATCAAAGAAAGGGGAAGGACCTTGGGGAGTTGTTTTGTGGGGGTGACTGGCAGTAAGGGTATAATCTTTCAGACAGAGAGATTCTGAAGAGATAATATCACCACCACATTGCAATCTCTCACTCAAGTATTTCCTCTCTGAAGGATCCAGTGGGCAGCCATTTGCCTGGTTTTATCTGCTGTTACTCACCAAATCCTGGGCAAGTAACTGCTCAGTGTAGTGGAAATTCGATTTGTTTCTCAATCTGACAAACCTTTACCCATTACCTGCCATGTTTAAGGTGATGTGCAAGAAAACAAAAGATTAGTGTAGGAGCTTGGAGATGCGGGTTTGAATTTTGACTCTACTGTTATGTGGTCATGGATAAGTACTCACTGTCACTCAACTCACATACCCAATCTTTTTTCAGATCTTTTTACCTTCATAACATCTCTTCACTCGTAGAGCCACCACCTTAGTACAGACCCTTATCCATTAGACTATTGCAAAAGCTTCCTAACTGACCTCCTTATCTCAAATTTCAGGGTAGTGCCAGCCCTGGAGTCAGGAAGACCTGAGTTTAAATCCTACCTCAGACACTTACTAGCTGGGTGATCATGGGCAAATCACCTAGCCCTGTTTGCTTCAGTTTTCTCATTTGTCAAATGAGCTGGAGAAGGAAATGGCAAACCATTCCAGTACCTTTGCTATGAAAATACCAAATGGGGTCACAGAGAGTCAGACATGATGCACAACAATACTGTATATATATATATATATATATATATGTCTTCTCCCCTATTAGAATGGAAGTTCCGTGATGGCAAGGATTGTCTCACTTTTGATTTTGTATCTCCTGTGCTTAGCACAGCATTTGGCAAGAAGTAGACATTTAATAAATACTTGTTGATTGACTGGGTAAAAAGATCTTGAAGATGCTTTCTGTAAAAGATGGAGACAGAGCTAGGAATGGTGAATGGATTTAAGTAAGGAAAATCTTCCTAATTAACTGTAGTGGAATGGGCTGCCCTGGAAGGTTGCCATTTTCTGCCTTCTGTAGGCTTTTAAGTAAAGGTTAGAGGACAACTTATTGGATATGGTGTAAGGGGGATTCTGGATTAGGTGTGGGTTGGAGTAATAATAGCTCACATTCACCTAACACTTCAATGGTTTTCAATAGACTCTGCCTCTCTGTCTCTCTATCTCTCTTCCTCCTTCCTTCTCCACATGAATATAATTTAGTCCTTACATCGTTACTGTGAAGTATAAATTGAGGATCAGGAAGATTGTGATTTGCCCAAAGGTCATATAGCAATCAGGGGTCTAAGTTAGGAATTCAATCTTGGTCTTCTTGATTCCAAGTTTTACGCTAAGCTGTATCACTGGCATGATGGCCTCTGAGGTAACTTTCAGCTTGGAGATTTTGTGACTGTGTGACTCAGGCTGTAATATTTGAATCAAAAATAAGACGACTGCATTTGGCTATTGGAATGGTTAGAATAACTGAAAAAATAACTGATCAATCTATTTCATAAAGGGTCTCAATCTTCAGACTCTAGGGGGATGTCAATGCCTATTTTTTTTTGCTCAAGTTCCACTTTTGGTGGGTACCACAGCTCCCATCTCCTCTACATTTGGTTCTGTCCTATAGCTTTGGGTATACTTATGTAGCTCCTAGGAATTAAAAGGATGACCATAAAAGTGGGAATAAAGAATCCAAGAAGACCCAGGAAAAGTTGCTGTATCGATCTCCGCCCCCTCTGAAATAAACAACCTAGAAACTATTTTTGAAAATTCCCTTTCTAAGTCAAGTAGAATTATTGAGTATAAATTAGGATTGTAACATGCCATTAAAAGAATTTAATGTGAAATTACATATTTTTGAATTCCTAAGTGAAATGCTAGATGATGATGCTAAGCATGTTAAAATTCAGGCTGGTTGGAGGTAAGATAAGAAGGCTGCTATCTATTTTCATCCTGCCAGTTGGTAGGAGGGATGAGGTGCTTGAAATGGTCAAGCCAGGTTGCGTTGTCATTGTTCAGTCATATTTGGCTCTTTCTGACCTCGTGTGAGATTTTCTTGGCAGAGATACTACAGTGGTTGGCCATTTCCTTCTCCAGTTCATTTTACAGAGGAGGTAACTGAGGCAAAGAGGGCTAAGTGACTTGCTCAGATCACACAACTAGTATCTGAGACCAGATTTGAACTCAGGAAGACAAGTCTTCCTGACTTCAGGCATGGTGCTCTATCCAGTGAGCCACCTCGTTGCCGTAGGCAGTTTGTCAAAATTGCAAAGGAGAGGACACAAGTCAGAAATTTCATAGAAGGAAAATGAAGAAAGAAGTTTCAGCCAATTCAATCTATGGTCTTTTGAGGAATCATTCTGCATAATGTGGGAAGCTGGGGGAGCCTCTGAGTGGCAGTATGACCAATCAGTCAGATGGGGTTGGGAAAAGTGGGAAAGGCAACAGGGACCGGCATGATTCCAGAAAATGTGTAAGCAGGCAAACAGCAGGATTCTGATTTGTTGTCTCCATGACTACCAGAAGATAGGACTTTGCAGGTCTACCTCAATCACCCCTGGCTGACAAGCCTCAGATGTCACTGACAGAAGCCAGGTTTTCTTCTTGCTAGACTTGTGATCATCTGATCCCACAGGGCTCATGGTCATTGAGGGTGGGGTTTGACTGGGTCACAGCACCTCAAAATAGGAGAACAGCGACTCCAACTTCTAGGGCAATATTCCTGACAAGTGGTCATCCATCTTTTGCCTGAAGGCCTCTAGTGAGAAGGAGCCCAACTACCTCCGGAAATAGCCCATTCTTCTTCTTTTTTTAAAATTATGCTTTATTTCTCCCCCCCCCCAATTATGTTGAAACAATTTTTAACATTTTAAAAAAAATTTTTGAGTTCCAAATTCTATCCCTTCTCTCTCTCTCTCTCTCTCTCTCTCTCTCTCTCTCTCTCTCTCTCTCTCTCTCTCTCTCTCTCTCCATCCCCTTCTCACTCCCTCCCACCCTGAGATAGTAAGCAATCTGATACTGGTTAAACATGTGCGATCATGTAAAACATTTCCATATTAGTAATTTTGTACAAAAAGACTCAAACAAATAAAAAGAATGAAAGAAAATGAAAAATAGCATCCTTCAGACAATATCAGTTCTTTTTCTGGAGGCCGTTAATATGCTTCATCATAAGCCCTTTTGTCTGGGACCATTGTATGGCCGAGAACAGCTAAGTCTGTCATAGCTGATCTTCACATGATGTTGCTCTTACTTATACAACATTCTTTTGATTCTGCTCACTTCACTGCATCAGTTCATGTAAGTCTTTCCATGTTTTTCTGAAACCATCCTGCTTGTACTGATATTCTATCTTAATTGTATACCATAGCTTGCTTAGCCATGCCCCAATTGATGGGCATCCCTTTGATGTCCAGTTCTTAGCCACCTCAACATGAGCAGCCCATTCTAATTTTGGAAGTTATTATTAACTTATTATTATATTAGGAAGCTTTTCATAGAGCCAACATTGGCATTTTTGCAACTCCCATTTTTCCTCATTCTAATTTTCAGAGCATCTTCCCAGCTGATGTCTTGACCTTGAGGGATTCACACTGCCCTGAACTTCTCAGCAGGCAGGAAAGCCTCCCTTGTGTTACTGATTCGTGCCAACAGAATGTTAGGATCACAGGGTCATAGGCCTGCAATTTAAAGAAATCTCAGAGTCGAGGGAGATCTGGGGAATGAGACAGGCTTTGGCCAGGCACTAGAGGAGGTTGGACCAACAATGTAGAAATTATCATGGAATAATAGTAACAATCGTTAACATTTTGACACTCAAAGACTTGCACAGAGTTTTACATATGCACTCTCATTTGATCCTCACAACAACCCTGGGAGGAAAGTGCTCATTTTTTAGAGTTGAGGAGACTGACGTTGACTTATCTGGAGCCAAAAAGCTAGCAAATGTCTGAGGTAGTTAGACCCGTCATCACTGCTCTTCCAGATTATCAATGACTTATTCTCCACTTTCAATGTGGATTTAAAATAAAATGAGTGAACGATGAATTCTGTTGTAATGACTATTTCCTAATTAAAGTATTTTTAAAAATTGGATTTCCTAAAGTATTGGCAAACCTATAGTGATGACTGTATCTAAGGATGCTGAAAGTCTAAATTACTTCCTAACCCTTTGGAAATATTTTCCCTGCTGATATCTGATTTTTTAATGGGTGGGATGGAAAGATACAGTGACCAGATAAGCCACTGCAATGATACAGGAACAGTTGAACCAGAGGCAGGAAGGTGCTGAAGCCAGCTCTTACAAACTCTCCAGAGCTGGTTAAGTTTTCAGTGGGAACATCTTGGAAATCACCAGATGCAACAAATCAAGGCTTCATCTATTGTTTTGCTCGTTGTATAGATTTGAGAAAGAGATGGAGAAAACATTAATAATAATGAAGATTAAAAATGTGTCAAACTGTGGTTTTTCCCACAGTTTAGAGTTTTCCCACAGCTCTTCAGAGAGCTGGTTGTTAAACATTTACCAAAACACTACTGGATAGGGTAAGTAATCTTGAGTTGAAAGGAAATTTAGAGGCTATTTAGGTCAATGCTTTTATTTTACAGATGAAGAAATAAGTCTGAAGAAGTTAAGTAATTTAGCCAAGGTCACCCAGGTCATATGTGGCGAGGCACGATTGGAACACAAGATCTCTAACTCCTAATCCTGCTTCACTCTGCCACTGAATACCAATGAGATCTTGGGCAAGTCCCTTCCCCATTCAGAGTCTCAGTTTCCTCCCCTTTCAAAGAGGGCATTTGGAGGGAGGTATTGGGGAAAAAATGGAAAGAATGCTATATTTGGACCCAGAGGACCCAGGTTCAATTCTCAACTATTACTTGTTCTCCCGTGCAATGTTGGACTAGTTACTTAATGTATCTGGGCCTCAGTTTCTTCATCTGTAAAATGAATGGTATGGACTAAATGATCTCAAAAATCCTTGCAGAGCTATTCCATAAGCCTATAGCTAGCTGATTTTTAAGATTACTTTCGCCTCTGTAATTCCATCTTCTGAGCTGGCATTTGCATTCCCAAAGGTTTCTCTACATTTATCAATCAGTGGCAGTGAGAGGAGAGGGGCAGTGTCTCAGAATGTTTCAAAGATGGACATTAATTTTCCATAATGATTTTGAGGGAAACTTACACTGGATACTTAGTCTGGTTAGTTTTCTCTCCCACCCCCGTCCTTTTCTGTCCTCCTCAAGATCTGGTGGTCATTGAGGCTGAGTGTCCCAAATGGACTACCTTTCCTCACCCATTAGCTCTTCTCTAGTGGACATGGCTGAACAGAAACAGTATTATATCCGTCCGGAGCTGCTGCAGCAGCTGGATCTTGTTTCCAGTGTCAAGGTTGGCTTTCCACAATGGATGCCTGTGCTCCCTGGAAGTTGAGGAGAGGATGAAACACAGAATATTGTGTATTTCTTGGTTCTCCAGCATGCTTTTTATTTAGAGGTCTTAGCTGAAGGCAAATAGTTCAGCATTTGAAGTTTCGGGGGGAATCTCTAAGCTGCCGAAGCTCTCTGCTTTGCATTAACGATATTGGATGCCTCTTTCTTGAAATGGCATTCTTATTTCCTGAAATCACTTCGCTTTTTGTCATGGTCTTCAAGGCTCCGTTTTTTCATTTCTATGTGTGTGTATGTATGTGACAGCCTGCTTCAATTAGTCTGATGAGATACAGGTGACATCAATCAACTTTGGCATCTTCCATCAACAAGCCTCCTTTCTGATTGGCCCTGCACGCTAATTAAAAAATGCAGGAGGAAATATTAGAGCTCTCCTGATTGCTTTTTATCTTCTAGTGTACCAAGGTCTACAGGCTTTTAGAGAAGTACCTAGTTCTTTTAAGGGCACCCGTGGCCCAGTTTTCCAGACAGAATCAGCCAGTTATTTTGTAACTCCCTTCCTGTTTCCCAAGTGATCTACCATTTAATTTAGAAATGCTGACAAAGAACTGTTAGTTTGAGAGCTTAGAGGATCCATCCTGGATGTGTAGAAGCTATACCTCACTTGTCTTCCTTCCTTAGTAAAATCTTTGTTAGTTTCTTCCTTTCCTTCCTTCTTTCTATTTCCTTTCTCTTTTTCTTTTTTCTCTCAATCCTTTCCCTTCCTTCCTTCCTTCCTTCCTTCCTTCCTTCCTTCCTTCCTTCCTTCCTTCCTTCCTTCCTTCCTTCCTTCCTTCCTTCCTTCCTTCCTTCCTTCCTTCTTTCCCTTTTCCTCTTTCTTCTTCTTCCTCTCCTCCTCTCATTTCAGTGATATTTTTTAAATTACAGGCTTTACTTTTGTCTCTCTCTCTTTACCTTGTGTCAAAGCAGATACATTAGTTGTTCCCAGTTGAGATAACAACAGCGAAGGTTTGACTGTGAGTCTATGAATTTGTACTCTTTGCCTGGTAGGAGCTAGAAGGGTCTGCGTTCCAATTCTGCCAGTGACACTTGCTTCATGGAGGAACAAGGGATAGAGAAGAGAAAGCCTTCAAACAGGCTACTCTCTACTCTACTCTTATCCTTTTTATTCTATCTTTCACATCATTGCCAGTTTAATCTCACACATATGTACATTACTATCTATATCATCTATGTATCCTTTTGGACATCTTCTCAAACCCCACTGATTTCCTATTGTTTCTGTTTAGTCATTTCAGTCAAGTCTGTTTCTTTGTGAGAAGAGTCTTTGTGACCCTATTTGGGGTTTTCTTGGCAGAGATACTGAAATGATTTGCCATTTCCTTCTTCAGCTCATTTTTTACAGGTGAGGAAACTGAGGCAAACATGGTGAAGTGATTGCCCAGGCTCACACCACTAGTAAATGTCTGAGGCAGGATTTGAACCCAGTAAGATGAGTATTCCTGACTTCAGGCCTAGCACTCCATGCACTATGCCACCTAGCTGCTCCTGTGGATTGGTTGTCTCTTTTGTAGTCTTAGATAAGTTGATTGGGTCACTGAGAGCTTAACTGACTTGCCCATAGGTGCATAGTGAGTATATGTCTAGGGTTACATGGCACAGAGTTTAATTTGTCTAGAATGTAGACTGTATCCCGACTCAGGTCCAGCCAAGATGCCACATTATGGTGCAGAGGGGGCTGTGATTTCTCAAAGGCTTTGCCAATGGAGGGAAAACTGATAATCCTGCCAGGCTAGAAAGGTTTCAGATGTGGGACTGTTGATGAACTGTATGTTCTTCCAGGACCAGGCTAGGTAAGTGTGAAAAATCTTACCTGTAGAATGTTAGACACTAGATAATTAATTGTTTGGGAGTCACAGCAACTCATGAAGACCATCTATTAAGTCATGGAGGAGATGCAGCCTGTGTTGACAAATGGATTGCCAATGCTGATAGCTTTAGGAATCTTTTATAGACTGAAGTAAGGACAGGACACATAAGTAACTAGTGGGAGATGTTGAAAAGAAGTTAAGCCAGATTGTGGAAGATCTTGAATGCTAAAGTGAGAAGTTTCTTTGTCCTTATGCCCCCAATACAGGCCCTTTTTCTATCCAGAAAACTAATAAATGACAAAGAATCAATCAATGGATCAATCAATAAGCCCTTATCAAGTACCTATTATGTGTTGGGCATGATGTTAGGCTCCTTGAATTCAAAGACACAAATGAAACAGTCGCTGCCCCAAGGAGCTTCTGTTCTATGTGGAAATAATTCTGGAGGGGAAAGCATTAGCAGCTGAGAGGACTGGGAAAGGCTTCATCTAGAAGGATGCTCTTGATTTCAGTTTTGAAGGAAACTCAGGGATTCCGAAAGGTGAGGGTGAGAATGGAATATATTTTAGGCATAAGACACAGCCAGTACAAAGGAAAGGAGATGGAAGATAGAATGGCATGAGTGAGGAGGAGAAAAGAGGCCAGTTTGGCTGGACAGCAGAGTGCATGGAGTGGAGCAATATAAGAAAACTGGAAGGCTAGGCTAAAAACACATTGCTCAGGACTTCAAATGCCAATCAGGAGTTCATATCTGATTCTCGAAGTGATAGAGGTATGACATGGATATCCCTGTGTTTTAGGAAAAATTAATTTGGCTGCTATGCAGAGAATGGATTGGAGCAGGGAGAGACCAGCCGGAAGACCTTGCTCTCTCTTTGGTTGCTGTCCCTGGTGCTCTCCAGATTGTCTCTAACTTTGGCCATCTCAAGAACATGAAAGTTGTCCTCTTAAGTCAAACCCATCTAAGTTAGGATTTGACCTCTGATTGGGCAGTGGAGAATTTTTTTTCCAGAGTAAGGCTATCTTTCCTCAGATTAGCCCCCAAAGTTGGGGATGTCTTCTTAAACTCCTTCATTTCCTTTGAGAATTCATCTGGAACAGAACACTCTATTCATGTTACCTTCATTGTTTCTAACAATTTTCTGATCACTCACATGTTGCTTTCTGGCTCATCTTTGAAAAAAATTCTCTAGTGTGATTTGAGGTTCCAAGTTCTGTTTTCCACTTGTATCCTCTCCAAGGAGCAAGGTCCTAAAGTTCAACCATTCTAATGATGGTGATTGAATAAAAATCCTCTTAGCTTGACCTTTATTCTGAAATTATTAAAAATTCTCATTTCCCTGGCTCTAACCTATACCATATGGAAAAACCTATAATTCCCATATGTTTGTTCCACGTTTGATTAAATTTTATTGCACATTCATTTAAAATATATAAGTCGATAAATATGTTATATTCACAATATTATAAAACTGGACTGATTTTATGATACCTGAAATATGTAGGATGATCCAATGCAATTTAAAGTATTTTCCCCGGGCTTTTAAGATGTTCCATGGAAACATACATTACATATGTGGTTGCAATGTAGAGCATATGAGTGTTAATAATAACTCCCACTTCTACTGTATCTTAAGGTTTGGAAAGTGCCATTTTCATAACTATCAGGGGAGACAGGTCATGCAAGTATTATTATTATTTAACAGATGAGGAACCTGGAGTTTGAGAGATTAAATCATTTGACCAAGATCATACAGAAAGCCATTGTCTGAGTTAGATTTTGAACCCAGACCTCTTAACTCCAGACTTAGTATTCTAGCCCTTTCATCCCACTGCCTCTTGTAATAAGTTGGCCTTTAGCCTGGAATGCTCTCTCTCCTCATCCCTGACTCTTGGTATCCCTAGTTTCTTCAAGACTCAGATCAATTCCCATGTTCTGCAGGGCCTTACGTGCCACCATGGCCCATTATGGTGGGGAGCTGATCTGGAAGCTATGTTTGCATAAGTGCTGAGTTTCTAGGCTCTCTTTGCTCTTATCTGTCTTCTACAGTTACTATAATTGTCTTTTAATGCAGAGGTCTGACCTTCTAACTCTGCTTAAAACATAATTAGAGACTCCCCATTACTTTATGGCAGTGGTGGTCAAACTCTAATAAAAAGGGCATACTAAACTATACATATGGATCCTGTGGGCTACATATTGACTTAGAATATCATATACTAACATTATCTGTGTTCTACTGTATTTTTACTTATTTTGTTAAATATTTCCCAATTAAATTTTATTCTGGTTCAGACGCCATTGGAGAGAGTTGTAGGCTGCAGCTGCTGGCTGGCAGACTTCACGTTTGACATGGGATAAAATGCTGATTCCTTAGCTGTCTAGATCTCTAGGCTTATTTTATTCTACTACCTCTTTACAAACTCTATATTTCTGCTCATCTGAAGTACTAGCTGTCTCCCAAACTCTATACACCCTTTCTTTCCTCCCTTCATTCTCACATGTTTTTTTCTGGGTTTGGCACACCTGAGGTCTTTCTTTCTGCCTCTGGGCATCTTTAGCTTCCTTTAAGGTTCAACACGGGTGCTACCACCTTCATGAAGTCTTCCCAGATTCTCTCAGTCATTAGTGTTTTTGCTTTCCTCAGTGTCTCTTTTGCTATTATTTTTTTCATACATATTGTAACCTTCTAGTAGAGTGGAAGTTTCTGGAGGTTAGGGACCCACTTTCTGGTCCCTACACTTGACATTCCATCTCTGGTCTTTGCGTCTTTGTGCCAGTTATCTACTATTCCTGAAATGCTTTCCTATTATCTCAGCTCCTTCTTTGGAATCTGCAGATCCAGTCAAATTTCGGCTGAGATTCCACCTCCCACAGGAAGCCTTTGTTGCTTTCCCTATTCCTCCCCTTCTCGCAATTACTTTGTCTTTACATTGTACATGTTTTATATTTACTTCTATATGTACAATAAGGGTCCTTAACCTTTTGATGTCATAGACCCCTTTGGCAATCTGATGAAGGCTGTGTATCATTTCTCAGAATAATGTTCTTAAATAATTGATGGAAATGCCAAATTTCAGATAGAGGTGACTGAAAATAACACTGTAATTTTTTCCCATCCAAGTTCATAGACTCCCGGAATCTATCCATGGATACTTTGGTGGGGGGGGGGGGGCTCTGTGGGTCCCATGTGAAGAACTCCATAGTAGAATTCAAGATTTTTGAGGACAGGGACTTTCTCATTTTTGTCTATATATCCACACTGTTTAGAACAGCGTCAGGAATGAAATGGAATGGAATCCCATTATCTGGTATCTCACTTGCTCCCCTGCCAAGGCCAGTGGATCCAAGCTCCATCTCCCCTAGCTCCTTTTGCACTAGCCTTGGGAAATGAACTGATCTTGATTAAGGCCAAGCCCTTTTCAAAACATCTTTTGCTGAGTAAACTTGAGGGGACCAAATGAAGACCCAGTCTGTAGTCAATTAGCAAATTATAGAACAGATCCAATTAGCAAATGTTGCCTTTTACAAGCTCTACTGTGCAGCTTCCCATTTGATCCAAATTAAGGCGGACACAGAATTTCTTATAATTCTTGATCAACTCCAACCACAAGAATGCACAAACCCAGCTTACCATTACAGCATTGCTGTTTTCCCTCTGAACCATTGTTCTTGGTTTGGACTGGAGTCAAAAGAAATGTTTTGATGAGCGACAAACAGATGTGGAGATTTTCTTCTAGGTCCCAGTCAGAAGAGCAGGAAAGAGGAGCCTAAAACACTATTATCAGACTATATTGAGGAACAGGAATTTGTCAGTTATACCAAAGAAAGATCCTGGCATTTTTAGTGGGTTGAAACAGGTTAAAAGAAAAAAAAAGATTTCTTTTCTTAGAAAATTGGTTTAAAGGTCTGACTTTAAATTTTATGCCTATTTAACTAAGGAAACACAGGAATTTATTGCCTTCCTGTAATGGCATAAGTTGCTGCATCTTACGGTGTGATTTATGTTCTTTCCTTGGGAAGTGGTGTGTGCATTATTATTTCCAGGCTTTGGGTAAGGAGTTTCTGCTGAGTTGTCCTTTGATGCCTCACTGTACAATGGAGGTGATTCTGATTCTAGGAAGGTTTGTTATAAGCACTGGTCAGTCTTATGGAGCCAGAAAGACTTCAGCTAGGGGCTCCGTGATAGACTGTGTCTGCTATCCAAGGTTGAGTCTCACTAAGTGTAGAGGATGAGCACCAAGTTAACCAGGAGTGATGTAGGACCTTTTCAGCCACAGAAACTATGGCCTTGGAGATGGACTTCTTCATTCCCAATCAAAGAGAGGTCTTAAAGACCATCTCCTAAAATCTAAGAGTAGTTAAGGTCTGCCCTGGTGAGGGTTGTATCCACACTCACACCAAAGAAATCTTAGAGTCTTAAATGATAAAATATGGACAAAGGAACTGGAATCCAGGGGATGAGTGATCTCAGGAAAGTGGTGGGGGAGACCTGGAGACAGTTTAAAGTTTTTGAATTTCCAGACTGTTCCATTTTCCACTAAGGCATTTTGTCACATAGAGTTGTCACATTAACTTTGGTCTCTAAATGTCTAAATCTATGATCCTACTATCCTCCATGATATCACTGAGTCACAGATTATTAGAAGTTGAAATGGACCTCAGATGGACACATTTTGCAGTCTAAATTAAGGAATATTTGTAAAAAAAAAAAAAAGGCACTTTTCTTTTCCCTTGCAAACTTCGCATTATCATATGCTAGTCCAAACTTGTATATTTAATAGTATTAATCTGCATTTGTATAGTACCTTTCAAAGTACTGTGGTATAGTACGTTATATGTACAGTATTGCATCTGATCCTCCCAATGGGGCTGCTATTATTTCTCCCATTTCATAGATGAGGAAATAGGAGTGAGAGAAGTTAAGGGACTTGTGCTGGGTGTGATGTAAACCCAGGTCTTTCTGACTCCAAGTCCAGTGCTTCAGTCACCATCATGTATTTTTTGAGGTGAAAAGAATAAAAGAAATCATCTAGTACAACCCTTTTATTTCATTCATTATTTTGTTTATTGGTCCTTTTTTTGTTTTCCACCCTGCTGTCACTGTCAGTTTCCAAAGCTCCTCTACATAACCACCCAGAGAAGCTTCCCTCAAAATCAAGATGGTAAAGTGAAGCAAAACACCCTTGCTATCATATCTGACAGTGTATGCAGCATTCCACACATGCAGTCCTCCACCTCTTTATGGAGCAGAGGATACTGAACATTATTATTGGTACCTGGATGGAGTCAGTCATTGGAATCTTTGCATTTAACGGGAATTCCAGGGCCTGTTATGCTGTTTTGGTTTGATATGATTGTGGTTGTCATGGGTATCATTCTCAGTTCTGCTTTCTCTTCTCTGCATCACTTCGTACAAGGTCTTCCCACATGCCTCTACATTCTTCATTGTTTCTTATGGCATAATACATTCTGTTGTATTCCTATACTACAATTTCCTCAAAACCACTTTGTTTTTGCCTTAAATCCCCTCATTTTATAGATGAGTAAACTGAAACCCAGAAAGGGGGAGTGAAGATAATCCAGCTACATAATGGTGCGGATGCAGGTAATAAGAATAACTTCTATAGGACTTGGAGGTTTTACAAAGCATTTCCCCTGTGACCACCCTGTAATATAGTTTGTGCAAGTTATATCATCTCTGTTTTATAGGGGGATGTGTGACCCTGAGCAAGTCACTTAATCTTTTTCTATTTCAGTTTCCTCAAGTGGAAAAGGGCATGATAATAATAGCACCTACCTCCTTACCTTCCTTGTTGTGACTCTCAAATTAGATAATATTTGTAAAAAGTGCTTAGCACAATGTCTGGCACTTAGTAGATGCTTAATAAATGCTAGTTCCCTTGCTCTACCCATTCCATAGATGAGAAAAGTGAGGCTCAGACAAGTTAAGTGGAGAAATGGTCCTAGTCCCCAATTTCCTTCTAAACTCAGCTCAAGCATTAACTCTACATGAAGCATTTCCTGATTTCTATCCTCTCCTCCTAAGTTGCTAGTTCCTTCTCAATTTACTTTGCATTATCTTTATACATTTTTTTATACTCATTAATGTGTACACTATTTCTTTCAATTAATGTAGGCACTTTGAAGTCAGTGACTATCTTGTTCTTTTCTTTGTATCCCCGATGCACACAGTAAGTGCCGTATAAACACTTGTTGAATGAATGGTGGTAAGTACCTGTGCCAGGATTCAAACCCAGGCTTTCTGGGTCCAAGACAATTACTAGTCTCTTACCTTCCAGTCCAGTTCTTTGGTGATATACCCTTCGTTGTACTTGCAAGACTTCAAGGGTTATAGCATTGTCCTGGAAGTTCTAGAAGGTTTAAAAGATCCTCCTAGTGAAATTCAATGAGATGATGTTTCTCCTTTCCCTTGTATGGCTCCAAAGTGAAGGCGCTGCTCTTTCTTGAGAGAATGTAAGTGCCTTGTAGGCAGGGACCAATTCATAGTAGGTACTACTAAATGCTTGCTACTTGATTGAGTCACCATCTCAATGGGCCTAGAGAAGGGAAATGATAAAAGCCCAGAGAACAGTCCCAAAGGAGACAGAGACATGAGCTGTCATATGGGACCAGGTCAAACTGATTTCCAAGCTTCCTCTCTCTGTGTTCCATCATTCCTCTGGGCAAGAGCACATTCTGCACAGGAGCCAGTTTGTCTATAAGAAGCTTGTTTTGAGCCAGCCACTGGACCACACTGAGAATTAGGCATGGTCCCTGACCAGTGCCACATTCTGGTGTGGGGCTTGTCATGGAACTGTCACCAAATTTTCGCCTCTCGGTTGGGAGTCGGGTTCAGCAGTGATGGGGCTGGTGTCTGAGGGAGGACAAACATATCTCTCTTCCCACTTGTTGCCACATTGAGACAAACATGTCCTCTGGGTTATTCCTGGAGGCCAATTTGTGGCATCTTTCATGTCATGATCTGTGTGGCCTCACACATATTCCCACAGCTTCATTTGCTCCTTATGGGCTTAATTTGCTTAGCTTTTTTGAAATAACTTTTTTTGGGGGGAGGAGAGTAGAAGAGTTAGAGAGGGCAGAATAATTTCTTTTCAGTGACAAAGTTGGAAAATTGGGTTGTGAAAACAATGCTGGCTAGAGAAATCCTGTTTTCACAGTTACTCAACCCCTGTGGAGCCAGATTCTCCTTATTCTTCCCCAGGGACCTATTGAGTCTAGGTTCTGAATCCTATGCTAGAGGCCTGAGAAAGCTTCTGGGGTGCCCCCACTTCCTGCAGAGCTAAAACTAAGGCATGGGAAAATCAGGACAGTGGCAATCAGGACAGTGTTGATTGCCTTACAGATTGATCCTAGAATCCTAGACTCAAAACTGGAAAGAGCCTTAGAGGCTACCGAGTACAATACTCTCTTTTTAGGGAAGTTATGTGACTTTCCTGGAAAGTGTCTGGGGCAAGATTTCAATCCAGGTTCTCTGGAGTTCCCTGTCTAGTTCTATCCACTCTGAGGTGTTGGCTTTCAAGGACCTTAAGTAGAAATTCTCTTGCTTGGAGCAAGGTTGGGGCTGGTTTGGGGGTTCAAGGGAGAAGACTGCTGGGTACTTGCATTTAGTAAACTTGAGATTACTAGCTGTGTGAGCCTGAGTAAATCTCTTAACTTTTCTTGGCTTGTGTCCTCACTTGTAGAATGAGGGGTGAACTTGAAGACTTCTTAGATCCTTTTAAATACCAAATCTATGGCCCAGTGATCCTTCTCAGGGAGAAAGAGAAGGGGGGAAGATGAGGGTAGGGATGGGCAGAAACAGACTCCTTTGGACAAATAATTATACCAGGGTATCCCCAGGAGGAGAAAGAAGGAAAGAAGAGCACAAAGGAAGTCTGCCCTATTGGATGCAGTTCCGTAGGGAAACATTATAGAGGAGGTGGAGGGAGGAAATCAGAGTTGGGGTGGGGGGGTGTAAAGTTACTGGGATGGTGGCAGACCCTTGTGGTACAATTCCTCCAGGCAACCCCTAGTAGGTGTGTGTGTGTGGGGTGGGTAGGAGGGCATTACTGAAGACAGTTTTGCCCTTTTGATGAAATCTTTCCAATGATGCATTAGAGGCATAAAGGGAGGAAGATGGCACCTCAGAGGTGGAACTGGAGCTGAGCAGGACTCTCACAAATACAGTTATACCAATTCTTGTGAAGAATTGAAGAGAGGAGGTCTCAAAGGGCAACACTCATCTATGTAGGAGGGGAAAGAAGGGAAAGCCATACTGATGCGGGGCGTGACTCCACTTGGCAGGAGCTGGGCACCTCGGAGGGGGCAGAACCCTAGATATTCAGTCAGACTGGACTCCTCCATGAGTCAATGCTGTTTGTTCAAAATCACTTGATTCCATTTCAGCTTCCACTTGGTCCAGGACAATGTGAAAACATCTCTGAGTAGAGATGAAACTTTGCATGTGTCTGATTTTCACCGAGGAAGAACCCACTGAGCAATATTTTTTGCTAAGAGGAATGATTGAACAATGACTTGTTGTTGGATGGGACTCCATTTCCTAACCACAGAGGATTCTTGTAATCACTTCTGTGCCTCCAGAGTCCTGGAAAAGCTGCTGTGTTTGATAGAAATGGGACCGTGGTCTTTGGTACTCCCATGGGAGAGTTTTCCCCAGTCACTCTTCCACTGCAGGACTGACTGGGCTGTGTATGGTTTGGATTTTTTTTGCCAATTAAGGATTTGAAATTTCCTCTTGAAGAAATGCCTGCTGGTGGGGGCTTTCTGGAGGAGGAGGAAGGGAGGTGGGCATAATTAGTGTTAAAGAGAATTCAAATATTTTCATGATTGTTGTTCAGCTTCCAAAAAATTAGTCTCTCCACAAAAAAACCTCATTTTTTTCCATCCTGCCAATTTTTCGCGAGTTCCTTCCAGCTTTACAATGCTGCCATGGTGGCACATCCAGTAGGGGGTGAGGCCCAGAACAATGAGTGTATCTGAGAACTGATGGCAAGTTCCACATCCAATTTTGATAGAAAGCCAGAATTTCACAGAATTCAGTTGAACAAACATTTATTAAACTCCTACTGTGTCTAAGGAATAGAAAAGACAAAGAAGAAAAAAATGGCCTACATGGCATGGGGAGTAAGCTTCTTGATGGCAGGCACTGATTCTTTTGTTGTGTTTTGCTTTGATTTTCCCAGTGACTGGCATTATTTCTGGTAGAGACTTGTGTATTGGCTCTTTGTTTTTGAAGAGGACCAATGACATTACAGATGCTTGAGAACTAGATTTAAGTGAGGCAGAGATATGAAAAGTTGTTAGCCTTTCTGTTTCTTCCAGAGTCTTCCAATCTCAGCAGTTGGACAAAAGTAGAGAGTAGGTGGTTAATAAATGAACATTGAATTGAAACAAACATTTGCAAAAAATAAGCTATGATTTGTTGGAAGTATAGGAGAGATCTGGAGAAGGTGCTCTAGGGAAAATGTAAAATAATAAGGTCATATTTGAAAAGTTAGAAAGGAGTTTGAACTGGCATTTTAACTTGAATGGGTCGTGAGGAAGTGACACCTTGAACTGAGAAAGATCCTGACAGAGAGAGAGAGAGAGAGAGAGAGAGAGAGAGAGAGAGAGAGAGAGAGAGAGAGAGAGAAAGGGAGAGGGAGAGCACTCCAGGAATGGGGACCCCATCCTGCACAAAAGCACAGACTCAGGAATGTTGTCATTGCCCTTTCCATGAAACATCAAATTGGTTTTGATTAATATTTACTAAATGCTTACTTGGGTTGGAGGACGTGGTGAAAAATGACATAGTTCCTGCCCTCAAAGAGCTTATAATCTAAAAAGCAAGATAAGACCAGTGCTTAAGTAAGAACGATGCCAGATGATAAGGGCAAAAAAGATATTTAGACAAATGCTAGAAGAAATTTAAGGGGAAGAGAGATGATGTTAGGATGGTTTCTTTTGTAACCTCCTATATGAATGGAGATTCCTTGAAGACAGTGACTTTTACTTTAGTCATTGTACCATTAGGTTAGTGCCCATCACAGTTATCTGGTATATAGAAGGTATTTAATAAATGCTTATTGATTTCTAGATTGATTGAAGCCTTCTTTCTATTCATCTCAGCTATAGGTATCTCCATCCTTCTCATTCTTTTTAAAGGTCAAGTGCAAGGGCATAACTTAGATGAACAACCAGTCATAATTCAATCATTCTCAAATGTAGGTCGAAGAGTATCCACTGAAGGTGAGTTTAGGCCTTATTAAGGAGATCACCTTTTTGCCAGAACAATAGTATCCTCCATGTTAACTTTATAAATAAGGATCAAGCCTGGGCAAAGGAATCTAATGGGATTGGCACTGGTGGTGAATGTCACCATCCTGGACATGTGATTTGAAAGACAAGTGAAAACTGGCTGATTCACAGAATCCTGGAGTTTAGAATTGAGAGATCATTGAATTAACTCTTTCATTTTACAGAATGCTGAGGTCATCCTGTAAATAATAAATGTAATAAAAGGTGGGAAGTTTACTTGCCCAAGGTCATGAAAGTAGGAGAGCTGAAGTCTGAACCCAGATCTTTATGTATGTACAGGGCATACTCTTTGTATACAGTTGTTTTCAGAGTCTCCCCAATTAGATTGAGAGGTCCTTGAGGACAGGGATTGTTTTTGCCTTTTGTATCCTCAGCATCCAGCACAGTTCTTGGCACAAAATAGATGCTTAATGAATATGCTTGTTGACTTGGCTTGACTCTTGTGCTCCAAAGATTTCATGCTGAAAATCCCCTCCAGGGGTTTATCACCTAGATGTTTAGTGCAGTAAATGAATCTCACCTTCCTAACCAACTCTGCTGAGATCACCAAGGTTGCACAGAGAAGGGTAGAGCCAGGATTTGAACCCAGAATTTCTATGACACCACACTGTCTCTTTCTATTGGATGCTTACTATCTCTTTCCATTGTCTATGACAATGAGACAGTGAAGGACACAGTAGCCGGTTCCTGTCACTCGCATTTAGAACATACCCCATGACCTAGAATGCATTACGCTAAAGTCGAGTGGGCATGAGTCACTTACCATCCTGGAGAGAAGGCACCCGGGCTATAGAAACCGGTTTTCTCTATCTTGGAATCAGACTGGGTCTCATGAAAAAGAGCCAGCCTGAAGCTGTATTCTTCCCCAGTAGGCATTCACCCAGAAACTAATGACTGGTGTAGGAAGCCACTGCCGCAGGGGAGGCTCAGGCCCCATGCCCAGCCTGCTCACTCAATGACAGGAAATGCCAAACCCAGGGGGCAGCAGCGTAATTATAACCATGAAAGCACAAAGGAAGAAAACAAACCGGGGGATGGGGGGATGGGAGAGGTGGGGGGAGAGAGGTGGGAGGGGTGGGCGGTGCTTCTCAGGGGCTGTAAACCAAGGCCAGTTGGGCTGCTCCGATGGGGATTGGTCCTGGACGAGGAAGCCAGCGACAGTGAAGGAGTCTTTCCCTCTTAATATCTTGCTAGCCATAGGCTGTGGAAGAAGAATTAATTTAGAGTCAGGCTTTTTGGAAAGTTCAAAATTTTGGTTTTCTTTGAGGGACTTGACCTGGCTTTGCTGCTAACTCGGGAACTTGGCTAAAATCTTTCTTTTTGAGATATGAAACCTTTTCTTCATCCTTCCTCTTCCTCTCTTACACCTCACTGAGTCTTTTCCAAATGGCCTTTCATGACATACATGGGTTGGAATCTCATTTCTAACACTTAATACGTGACTACGGTCAAGCCATTTATTCTCTTAAAGCCTTAGTTTCCTCATTTGTAAAATGGAAATAATAATACCAAATAATATGTGTGGTACTTTCACCAACAGGGTGTCTGTGAGGATCAAATTAAGTGTCAAATATAAAGCATTTTAATAAACCCCAAAGTGCTCCCTATAATCTCTAGAAGCAAACATAAGGATCTATCATTTAAATCCTTGACAACCTGGTCCATTCCTACCTTTCTGGTCTTCTCAGACTTCACTCCAAGAACTCAATGGTCTAACTCTCCTGCTTCTGGTGTTTCCCATACACCACATTCCATTTCCCCTATTCTAGGCCTTTCCATTGGTTGTCCTTCATGTGTGGAATGCTTTTACTCCTTATCTCCTCTTAGCTTCCCTGGTTTCTTTCAGGGCAGTTCAAATCTTACCATCTCTAAGACTTTCACAGTCTCTCCAGCTGTTAGTACTTTCTCCCCTACTCACTACTTCAATCTACTCTGTGTGGATCTTGCATGTACATTAGAGCTATTGTCCCATGGCCTCCACCATTAAACTCCTTGACTTCCTTGAGGCCACGGACTATTTTTTGCTTTTGCTTGTATATTCCTAACTCTTAGTACAGTGCTTGGCACATAGGAAGCTCTTAATAAATGCTTGTTGATTGACTGAGATGAGGGGAACTGAGCTCTTTTTGCTTTTGAAGGGCTATTTTCACAGTGGAAGAGGCATCATTAGACTTGAGCAGGTTACCCAGAGAGCAGAACTACGAACAATGTGTGGATGTGACAGAGAGACAGAATTAGGCATGGTATAAGGAAAAACTTCTTTGTGAAGAGAGCTGTCCCAGAGTAGCATGAGTTGTCCTGGGGGTATTGGGCCCCTTCTCACTGTTGGTCTTCTAATGGAGGCTGGATCACCTCGGGCCAGGAATACCATAACTTGGACTCTTATTCAGTTATGGGTTGGTCTAGGTAAACTCTGAGGTCCCTTTCTGCTCTGAGGTTCTCTGATTCTGTGAACCCAGGCACAGGCTTCTCACGTCTCTGTATGTGGGGCTCCCTGACAGATTTTTCCTGTTTTCTCTGGGGCTTCATAGATAGCCATGGTGTTTGATCTTCCTCCCCATGTGTTTTTCCAATTTTGTTTTCAAAGATGCCTTTGAAGGAAAGACTGCTTCTTTCTAGGGGGATAATTTGAACCATCATCAAGGAAAAGGCAATGCAGGGGACATGAAACAATACCTAAAGAAATCTCCCCCGAGGTGCGTGTTTTCTAGAAGGGTTCTGAGACCTCATTTGGGGGCAAGACTTGTCTGCGTTAAGAATCTCTCAAACCCACAGCAGAGGGACATTTGTGGGCTGAATAGATGTCTCCACCTCTCTATGTCACTGTCCTTGATATTTGGAGATATTTCCAACTATGATTAGAACTTTGTGTATTGGTGAGATCCACCCTGGTTTCAATGACTCCTCTTTTTATTTTTGGTCCTTGACTAATTTTGTTTTATTTTTAAAAGTTTTATTGGTGCCTTCTGTTTCTTAATGACAATCATTTCTGAATATATTCTCTCTCTCAGCCTTCTCCCCAGTAATTTTTCCCTTTTTACTCTCTGGGAGTTTCCCCTAGAACCTCCCCCCAAACAAGCAATTAAATCAAAACAAAATAGTACTCTCATCTCTTTTCTGGTGGCCCCCCTCCTTCATTAAAATGTTGACCCATTTTCCATGTTTTCACATTATCTTCCTGTTATTCTTCCCATTCCACAGATAGGGAAATTGAGGACAAGAAGCACAGTAGTTCATCAAACTAGGGATCAAGTTCCGATTAGAGCCCAGGTGGGTATCCTTATTCTTATCCTTGAATTCAGGGCATGAGACTCTGTTCAAGAATGGTACAAGGGTGGTTGCTCCCTTTTATTGTTAGATTGTAAGCTTCTTGAGGTTGGGGCTATTTGATATATTTGGAAAAATTCCTCATAGAACTCAACACGTTTGATTAGTAAATAACTGGTCACTATCCCCAAAACAGTATGTAGATTGAACTGAATTTTCCAGCCCATAGATTGGTAAAGAGTGTTATTTATTGAGTCTTAATCAATATTTGACAATTCTGTTACTGCTTGTTTCAGCCATAGAGTTTGGGTCAACTGTGAATCTTTCTTCCAAAAGGCTACTTGTCAGGGATGAGAGATTACCAAAAGTCAAATGATGTCATATTCATAGTATTTCATCATATTGTCTTCTATGATAAGAATCAATAACTATTCATCCATGAGAATCGGGACTGTTTCATTTTTGTCTTTGGATCTGAAGTATCTAGCTTTGTGCCTGATACCTAGTCAACTCTAAGAAAGTCCTTGGTTGATTGATTGAACTGTCCTCCTCCCTTTTTCTTAGACCCATTTTGAGTCTTCCCATAATGAACCTGCCATCTTTCCCCCCTGAACTTTTCTTCCATGTGTTCCTGTGGGCTCCATGGCTTTCTCTCTCTGCTCCTCATTTCTCTGAAGTAGGAATTCTTAATATGGAGCTTCTGAACTTATCAAAATTTCTTATAACTCTAAATATAATTATTGCCTTGGTATCCTATATTTTTGATTTTATGCATTTAAAAACATGATTCAGAGGAGGAGTCCATAGGTTTCCCAGGGGTGGGGAACCTATGGCTTTGAGGCCCCCACACGTGGCCTTCTAGATCCTTAAGTGTAGCTTTGGATTCAGTCAAAAGCACACACTTAAGGATCTAGAAGGCCACAAGTTCCCTATCTTTGCCCCAGAGTGTCAAAGGAATCCAGAATCCAGAAGTGATTAAGAACACTTGTTTATAGCACAGGGAAAAGCACAGTGAACTTAAGTTAGAATTGGGGATGGGGACTGAGGTCAGACAATAGGGAAAATGATTTTAAAGAAGGAAACAAGTATTTATTAAATTCCTACTATGTACCACAAACTGTGCTAAGTATTTTACAAATATCTCATTTGGTTCTCCTAACAACACTGCAAAGCAGATGCTAGTATAATCCTCATTTTACAGTGGAGGAAACTGAGGCAGATAGAAGTTAAGTGACTTGTTTAGAATTACGCAGGTGGTACATGTCTGAGACCAGATCTAAACTCAGGTCTTTCTGACTCTAGGCCCTGCGCTTTACCCACTGTGCCACCAGCTGTCTTTTGAAAGATTAGGTTGCTTGAAAGTGTTCTCCATGGCTTATGAAGAGCAGTACCTTGCTAGAGTGATTTAATTTCAAGGTGTCACATTATCCTGAAGCAGGGAATAGTCCACATGACTTATATGAGTTCAGGTAAGTCATCTCAACTCTGTGGGCCTCAACTTTCTCACGTGTAATATTAGAGGATTAAAATACCAGTACTTAACCCAGTACTTTGCATGTAGTAGGTGCTTAATACATGTTTGTTGAATTGAATATATGAAAAGTTGATGATCACAGCCAGAAGTACATTCAATTTCTTCCAAGTTCTTCAGTTCTCTGATTTATAGATCAATAAATACTAGATTGCTGAATTGACTTTACTACAGTTTCTACTGTAGAAAAATGTTTCTATCAGATGAAAGGAGTCCACTATTGAACTGGCCACAGAACACCAGATGTGTCTCACAATGGGGCCAGGCAGTGAGAGCATTTCTTTATTAAGACTGTTTAAGGTCATCCTTTTCTAAGGGATAGGTCTGATTTGAATCAAAGAAACTCCCACTGCTAGTCATAGAAAGTTGCCTCCTCAATCCAATCACATGATTCACTGGGAACCAGTTTCCTGAGACCTACAGCGGGGCTGGAGACATTTGGAGGAGGGATGAGTTATTCCACCTTCCTCCATTTCAAATAGCTTAGAGGTAATTTGCTATTAGTTGATAATCATAAAAATCATTGATAATCATTTGGTAATCAGGATTTGATAGAGTGACTGAGTAGGCAGGCTTCCAATAGGGGATATAAGTAATCTTCATTCTATGACTATGGGAGTGGGGTTTGGATGCCCCAACTTTTCCACTTTTTCTGCCAACACAAAGTTTCTAGACTGTAGATCACAGACCCAGCACTTAAGGGATGAATTCTAAGGGACCTTAGAATTCATCTAAGCCCCCCTCCCTCATTTTATAGATGAAAAAATTGAGTCCTGGAGAAGTTAAGTAACTTGCCTAAGGTGACCCAGGTAGTAAGTTGAGGAGACATGATTTTAATTCATGTGCGGTGATGCCCAGTACAAAACTCTTTTATAACACCACACTATCTTAAGAATTAACTTCTGAATAACTAGCTTATAAGCATGTCAGTTTATTTTTCAAGCTTGAAGGGAGAAGGAGATAATGCTTCGCATTGTTTTCTATTCCCAGGATGTTAGAGCATTATTTTATCATTCATATTAGCTTTTTTGTTGTCATTAAGAAACTTTGGATCACTATCCAAGGTAGGCCCTCTCCATTTGAGAATCCACATTCTGGTAACAAAGAATCTGAAATTTTAGAGCACTTTAGATCTCAAGAATGATAACTTTCTCTGTCTTGGTTTCTTCCTCATATTTTGGTCCCAGAGATTTTTAGGTACTTCTATTCTTGCCAATATACAGAGTGAGCATACAATTTTGCCTTCTCTCCCTGGTATCTATACCAAGACAAGAACCTCAGTGAAGAGGAAGCCACAAGTTAAGGGCCTAAAACCAAACCAAAACAAGAGAGGAAAAATCCTCTATTTCAGGAACTGACCATATCAGAGGCACTGACCCATGTATCCCTCCTGCTCAACTGAGTGAAATCCCCCTTGATCAATATCCACTGAGTTTTCCTGAAATTTATCTATAACCAATGGGTAATTTGAAACACATGGTTTGCTGATTTTTATTAAGCAAGTTTGAAAGTCAAAATTTGCTCACAGAAACGAACCATTTCCTGCTGTTGCCGACCTCTTCCTCCGTGGTGTAATGATTCCATTAGTGTATTACAAAGGTCATGTTGACCTAACTCACTGAGCTGCAATAATTTGTCTTATATGGTTCTATAGAAAGAAGGGACCAGTGAAGATATTGGGGCAATAATCTGAAATGCATCTGAAGCTTAGCTCCCACATGTTTCATGGAGTAAGAGATTCTAAATATGTGTTCAGTTACATAACAGTATTGTGGGGATAAACTCACCACCTGTTAGGACCCTTTTTTACATAAATCTTAAATTTCCCTCAGGAGCACAGAACGCTTCTGAAGAGTAATGGTTGTTTGTTGAGCAGAAAAGACAAAAGGAATATGTGGTATGAAAGTTCAGCATCCCATCTCTGTCACTTGTTACCTGTGTGACCTTGGGTAGATCACTGAACCTCTCTAGGCCTGTTGCCTATTCAATAAAATAAGAGGATTGGACTATACAACCTTTGAGGTCCCTTTTAGCTCTATATCTATAATTCTCTGATTCTAAGTAATTTTTTCTCCCTAAACCTCAGTTTTCTCATCTTTAAGGTAAGGGGGTTAAAGTCAATAGCTTCTGAGACCCTTCTGATCTTGAAATTTATGATCTTAAGCTACTAGACCTGGGGCAGGGTGGAAAAGGGTTTAACTGTATTCAGAAACTGATAGCTATTGGCTACAAAGAATGGGAGTGGGGGTAAGAAAAGAGGAATTAGAATGTCAGATCCTAAGAAAGACATAAAACAGAGGCTGTGGCTCCAAACCCAAGTGAAAAACAAAAGTGGTAAGAAACCATGTGGAGCCAGAAGGATAGCCAAGACAAAATGGTGGAAGAACAATGCAAGTGGGCAAACTTGGTATGGTTAATCAATCAATCAATGAACAAGCATCTTACTCTGTGCCAGGCATTGTGCTAAGAGCTGGGGATACAAATAAAAGCAAAAACAGTTCTGGACCTCAAGGAACGTGCATTCAAATGGTTGAGGGTAGATGAGACAACCCTCTGTGTCTGATGTATCTTCTAGTTTGCCTTTATTCTAAATATTGTAAATGAAAGAATCAGCATCTGCTCGCCATGTAACCTCTTGATTCAGAAAGTGATCTTCTTGTGAGAAGAAAGGTGTCAAAGTTCCTACATCCTCCCACTGAACATCTGATGACTGTCTTTGGAAGCTGTGCTCTAGGCAGCCAATATCAACTTTTCTTGTGTTTGTATTTGTTCTGAATCAGAAAAGCATGTTAGCTTGGATGGAGGCAAGCAGACAGCTCTGCTCTGGATGAATTCCTTTAGCTATCTTTGCTGATCAAGTGAACTTGAAAAAGGCCACTCTATTCTTTGGTATTCAGGAATCACAGCGGAAGATGACTTCTTTGCATGTGATGCCATTGTAATGAAATATTCTGGTAAAGTCTCTTGTATCCGGAAGCTTTGGCCTGCTCTGGCCGGCAGCCAAGTACATTCCATACTGTGGTATTTCCATGTTAGTTAAATTCCTCTAAGGTAATGAAAGGGATTTTATAATGAGATTTCACTTTCAGAAGATCCATTCCCCAAATGATTTCTTGTTCACCTTCTCCTAGCTTCAAACTTATTGGCATCTTAGCATTCAGATTTTCCATTAGCTCAAATTAAAAAACATCAAACTCATTGATCAGTATTAGCCTATGATTTAGCCAGTAGAAGAGATGAAATTATTAGGACCTGGATTCATCAGGAATTAAAGAGTCTTAGGAACTTGGTCCAAGGAAGATCAGGGCTTTCTATGGGGACTGGTTTCATTCTCTCTTCTGCTAACTGAGAGATACTCCTCAACAAAGATACTCAAGAGAGGACAGAACTGTAGGATTCCTATACATAGGAACTTTACAATAAGGAGAGTAAGAAGGTACCATAACCTTGTCTCACCCGCATCTCAGTTATATATATCAGCAGCAAAGAAAACTAATAGAATCCTGGGCAGCATTGAGAGGCATAGTATCATAGAGGAAAGTGAGAGAGACCACAATGGGTATTTCATGTTCGTTCTTTGAGTAGCACATTTTAGGGAGGACTTGGACAAAGTAGGAAGGTGAAGGGACTGTCATAGGAAAATTGATCAAAAGACATGCATATTTAGTCTGAGTAAGAAGTGATTTAGGAGGATACATGATTATTTTCTTCAAGGATTTGATAGGCTGTCATGTGGAAGAGGAAACAGACTTGTTATATTTGGTTCTAGAGGGGCCTCATAGTGGCTACTACAAAGAAGCAGATTTAGGCTTCATGTAAGGAAAACATTCCTGAAAATGAGAGCTGTCAAAAAATGGAGTGGGTTGCCTTGGGAGGTATTAAGCTCCCTCTTGATGACCTCTAGACTCTAGATGACCTCTTATCAGATATGTTGAATCGGGTCCTCATGTTCCAATATGGATCAGATCAGATGGTTTCTTTCTAATTCTGAGATTCTGTGGACTTCTGTTTTCTTGCCCACTGATGAGGAAGGACAGGGTAAGAAATGACGATTTAGGATATGATTCTTTTTAGTTCTGTTTTGGCTGATCTGAGCCCTTTGCAGGAGATAGAGAGTTGGCCTTGACAGACTTTACTCTTGTTCCTCCTCTTTTCTTCTATGAATGTGGAAGCAAGTCCCATTTGAATGTCCCATCATAGTATATATAGAGAGAATATGCAGTTCTTGAAAGCTGTGGCACTGAAGGACGATGCTATTAACATAAATAGAGAAGTTACAGGGTAAGGCTAAATTTGAGGAGAAGATGAGGTAAGCTTTGGACATATTGGTGGAGTTTGAAGTATTAGCAAGCTGTGGAGGTAGAAATGTCTAGCAAGCAGTTAGAAATAAGAATGGGAACTCTGAGAGAGGTTGGTGGCAGGGAGTTGAGAGTAGATTTGAAAGTCATATAGAGGTGATAACTGAAATAATGAAAATGGATAAAATCATCAAGAGAAATAATGTTTCAAAAGAAGTGAATGAGAAAAGAGCCAAGGACAGAATCTTGTCCAATATCCATATTGGGGGCAGTAGGCAGATGAACCAGCAAAGGAGATGGAGAAAGAACCACATCTGTACTTAAATCTGTTTGTAAATTGTCTCTTCTAGTAGAGAGATGTGGGCTAGATATTACTGCAATTAAATGGATTAGGAACTTATTTACTGGCCAGACATGACAGCTAGAAGGATGTCTCTAGTAGATGTCCCAGAGATATGTGATTAGGCTATTAATGTTTTTTTTATCAATCAAGCTGGTTAGGAGCACATTTAACATGCTTACCAGATGTTCAGATGACTCAAAGCTAGAAGGGAGACCTAACACACAAGATGATAGAATGAGAATTCCAAAAGGATTTGAGAAGCTTGACTACTGGAACACACTTAATGAGATGAAATTTAAGAGGGATAAATAGAAAATTTTAAACTTAGGTTCAAAAAAATCAAATTCACAATTGGAACATGGGACAAGAATGACTAGAAAGCAGGTTTTTCTGAAAAATCTTTGAAAGTTTTGGTGGACTGTGAGTTTATCATGACTCAACAACATGATATAGCAACTGAGAAAGGTAATGCAATTTTGGATGATATTTATGGAGGGGCATATCCTGTCTAGGATTGGTGTGCGTGTGTATGTGTGTGTGTGTGTGTGTATGTGTGTGCGTGCGTGTGTCTGTGTGATTGTACTTTTTCCTATTACAAATTTATTTCACTTTCAATTCATGGGAAAAAACTCAAGCGTTTTCATAGCACAATACAATAAAAATTATGATTATACACAAAACTGCAAATCTACCACATACAACTTGCTATTCTTTTGAATATATAATAAAGTTATCATGTAAATTTCTTTTTTCCCCCTCTTCCCATTAGATGGCTACCATTAGACATAAATAGTTATATCCATACTATGTCCTGTCCAGAACACATCTGGGATATTGGGTTTAATTCTGGCCATGTCATTTTAGCAAAGGCGTTGCTAAGTTGGAGAGTATCCAAAGGAGCAGAACTACAATGGTGAAGGAGTTTGAGTCGATGGTTTATAAGGATTAGTTAAAGGAACTTGGCATAATTAACTTGGAAAAGACTTAGGAAAGACATGATGGCTGTTTTCAAATCTGAGAAGAGCTTTTTTGTGGAAGGGGGATGAGACTTGTTCTGTTTGGTCCCAGAGGACAGAACCAGTAGAAATAGGTAGAAATTATAGAAAGGCAGACTAAGGCTTAAGGTAAGGAAAAAGAATGATGAGAGCTATTCCAAAGTAGAGTGGGATGTCTCTGGAGGCAGAAATCTTTCAAGGAGAAACTAGATATCCAGTGAATTAATAAACAAAAATAAGTGCCTAATCCATGATAAAAAAGGGTACACAAATAGGCAAATAGGGGTACACAAATAGGGGTACACAAAGAAGCAAAAGTCTCTGCCCTCAAGAGGCTTACAACATATACAATTCAAATTATATACAAGATAAACAGGAGATAATTTACAAAAGGGAAGACATCAGAATTAAGAGGGGGTCAGGGAAGGCTTAATGTAGAAGATAAGATTTTAATTGGGACATAAAGGAAGCCAGAGAGCTCAGTAGTCAGAGTAGAAGATGGAGATTATTTCAGGCATGGGGGAACAACAAAAGAAAAATTGTGGAATAGCCAGGGAGTCAATGGATTAAAGAATAAGTGTCAGGGAGTAAGGTACAAGACTGGCAAGGTAGGAAAGGGTTAGGTTATGAAGGGCTTTGAATGCCAAACAGAACATCTTGTAATTGATTCTGGAGGCAATAGGAAGCCCCCAGAGTTTGTTTACTAGGGGAAAGACATAATTGAATCCCATTGCTTTAGGAAAATCACTTTAGTGGCTTAATGGAGAGTGGATTGGAGTGGGGAGAGACTTGAGGCAGGCAAATTGACCAATAGGCTATTGTTACATGTGTTCAAGAGGAATTCTTGGTCAGATATCAGTTGAACTAAATGGCTTCCGAATTCCCTTTGAACTCTAAGATTCTAGGCTTCTTGTGATTTTCTGACCTTAGAGACTTTGGGAAAATTTCTTAAAATCTTTATTCCTCAGATTCCCTTTCTCCATAAAAATCAAGGAAGTAAATGCTTCCCTCCTGCTCTCAGAGGCATTGTGTAGGTAGATGAGAAAATGGTGTTCTTTCTGGAGGTAACCCAGATAGGGAATGAGAGCGTTTCATTGAGGTCTCTGCCTAACTCATGAAAAGCAATGAATGCTGTTATGAGAACAGACTGTCTAGGGAGCAGCTGATACTAGTTAGTCTGAGGCGATAGATAAGACTTCTCCATTCTTCCTGATGAGATGACATGAGCTGAAACAAATCAGGACCTTTCAGGGGAATAGGAATGGTCCGCAAAGCCAAGATCAAAGCACCCCAGTAGAGGAATCCTTCTCCAGAGAGCTTAAGGCTTTGAACTAGTTTCTCTTGAGAGGCAAAAGCCCTGCAGTGTTTCAGACACTATCACTATCTATTACTTTCAGGTTCTCAGGTAACCTTTAATCGAGTAATCAGACATTATGAAATAACAGTGGAAAGAAATCAATTAAGGACAGAAACCAATTTAAGTAAATTGTAGGTATTTCCTATCCCATCCACTCTACGCTTCAGTGCTTTCAAATTCCTTCACCATCTTACCAGTTTAACCACATAATAATAATGATGATGATGATAAATATTTAACCCTGCGAAGTAGGTCATATTTTTAGCCACATTTTACAGATGGGGAAACTGAGGCTGAGAAAGGTTAAGTCAGGGCAATCTAGCTAGTAAAGTATTTAATGTAAAATCTGAATTCACTCCTAATTCTGAGTCCAGAGCTCTTATCTACTATGGCAACATGTGTCATATTTCGAAGATTGTTAGACTCTCGGGATTGGAAAGGGTCTCAAGGATCAACCAGTCTGACCTGTACTTGAACATGAAACCCCTCTACAACATCTCCAACAAGTGACCATTAGGCTCTATCTGCAGACGTCTAGTGGGGCTGAAGCCACTTTTGGGATTCCCAGTTCCATTCATGGAACAGCTCAGATGCCACCTCCATCATGAAACCTTTTTTAATTCCCCTAATTCAGGGCTGGGGAATCTTCAATTTGTTTCATGAAGTTTGGATTCAGTCAAAGGGCCACACTTGAGGACCTAGAGGGTCATATGTGACCTCGAGGCCACAGGTTCCCCACCCCTATACTAGCTGTTAGTGTTCTCCATTCTGAAAATACTTTGTATTTTCTTTGTGTATATTTTGTATTCATTTACCTGTGCTCCTGTTGTTTTACACCAGTAGAAAGAAACCTTCTTTAGGGCAGTGACTCTCATTCTTTTTTTTCCTCTGTAGATTTAGGCCTAGCACTGTGCTGAGTACTTAGTCAGTGCTTAATAAATACTCAGCGAACGATTGACTTGCATCCTATGGCAACACATTAGGTTTTTGGACAGTTCTAATTGTTAGGATTTTTTTTTTTACTTTGAACAGAAATTTGTCCCTGCAATTTCCATTTTTTTGCTTTTAGCTGTAGCTACTAGGGCAGAACAAGTCAAATTCCTTTTCAAGTACTGGAAATTCTGTCCTATGGAAGCTACGATGTCTCTTTGCAGTCTTTTGGGAGGCAAGTTGCACCATTGGAAAGAGACCTGTATTGGGAGTCAAAGAATCTGGGTTCAAATCCTGACTGTCCCTTTCTATGTGTGTGACCCTGGGCCAGTAATTTAACCTCTCAGTCTCAGCTTCTATACCCGTAAAATAGGGGTTAGATGATATCTTTTGCCTTTTCCAGATAGAAATCTTGGATCTTATCATCTCTTTTCAAGCTAACGAATCCTGGCTTCTTCAAAAGATCCTTATAGGAGCAGCTAGGTGGCAAAGTGGATAGATTTAGCTGGACTTGGAGTCAGGAAGACTGATGAACAAATCCTGCCTCAAATACTTACAGGACATGTATACCAATCAACCAACAAGCTTATATTAAGCACCTTTTCTGTGCTGGGTGCTGTGCTTGGTGTGGGGATACAGATACAAAGAATGAAACAATCCCTGCGTGTAATGAGCGTATTTTACTGGGCAAGGCACTCATTTTTTCTCAGTCTCAATTTGACGTTTTGTGAGAATCAAATCACACACACACCCACACACTGAGAGAGAGAGAGAGAGAGAGAGAGAGAGAGAGTTCTTTCCAAACCTTAAATTGCTACCTAATTGTTGCTGTAATTGTTGATTGCCTCTTTTGTAGCTTGGACTTGTTACTCCTAATCCTTCAGGGGCCAAATAGAACAAATCTTCATCTTGTTCCTTAGGATGGACTTTCATATGTTTCTGAGCCTTTTCTAGCCTAAACATCCCCATTTCCTTCGACCAGTCTTCATGTTGTATGGACTTGGAGACCTTGCTCTCATTGATGGCCTTGTTCTCTGGATGTTCTTTAGCTTGTGATTATCTTTTTTTAAAACGTAGTGCCTAGAACTGAGCACAATACTGCATTTGGGGTCTTACCGAGACAGGATAATGACTATCACGTCCTTGTTCCTAGAAATCTCATCTCTCTCAGAGCATCTTAAACTTGCATGACTCCTCCTTTTTTTTTTGGTCTATTATATCACACTCTTGAATCATAGTGAGTTTATAATCCAAGCAGTCAACAAGTATTTATTAAGCACCAACTGTATTCCAGGAGGGAGATACAAAGAAAAAAAGAAAAAGGCAAAAAAAGTATTTGCTCTCAAGGAGATCACTGTCTAACAGGGAAGACAAATTGCAAACAATTATGTACAAACAAGAGGTATAGACAAGATAAACTGGAAATAATAGACAGAGGGAAGGCACTAGTATTAAGAGGGATCAGAAAAGTCTTCTTGTAGGAGGTGGAATTTTAGCTGGAACTTGAAAGAAATCAGGGAATTAAGAAGGTAGAGATGAGGATGGAGAGCAATGGGGGAGAGCTAATGAAAATGCCCAGTCAGGAAATGGAGAGTGGAGTGTGTGTGTGTGTGTGTGTGTGTGTGTGTGTGCATGTGACAGCAAAAGAGGCCAATGTCACTAATAAAACAACACAATTCAGATAAGCACCAAACCCTCAGTCAAAATGCTATCAAACCCGTGTCTCCTGCATCTTGTACTTGTGAAGGCACTCTCTTTACTGAAGCTTCATCTGTCAGTCATTTAGATCTCCTGTTTACTCCCCAAGTCAGAGTTTAAAGACAGATGAAGAAACGTGCCCTGAAATCCCTGGCCATTTTTTCCCCTTCAAACCGTAGCTTGTTAAGATCAGCCAATGGCCTATCACTACCCAATGGCTGCTGATTCTAGAGTCAGCAGGAGTAGCTCAACATACCCCTTGAGATTCTCCCTTTGACACTTTCTCAGCACCTATAGAGAACCAAAGTATTTTGGCATTCTTGGGAAGAAAATCCTTACTATCCACATAGCACTTATTCTTTTCAAAGGATCTTCCCAAGCCTTATCCTTTTGTTTCTTATTTAAGGAAGGAAAACAGAGCAAGAGATTATTATTCCCATTTTACAGATGGGGATACTGAATCCCAGAGAAGTTCATTGATTCCATGAAAAAGGAAATATTTGTTTTTGACAGTGGAGTTGAGGAGTGGGAACACTGGGGTTGAGAGATACAGTGAAGCAAGGAGAGTAATATAAGTTAAGAATGTTGCATGAACATGTATCAGTTCTTGCTCCTGGAGTTTTGAGGGAGGGTCCTGAGCCTTGAGCTAATTGAGCCTTGTAGCAGATAGGTTAGCAGTAATGTAAGGAAGGCTTGCCAAAGAGCTGAGTGCTTGCCAGCTCCTTCTAGATGGTCTGATGGAATATTATTCATTACATATTTATAATTTGGCAAGTAAGAGCCCCAAGGTATCTTCTTCACAACCCAGTGGTTTTCTAATTCCTTACAACAGATGCAGGGCATTTGTTGGCCTCATTTTGGGGTCCTTCAAAATGAAGACATTAAAATAAGATTGGTAACAACACATGCACAATGGTAGCTTCCACTTGGTAGTTTTTTCATAAGCTCCAACTTTTGGTGGTGGGGGGGTGGGGGTTGTTAGGTTATGGGGAGCTTCCTTCCTTCTTCCCTCATAATCCCAGTTTTTATGCTGACCAGATGATGCCTCCAGACCCCTTCAGGGGGCCTTCTTTTGACTCTGATGATTCTTGAGTAAATTTTCTGTAGTGGATGGTGGGGTTTGGGTTAGGTTCCGAGATGGCTCTTGCACATTCCCGCTCTATAATTAGTCTGTTGTATTAGACACAACAAAGCCAAATTGTTGTTTAAATTGGTGACAATGAGGATGCCAGAGAAAGGCTTTTCTTTTCCACTTGGGCAGGATAAATAACAATTAGAATCCTGATGGATGATACGCTGGGGGTAGGACATTATTGCTTTGTTATGAAATCATCTAATGGAGACTCTTTGATGACAAATGATTTAGGATCTGGGAGCCTTGTCAATGAGCTGTATTTAGTTTTGTGTTGTCTCTGGAAAGTACCAGGGCAAAGGTTGCTATTGCAACCCCAGTGAATTGGGTCATCATTGACAATGGCTCCTGCAAGCTTGCTTGAAGAAATCTTTTGTGTATCTCTCCTTTGTATCCAGCGACCATTTTGTTCCTTCTTTAAAATTTTCTTTTAGTTCTAGACTTGGGATTTCATCAGCTTAAAGAACTGGGAATGAGAAAACTCCTACTAATGCATCTTATAGAGTTAGAGAGTTGCCTGGGATTCAGGAAAGTTAAATGACTTGCTCAGGGTCATACAGTCATACAGTATCAGAGGCAGGAATTTCACTCAAGTCTTTCTAACTGAACTCGCAATGAGTTTAAACCAGACCATTTTCTTAAACATTTTTAAATAAAATTTTTATTTATACATTTTTGGATTCAACAGATATTTCCCAATAAATATTCAGTCAACCCTCCCTCCCTCCCCAAAGCATATCCTTAGCATTTTTTCTTCTGGTGTAAAACAGAGAAGCAAAATGACTTAACAGTGAGATTTCAACTGATGGGATGTGTTCCCCTTTTTGTAGTTTAATGGTTGCTAGTAGAGAGCAAGGATGTGTGAAATGTGTGTGGAAAAAATTCACATCAACCTTGAAAATCATAACTACATCTCAGCTGGCTTGGTTGAGCCCTCCTTTGAGGAGAAGAGAGACAAGAAAAGGCATATTTCAGTATGAGAGACCCTAATAAGGAGGTAGTCATAGATACCTTGGCTGGTAGGGATAGAAGGTTTTCCTAAGCTTTGACATAAGCAGTGCTGGAAAATATACTTTTCTTCAGATCAAGGTGACATTCCCCTTCTTACAATTCTGGACACTATCTGGCCATGATTTCCTCCTACCTCTTGGATTATTATGTCTCTATATGTATTTTTTTCTTTTTTCTCTTTTCTGCATGTTGCCTTAATTCAAGGTTCAGTCTTTAGTTTTCTTTCTCCATATTTTTTCCATCAGAGGGATCATGTATTAGCAGATCTTGAATAAATTATATTTTTTACAAATACTTTTCAAGTCTCTAGCTTCAGCCTCTGATCACTCTCTAATTGTGGGCTGGACATCCTACTTTAACTTAAATTCATTATGTCTAAAAGTAAAGTCATGATGTTCCTCCATGCAAATTGGCTTTTATTATTTCATGAAATTTAGACCTGGTAGGGATCTACAGTTCTCGCTCAATTCTTTCATTCTGAGGATGAAGAAACAAACAAACTGATGTTAAGTGACTTGCCCAAAGTAACATGAGTGGTAAATAGTGGTGCCAAGATCTGAATCCAGGTCCCATGACTCTAAATTTAGTGTTCTTTCCTCATACCATATTTTGTTACTTAAAAGAAATTGGTATAAACATTCTTCCAGTCACCCAGATTCAAAACCTTGGTATTAATCTTTGGCTCCTCATTCTTTTAAATCTGTCTGTTAGCAGGTCATTGGTCACATCTTTCAAATTCACCTCCCCCCTCCCACTGCACCCCAACTCCTTATTTTATCTCATGCCTGGGATATTGCAACAGTCTCCTAACCAGTATCCTTACCTTCACTCTCTGCCCCTTCCAATCAGCTATGAGATGAATCATCCTAAAACATCCCTTTGATGTTAAATTTGTGCTGAAATGTGAGATATGACAAAAAACTTATGGATGCTTCAATGTGAGTTAATGTGGAGATTAGATAGAAGTAGGCAGGCCTGGCCCAGGACAAAGATGTGATATAGGCAAAGTTTATCTTTCAATACTCTCAGTCTTCCTTTCTAGAATCCCTTTTTGACTCTCTTGGGAGCTCAATGCTCTCCTTCTCTCGTGTCTTATCTGAACTTGCTTTGGGCAAAGGGACGAATATTTGTCATTCGCCCTTTAGAGTAAATTTAAGCCAACATGATACTGTCTCTGGGGAACTTCCATCAAAGCCCTCTCTCTAGTTATGGAATGAAAGAATTTCTCTTTTGGTAAGGGAATTTCAGGGACCTTGGTGGTGGATATGCAACATAATTCTCATGTTGCCTACCAGCACTGATCACAGTCCATTCATACTTTCTTATGGTGAGTTTGGCCCATATCTTTCCATAAGTATTCCATAGGAGATCCAACCAATATGCTACCTTCCTCTGATTCTTTTCATTCTGGGGACAGAATATGAGGAGAGGGGAATCAGTATAGAATTCAACCTCTCAATTTGCTTTGCCTCACTCTCATTAACTTCTACATGACTGATCTGCCTCCTTTTCCTCACATAGTTGTAACCACACCACTTTCAGTCATACTATTGGGATGGGGTAGGACACATCAAAGTTTGTGGTGGGAAGTCTATTAAAGACAATAAATGAGTAATTTATGCTATTTAGGTGAAAGTCACATGTTTACATGGAAGTATTTGTAAAAAAGAAAAGATGTATAATATAGATAAGTAATATGTATCCATGGGCTGTAAACTGTAGCATTACAAAGGAATTTGATCCTAAAGTTTCTATTTTGTGTGTGTGTGTCATGAACCCATATGTAGTTTGGTGAAAACTATGAAATAGTGTTTCAAAACACATAAAACAATATACATCAGGATTATAAAGGAAACCAGTCATAGTAAAACAGAGGGATCAAAATATCTTAAAAATCCAACTTCATGGACTCCAGTTTAAGGACCTTTGCCCTACCAGAAGAAAAGAAGTGACAGAAGTGAGAGAGAGAGAGAGAGAGATAGCTAGAGCAGGAATTGGCAAAGTCAGGATATAACTTGATACACCAAACAGGCTAAATCTAATATGATAGAACTCTTATTGGGATACTTTCACCTCTATTTGATATCAGTTGGGGCAACTGTTTTTACATCAGTTATACTTCACTCAGGAATGGTGATCAGGACAATATCTTTGGTTTTGTCCATTTCCCCTTCAAGGGGAGTTGATGATAGCTTGTTTAAACAAGTTGTGTGGGTGTTGCTATAACTATCAGCATTTTCATCTCATTATCCTTTTTTTCCCCCTATTTGTTGTTGACTTTTACCTTTTCTCTAGTCAATTGATGAATCTCACCATCCAATGACAGGTCATTCTGTAAAGACTGCTATTTTGGTACTAAGTTGTTTCTTTGGTTATTAATATACTTAATTCTTTTGTGATAGCATTCAATGTTCATTCTATTTTTGAAGGAATATTCATGAATGGTTCACAATAGACTGAACAACTATTCCCTTTTTGGTTTTTTGGTTTTGAATTGCATTCTCTAACATAGATTTACCTTATACTCACCTTCTTCTTGAAACCACTAAATATGAAAGTATATATTATTATATTTTGGTGAACCGTCTCAAATTTTTCAGAGAATTTCTCTACTTTTTCATCTTGTGATGAAGATTTTGGCACATGAATCACAGTGACCTTTATGGTGGTATGTTTGCTTATATCTATTGTTAGTACTGCAAAGAAAGGTGGCAGAGGTTCCCATGGAATAATGCTTCTTGTGGTTTACAGGAATTACAAAGGAATTTGATCCTAAAGGATGAAAAGATTTAAGATGAAAACAATTCATATATAAATGATCTTTAAACCTGAAATCCTATGACTTTTGCAGAAATGGGTACATAAAGTTTTTCAGTAATACTTGAAGCCCAGAGTATTTTATGCAACCTAAATCTACTCATAAAACAAACACCCATGCCCAAGGAACAGACACATATTTATTTTAACTAGGGGGAAAACCCCTCAATACCTTTAAATTGTATTTATACAATAAAAACATGCATTATGAAAATTGGTTTCCAAAGGGGAACATTTGAAGACAAATGCCCCTTTTCTGTTTTATTTATATGTGGTGCCCACAAATGGCATCAGAATTCCTTATTTATTCAATATCTACTCTACAAACAGACCTTCTGGGACCCAGGACAGTCAACTACTGTATGCTGAGGAAGAGGTCTGAATGGAT
Organism: Notamacropus eugenii; assembly: GCF_028372415.1. Taxonomy (NCBI): domain Eukaryota; kingdom Metazoa; phylum Chordata; class Mammalia; order Diprotodontia; family Macropodidae; genus Notamacropus; species Notamacropus eugenii. The sequence continues at coordinate 248,615,130 of NC_092872.1, read as the reverse complement.
TGTAAGGGAAATCCTCCTAGATTCCCTGAGGTTAGGGCTGGCCTTAGGAATTCTTTCCTTTTGACCTTTATAACTCTGAAAATCCTGTCAGAGTCCATCTCCTGCCAATAGAAATAATAGAAATTAATGCTAATACTAAGAATAAGTTGTGGTAATATTAGTAGCAGCAGCATTAACAATGAAATGACCTTTCACTATTTTAAAAGGTAATACAGCTTTGGCTCAGCTAAGAATTATGTCAACCCCCTCTCTGCCTTAATTTAGTAACAATTCCTAGTTCACACTGTGACAATCTTATGGCTAATCTAGTGACAGTAACTCATTTGATAAAGCACCAGTAAATCAAGTGTGTCCATAAGGTGGAAGGAACCAGAGGGAGGGAGTGTATTTTAGGTTTAGAAGTGCAAACTGGCAATGTGGTACCATTGGGAACTAAGGAACCAAATGGAAAAACTTGGTCTAAGTACAGGAAAAGGTTCATGAAATTAAGTGTCCAAATATATCACAGCGTATACAAATAGCTTCAGTTATAATTTTATGTAGTCCATCATATTGACTAATATTCCTGAACCCAAATGTTGAGGGGTAATTTTGGCTTTCCCATTCTTCTTAACAGATTTCATTTTGGACAGCTCCCTGCCACTATTAACATTTCCTTCATGGGGAAGATCTGTGCTTTTTTGGGAGACAGGTGGAAATCAGGTTGACTTCAACCATTATAATGCCTCATGATCTGTCAAATCAAATTGATTTTTCCATTCCCATTTGAATCACTCAGTATTACAGAACCTTGACCATTTAGCCTCATCTAACACTTGAACATTCTTCATTTCAAAGACGTGGGCAATGTTGATATTGAATTCAATCCAATTTAATCCAACAAAGTATTTTGGAAACACTCACTATGTACAAGGCACTCTGCTTGCTGCTAGGCATCTAAACACAAAAACAACAAAAATCATTCAATGGGAGAAGTATATTCTGCTTAATAGGATATATTAATAACATTTCTGATGGGCTTTTAGAATAACCTTTGTCTATTGAGCTTATTTTGAACAATCTCCAAGTGTGGTTAAGTTTTGAGAAAAACTACCCAACCAATTCTGTACTATTCAAGTAAGTGATTCTATTCTATCATACTAATAGTTGTAATAGGGCAGGGAGAGGGAATGAAGAAGAATTTTGGGGTCAGAGGGAGACTTCACCATTCCTGATGCTCTGAAGTCCCAAGAAATATGATTATAGCAAAACATTTATCAAGTTCTTACTTGAAAGGCACCATGGCTAATACAAAGCAACAGAAGCTAAGGCAGAGGATGCTCTTATAGTTCTTGCTGCATTGATCTAAGATTAGTCATGTTCTGTTCTCATTGTGCTTCTTCAACTCTTACAAAAATGTAAGTAGCTTTTTTATTGATTCCTCCCATCATCTATGTTAATGCATGGTCTCCCCCACTATTTCCCTTTATTTATGGAAATATTACAATGTTATTTAATTTAAATAACACAAACATTGAGGTTGAAGGACCAGGGTTTGATAATACCGGCTCTGCCTCTCCTGTCTGTGTGACCTAGCATAAGTCACTCCTGGCCAACTTCAAGTTTATGATCCTATGATCCCTGACTCTGGGATCTTATGAATACCCAGCACAAATCATCTTAATGGCATTTGTTGTGTGACCATAAACAAGCCATTTAACCTCAAAAGAAATGTGAGATGAACAAATTTAGAGAATCCACTCCAAATGTTCACATAGACTATTTGTGCCCTACCTATGGTAGAACATTTCTAGCTTGTGTTGGTCTATTCAGTCACAGTTGGACACATGGTAACTTGACTCTAGAAGAGTGATGTCATTTTGGTCCTCTTCAAGAACAAAGGATAACTATCAACCAATTGGCTACAGTTTCCTTATCTGTAAAACTAGGATAACATTGTGTTTTGAGGATCAAATCTGATCATGTATATAAGGACTTATAAACCATAAAGTTATACATAAATGTTAGCCATTATTATTACTATTCTAGGAATCCTTATCCAAAATATTTGTCTCTTTACTAAAAAATGGTGGCATGGTTCAAAACATTTCTGGAACAATCTCAAATTGGGGAATTGCTTCTGGAATTAGTTTATTTACAAACAATTGAAAAAAAATCAATCAGTCAAATCATTCTATAGAGTCATCCTTGATTTTTGACCCAAAGTGGCATTCCCTGCCTTTTCTCAGAATAGGTTCCAGAGGACTTTTGATGTTTTACAAAAATAAAAACCCTCAAAGAGCAGAGATTTGCCACCCCTGAGAACAGAATCATAACTGGAGTGAGGTAACTGGGGCTTCTTCCCAGGGTTGTGAATTTAGAGAGTTCCAATGGCACCATCCTTGGAATACTTCTTACCTCCCTGCTCCCATAGCAGAACAGTCTTCAATGTCAGTGTTTCCTTCCACATCAGAAGTAAATCAAATGAGCCCACATCACAACTCTGCTCCCCCCTTGCCCTGGGTGCAGAAATAGTTATTTACGGCTATGTCTGAGGATAATTTTTTATAAGTGTGGCATGACCTTTCAAGGCAATTTCCAAACAAGAGTCCTGAGATGTTATATGGTAGGGATTCTTAACTCCTAGGCAGTCTGTGAATAGATTTCAAGGATAGATTCTATGAACTTGGGAAAAATGTCACAGCTAACTGAAATTTAGCATCACCTTGAATTATGAATATAAAATGATATGAATATCTACACAAAAATATGAATAATATCAATAACAAACAAGTATCCTAAATAGTCTGTGGACTTCACCATAGTGCTGATGGGTTTTATGCCTAGTTTGAGGCCTGGTACATAATCAATTTAAAACCTTTTTGTTATGAATATATTTGGTTTCTATCTTACCTTCATTTTCAAACGTATTCTTCTCCCAACTCCCCTACCCAGACAGCATCCCTTGTCATTGAAAAGACAGAGAAAAAATGTTTAATAAACTTAAATGATGCATGAACTGAATCTGACTGTGAACTTTTGCTCATGCTATTAGAGTCCCCTGCTTCTTCAAAGAAGTGGAAGGCATCTCTTTTTTTTTTGTTACCAAGCTTGGTCATTTTCATTGTGCAACATTCCAGTCTCGTTTTTTCCATTTATCATTCATTGCAGTAACAACATATATTATTTTCCTAACTTTATTTTGTATCAGTCCATATAAATCTCTCTACGATTCTCTAAATACTTCATATTTATCCTTTCTTACAGTACAGTAATATCCCAAAACATTTATTTTTCACATTTTGTTTTGTTATTCTCCAATTGATGTCTTGGAGACTGACTGATTTTGTTTCTGGATTTTTTTAAGTATGAAAATTTCTATGAGGGATTTTTGTTGTATGTGGAAACATTCTTTCTATCTTTGACCTCTTTTGGGTATGTTCTTAGCAGTGGGATTTCTGGGTCCTAAGAAATGACTGTTTTAGTGCTTTTTTTAAAAAGCATAATTCCAAATTGCTTTTGATCAATTCCTAGACTTACCAACAGTGTTATTGTGCCTGTCACTCCCTAGCCCTTGCGACGTTGATTTTTTTCCCATATTTTGTCCCTGTGCCTTTTTTCTGAGTGAGATGAAACCTCAGAGCTCTTTTAATGTGTATTTCTCTTATTATCAGAAATTTGGAGCAGTCTATAGCTTGCAATTCTTTTTTGAGAACTATTTGTTCAGATCCTTTGATCACTTTTCTGTGTGGGGTACTCCCCAGGTCTTAGTGCAGTTTTAAGTTTTAATAGCATAAAGCTTCACTGACCTGTGGAGTTTCAGTATATCCTGGACTGAATATATTATTAAATATTTAGGTATATATTTTATCAGAAATAATTGATGGAAAGAGTTATTTTTTCATTTGAAAGCTTCATTTCTTATCCTGGTTGCATTGATTTTGTTCATGCTAAACTTGTGAACTTTACACAATTGAAATGTCAACAGATAGATTATATGTAGTATATATCATATATGCACGATCATACATGGATATATATGCATAAACATTAACGCAATTGAAATGTCAACATACACGTGTGTGTGTGTGTGTGTGTGTGTGTGTGTGTGTGTGTTGAAAAAGTGGCTTGACAGTGGATCATCAGTTGTGGACCAGACTAGCTATGCACAGAGAGCCTCCAAACCAGTAGACTGGCTACTATAAGATGATTTTTTTTTGTCCAAAACTCTTGAGGACTATTGTGTCCTTGGTTTCTAACACCGTTTCTGACATGTAATGAGCACTTTAAAAGGCTTGTTGAATAAACCAATGTATCTGAAGAGGTTGGAATCTGGAGTAAGAGGGAATATCTCTGCTATTGAAATAATGAATCCTTAGAAATATTGCAGAAGACATTTTCTTCTGGTATTGTCTCATCTCATCTCCTTTTTCCAGCCCTCCTGTGCCCTCTCCTCTCCTCTCTCTTCTTCTTTCCCCTTTCCTCCCTTTCTTTCTTCTCTTGGACTAGGTTGTAAACTTCTTGTGGGTAAGACCTTCATTTATTCCTTCATGCATTCATTCATTGATCCAAAATGTATAGATAATTTTTATAGAGAGCTTTAAGGTTTGCACAATGCTTTACAAATCTTATTATTTTATCTTCACAACAACTCTGGGAGGTAGGTGTTTTTATCATCTCCCATTTTACAGATGAGGAAACTGAGACAAATAAAAGTCTAAGTGACTTGCCCAGGCTCATGCAGCTAGGAAGTATCTGTGGTTAGATTCAAACTTTCTTCCCTTACAGTGCTTCACACATGGCAGGTGAACAATTAATTATAACTGTTAAACAATTGATCAGGAGAAGCAGACCTATTATATATTTGATCTGATTCCCAAGTTTGTTTGTGTGAATGCTGGAAAGAACCTGGGGAGTGGGGGTATGTTTGGGTGAGTCAAAGATGTGGGCAGAAGAAACCTTGGAAAACTCCTAAAGTTTGGCTGATGGGATTGACAGATGGTAAGAAGGTACATATGAAATCCATGGTAAGGGGAAAGATAGAAGATGGAGCCTTCATATCTTGCTTAAATGTGAGACTGCTTTAGTCCCTAGGAGTGAGATGACACTGTGCAGTCTGGCCCCTCCTCACTTATCAGGGGTTTACCAATACCACATGTGCCTCATTGTGAACTCTCTGATGAAGAGTCATCTTTAAGATCAGTCTTTTCAGAGACGGTTAATTTTTCATCTTTAGGGTCAGCCTTGTTCTTCCCTAGGTCATGAGGCAACATACAGGATCCAGGGTGCAGGAAGAGACCCTAAAGCTGGGGAGCAGGACAGATGAATCGCCTTCCTCCTTCCCTCTGTATCTTCCTCAGGGAGGGTCTCACTGCTTTGTGGCAATATTAAGCCACACACACACACACACACACACACACACACACACACACACACACACACACAAACTGTATGGCCCACAGGAGTGTCTGGGAGTGTGGTCTGTAGACTGCTCCATGCTTAACGGCAAAATTAAGGTTCAATAAGATCAGGGGAACTCCACAAAGCAGACTATGCCAAGTTCCTTGGTCTTCTGGGAAATTTCCCAGCCTGCTGAGCCAGGAGGGGTCTTAGAGATCATCTAGTCAAACCCTCCTATTTTTCAGATGAGAACTCTGAGACCTTCTAGGGTAATATGATCCTTTCTGGGGCAGAGGAGAATTAGGGCTACTTTGGAAGGATTGTCACTATTCTTTCCCTTTCTCCTTTCCCTTCCCCTCTCCCAATTTGGGCTTCCTGTGTTGGGAGTATCTGGGTTGTTATAGAGTGAAAGTGTTCTAGTACATAGTCAAAGTGTACATAGGTAGAGAGGAAAATACCCAGGTGAGATTGGGGTAAGACGTTTAGGATAGCCCATCTCTTTTTTTCATCTAGGCTAGAAGTAAAGGACCAATCCCCTTACTAGGACCAAAAGAGAAAGCGGAGCTGACTTTCTGAGAGAATGATTTTCATTCTAATCGAATGATCCATCCATGCATTTTGCACCCTTGGTTCATTTCTGTCTCTCTAGATGGACCTCCATCTCCAAATTGCAAAGACAAGACGTAATTGGGCCGAGCAGTTTCTGTCTGCTACTAATTATAAAATCATGATTTGTTTTCCTTCCTTTAATGATGCTCAGTGTTCCTATAATAGGTCAGGTTGGTGCTTTAATTTCCTGATGTTATTAGGGAGTGTAATCAACTTTTTTTTCATCCTGGGTCTTTCTGCCGCCACCCAGGCACCTAGAAGGCTACAGGCTATGTACAGAGTGCCAGGTGGAACCTCCTGCTGTTGTGGGTTATTAATGTTGGCTTCTTTTATGTTAGCAAGTAGTTCATAGACTGCAAATTGTCAGGTTTAGCAACTGCTGCCTCCAAGTTGAGGAATAACACCAGAGACTTTGAAGTTGTTCTGCTTTTTACTATCTGGAAGGTCATTGTAATGGCTTTTGTCCTTTTATTGAGGGAGGAGCTAGAGTAATGGGTTTGCCATTAAGGTTTAAACCATTAGCTTTTGGGGTTCCTAAGAAAGATAAGCCAGAGTGGCAGTAGAAAGTGTTCTGACAATGTGGGGTTTGCCTGCCTCAGAAAGTGGATCAATTTTTGTCCTGAGAGAGGAATGGAAAAATTCTTATGTTGCCATTTTAAAAAATCACATCTCAGAATCTGAGAGTTGGAAGGACCCTGAGAAACCATCCAGTCTAACCTGTATCTAGATAGAAATTCCATTTATAACATAACAGACAAGTGATAAGCCAGACTTCACTTGAAGACCTCTAGTGAAGGGAAGTTCCTGCCTCTCAAGGCATCTTTCCATTCATGGATAGTTGCAAGCTTTAGGAAGTCTTTCCTTACATTGACTTTGGTTATAGAACACTAGATCTGATATCAGAGGACTTGGGGTCAAATCTCAGCTCTGTGTGTGTGACCCTGGTAGGAGGGGACCTCAGGGACTCTCTGGTCCAACCAATACTCCTCTTCTCCCCAAAGAATTTCAACTAGAAAGTACCCTAGATCTCCACTGAGGAGCAATTCATTATCAACCAAGGCCACTTATTCCACCTAGGGAGAGCTCTAATTGTTAGGAAGTCTTTTTTTCATTTTTCCTGATCTTAGTTAAGCCTTAATTTGTCTCTTTGCAGCTCCAATTTATGGTCCTTTCCCTTGGGGCCTAACAAAATGGGTCTAATTCCTCTGGCACATGACAGTGCTTCAATCACTGCCACCATGTTGCCCTTGAGTCTTCTGTTCCCTAGGCTAGATTCCTCTGATTCCTTCAATTATTGCCTGTGTGAAAAAAAAGGAGAGTGGAAAATTGTAAAAAGAAAAATCATCCTTAAATCACAGAAGGTTAGGAGTAACTTACGGCTCTATCCTTCTAAGTTCTAACTGAAGCGGAAATTTCTTTTCTGCCCTCACAAGAATAAGCCCTCACAATCCCCTGCTAGCACTGGTAAAAACCATCCAATGGGAGAAGCCAAGATGGCAGAGTAGAAAGATACACATATGCTAGCTTCGAACCCACAGCCCATAAAATACCTGTAAAGAAGAACTCCCAACAAATTCAGGAGCAGAAGAAGCCACAGAACAACAGAGCAGAGGAGATTTTTATTCCAGAGAGCCCTGAAGGACCTACGTGAAAGGTCCATTGAGCACTGGACCCAGAGCACAGCCCAGCCCTGCCTTGGCCATGCAGCACCGAGAGGAGCAGATCCGAGCAGGCTTCAGGGACAGAATCTCCAGCAGCCACGCAGGTCCCTCCACTCATGGGCACTGAAGGTCAGTGAGAGAGTCTTTTTGGCTAGCCAAGAGGGGAGCAGGGTGTCCCCATAACTCAGGCCCCCTCAGGAGACAGCAGCAGAGGCAGCAGCAGACAGGGGCTTCCAAAGCAGGCAGGAGCTCGGAGCCATTGTTGAAGGTCTCCACATAAACCCCCTGAGGCAACTGAGCCCCATGAGGTGGCCCTGCCCCCGCCTGAGCACCTGAACTTAATCTCACACTGAATAGCAGCCCTGCACCTACCAAAAGCCCTGAGGCTGGGAAGCAGCATTTGAATCTCAGACCCCAAACTCTGGCTGGGTGGGTCTGGAGGTGAGGTGGGTGTGGAGAGGACACTGAGAAGTCAAGTAACTGGCTGGGAAAATGCCCAGAAAAGGGAAAAAAAATAAGACCGTAGTAGGTTACTTTCTTGGTGAACAGATATTTTCTCCCTTCCTTTCGGATGAGGAAGAACAATGCTTACCATCAGGGAAAAACATAGAAATCAAGGCTTCTGTATCCCAGCCCACTCAATGGGCTGAGGCCATGGAAGAACTCAAAAAGGATTTTGAAAATCAAGTTAGAGAAGTAGAGGAAAAACTGAGAAGAGAAATGAGAGACATGCAGGTAAAGCATGAAAAACAAATAAACACCCTGCTAAAGGAGATCCAAAAAAATGCTGAAGAAAATAACACCTTGAAAAATAAGTTAACTCAATTGGTGAGAGAGGTTAAAAAAGCCAATGAGGAGAAGAATGCTTTAAAAAGCAGAATTAGCCAAATGGAAAAGGAGGTTCAAAAGCTCACTGAAGAAAATAGTTCTTTCAAAATTAGAATGGAACAGATGGAGGCTAATGACTTCATGAGGAACCAAGAAATCACAAAACAAAACCAAAAGAATGAAAAAATGGAAGATAATGTGAAATATCTCATTGGAAAAACAACTGACCTGGAAAATAGATCCAGGAGAGACAATTTAAAAATTATGGGACTACCTGAAAGCCATGATCAAAAAAAGAGCCTAGACATCATCTTTCATGAAATTATCAAGGAAAACTGCCCTGAGATTCTAGAACCAGAGGGCAAAATAAGTATTCAAGGAATCCACTGATCACCTCCTGAAAGAGATCCAGAAAGAGAAACTCCTAGGAACATTGTGGCCAAATTCCAGAGTTCCCTGGTCAAGGAGAAAATATTTCAAGCAGCTAGAAAGAAACAATTCAAGTATTGTGGAAATACAATCAGGATAACACAAGATCTAGCAGCTTCTACATTAAGGGACTGAAGGGCATGGAATATCATATTCCAGAAGTCAAAGGAACTAGGACTAAAACCAAGAATCACCTACCCAGCAAAACTGAGTATAATACTTCAGGGGAAAAAATGGTCTTTCAGTGAAATCGAGGACTTTCAAGCATTCTTGATGAAAAGACCAGAGCTGAAAAGAAAATCTGACTTTCAAACACAAGAATGAAGAGAAGCATGAAAAGGTAAACAGCAAAGAGAAGTCATAAGGGACTTACTAAAGTTGAACTGTTTACATTCCTACATGGAAAGACAATATTTGTAACTCGTGAAACTTTTCAGTATCTGGGGAGTTGGTGGGATTACACACACACAAACACACACACACACACACAGACAAAGAGCACAGAGTGAATTGAATAGGATGGGATCATATCTTTAAAAAATGAAATTAAGCTGTGAGAGAGAAATATATTGGGAGGAGAAAGGGAGAAATGGAATGGGGCAAATTATCTCTCAAAAGAGGCAAGCAAAAGACTTTTTAGTGGAGGAAAAAAGAGGGGAGGTGAGAGAAAAACATGAAGTTTACTCTCATCACAGTCCACTAAAGGAAGGAATAAAATGCACACTCATTTTGGTATGAAAACCTATCTTACAGTACAGGAAAGTGGGGGTGAAGGGGATAAGCAATGTGGGGGGGATAATGGAAGGGAGGGCAGTGGGAGGAGGGAGCAATTTGAAGTCAACACTCTTGGGGAGGGACAGGATCCAAAGAGAGAACAGAAGCAATAGGGGGCAGGATAGGATGGAGGGAAATATAATTAGTCTTACACAACATGACTACTACGGAAGTCATTTGCAAAACTACACAGATTTGGCCTATATTGAATTGCTTGCCTTCCAAAGGGAAGGGGTGGGGAGGGAGGGAGGAAGAGAAGTTGGAACTCAAAGTTTTAGGAACAACTGTTGAGTATTGTTCTTGCTACTAGGAAACAAGAAATACAGGTCATGAGGTATAGAAAGTTATCTGGCCCTAGAGGACAAAAAGAGAAGATAGGGACAAGGGAAGGGAGGGATGATAGAAGAGAGGGCAGATTGGTGATAGCGGCAATTAGAATGCTCGGCGTTTTGGGGTGGGGGAAGGGGGGAAATGGGGAGAAAATTTGGAACCCGAAATTTTGTGAAAATTAATGTTAAAAGTTAAATAAATAAATAAAAAAAACCCCATCCAACCAGGACACAGGATAAGAACAGTGACAGTAGTAATAGATAATATTTATATGCTGTCTTATGGTTTTTAAAGCACTTTCCATGGATTAGCTCATTTAGGTCTCACAGTAACCTAAGGAAGTAGATGCTATTACAACTTCCACTTTTCAATGAACAAACAAAGACAGATGGAGATTAAGTGTGTTACTCAGGGTCACACAACTAGCAAGTATTTGAGGTAGAATTCAAATGCAGGTCTTTCTGACTCCAAATCTGGCAGCTTAAGATGCCCCAAGACAGCAGGAACCAACATAAAGGAATGCATTTATGATGTATAAATCTGTTTAATTAAATGTACATTATTCTTTTAATAAGCAAAAATAAAAGCAGATGTAAAAAGGTTTTTTAAAATTTGTTGTTTCTAGCTCTAGAAGTTCAAATGCTTCAGAAGTAAGGTCTTCTTTTTCTTTTGTTAACTTGGTCTCCTCTGTGCTCCTTTCGGGGTACGCTATTCCTTTGGGGGTACACTATCTCCCCCAGGACTGTGTGGTTTGCATCATAGAGACTCTTTTCTTAATACAGGAAACACATTAATAATAAAAGCTATTAATTTATAATGCACTTTAAGAGCTGAGATTTGCAAAGTTTCATCTCATTTGACCCTTACAGAAACCTTGTGAGGTAGGTGCTATTATTATTGCCATTTTTATAGACGAGGAAACTGAGGAAGAGAGGAAGACAGAGGTTAAGTGACTTACCCAAGATCACACAGCTACTAAGTGTCTGAGGCTAATGTCTAAAGAATCAGGTCTTTTTGACTCCAGGGCCTGTATTCTATCAACTCATCCATCCTTTCCCTAAGCAGTGACTAAATGCTCTAAGATGCCTGGGTGTCTTCTTTACTTGGAAAGGTCTCAAGAAAAAGGATGTTCCATATTCCTCAATAGTTCGTTCCCCTGCCTCTGTCCTCAGTCCCTCAAGGCTTCCCCAAATTTTCTTCTTGCTTTCTTTGAAGGTTAACTCTTCTTCTGTAACCTTTAATGGAGAGGAAGAATTCAAGAATTCCATAAGTATTTGTTAAACACTTACTTTCTGTTAGACGTTGGGTCTACAAAGACCAGACTTTAAGAAGCTTCCATTCTCCTGGGGCTATAAAAGCAACCTCATCATTGCCGTAATACCCAAGATCCATCTAGTGAGTGATGTATGGGAATACATACACACACCACACGTATATATATGTATGTACCTATGTGTAGGTAGAATCCCTTTTGAATCTGGCTATCAATTTCTCTTTGAGAAACTTTTCCAAATGAAAGCTTGTTGGAAACCATACAGTACAACAGGGTTTCAGGGCTAGCCTACACAAAGCAAATTGATTCTTTTTCACATAGTTTCCAGCAAAATCCTTACTCTTGAGGACCTGCCAATGTTGCCAGGAGTCAGTCAGGCCTCCGTATCCTTCTCCTTTATGACTGGATAGCCTTAAAATCTTTTGGTTCAGGATATGACTTAAACAATCAAAACCTATTTATTAGGTACCCACTATGTGCTTGGAGAGTAGGATAGAATCATGGATTTGCCCTCTGGATAAATTTTGACTTATTGAGTCCCCAGCATCTTAGAGCAGACCCTCTTGCTGAGCTTAAGGGAATATATGGTTGTCTCACTAGGGATAAGAAGGCATGGATGGTATTTCACCGATGGGGAAACTGAGATCCAGAGAGGGAAGGTGACTTCCAAGCTTATATTGACAATAAATAGGAGAATAGAGATTGAAATCTAGATCTTCTTACTCTCACTCTAGAGAAAGGTGTGTGTATGAAGGTAGTAACCATCCAGCCTCAAAAACTATGTGTTATAGTTTTTCTCTTGCATTTAAAGGATAGTTCCTGGGTAGGACCACAGCAAAGATTTCCCTTGTCTTCAGAGCCCATTAGCTGAAACCTCATTGGTCCTAAAGTTCAGGTCAATGGGCTGGATACTGGAATGTGCCACTGCTCAATTAGGTCCTACTTTGAGCATCTGAAAAGATCTCATATTGTAATGGGCATCTCTTCCCCAGACTCTTCTGATTTATAGTCCTGGGGAGACTTTGATGAATGGGCTTTCATTATGTAGCCTTATTACTTGCCTTATTTATGGCCTTGTAGTTTTTTCTATTGCTTCCACATGTTTAAGGATTCATAGTGTTCCTTTCCAACAAAGCAGAAAACTTCAAACTATTTCAACCTTTCCTTCTGGAATCTCCCTTCCCCCTTCTGTTTTGGAAATAGTCTACCTTGATGGCATGGGAGGATTCATGGGACATCCTTCTACATTCAGTCTCTAGTGGGAAGAAGGGGTGGGCATCACAAACCCCTGTCCTTGTGCCAGTGCCATGCTGTGAAAGCTTAGTCCTGTGTGCCATGAAACCATGAAGTCACCAAAGAAGGGATCAGTATGCAAAGGAAAGAGTGAGCTGTTGCCACAAACACTGTGTGGTTGATCATATAGAAACTGCAGGCTGCTGTGACCCCTCAGGTATTCTCCCCTCTAGTCAGACGTGTTGCTAATTTCTACCTAAAGGGGGAATGTCAGCTGTGTTCTTAATATTATTTGTTTTATTTTCTCTTCTGGGGAAAGAAAAGAACAGAAACAAGGGGAATTCAAATTGTCTGTGACATTTATCAGTGAGTGTGTAAATCCTGGAGGAGGAGAACCAATTAAAACATGATTGACTGCATTCGAATTTGGCCAAATTAAAGATATTCTTGCATAAGCAAGACAGAACATGGGCTTAGTGATGTCTGATAGAAATACATCTCATCTTATGGCAAAAAAGCATAACTGATTGTTATACTGGACAAAGAAATGATCAGTTCTCAAGACATTTCCCCTTTTGGAAATCTGAATCATTAAGTTCTAAACTGACGGGGATCGGGTTTTGGATCATTGGATCAACTTAAAGCAAAGGAAAGGAGTGATTGGAACTAAGAAAGAATGAAGGAAATCAAGAAAAACCAAAAAGACAGAGAAAATAATCCAGAGGGGAGAGAAGAGAGGGACATAGGCTGGAGGAATGAGAATGGGGTCAGAAGTAATGGAAAGTAATTTGGTGGGTCTTGTGCAAGATGGTTTTAGTATCTTAGTGAAATTCCACCACCCACAATTGATATCCTTCCTGTGCTGATTCAGTTGATCAATCCCAGCTGTTTAGCAACATGATTTGTAGTTCTATCCTAGAATTTGGCAGAAGAGGGGAATCATACTATATGCTCCATGTTGGTGGGTCAGGGATCTGGCTCAAAAGTCATTGGATGTGATATGACCTTGGGATGGGTGGTTATCTGCACTGTTGGATGGAATATTACATTGATGAGATTTCGAGTCTGCTGAAATATTAAAGGAGTTTGAGTCACTGGATTTAGAGTTGGCAGGGACTGTAACACTTCTCTAGTCCCATCTTCATATTTCACAGCTAACAACATCGAGGACACCATTCAAAGGTTCAAGATCGACTTCAAAAGCGGTGATTGTTTTTCTTCTCTCATCCTCCCTGTACTTGGGGGTTATGGCTAGGATTTTCCTTTGAAAAGGGAAAATACATGATCCTTTCCCCTTTCAAAAAAGTGATCTCATGTCTAATTAGATAAAGGATGACAGAAATACTGACTGTCTATAGCCTAGTGATTAGGAGAGAGTGTCTGGTTCTCAGCAGGCTTTATAGCAAATTACTCAATGAGGGCTTGAACTGAATGGAGCTTCCTAAAGATGTGACTTTGATTTTTTAACTTAAGATCCATCTTTCCTAAGTTGTAGGTGTGTAGTCTGTGCTCTAGGAGATAATTTTTTTCTAAGTGACTGTGGCTAAAAGTATTATTTGGTGTCCAACTTTCTGGTGAGGTACTTGCCCAAGTTTGTGGATTTTTTTCTTCCTCTTGGACAACTGAGACATCATTTAAAACATCCCCACTATCATTTGTAGAAGCCAGATGAGAACTTCAGCCTCCCTGGGAGTTTTAAGTGTTTGCTAAGGTATAACTTGGCCACTGTAGATGATAGAAGTGATGCTTTCTGCTAGGTTCTAGAAATTTTTGAAGTTCTTGGCTTTATAGTCAGCTACTGAACTACAAAGAATGGAGAATTCAAGACTCTAAATGTGTTACTCATTACTCCAACAAGGAGTCCATCAGCGTGGGGTCTGCTTGGTACCTTGGCATCTTCCCTGGTTCTGAGCTTGTTTCTTGTTCCCAAGGAAGCATCTACTTTATTTCCATTCACTTTTCTAGCCACTTCCATGCCATGAAGTATCTGCTCATGCCATCATCTCCACCTTCTCCCCTCTGGAATCTTGACCTCTGCCTCTTGGACCACTTTGATTTCCAAAGCTGGAAGCCAGCTTTTGGCATTATCTTGCCTAGTTCTATGTCTCCATCCCATTTCTAGGCCATTTTCATTGCAATGTCTCTCCCTCCCCCCATATCTTGACTATTCTACTCCCATCATTAGAATATAAGCTTCTTGAAAGTAGTGAATGTCTTGTTTTCTTTAGTCTGAATCCTCAACACTTACCACAGTACCTAGACTATAATAAGAGGTTAATAAATAATCTCTTTTCTTCTTGTTCTTGTTCTTGTTCTTCTTCTCTTCCTCTCTCTGTCTCTGTCTCTCTCTCTCTCTCTCTCCCTTTCCTGTCTTTCTGTCCATCTGTCTACCTTTCTGTCTGTGTCAATCTGGAAGTTAGAATTTCTACAGAATTTTCCTGTCAAGTCTGAAGTAATGGTACTTCTTGATTCTTTTTCTTCCCTTTCATTCTGTTCCCCCTTGTTTACTTGTCCTAAATCAAGGAAGCTATCTGTTGTAGTGGAAAGACCATAGGATTTGGAATGAGAAGACTTCAGTTCAATTCCTGACCCTAACATTTGCTAATGCTTGACATTGGGCTAGTCACTTTATCTCTCTGAGCCTTATTTTCCTCATCTGTAAAACATGGTTATTTATTTCATGGGGTTGTTGTAGAGGTCTGTGTTGATCATAGATCTAGAGTTGGAAGGGACCTTAGAAACCCTCTGGTCCAATCTTGTCAATTCATTTCAGTTGTTCAGGCCCTTATTAAGTTCCAGCTCTACTGGGGAAACAAGGACAAGAATGAAAATAGTTGCTTTCTTTTTTCTATTGGAACATAAACATGTTCATTTTACAGATTAGCAAACTGAGGCTCACAGAGGTAAACCTTAAACACATGTAGCTTCTTGCCCAAACCACACTGAGTATGTATGAAGTGCTTTAAAATGTTGAGAAAGTACTTTTTTAGTTCACTACTTAATGTGGGATTATTTTGGGTATAACCATATCAAATGCTGGTAGCGTATCTGCACTGAAGACGTCTCACCATGACATGTATATGTTCTTGGGTTCTTGAAATTGGTCTCAGGGAAGCACAAATTTGGGTAATCTTATCAACTGGAGAATGTGTGGAATACAGGCAACACTGAGTCCTAGGAAGGGCTCTGGATTTGGAGGGTGATTTTGATCAAGTGTCAGAGATAGTGTAACTCCTTCATTTTACAGATGAGGAAACTGGAGAATAAGGAAGTTAAGTGACTTGCCCACCATCATACAGGTCACAAGCAGCAGATTTAGGACTTGAATCCAGATGATCTGACTCCAAATTTAGTGCTTTAGTCACAGCATTAATTAGTTAGAATCCTAGTTTGCTAATTATAACCCTGTGTGACTTTTGTCAAGTGAGATTGCATGGTGTAGTGGATAGAATGCTGGGCTTAGACTTAGAAAACCTGGGCTCAAAGGTCTCAGATACTTCCTAGCTGTGTGGTCCTGGGCCAGTCACTTAACCTTGCTTAGTGTCTATTGCCTTATCTATAAAATGAGGGGGTTGAATTCTATAACCTCTAAGCTATCTTCGAGCTCTGAGGTTATGATCTTATAGATCTCTATCTCTGGGCTCAGTTTCCTTATCTTTGCCTTCTGGTTCTAGAATATCAGGACAGTTTTCCTCAATAATTTCATATGAGATAATGTCTAGGCTTTTTTTTTGATCATGACTTTCAGGTAGTCCCAAAATTTTTAAATTGTCTCTCCTGGATCTATTTTCCAGGTCAGTTGTTTTTCAATGACATGTTTCACATTATCTTCTATTTTTTCAAACTTTTGGTTTTGTTTTCTAACTGCTTGGTTTATCTCATAGTCATTCATTTCCCTGAACTCAATTCTCTCTTTCAGAGAACTATTTTGTTCAGTGAGCTTTTGAACCTTCTTCTCCATTTGGCTAATTCTGCTTTTTCATGCCTCCTTCTCCTCGTTGGCTTTTTGGACCTGTTTTTCCAATTGAGTTAGCCTCTTTTTAAAGGTGTTATTTTCCTCAGCATTTTTTTTTGTTTCTCCTTTAGCAAGCTGCTAACTCACTTTTCAAACTCTTCTATTGCCTGAGCCCAATTTAAGTTCACTTTGGATGCCCTGGAGGCAGGGGTCTTAATTTCCTGTGACAGTAAGCCTTGTTCTTCCTCATCTGAAAGGATGGGAGGAGACACTTGTTCACTAAGAAAGTAACCTTTTATGGTCTTATTTTTCCCCCCCTTTTGGGCATTTTCCCAGCCAGTTACTTGACTTCTGAATCCTTTGTCAAGAGATTAGACTTAGCTGTTAGGTTCCTCTGGGCTTTGGGTGGGGGCAGGGCCATCACTCAGGGTTGGGGTTTAGATCAGCTACTCCTTACCACCAGAGGCTTTAAACTGAGCTGTCTGAACAATGGGTCCAGGTTGCTTCCCAGCCTCTGTAGCTACCTACAGTCTGCTGCCATGGTCTCTGCCATCGCCTGGAGCTATTGCTGGAGAAACCCCTGTTCCCTTTTGCCCCTCTGGGAAATCCCTCCCGCACTGACCTTTGGAGCTTTCTTTGTTGCTTGTGGGTTGAGGTATCTGGGACCTTCCCTGCTAGGAACTCTGTGTTGAGGTCTGCTCAGGTCCTCCCAGTGCCGTGTGGCCAGGGCTGTGTTCTGCTCTGTTCAGCATCCCGTGAGATAAACCTTTCCTGTCAACCTTCTGGGTTACCTTTGGCTGGGAACCTCTTTTGCTCTGTTGTTCTGTGACTTCTGCTACTCTAGACTTTGTTGAGAGTCATTTTTACAGGTATTTTGTGGGCTGTGGGGGAAGTGCTAGAGTATATGTGTCTTTCTTCTCTGCCATCTTGGCTCCACCCAGTTTCCTTATCTTTGAAATGAAAGGGTTAGATTAAATGATCTCCAAGGTTTTCCCTATAGCTTTTTGCTGTTTGTCCTTCATTCCGGAAGAGGACTATGCCATCAGGAAGGTGATGCCATGATTTGCAAGTGAATTGGATTTAAGTGAGGGAGGGCTGCACAAAGTCACAAGCCTTACTTTCTTCTCTGGAGTCATCTGAGTCTAGTGGTCAGATATCGACCAGAATGACTGGAGATGTCCCTCTCCTATCTCTAAATGAATGAATGAATGAATGAACATTGTTTACTAGGTGCAGAGTGCTGTGCTAAGGGTTAGAGCCACAGATGATTTCTCCCCTCAATAATAATTGTAGGTGCTGTACTAGAAGCAGGTCTGGTGCTGTATGTATGTGTAGACTGTTATTTCCAAGGTCCTTGAACTCAGGGTCCTGGGATGCCTCTAATGGGATCTGAGGGAAAATGGTGGTCATGGCACTTAAAGTCTATGGAGAGTAGACTGTGTCTATCCCTTAAGGATCTGATCAAACTTGGAGACATGCATCATCAGAACATTGGCCTCCAGAGGATGACACTTTTTTGACCAGGGCTACTAACGAAATCATCTACCAGGGTAGAGAGGGTGTAGCCACAGCTGATTAAATCTGCCTCTTAAATGAAAATATCCAAGTCATGTCTACAGGAGGCTTCCTTCTTTAATACTCAGGGCCTTCAGTAAACAGCATCCTATAAGCCTTCAGAGAACCAAGCATTTAGCAGAGAGCAACAGGCCATTTTTCTTGCGAGAAATTTCAGCAACATTTATAAACCCACTTAATAAAGATGAAGATGCTTTTAGGTTTTTGACAAACCTGAAGATAGACCAAGCACCATATTTTTCTTTTAAATGTTGACTTAAGAAATTTTTTTCCCTAGCATTTCTTGGGTTTCAGTGATTCATAATAAACAGATGTTACTTTCAGAGTAAAAAAATGGATTGGTTACTTCATATCTTTTACTTAGTAGCAGATGTATTATTTGAACTGCCCAACTATTTACCCTTCCCAGGATCTCTGATTCAATAGGAGGACTTCTTCAGAACCAGGAGAATCCTGTGACAGCTGAGTATGAGCAAGAGGTCCTCCTCAGCACTGACAGTGTGTTGTTCCATGGGAGCAGCAGCCATCTCTGTTTGCCTGGTGGAAGATTGTTGAAGCTAGAGAGATTACTTCCTAGAAATGGAACCCAGGGAGATTTATGTTGCTCATCAGCAGCAACTGGGAATGAAAAGGCATTTATCACCTAGTACTTTATACCAAATCCTGTTCTAAGGGAAGCAGAGGGAGCCTATAAGGAGGTCAGGTTTTTTGGCTATAAGTGAGGCAGGATGGATGGAGTGGGAATGGTTTGTGGGGAAGGAATAATGCCAGGAGTGTTCAACAGGAGGAAGAGAGAAATTGGTTCAGCTTGAGAAATAGGGAAAGACAAGCAGTGAAATGAAGGTCTCCCATGTGCTTTTGAAGCCTGCCATTCGTCACTCTGGTGCCTGTGGATTAGAATACTACTCTTACAAATGAGAAGCCAGAACCAGTTGTCCTCAGCTTCCCAAGTTAAAAACAAAGCCTCTGGGGCCCTGAGCTCTAGCTCAAGGAGAAGTTCCTTCCTCTATAAAATGAGAATATTAGGATAGATCTGATGCTTTAACCAGGATGTGGATGCAAGGGGAGGAAATACAATTCCCCATGAGAGTTCAGCTTTAGATCCAAAGACCCAGACAATGTTCCAGTGGAAGTGGTGGGGAAATGGATTTGGGACAGAGAGAGTAGAGAACCTAGAGGCCTAGAGGATCTTAACAGTGAAGAAGCAGGCCTCCTCATGCCAGCATCTAGAGACAAAGCCCCAGTTGTCTTGGTTTAGTTTATAGTTAAGGTGGTCTCTAAGGCTATTTGGAGCTCGAGAATTCAATTAAACATTTCTCTCTTAAAGTCAAGAGCCTGAAATTAATTTTTTCCCCCAAAAGTAACTTGACCTATGTTTTAAGAATACTAACATATTCTTTTATATATGTATATATATACATATATATTATATATATATGAAAATGTTAGTATATGCATACACATATAGGTATATATGTATATATACATATATAATATATGTGTGTGTGTGTGTGTATGTGTGTATCTATCTATCTAGAACAGTTTGACCTTAATGAGTGCCTGATAATTAATCTTTAATGTTTTCCTTATATTTCTTCTGGATGTGACAACTTTTGTGAACGCTCACCTTCAGGGTGTCTTTGCTTGGACAGTACCTTAAGTGTCTTTAAGTTACTCCAGCTGTATAGGGTCATGTGTCCAGAGTAACTTCTGGGGCAGAGGGATTTCCAGTAGACATGCCCACAGGAACTCAGTCAGTCAGTAAACATTAATTAGGTGCCTAATATGTGCTAAGTGCTGGGGATACAAAGGAAGGCAAAAGATAGTCCCTGATCTCAGGGAGCTCAGATCAACTTCTTTACCACACAGCTGTTATGATGCAGGCAGTTAGGGTATCCATGTCTTGTAAATAGGTGGATGGTGTCTGGGCATGCTTGACATAGCAGAATGTAAGCTCCTTGATGGCAGAGATTATCATATTATGATTATTTTTCATCTTTGTATCTCTTTCTATGTCCACCATAAATCCTACCAGGTAGAGGAGCCCATCATTTTAATTCTATGGGTTATGGTATCAACATGAATGGAGTTTGTTGAACTGGATTGAATCCACCGGTATCATGGAGACAGGTGATGTCATGCTTAAAAAATCAATCATAACCACAAAAAATCTAATGTTGAAAATTTTGCTCAAATGATGGTATGGCCATTTGAAGCTGAAGGGACCTGGCAAACGCTGTCTTTATTCATTGTGCTTCATGCCTCAGTATTTGGTTCATTTGAATTCATTTCAAAACTAACCTCTAGATAAAGGAGAATTCTGTTTTGTGAAATCAAGAAGGCTGGAGCAGATAGGAGAGAGAGATATAAAATCCTGAGTAGAGTTGGAAGGAACCTTGGGAGCTATCAAATTCAAACTCCTAATTATCTGGCAATATGGTCCAGGGTCAGAGTACTGGACCAGAAGCTGGAGGTCCTGGCTTCAAATTTAGCATTTATTACTTATCTCTTACTATTCCTTGAGTAAATTAACGCATCTCTCTGGGCCTCAGTTTCTTTTTCTTTAATTCGAGGTGGTTGGACCAAGATGGGTGCTAAAGTCTTTCATGATCATGCGGTATTTCCCAGAAGGAACCCCTAAGACCCCCTAACTCTGTCTGCATCATGATCAATTAGGAAATGCCCTTTAGAGTCTAGGGACAATTTCTGGAACAGGATATTAAAGATTCTTAAAATCATAGATTTAGAACTGGGAGAGATTTTAGGGGTCAGCTAGTTTATAGATGAGGAAGCTGGAGCCCAAAGAAATGAAATGATTTGCCCAGGGTCACGCATCAGAGATGGGATTTGAACTCAGGTCGTCTTTGTTCTCAAGTGGTTTTTGTTCTCAACTCTCTAGGCACTACACTGCTAACCTTTAGGCTCCCTTCTCTCTCTTGAGTTGCCACTAATTTGTATCCACTCCTCAAATAGAGTCGAATGTATTTCAGATTCACCAAGATGGCTAGATGTTATTTCTCCTTCCTTTAATTCAACTGGGAACAAGGTTGGTTTTAAAAAGATGTACTAAGGAATTAATATGCCCCTGTTCCATGGTCCATGATTTCATTGCTGAGACTACTCCTTCCACTGATACAGTTAATCCAACCCAATGAATTAACTGTGATGAATGGCAATCTAATCCGGTCTAATTGAATCTGACCTAATCAAGTGCAATGGGTAAACTCTCTGTCAGGTGCTGGGGATCCAAAGACAAAACAAAAACCAGTCCTTGCCCTCATGTACTTTATATTCTCCTGCTTCCAGTAGGGAGATTCAACAAAAAGACTGAGAAGGGCACACAATAATTTGAGGATAAAGGAGGAAGTGTTAAGAACCAAGGGGATCAAGAAAGACTTCTGGCAGGAAGATTTCTGTCCACAGATTGAATCCTCCTCCCTCCCAGGCTCCATGACTTGGTGGAAAGTCTCCTGTACTTGCTGCAGCTGGAAAATTCACCAGCCTTAAGCCAATCTGGTGATGAGATTCTCTGAATTAAGCTAGACTAGTCCTTAGAGCACATTCCAATCCTTCCAGGATGTAAATTAAGCCAAATCAAAGCCATTTATAGAATTGTTGAGTTTAATCTTGATAGAATTTAATCTTGTTAGACCCCCCCAATCCAGTCCAAACAAAGGAGCATTTACTAAGGACCTACTATGCTCCAGATACTGTGATGGGTCCTGGGTACAAAGACAAAATGGAACAGTTTCTTGAGCACCTTACATTCTCTATGGTTCAGCAGAAAGAACACCAATTACTCCAGAGATATAAGAACTTAGTTCAAATTCTGACTCTGATACTTAATACCTGTGTGATTTAGGACAAATCACTTTACTCTCTGGGTCTCAGTTTCCTCCTCTGTAAAATGAGGGCCTTGGATTATATGTGATACTTTCCAATTTTAGATCTATGGACGTCTGATCCAATGATCCTGTCTGCTACTGTGCTTGGGTTTCTACTGCCGGTCCTAATACTGCTGCCTTATTGTCAGTAGAGTGAGGAAGAGAGGCTGGATCAGCTCATCAAGGAGATCTCACAGGATGGGTGACCTCTGTATTCCCTGGATTCAGATGCTTCAATTAAGAGCAATGAATTGTGGTGAATTCTTGTCCTGGATCAGATCTGGGATCCATGTAGTTTCTCACCTTGATTTCCTGTTTCGGCCCCTTGCTTCTGACCTTGTCTCTGTTCTGGGATCCTGTGATTGTCCATCTCTCTGTCCATCACTCCAATAATGTCATACAGACACATTCTTTCACTTCTGGCCCTTTTGGACTCTCTTTCAATGAGAATATTTGGACCACAGCACATTTCTTTCAAGAACTCAGATCTCTTCAGAGATGTGATCTCTCTTTGTATTTCTTATAAGCCAAAGAAAGACCAGGAAAAGCTCCATTCCTCTGACTTTTGGATGAAGTGGCACAGCAAGACTTCTACCCCAGGGGTATGCTGGAGTTGGCAAGAGCAAATCGTTAAGTTTTCAGCATGAGTGTTTACACCTCGGAAACTGGCAAATGCTATAAATCAGGGGTTAAGTTTATCGTATTGTTGATTGTCTAGATTTAAGAAAGTGATGGGGAAAGTATTAATAATGCATATTAAACTTAAAAGGGTTTCCTGTGTTTTTGGAGAACTGGTTGTTAAATATTTACTAGCAGATCCTTGCTTCTATATCCTGGTGTTGCCACCAGGACTTCAAAATCCAGCCTGCAGTCATCCAGACTGGCTTCATGAGAAGGGCAGTTCTGCTACCCATTCTCTGGGGCTGGTTCACAAAGTGAACATTATCATACACAGGCCCTTAGGACCCTTGACTCAAACTGACCATGGTGCATCAGAAAGAGTATTGCCTCCTGAGTAGGGCTTCTTAGACCTTTTTGTGTCGCAGATGTCTATGGATCCCTTCTTAGAACAATCTTTTAAAATGCATAAAATAAAATGCACAAGATTACAAAGGAAGCCAATTATATCCAAAAGTAGATACCAATATAGTTAAAAAATAAGTTTCTTAATGAGGGTAAGAAATCCTGCCATAGAGTTCAGTGACCCGAATTCAATTTCTGCTTATTACCTGTGTGACCTTGGGCAGGTTACTTAATCTCCATAAGTCTCGGTCTCTTCATCTGTAAAATGAGGGAGTTAAGACTGTGGCTACATTCCCCATCCTCTCTGCAAATCCAGTCCTCAGGTGCTGGCCTTTGATAGATGAGTTTTCACCTTATCTTTCTCAGAACCAGACCATCCTGACACTTCCTGGCCCTAGCACTTAGCCCAGTGCTGGTGGTACATAGTAAGAGCTTAGTAAATTCACTCTCTCTCTGTCTCTCCCTCCCTCCATCTACCTATTTATCCATCTATCTATCCACTTACCTATTGACCTATCCATTCATATATCCATCCATCCATCATCTATCCACCTTCCTTCTTTCTTTTCCTTCTCCCTTCCCTCCTTCCATTTTTCTTCCTTCCCTCTTCCTGTTTGTTTCTTTTTCTTTCTCTCTTCCTTATTTTCTTTCTTTCTTTCTTCCTTCCTTGCTTTCTTTTTTCTTTCCTTATACCTGCTGGAGAGGTTGGAAGATATTAAATAACTTGTTCCTTGTCACACAGCTGGTGTCAGAGGTGAGATTTGAATCCACATTTTCCCAGCAATCCAATCTGACAACAAGATCGGGGAGGTCATACCAAGTTTGAGAGGCTTTGAGTACAATTCTGGATTGTATAGCTGGTCTCTGAGGACTAGTCTAGCTAAATTTAGTAAGGCCCTAACTGGTTTTCTATAGGGTGATGAATTTTTCTACCACAGCAAACTTGAAGATCATCTAATAAGTCCAGGGAGTTCTAATGAATGAATAAAAAAACTTTTACTAAATGCTCACTATGTCTAAAGTACTGGGAACACCAACAAGCAAGTCAGTCCTAAAATGTAGATAGAAAGGCCCAGTATTCCTTAAGGTTCGTCAGCAAGCTTGATGGTAATATATCTTCTATAGTGCCATTTCTAAAGATAGAACCTGACATCGAGACATATGCTGGTACCAGAGACTTGGGTGGTGAGAACTTTCTTTTCTAGGTCTCTAGTGATTGTGACCACTGAGGAGCTATCTGAAGAGGGATTGCTGGGTGGTATCTCCAAGTCTGAGAAGAGAATATCTACATAGAAGGAATCAAGGTTACAGATGTGTTAAAATAAGAATTGCATAGGATAGAATGGAGAATGGAGGGATTGGAAGCAGAGAGAAGAGGGAAGAGGTCATTTACATATTCCAAGTGAAAGATGATGAGGATTAATTACTGGCAAGTCACACCCTTCATAAGACAGCTGATTTGAATTAGATGAGTCGAAGAGAAACTATAATTGGCTTTTGAAGGAGACAACATTAACATTTAAAAAAATGTTTTCCCAACTGCCTGGCAGCCCTGAATATTTCCCCCTTCCAACTTCTCAAAAAAGGACAAAAATGCCTCCAGGCTATGAATCAACTGGCTTCTTTTTTTTATATAACATTTTGAGTCATTTGAAATAGAGACTTCTAATGAAAACTTTTATTACCTTCTCTGTGGCAGTTGCTACTACACCAATGGTAATAACTTACTTAATAACTTTTAATTAATCAACCTCCAAATCCATCTATTGCCAATTGCAAATCAGCCAATGCTTTCTTGGAGGTTGAAGTCAGTGGTCCTGGCCTCCCAACAAACGAGCCAAAGTTTTCTTTTAGTTAAGGCAAGTTCTGATTCCAAAGAGTGATGTTAATGGTCCCGGTGACCTTGTCCTCCATCCAACACGGAAAGCCAGTCCCTTGGTAATAATAATAGGGGCAGTTAAAGCTCAGTTTTCAAATACTCCTATTTCAGTCTTCCTCAGAAGTCACTCATCCATTGAGTGTCCTGGTTAGAAGATAAAGATGGTGATGAAGTCTGGTCAGAAACCGTTGGTGGCCCCTTAAATCCAGAGGGGTTGACCAGATAGGGTGAAGCAGGGCCTTGAATTACTCAGGCTAAATGGCAGCCCAAGTCCCTTGGCAGTTGTTGAAGCAATTGTTGCCTCAGATCTTTCTGAGTTCCTGTGAGCAAAAGTCAGTCAGTCAAAAAAGCATTTATTAAGCACTTACTATGTGTCAGGCAAGTGATGGAATGCAAAGAAAGATAAAAAAAAAAGTGGTCCCTGCCCACAAGGAGTTCATACTCTAATCAGGGAGACCCCCAAGCAAACAGCTATGTACATACAAGAGAGATATATGTGTGTCTATATGTGTATTACACATACACATAGATACTATATGTGTATATATGTGTGTATAAATACATTATATACATATACACACAAAAATATAAATACACACATTATATATACATGTATAAATATGTGTGTATACATACATTACATATGCATGTATGCATAAAATATAAATACATATACATACATTATACATACATACGCATAAATATACACATATAAAGTATAAACACATACCTGCATATATACATAAATGTGTGTACATATATGTATGTATATGTATGTGTGTGTGTGTGTGCGCGCATGATGGAAGGTTTAAGCAAGTGCTGTTTCAGTAACCCTCCAATCTGAATCTTTAATTTTTCCCTTCAAACTTCCTCAGTACTAACTGAAGAGCCCTAGGTAAAGGTCTACATTCCTTTTTCATTACTTTCTTAGTTGCCATGATAGTGGCTAGCCCAGATTATACAATCCCACTCTTGCCTTGCTTATAATTCTTACAATATACTCTGGTACTCATGGTTCTGGTGCAAAAATGATGCTAAGGCAGCTTCAGGGGACCAACTGATGAACTTGAGACATTTAATACTGGTACAAGATAGAGACTCCAAATGGTTCAGGCCTCTGTACTATGGTGTTATTTACATTCAATCCAAGCATTTTCTGATTCTTTGGTTCTGAATCTCATACTGTCTTTTGTGTTTAGTCAGTGTCAGTCAAAGTATTATTTAACTATTTTATGGGAATAGCATTTTTCTATGACAATCATAGATTCTTAGATTTGGAAATGGAATAGATTTTAGAAACCCTTGAGTTCAACTCCCTATTTTACAGATGAGTAGACTGAAGCAGAGATACTGAGTCACTTGCCTGGGATCACACAGCTAGTAAGTGACTCAGGAGGGATTTGAACTTAGGTCTTCTTGATTCCTTTGCCCTATCTACTATAGCAAATTGCCTCACATGATCCTAAGCTTCTTAGCAGCGGTTTTCATGTATTTCTTGACCTACAATTCTCTCAAGTTATCCTATATCTCTCCTTTTCATAGCCAAACTCTTTAAAAAAAGAGCTGTGTCCACTAATTGCCTCTACTTCTCTCACTCACTTCTCACACCATTACAACCTGCCTTCTATTTCCATCATGCAACTGAAACTCCCCTTCCAAGGTCACTGATGGTCTCTTTATTATATCTAGGGATATGGAAGGATTGAAAGCAGAGAGAACCTGCAGTTAGGTAGTGAACCCAAGTCCAAATCCACTTAACTAGCTGTGTGACCTTGAGTGTATCACTGAAACTCTCCCCGACTCACTTTCCTCATCTGCTTTCCAGGGTTATTGTGAGGATAAAATGAAATAATATTAGTATAGCACTTTGCAAATCTTAAAAACACTACATAAATCCTTTGTTGTTGTTCAGTTGTGTCCAACTCTTTGTGATCTCAATATGGGGTTTTCTTGCCAAAGATACTGAAGTGGTTTGATTTCCTCTTCCAGCTGGTTTTTATAGATGAGGAAACAGAGACAAATAAGATTAAGTGAGTGGTCCAGGGTCACACAGCTAGTAAGTATCTGAGGCTGGATTTGAACTCAGGTCTTCCTGACTTGAGGCTATTTTATCCACTGCGCCACCTAGCTGCCCCATATAAATCCTACCTGTTACTAATACTACAACAGTAACAACTATTACTACTCCCATCACCACTGTGACTACTACTACTACTACTACTACTACTACTACTACTACTACTACTTACTACTACTACTACTACTACTACTACTACTACTACTACTACTACTTCCACCTTTACAAGCAGTGGTCTTTTCTAAGTCCTCTTTCTTGATCTATGTAGTGTTTGAGACCGTTGACCACTTCCTGCTTCTGGGTCCTCTCTCCTCCCTAAGTTTTCATGATGCTACTCTGTCATTGCTCTCTATCTTTCTGTTAGACTGATCCTTCTTGGTTTCGTTTATTGGTTCATAATCCATGCCTTCCCCACCATATGTGGGTTCACCAAAGCTCCATTTGGGGATTCCTCCTATTGGCCCTCTACATTTTTTCTCAGGGATCTTATTGGGTCCCATAAATTCCACTCTTGTCTCCATGAAGATAACTCTCTAACCTACATATTCAGGTTTCATGACTCTTTAAAGCCCCAGTCCTATGTCCACCACAGCTGGCTGCACACATCCACTGGATGTCCTATAGACCTAGAACACCCAATAGGTTCAAAAAAGGACTGTGTCTTCTTCCTTAAACTCACTCCTCCTTTTAGCTTCTGTTTCTGTTTAGTGCACACCCATTCCGCCATCCACTCATGTTTGCAGTCTAGGAGTCATCTCATCTTTAATTTCTACTTAGTTACCAACTGTTTTCTATTCCACTTCAACATCTCTTCAATCTGTACTTTTCTCTCTACCCATACTACCATAATAAACTGCTTCTAGGACCTCATCACCCTCCAGTCTATTGCAAGTGATTCTTCTTTTAAAAATGAATATTATTTGTTTTTAAATCACTCTTTCCCTCTATCCCTCCACCTTCCCCCTCTAAGAGAGTCATATCCCATATAACATGGAATATGCAATAATTTAACTGGTGTCCCTGCATCCAGTCTCTTCCTTCTCCATTGTATCCACCACATAACTGCCAAAATGAAATGTCTAAAGTACTAGTTGACCATGGATAGGGTTGAAGAGCTAACAGAAGCTTTCCACAGGGAGCCTGAGAAACAGGCACCAGCACTGTCTGTGAATTGTGTCCAGCTTTTGGTATGTTCTTGGACCTCAGACTGCTCCAAATAATAGGAATGATAAGGTTGAAGGGTCACAGGATTAAGTCTTGGAAGGAAATGTAGAGGTCATTTAGTTCAACTTTCTCATTTTACAAATGAGGAAACTGAGTCTTAGAACGTTGAACTAACTTGCCTTTGGTCACCAAGTAAGGAAGTAGCAGAGGTTGGGGTTCAAATCAGGTCCTCAGATGATAAATCCACTGCATTGCTGTAGCACAATGACTAGCTAATTTTGTACTTAAGATGTGAGTATAAAACTGCATCCTCCCATTCTAATGGCATGACTGGGTTTGTGAGAGCAATTGCATAGTTTCTATAATTTCTGTCCTGCTTTGAGGCAAGAGCCTTGTTTCCTCCTGTCTTGCAACTGAAATCCATCCTTCTCAAGGGCATGCTAGCAGTTGAGAACCCAAATTAAAGACATCCTGGGGTTAGTCCACAAACTATGGGAGACAACTTAATAGCAGGCTTGTTTTTGGATATCATCATGGTGACATCTAAATTACCCCACTGTCCTCTTAATAGCTTTCTCTGCCTTAAATCTCTCTCCTCCAGTCCATCTTCCAAACAACTGCTAAATCAAGGAAAGTTGTGACCATATTATTCCCTTGCTCAAAGAGCTTCAGTGGCTCCCTATGATCTTTAGGTTAAAATGGCAACTCCTTTCTTTGTGAAGGGTCTTAAATGTCAGTCTGGGTCCAACCAATTTTACAGACTGATTTTACATTAATCCTCTTCAGGTGTTTTATGTTTCGGACAACATGGCACATTTACTTTCCCTGACATACTTATTCCATCCCTTGCCTCTGTGCTTCCAGTATGCATTCTAGAATGTCTCTTCCTCCTCTCTTCTCCTTCAAATTCTGACATCCCTTCAGGGTTCCAATGAAGTGCCATCTCCTACTGACATCTCCTTACTCCCTCAATGGTTAGCACTCATGTTCTCCCTGAAATTACTTTGTATTTCTGTTCTATTTACTGACGTGTATATGTTGTTTCCTCCCAATGGAATACAATTTCTTTGAGAGCTTGGACTATTTTGGTTTCTATCTCTCCAAAGCATCTAGCACAATGCCTGGCACATTGTAATATATACTCATGAAACGGATGGAATTGACAGCATTCCACTATGCTGGTGTCATGCTGGCTGGTTCAACCTTGATCTGAATAATAACTGGGTATGTGTAGGACAACAGGGGGAGGTCCTTTAATAAATTAATTGGATTACTCTTTGCTAATACCAAAGCTGAGCTCTGACAGAGTCACTGAGGCAACAAGGCACAGGGAAGAAATTGGATTTGGAAACACTGGATCTAGGATTGCCCAATCCTAGTTGGGCAATGTCCTACCTGGATAGCCTTGGGTAAGTCTCTTCTCTTCTCTGGTCCTCACTTTCCTCATCTGTAAAATTAGGGGATTGGTCCTGAATCCATTTCTGAACCTTTGATCCCATGAACTAATGCACTTGCAATGAGCTCAGAGGGAAAAAAATGAAAACAGATCAGAATGATTGAGCTAGGAGTTTCCACTTATAAGCCTGGAAGCACTGACCTGAATTTAACATGTTTTCAGTTTTTTCTGGAGTCATCTGGGAGACCACAATCCTGCCAGGATACAATTCACAGGGAACCTCACTGATTACTCCACCCTGTCGCCACATATATATGTGATATTTGAAAACAATTAAAAATTACTCATCCCCAAATGGTTATAAAAGAACCTCTCTCTATATTTTTGACCCTAATTAAAGAGTTCACCTTCTGTTCATTTTGGCCAATCCAAAGCAAACAGGAAACCTTCCAGGCTTGTCACGGGAACCCCCTTTAGAATGTCCATCAGTCAGTATCTTATATAGCTCTGTTGGGGGAGTGGGCTGCCAGAAAGCTTAATATTGGCCATGGAACTGTCAAAAGTGAGAGGCTTACAGCTGGTCTTCTTGGTGCTGCTGCTCTCGGCGTCCAGAGCCAGGAGATTAGATCCAAAGTTATAGGAAATGGGGAAGGGGTTGGGACTGGTTTTTATTTATGAGGAGAACTTGTCATCTAGGTACGATTCCTATCATGCCACCTCTGCTTTAATGATTGCTGTTTACATGACACCTTTTTTTAGGATCTTCTGACCTCTGGAATTTTGGCCCAAGTGTGGGGAGGGGAGAGCAGAGTCACTTTCTAACATCCCCCCCATTGTTCATTTTTGATGGTATATGTGTGTGCGCGCGCGTGTATGTGCAGCGGAAAGAGGCTGATGGAGAAATGTATTTATTACATGACACAGCTAGGTGGGACTTGGATATGACTTCACTTTGATTTTTCATCTGTGAAATGAAGGAGGGTTGATCTAGAGCAGGGGTTTACATTTTTTGTTTCATTACATATTTCTCAATTACATGTAAAATTTTAACATTTATCTTAAAAAAATTTGAGTTCCAAATCTTCTCCCTTCCTACCATTCTTCTCCCATGAATTGAAAAGGCAAGCAATATGATATTGATTATACATGTGAAGTCATGCAAAACATATTTCCATATTAACATTTTTGTAAAAGAAACCCCCCCAACCCAGAAAAATAGAGTAAAAAAAGACTGCTTCAATCTGCATTCAGAGTTTACTATCAGTTCTCTGTCTGGAGGTAGATAGCATTTTTCATCATGGGTCCTTTGAAATTGTATTGAATCATTGTTTTGACCAGGGTAGCTAAGCCTTTCACAGTTGAACATCTTTACGTTATTACTGTCACTATGTATAATGTTCATCTAATTCTGCTTACTGCACTTTTCATCAGTTCGTAGAAGTCTTCCCAGGTCTTCATGAAACCATCCAGCTCATCATTTCTTATAGCACAGTGGTGTTCCATTACAATCATATATTGCAACTTGTTCAGCCATTCTCTAATTGATGGGCATCCCCTCAGTTTCCAATTTTTTGCCACCGCAAAAAGATCTATTACAAATATTATTGTAACATATAAGTAATTTGCCTTTCTTTGATCACTTTGTAGACCAAATTGTGGTATTGCTGGGTCAAAGGATATGAACAGCTTTATAGTCCTTTAAGCATAGTTCCAAATTGTTCTCCAAGATGTTGGGAGTAGTTAACAACTCTACCAACAATGCATTAATGTCTCTATGACCTTAAATGACCTAAATCTTATTAGAAAGGCTTCTAGTTAATCTTTATTACAGAGGATGCTATTTACCATTTTAAGAAAGGCTCCATTGATTCCTATGTTTTCCAGTATTTTAATAGAAATGGAGGTTATATTTTGTCAAAGGTTTTTTTCTGAATATATTGAGATAATTATATAATTTCTGTTGGTTTTTTTATTGGTATAGTAAATTATTTTCCTAATATTGCATGAGCCCTGCATTCCTGTCATAGTATATGATCCTTGTGTTATATTGCAGCAGTCTCTTGCTAGGATTTTGCTCATTATTTGACATTTAATGGCTGAATTGCATTTCCTGAAAGGCAACATTGGCATCCTGGACAGAGAGTCAGCCTTCTGGTTGGGAACACTTGAATTCACATCTCATCTCTGACACGTGCTGGTGATGTGATGCTGGGCAAGTCACTTCATCTCTCAGCAATTTTGTAGAACTCTCTAAGACCACACTTGCAGAGCAGATGCTGATTTGTACTGGTAGAGGGCTTTTCCACCTTGGGTATTCCCTAGTCTGATATGAAATCATAGATGTAGCCAAAAGTACATTGTACTCTTGAGATGACGAAGAAGGAGATGAGAGAAACTAACATTGCTCTTGGCTACTTGTCCATTTGGTTACTTATTGTAGTTCAGATAATGTAATTCAAATAAGTAAATAAAAATAGCTAAAATGTATATTGTGCCAGGTACTGTGCTAAGCATTTTACAATTGTTATCTCATTTTATCATCACAAGCACTTAAGGAAGTAGGTGCTATTATTATCCCCATTTTATAGATGAGGAAGCTGAGGCAAAAAAAGGTTAAATGACTTGCCCAGGGTCACACAGCTAGTTAGTGTCTGAAGTTGGATTTGAATTCAGGTCTTCCTGACTCCAAACCTAGTGCTCTATCTACTAACCACCTGGCTGTCCCCAAACCTTTTGTTAAGGAATTATGATATACCAAACTTCCTGCACTACCTAAAAAGATAAATGACAGTGTCAATTCTACAATAATTCTTGCCTTCAAAGAGCTTATATTCTACTGGGACGGAAGAGCACATGAATCTAGATGAATATAATTCAATGTGAGGAGCAACAGAGGCAAATGTGAGGTCCAAATAAGTGGGGTTTTAAGCTTATCTGTGAATATAATTTAGCCTTGATATCCCATCCCTGATTAATAATTACGATGACAGTTTAATATCTATGTGGAGTCTTTTTCACCTGTATTACTTCATTTAAGCTCAAAGTAACTCTGTAAGGCAGATGGGGCAATCACTACTTTATTTTACAAACAAAGATATTGAGGCTCGTAGAGGTTAGGAAAAAATGAAATAGTATTGCCCTTTAAGAAATGTTGACTATGAAGAATTCAGAGCAACATGAGAAGACATGTATGAAAGGATGCAAAAGGAAGAAAGTAGAACCAAGTGAACAGTATGCACAATGAATATAATCACATAAACAAAGTGAAAAAGCAACCAAAAGACAGCCAGACTAAGATTAAATGCTGGTTGTAGAGCGTCACTAAAGAAAGACATCTCTCTTCTCTTGGTGTATGGATTGGGGACCATGTATGACCAACATCTGACATGTAGGACATGTATAACAAGTTTGTGGTGGTTGGTTTTTGCTTAACTTTTTCTTTGTTACAAGAGAAGGAAGGAGAAGGGAACAAAGTTAGGATACTACTGAGATGTAAAAAAGTCATTAACCTAGTTATTTTCAAAATATACTGTAATAAATTCAAGTCAACAAGCTTTTATTAAGCACCTCTTCCATATCAGGTACTGTGCTTAGCCTGAGGAGACAAACAGAGGCAAAATCAATCTTTGTCTTCAAGGAACTCACAATCTAATGACAATAAAGAAAAAAAGGGCAGCAATAAAACATTGAAAATTCCTTGTATCCATTTCTTATTTCTCTAATTGGATTGTAAGATCCCTGAGGGCAGGAACTATAGCTCATATTTCTTTGTGTACATATTTATTGTTAAGTTTGATGTTCTGATTGAAAAGTTTTTTTTTAAATTCTGTACCAAAATTAAATTAGTAAGTGTCATAAATGGCCCATTTAAAATAAACTCCTATTTTACAACTTACCTTAAAGTTTTTCTCAGTTCTTTATAGGCCCAGGGGACCTGCTAATTGAAGGTGACACCTACCCACCTAGTTTAGGCTGTGCAAAATCAAGACCAGTATAACTGCTCAGCTTGACTGAGGGAATCGAAGCTGCAGACGGAGTGCTGCCTACAAATAACGATTATTCATCTTTTATTATTACTGCTATTTTTATAGCTTATCTTTCTACTTTTCTCCTAAGTAATGCTTGGGTCTCATGAGCCTAGAAAAGGGACAGAAGTGCAAATTGCAAGCAGAGATTTGGAAGGGAGAAGCTGGCAATTGCCTTAGTGAATCTTTGGTCAAGTCTCTGGGTCCATGAGAAGTATTCTTAATGGCAGGAGAACCCCATAGTAGTGTCCTTTGCCACAAAAGTTGGGATGAAGCATTTTCTCTTCAAGTTCCAAAATCACTCCCTATATTTAGACCTCCCTTGTAGGCCTAGAACATAGTGAAACAGCCCTGGAAGGAATCATCATTTCCCCCTCTAGAAAATAAGAAAATGAAGTGGCTTGTTTATTTCATCTCTGAGGCCCAGGAGCATGGAAAGATGTGCTCATGGTGCGAAAGCTAGGTGGTGACAGGGCCATGACTAGAACCTGGGACTTTTTTCATTCCTAGTTCAGAGTTTTGTTCACTACACACACTGAACCGGGCCTCCTATTTTATATGGTATAAAGGGAATTGAGACACACCTTTGAAAGGAGTAATTTACTAAATGATACCCCTGGGCCCTGGAAGAATTAATTGGCCTCCTCTGGAGGGTTGTTTTATTCCAAAGAAATATTTCCCCTTTCCTTGCAAGTATGGGTTCAGCCACTCTCTCAGGGCAAAGTGGAAGGAAGAGGTACCTTCACCCTTTCTCTGCTCCCAAGTGATTGTGATTCCATATTTAGTGTATGAGAGTAGTGAGAAAGGCATTATTGTGGAGGGCCTGTTGCGAGCCACCTAGATAGCTAGGTGACTCAGTAGACAAATCATTGGATTTAGAGTTAGGAAAACCTGCATTCAAATCTAGCCTCAAACTTAATAACTAGCTGTGGGAACTTTAGTTCTCTCATCTGTAAAATAGAGGTAATCGCACCTCTCTCACAGGTTTGCGGTAAGGATCACATGGGATAATGTATGTAAAGCATCTCACAAACCTTAAAAGCGCTATATAAGTGTTAACTGTCATTACTATCATGAAGCAAAGACAGTTACCTCCTGACTTTCCCCGGCCTTCTCCAAGTCTCAACTAAAATCCTCCTTTCTGCAAGAAGCCACTCCTAGTTTCCATTTAGACTAATACCTTCCTTCTGTGATTACCTCCAATGAATGCTGTAAGTATCTTACTTGCACAGTCCCTCATTACACTATACACAGGGGAAGGGGTTGTTTTTGCCTTTCTTTGTATCCCTAGTGCTAAACACCGTGCCTGGCACGTAAGAAACGCTTAATATGTACTTGTTTACTGGTTACCATGACCTCATGGGGGTCAGGGGCATAATCGGGGTGGGGCCACAAGACCTTTGTCCAGGGGCCTAGAAATGGAGAAGTTCCTAACTATACTTATACTCTATTAGAAGTATGGGTCAAGTGAGTTGGAATCCCAGGAGAGAGAAGCCAACAGTTAGTTACTATCCTGGCATGGGTTCAGGTACTTCTTCTCCACACCCACCCTTCAGAAACTGACCTCTGGTGAATTAGCCCACCGTGAGTCATTTTCTCCCCTGCCCAGGGCATTTGCCTTTACTCTTTACTTACTGACTTGGGACTTGGGGTTTTGATGTTTATACCCAGCTCATTAGACATTTAGTTGAAAACCTCAAAATGGCATCAATTAAGGCCCCTTTCCACACACATGTGATCAGGTTGGGCTGGATCACTGAACACAGTATGCTGCTAACTAGCTCTTGGAATTGATCCGACCAGAATTTATTGGGACTGGCTGGAACCTAAAACGAAACTTGGTTTTCTTTCTCTCCCCCCTCCCTTACCACCCCTCCTTTTGCTGGGTTAGCTCGGTGATTTTTCGAGGTGTTTGTTTGAAATCAGAGTGAAGGAAAGACCAGTTAATAAATTAAAACTGAAGGGAAAGAGGGGATAAGGGCCAACTATCATAAATAATTTTGGTTGAGACTCATTCAAAGCTGGTTTCACTAATGGATTTACTGCAGTGTTCATGGCATTTATTTCAAGAGAGCCAAAGCAAGAGGTATTCAGAAGGAGGCAGAGGAACGCGGCCTGGGGTTCCAGGGTGCAGCATTTAGTTTCTGTTGCAGGCTCTTGAATTCAGGAGGGATTTCATAGACCCCCATCAGCCCACAGAACTGTGGAGCTGGAAGAACCATAAGTTATCTATTGTGACAACCTTGAATGATGGATGGATGAGGAAATGGAAGCCCAGGAAGAAGTGTACAAGGGCCTTCCCAATGCCACCTAGGGAGGTTGGGCAGAGCTGTGACTGGAACCCAAGTCAATTCCCTTGTTTGGAGTTGGTTTACCACACCCTGCATTGCTTTCTTCAGTCTATTCTGGGGTGGCTTTTTCACATCTTCTGTTATATCCTCCCTGGGTGGTAGTCTTGCCAGCCTCTTAATTCCATGAACACTGATCATAATGGGACCTCTTTGAGGAATAGCCCATGTTCAGAATAATACAGCATCACAGTATCCCTCGGTAGGAAGGGACCTTGGGGGGAGAGGGAAACCAGTCCCTTGCCCTGGAAGTCCTGATTACTTAGGCATTTCCCTTTATTTCATGTCTAAACCTGCCTTTTTGGCAAACCTTATCTGATACCCAGAGACTCCAGAAGATCTGAGATCTCATTGGTTTGGAAGTTTCTTCCAATGATGCAGAAGATAGCTCATCCATGCCTGCCCATCCTGCCCTTCTCCTGTCCATATCCTCCCATAAGTTCATCTGGGGTCCCTCCAAAGTGATAGAGGCCTTCCATGATTTCTCTTGAACATCTTGAGAGGACCAGTGCAGAGCTCTGAACATCTATCATTCCTCACCCTTACCACATGACCCTCCCATCTTGTCTTCCTGCCCTATGGTTTCTAGATGGTGTCTTTTACTTCTGTTCTTTAAAGTTCCTCAGTGGTTACCTGTTGAAGCCTACTCCCATCCATCCCATGCTTCTTCATTGATCTCTATATGATACACACAAAATTCTTCAGAGATTACAATCTGTCTCTCACTACTGTACAGGTAATGTTGGCAGAGGGTGGCTGTTACAAAGATAAGCTTTTGCTTTCATGAGAAGTTTGGAGTCCACTTTGAAAGTCCCTTACTAAAGCCTCATTTAATAACAATAATATTAATATATTTATGTGTGTGTGTGTATATATATATGTAATAGCTAGCATTTATACGGTACTTTAAAGTTTGCAAAGCATTTTACAAATATCTCATTTTATCCTCATGACAGCCCTGGGAGTTGGGTTCTATTGTTATCTCCATTTAACAAATGAGGAAACTGAGATAAACAAACATTGAGTGACTTGCCCAAGGTCATGGCTAATAAGTATGAGGCTAGATCTGTATTTGCCAGGTCTGGTGTTTTATTCACCACACTTTCTTTCTTCCTCTTTCTCTAACTTTTTTTTTTGGTCTCTCTGTCTCACACACACATAAATACAGATACAACAATATATCAGTATAAGTGGGAGTTGTTATTATTACATTACCAGTGCACCTCTTGATTATAGGTGGTGAAAGCCTTTTCTTACAACAGTCCTTAGAGGCTGGAAGTACAAATATTATTGTTCCTTGGGCAAATGGCTACTAAGAGGCTGAGGCATGATTCAAATCCAGGTCTCCTGAGACTGACTCTAGATTTGATCCTCCTGGGACTATACTCCATTGCTGTGAAGGAAAGGAGTGGGATACTAGTTTGATTAACCTGGTCAAGACAGAATCAAACCCAATTAAAGACCATTCCAAATAGTGATGATATTAACACCTTCCATGTTTGTAGCATGTTAATATAGGGTGTGTGCTGCCCATGTAAGATGTGTATGTCCACATGGGTGATCTAAACATATCTTGAAGGGAGATGAGGATGGATATCTCTGTAATCCTCTCCAAAGGAGACTGATTCCTACATAGAGGGGAGTAGGAGAATGGGCTATGAGGTTGAGTACTGTTCTTTCCTCAGAGAAGAATAATAGACTAGTACTATTTCTATCTGATCTCCTAAATATTCTTCTACAAGTCTGAATTTTTTTTAAATCCAAAGGCAGAAAAGCTTCTAATTATTCTGATTGCTGTCTCTTAATGGGGAAGGGGGAATCCTAAACTCATGCCTATAGGCTTGATTCCTTACCACCAAATTCTACTTACACAAAAGACCATTATAAATAGTGATTAGCGAGTAAACTTTAGTGAGTGTTAGTAGAAAAATTAGGCAAAGAAATGAAATCAAAGGAAGAAAATGATGAAAAGATAGCTGTCATCTTGGTAAAAGAAACACAAAAGATACTGAAGAAAATAATAGCTTAAAAACCAAAATTGATCAAATTGGAAAAGAGGTACAAAAACTAACTGATGAAAATAATTCCTTAAAAATTAGAATTGGGCAAATGGAAGGTGATTACTTCAAGAGACATAAAAAAAAAAAACAATTTAAAAAGTGAAAAGAATGAAAAAAATAGAAAAAATGTGAAATATCTCAACTGAAAACAATTGAACTGGAAAATAGATCAAGGATAGACAATTTAAAAAATTATTAGATTACTTGAAAGCCATGATTAAAGAAAGAGCCTAGCCATCATATTTCAAGAAAATTTTAAGGAAAATTGCCCTGATATCTTAAATCCAAAGGGCAAAATAGAAACTGAAAGTATCCACTAATCACTTCCTGAAAGAGAGCTAAAAATGAAAATCTCCAACAATATTACAGTCAAATTCTGGAGCTCCTAGGTCAAGAAGAAAATACTTTACATAGTCAAAAAGAAACAATTTAAATACTGTGGAGCCACAGTCAGGATCATACAATATTTAACATCTACTATATTAAAGAAGTAGTGGGCTTGGAATATGATGTTCTGGAAGGCAAAAGATCTGGGATTATAACTAAGAATAACCTATTCAACAAAGCTGAATATAATCCTTCAGAGAAAAAATAGGTATTTAATGAAATAGAGGCCTTTCAAGCATTACTGATGAAAAGAACAGAGATAAAGAGAAAATTTGACTGTCAAATACAAGACTCAAGAGAAGTATAAAAAGGTAAACATGAAAGAGAAATCATAATGGACTCAATAAGATTAAACTGTGTACCTCTCTGTATGGAAAGCTGATATAGGTATTATCTAAGAACTTTATCATTTTAAAGGCAGTTAGAAGTGTGAGAGAGTGAATCAATTATATTGGGATGATATAAAAAGAAATGGATTGACAAGAAAGAGGAATGCACTGGGAGAAGGTGGAAGGGACAGGAATAATGGGGAAAATTATATCACATAGAAGAGGTTCAAAAGGAAGAGCTTCATAGTGGAGAGGGAAATGATGGTGGTGAGGACAACATGAACACGATTCAGACTCACATCTAAATTGGTTTAAAAAGGGAACACACACACGCACACACCTTTAGTTGGTCATAGGAAGAAAAAAGGAGAAAAGAAAGGGAGGGCAAATAAAGAAAAGAAGGATAAAGAGAAGAAAACAGTCTGAAGGAAAATGCAGCTAGTAATCATAACTGTGAATGTAAATGGAGTGAACTCACCTATAAAATGGAAATGGATAGTAGGATGGATTAGAAACCAGAATCTAAATATATGCCATTTACAAGAGGTAAACTTGAAACAGAGAAAAGCACAGAGTAAAAATAAGGGGCCAGAGCAGAATATATTACAGTCATGATCTCAGACAAAGCAAAAGCAAATAGACCTAATTAAAAGGAATAAGCAGAGAAACTACATCTTGCTAAAAGGCACCACAGACAATGAAATAATGTCAATACAATGCATATATGCATCAAATGGCATAGTATCCAGATACTTAAAGGAAAAATTAAATGAATTATAGGAGGAAATAGAGAGTAACCCAACACTAGTGGGGTTTTTTCTTTTCAACTTTTTCTTCTCATACCTAGATAAAGTTAACCATAACATATATAAGAAAGAAGTCAACAAGGTGATTAGGATCTTAGAAAAGTTAGATATGAGAGACCTCTGGAGAAAACTGAATGGGAATAGAAAGGAGGCATAACTTTTTCTTGGCTGTACATGGCACTTTCACAAAAACTGACCACATATTAGGGCATAAAAAACTGTAGAAAAGCAGAAATACTAAATGAACCATTTTTCAGACCATAATGCAATAAGAATTACATTTAATAAAGGGCTGTAGAAATATAGCTTGAAAGCTAATTAGAAATAAAATAATCTAATTCTAAAGAATTAGTAGTTCAAAGAAAAAATCATAGAAGCAATCAATAATTTCATTAAAAAAACGAGACAGCATTCCAAAATTTGTAGGGTGCAAGTGAAACTGCATTTAGGAGAAAATTTATATCTCTAAAAGTACATATCACTAAAAGAGAGAAAGAGAAGATTAATGGACTGGGAATGCAATTAAAAAAACAAAAAAGGAAGAAATTTTAAATCCCCAATTAAAAACCAAATTAGAAATATTGAAAATCAAAGAAGAGATTAATAACATTAAAAGTAAAAAATCATTGAACTAATAAATAAAACTAGGAGTGGGTTTTATGAAAAAAAGATAAAATTGACAAACCATTGGTTAATTTGATTTTAGAAAAAGAAAACCAAATTACTAATATCAGAAATTAAAAAGTTGAATGTAGAACCAATGAAGATGAAATTAACATAATTATCAGAAATTCTTTGGCTTAATTATATGCCAGTAAAACTAACAAAGTGAAATGGATAAATAATTGCAAAAATATAAACTGCCCAGATTAACAAAAGTAGATATAGAATAATTAAACAACTCTATTTTCAAAAAAGAAATTGAACAAGTCATAAATGAACTCCATAAGAAAAAAGCCTAAGGATCAGGTGGATTCAAAAGTGAATTCTACCAAATATTTAAGGAACAATTAATCCTAATACTACTCTATAAGCTATTTGAAAAAAAAAAACTAGATAAAGAAGGAGTCCTACCAAATTCCTTCTATGATACAGATAGGGTTTTGATACTTAAACCATAGAGAGCAAAACCAGAGAAAGAAAACTAAAGACCAATTTCCTTCATGCATATTAATACAAAAATTTAAATAAAATACTAGCAAGGAGATCATGGCAATATAACACAAAGATCATAAACTATGATAGAATTTATACAAGAAATACAGGTTCATTATTAGGAAAACTATCAGTACAATTCATTATATCAGTAACAAAACCAATAAAAATTATATGATTATATCAGTAGATGCAGAAAAAGCCTTTGACACAATACAATGCTCATTCTTATTTAAAATAATATTGGAAAGTATAGAAATCAGTGAAATCTTTCTTAAAATAATAGGCAGTATCTATGTAAAACTATCAGTAAGCATTATCTGTAATGGGAATAACCTTGAAACCTTTCCATTTCCCAGTTGATAAAAGGACAAAGGATATAAACAGGAAAATTTCAGAAGAAAGGAAAGCTATTGATATAGTAGTCACAGGAAAAATGCTCTAAATCACTACTGTGTGAAAATTAAAACAACTCTGAGTTACCACCTTATATCTATCAGAATGAGGAAAATTATAGAAAAGGAAAATAACAAATGCTGGAAGGAATGTGGAAAAATAGGGACACTAATGCCCTGCTGGTGGAGTTGTGAACTTTTCTAACCATTCTGTAGAACAATTGGGAACTATGCCCAAAAGGCTATAAAACTGCATACCCTTTAATCCAACAATATCACTATCCTGTATTCCCAGGGGGATCAAAAAAAGGAAAAAGATATTTTTGTATAAAAATATTTATAGTAGCCCTTTTTGTGGTGGCAAAGAAGTAGAAATTGAGGGAATATCAATCAATACGGGAATGGCTGATCAAATTTTAGTTTCTGATTGTGATGAAATGCTACTGTGCTATAGGAAAGGATAAACAGCATTGTTTCAGAATAGCATGGGAAGACTTCTATAAACTGATGCAAAGTAAAATGAGCAGAACCGAACACTGTACATAGTAACAGTAATATTGTAAATATGATCGACTGTGAAAGACTGATCAATACAATGATCCAAGAAAATTCCAAAGGACCCCCCTCCAGTAAGAGAATTGATGAACTCTGAACGCAGATTGAAGCATACTTTTTAAAACTTTCTTTGTTCTTGTTATTTTCTTTTGTTTGTGTTTTCTTTTGCAACATGACTAATATGGAAATATGTTTTGCTTGACTTTAAACATACAGTCAAAGTCAAAGTGCTTGCCTTCTGGGGCAGGGTAGGCAGGAGGGACTGGGAAGTGTTTCCTGCAGAAGACAGGTTTTGAAGTGAATCTTGAAGGAAGCCAGGGAACCCTGGAAAAAATTCTAATGATAATTAATTAAAAACATTTATTAAACACCTACTATGGATTAGGAATTATATTAGGTTCTGGGGAAACAAAGATGAAAATAAAACAGTCCCTGTTTACAAGGAGCTTACCTTCTCGGGCAAATAACATATACATGTAAAAATATAAACGAAATGTAAAGATCATGGGTGAGTTCAGGGTAAGGCACTAGTATCTGAGTTGGGGTTAGGGAACTGGGAAAAGCCTCATGTAGGAAGTGTTTCTCAAGCTGTATTTTGAAGGAAACTAGAGCCTGTAAATAGACAGCTGAGTAACTTTGTAAGTAGAATGATGGGCCTGGAGTCAAGAGGACTAGAGTTCAAATCTGTCCTCAGACACTTACCAGCTGGGTGACCCTGGGCAAGTCACTTAACTTTGTTTGCCTTAAAACACTGGAGAAATTTTCCTTACCAAGAAAACCCCATGGACAGTATTGGTGTGCTATGGTTCACAGGGTCATGAAGAGTTGAATACAACTGAACTACTAAACAACAACAAAGGAATTCTAAAAGATGGAAGCAAATGTCAAGAAGGAGCAATAGCCTGTATAAATATGCATATCAATAACATCTGTAAAAAACAACAACAGAGAGTCTCCCAAGGTGTGATGACCACTACCAACTCTAGTGATGAACATGAGCTCAGATGATACCCTCAGAAGGAATTGCTAGGGATTACAAAATCCTAGGAGGGAAGCTGAAAACTTTAGGGCCATGGTAGCATTTTCATTACCATTGCCTTTTGCAAATAGAGACTCTAGAAGAGAGAGATAGATTTGGGAAG
Organism: Notamacropus eugenii; assembly: GCF_028372415.1. Taxonomy (NCBI): domain Eukaryota; kingdom Metazoa; phylum Chordata; class Mammalia; order Diprotodontia; family Macropodidae; genus Notamacropus; species Notamacropus eugenii. The sequence continues at coordinate 248,572,459 of NC_092872.1, read as the reverse complement.
CAAACCGATAATTAAGAAGATGGTATCTCAAGACCAGCTTTTGATTTTGGGACTATGGGTTAAAGATACAGGGATTGTGGGCTCTTGGAGCTTGGGAAGTTACCCTTTCTATGAAAAGGGTTACATACCTATTATATAACTCCCAAGGCTTGAACATCTTACACTTTCTCCTGCACCAAAATTTTCCACCATTTAACTCTCAGATCCAGTTTAAGTTTCCCCTTTGTCCTTTGAAGTATTTCTCTCCTTTTTTTTTTTTTGGTCTTTTTCAAAGTATATTCTATTCTCCCCAATGATCCAAGCAGTAGAGTTGCATTCATTCCTCCGGATCACTTAGTTAGGAAAAGTGTATTTTATGGAAACCTAGTTAATTGGTGCTGGCAGATATAGAAACATAGCAGACTCTTGGTAGGTCAATGGAAAATTCCTCTTACTTTCTGTATTTTCTGGAACTAGAATGATTGGTTCTCTAGCCTTTATTCTCTGAGCTCTGGGCACTGACTTTCGCAGTCGACTGCCAAGGCAGACTGCTTGTTTGCTCGCCCTGTTTGCTCCGCTGTTGATCTTTATCACTTGGGGTTTCCAAACATAGTTTTAAACTTATGAGGGATTTCCTTGCCTTGTTTCTGGAGGTTTTGCTACCTTTTCTTGGGTTATCATCAGGGGTGTGTTGGAGCCAGCTCCAACAAGAGCTGATTCTCAAGGCTTCTCTTGAATTTTCAGTTTGAGCATTTATACCTCCAGAATTGGCAAAGGCAATGAATCAGGGCTTGATTTACTGCTTTGTTGACTTTGTAGACTTAAGAAAGTGATGGAGAAAATGTGAATAGAGCAGAAGAAATGTAAAAAAGCTTCGGGCACACATTCTCCACCCCCCCAAACTGGTTGTTAAACATTTACCATTACACCACTGAATATGCTGTTATTTGTTTAAATGCCTTTAATCTTCAATTGGAAGAGTCCTACCAAAATCCTAATGCAAATATTAACCTCCCCTGGTTGTTGTCTATAAGGAAGTCTAATCAGGAAATGAAATTCTTAATCACGCATGTATGGAGTCATTTTTTCTTGACCAATTGGACTTTGGTCATTGCCTCCCTGAGTTTTATTTGTCTTTCCCAAGATCTCCTAAAAAGTTGGTGGCAAATAGGTGAAGTAAACAACTTCAGCCTCCTGACTTTCAATGTTTTGCTCATTCCCATTAAAATTTGAGTTTCCAGATTCCCTTGGAATACCTGTTTATGTATAGACAATGAAAGTTCCAAATTCAAAGTGTCCTCATCTATTAACAAAACACATCTGCTAGGTGCAATCTTTTGTCAGTCAGTCAACACATAAGCATTTTTTAAGTTCTTACTATGTTCCAGACACTTGCTAGCAATTAGGTCCTGAAGATACCTAACAACTGTATGATAATCTTATAATTGTATAGTGTTTTTTTTTTTTTTGAGGCAATCAAGATTAAGTGACTTGCCCAGGATCACACAGCCAGTAAGTATTTGAGGCTGAATTTGAACTCAGGTCCTCCTGACTCCAGGACTGGTGCTTTATTCACTGCACCACCTAGCTGCCTCTGACTGTAAAATGCTTTCACATTATCATTATAAGAGGCAACATGGTACAGTGAAGTGGGGATAGGATTTGGAGTCTAGGGATACTTTGGTTCAATGTCATTGACCTTCACTAGCTGTTGGTCATGGACAAGTCATTTTGTGTCTCAACTATCAAAATTATAAAGGGTCAGTTGGCATAATGATAAAGGTAAGAACTTCAAGATGATAAATTACTGAATACTTTCCCATCTCCAAGCCTTTGCTCTGGCCACCTCCATGCCCAGAACACACTCCTTCCTTACCTTTGCCTCTTAGATTTCCTTACTTCTGTTGTTGATACCTCAAACTGCCCGTTGAAAATTTGGCTTCTACTCCTACCATTCAACCTGAAGGTGCATTCTTGAAAGTCCCCAGTGACCAAATCCAATGAACAAGTCACTGAAAATCCCTGCATCTCAATTTCTTCATCTGTAAAATAAGGGAGTTGGATTAAATGGTCTTTGTACTTCCTTCTTGCGCTACATCTATGATTCTATTGTAAGTGTGGGTCAAAACTACCTCACTTCATTTTAGATACCTTTGATACTTAGCTAGATGAGAATGGATCTCAATCAATCAAAAGACATCAGACTTCGTGCTAAGTCTGCAGAATGATGTACTCAAGAATATCTTTGAGTAGGCAGAGGAAACTTGACTACCCCACAGTATCAGTTATCAAGTAAATTGGATGGGTAAGAATTCTTGAAACTAGAGCAAGTGGGAAATTCTAACTGACTCCAGCTGAGGAGTGAGATGCTCCGTAGAGCTCTTGGCTTCTGCCACAATCAGGGCATCACTTTCTCCCTCTCTTTGACTAGAGGAAGATCTTCTATCTTCAACAAGTCTGGAGGATGTTGTATTTCCTATCTTCCCATCAGAGTCCTGGTATTTCATCTCTGGGAAAAGCAGTCACTTATTCCTTTTCATCAGGGCTCTAAATGGTATTTTCAGATTGTCTGGCAGCAGTCCTTGCATCATCAGGAGCCAAGGACATACTGAACTCGTGGTTGTACAAGGAGCACAGCAAAGAGACTATACCATACCTAAGGGGGACTTCTTGACTACCCCAACAATAAGAAGGACTTCAAGCCACTAGGAACTATGAGTTACTCTTTGTCATCTATACTCTCTAAGCTTGAGCCACCTTTCCCCTAAACTCTACGAGTGTTTGCCTTTTTTGTGTCCCTAGTACTTAGCACAGTGTTTGGCACATAGGAGGTACTTAATTAATGCTTGTTGACTTGATTTGGCTCATGAGTGAGTGTGTCCAAAGACTTTTGGTTGGATATATTTAACCAAGTGCTTTTATTGTACCTCCTTAACAAATATCTCTATTCTCTTCCTAAAATCTATTTAAGACTAGTTCACTAAATGAACCTCAGCTCATAAGCACGGAGGGAAATGTACTACTGAAGGCCCAATTAAATGACATTAGAAAAAGCTACCTCATTGTCCTTTATGGGACAAGGTATGGGGAGATGTAACTCTCCATGCCCTGGGGACCCAATTCAGTAAGAGTATTTCCTCAGTGTTTAATTGAGCTATATTAGGATCTGAAGTCTCTTCTCTCATCTCAGTTTTCCCATTTGTCAAGTGGAGGGGGGTGTTGGATGTGATCGGTTTAAGAGATCCTTTCTAGCTTTAACATCCTATAATCCTATCCTATTTCCTGCCACTTAAAATAACTAGAATATGGGCTGTCAGTCCAGACACTGGGTTTCTTGTAACATTTACCAATGCTTCTCTCTCTGACCTCTTAAAACATTTATTTCCCTGACAATAAAATGTCTGCCCATGACTTTTACTCTTGACGTCTCCATGGAGAACAGTAAAAGATATGATTTTCCAAAACATTGATGCTATTAAACAATAAGCTTCAATTTGCTGAGAGTTCTGTCACTTTTCCAAGGGGTTGAAAAGGGGAGTGACCCCCAGACTGGAAATTGGGAGGCATGGACTTGTGTGTAAGCTAACCAAAAATCCCCACTTTGTTCTTTTATCTTGACTTTCATTATGATTAAAAACTACTGGGGGGGGGGCACTGTGGGAGCTGGATGTCTTTCCCTCCTGATGTAATAAAAAGCCGAATTTGGGGTTATCGACCCAAGTGCTTTGTGGGTTTCTGTTTTTCCTATTTCCCAGCATGAGGATGTCAAGAAAACATGTTACTCCTCCCAGGGAGGGTGAGCAAAGGGGCAACGTTCTTTTCTCAAAGTCTTGTCATGAAACCACAGACTGGTCTCTGAGGATGCCGTCATCTTTTCTGATCCCTCCACTCCAGTAGCCCACAGTCTCGGAGTAGATGGTTTAGAAAATCTTATAGTCTGCTGTAAAATGTAGCTCCTTGATTGGGGGTAGTGGTGATGAAGACAGCAGATATTTAAGAGGATTCAAATGTACAGAAGATGTTGGGGTAGATAATTACTGAGTCAATGTCATTTGCTATGTGGAAATGAATCTGGAGTGCCAGTAATATGGGCTTATCTTCCCCTTGCCTGGCTTCTAAATCAGTACTTGAGTAAGTTTGGGAAGCAGATGAAGCTTACTTGGGCTTCCTCTCTCTTTCAACCCTTAAATAGCAATATGGGATAGTGGATAGAGGGAGTGTTGGCTTTGGAGTCAGGAAGACCTGACTTTGAAGTCCACCTCAGATATTTACAATCTGTGTGACTCTGGCTCACAGTTTCTTCATTGGTGAAAGGATGGGTTTGGATTCAATGACCTCTTAGGTTGTATCATTTTATAGAATTCTAGATTTTGGCTCCTTGCCATTTCACTGAATGAACATCATATACTTAAGATCTCAATTATATGTCAGAGTCTCAGAGATTTAGAGCCTGCAGAGCCTTTAAAATTATCTAGTCCAACTGTTGGCATTTCACAGATGAAGAAGCCGAGGACTGAAGCTAAATGACTTGCCAAATGTCACCCAGGTAGTAAGATAGAGAGTTAGGATTACAATCCAGAACCTGTAACTTCAAAGTTAGTGGTTTTTCCCCCCTGCATTACATCACACTGCCTCCCTTTTGGGATGATCGTCTCCACAGGGTCCCACTGTCCTGCTGCTCCTGGCTGCTCAGGATTCAGAGCTCTGGGACTCCAACAAAGAACACCCTCTCTGAGGGCATCCCATATAACTGGACTTTCTGTGTGACCTTGACAAAAGATACTTCACTGTTCTTGGACTCAGTTCCCCATCTATAAAACCAGAGCGCTGGGGTGTGTGGATTCAATGGCTTCTGAGGATCTTTATAACTCTAAATCAATGATCCTATCATCTATGATAGGTATCTGATGTGTCAAAACAAAACTGTATCACTATTGGTGGACTTGTGAATTGGTCCAGTTATTCTGGAAAACAATTTGGAACTATGGTCCCAAAGTCCCTGAACTGTCAATACCCTATAATCCAGTGATATCATTATTATGCTTCTACTACAAAGATATCCAAGAAAGAGGAAAAGGAGTCATATATACAAAAATATTTATATCAGTCTTTTTCATAGTAATTCAAAAACCAGCAGTTAATGGAGAACCCACCTATTGTGGGATGGTGACACAGATTATGGTATTTGAATGTGATGGATATGTTGTATCATGAGAAAAGATGACACGGATAATTGAGAGAAAACTGGAAAGACCTCTATGAACTGATGAAGAATGAAGTGAACCAAACCCGGAGAACAGTTTATACAACAGTTAACAGTATTAAGAAAAACAGCTTTCAAAGACTTTAGAACTCTGATCAATGAAATGACAAGCCATGATTCCAAAAGACTGATGATGAAAAATGGTGCCCACTGCCTGACAGAGGCAATGGGCTCAAGATGTAGAAAAAAAATATGTATTTGGACACGGTTCATTGTGGGAATTGGTTTTGTTGGATTATATACATTTGTTATGAAGGTTTTCTTTTTCTTTTTAATCATTCAATTTATTGTTGAAAATAGTTATAAGGAGGGAAAATAAAGGAGGCCTTGAAATTAATTAATTAATGATTTAAAAAAAAGTATCTGATGGATAAAATAAAAAATATATTAATGAAAAATTTTAAAAAGACAAAATATTGGAATAAAAGCTCATGTAGCTCTCTCAGGCTCTATAAACTAGGACCTGTGTGCAGTATGATATGAACAGCATAGCAGCCAGGATGTTTGCCAATTCAAGGCCTCATAAAACTGTGTATATTAACTACAGATGTTTAAACATGAAGAATGATGTGGAGAAATGAGGCTGGGATTTGGATCATTCAGGCTCAAAAGGATTTTTGTTCAATTATCTGGACAGTTTGTGGGTTTTGTTTATTTTTTTTTTTAATGAGTGATCCAGATCTTGGCCTCAACCTTCCTTGGGAAGAACCAGCCTCTAAGTTTATAGTGTGAGTGTCTTTGGTAAAGCTAGCTCACAACAGGGGTTGTGACATCTGGAAAGTTCCTCATCTCTTGGAGAGGAAATGATGTCTCATCTTCATAGTTATGGATTCATGATGATGCTAAGATGAGACAGGAATTGGGTAATGTGGTGACACTTTTACTAGCAATAATAACAATTATAACACACGTATAAATAGTGACTTAAAGTGTGCTTTGTTTATAACAACTCTGTATCTGGGTAGACTCAGAGAAATAGCTTTGAATTAATTTGGCTGTGATTTAATAATGATGTCCTCAATGGATTTTGTTTTTCTTTTAAGAAAAGCTTTTTTTATTAAAAAAATTGTTCTATTAAGAAAAAAACTGGGTAGGTAGACTGGCATAGTAGATAGATGATTAGCACTGGAGCTAGGAAGACCTGAGTTCAAATCTTTCCTTTGCCACATAATGACTATGCAACTCTGGGCAAGTCACCACCTCTTAGAGCCCCGGGAACTCTCCAAGTACATTATAGATGAATTATTGATCTGGAACTGTGGAGGGATTTCCATACTACATGTTCCCTATGCCATTGGAATCAGAGGTCCAGACTCCCCTTAAAAATACAACTTTGGGGGCCTTCTTGGTAACTGAAGACTTTTTCCCCCTGTTGAGGGTGCTTTTCTCTCATTCTCAGAGCATGGACACCTATCATTTTAGTAGACCATGAGTGAACTTTGAAGGCTGGATTCCAGCCATAGGTGATGATAAAAGTTTTGAGAGCCATCTAGAAACTCTGAGTCATATACTTGGATAAGAGGCAAGTCATTTATGTTTCCATGTCAATTTAATTCAAGAAATATTTATTAAGCACCAACTATATACAAGGAACCATTTGTGTCTCAGGAACACAAGTAGAAAATGAAATAACCTTCACCCTGAAGGAAAATCTTTCTACCTGAGGAGGAGGGAGACAAGCAACATCTTTGAGCACAGCCAAGTGAACACAAAGTACGTAAAAAGTAATGTGAAGTAATTTCAAGAGTGTGAGTGTTACTAACTGGAGGGATCAGGAAAGGTCTTATGTCAGAAGAGGTACCTAGGCTGTGTCTTGAAGGAAGCTAGGGATTCTGAGAAGAGTAGGTGATGAGAGAGAAAATTCTAGGCATGGTGGTGGCAGTGGTGGTGGTGGTGGGGAACCACCCATGCAAAGACATGGAGGCAGGAGACAGAGTGTCATGTTTGGGGGACAGTAGTTTTGGTAGGCCAGTTTAACTAGAACTAAGAGAGTGTAATGGGCAAAAATATGAAATAAGACTGGAAAAGTAGGCAGGAACCAGATTGCAGAGGGATTTTAATGCCAGACTGGATTTTGTATTAGAGGCAAGAGGGAGACAGTGAAGATTTTTGAGTAAGGGATGACATGGTCAGATGTGAGCTTGGGGAATATCAATATGGCAACTCTGTGGAGGATGGATTGGAGAGGGGGGAGACTTGAGGCAGGGAAATCAACTGGGAGGATATTAATCTCTTTTAGGACCTTCTTTTGGTTACTTTTCTTGCTCTTTTCTCACCTTTGGATTTCTAGAAGGAGAGGAGGAGATTTCTCTCCTCTTCTCCCTTCTCCTCCAAACTTTATTTTCCATAATAATGGCTATGAGCACATGGTAACAAGAAGTACTTGACCAGGTCAAACTGAACCTCTGGATACTTTCTGCATTTTATTCCCTTCATTGATCATAGACCAACAATCAATGATCCTGAGAAATGGGCATTTCCAGCCTTGGTGGCTACCTTGTGAATTCGAGAGTTCCTGAGATCGTGAGTAAGGGGAATAAGATTTCTACAATTAAAAAAATATATCTGGTTCATTAAAACCAAAATATCTGCTTCGTATCCTCAGTGCCTGGCAGATAGCCATGACTTAATCCCTATTTGTTGATTTGACTTGACTAATAAGAGAAGATGACCACTACTGGGATCAGGTCAGAGCTGGAGAGAGCTACCACCTGGCTGATCAGAGAGCTGGGGATTGTAAATTGCTCAGAGAACACAGGTCAGAAGTGAAAATAGAAGATCTGTCCTTTAATCTCACAAAATTGCTTTCACTTTCCAAAGGAAATATGAGTATAATGACTGAGATGTTTTGAGAGAAATGAGATCTTTTCGACGATTTATGTTCTATGTATGTATTCATGTACATCTGTGAGTTTTTTTAATCCTATGGCATTTCTGTGTTGGAGGAAATAAGCAGCTGTCTTATACTTGGACATAAAAAGGCTCTAACAAGAGATCATGAGAACCCAAACTAGGATAGAAGCTGTGGGAGCAGAGAGAAGAAGATGGATGTGAGAGATGTTGTGGAGGTGGAATGATAAGACCTTACAAATGATTGGCTTTAGGGGTTGAGGGAGAGAGAAGAGTCAAAGATGACTCTAAGGTTGTGAATCTTGATGCCCAAAAGGATAATGTTACCATCCAATGAAATGGGGAATTTTAAAGAATAGATGGTTCAACTAGGCTGATTTCTCCATCTCTGTGAGTCTGATTACCCTGTTTATTTTATTGGATGTCCGTTCTCCCACTCAACTAGGTTCAAAATCTTAGAACTAACTTTGGATATGGAAAGCAAAGGAGGGGGAAGAGTCATTGAGTTTCCAAGTTCTGTAGATACTTTCCTTACAAAATCTCATTTACAATGGACTTTATAATGTGTCTCTTCCTTTCTATCCTTGGTGCTATCAGCTTAGTATCTTGCATCCACTCTCTAGCTCTTCCAAACCATTTCTGAACTCATTTCCGAACTCATTTCCAGAGTAATCTTCCTCAGACACAGCTCTAAACATGCTATTGCCTTTTAAAAATTTTCAGTGACTCCCCATTGCCTCCCAAATTACTCCAAATTTCTTAGTATAGATAGCATTCAAGGATTTTGAAAATCTAGCTCAAGTTTATTATTTTTTAAACAGTATTATATAAATTGGGGTTTGTACCTGGGTGATATCTTGGATAAATGATTTAGATGGACAAACAATTGGCCTCACAACTGAATAGGAAAAGATTGGGCCAGAATGAAACTGGAATTTGTGCAGCATTTTAATGATCTCAAGATGAATAAAAGCACTTATTAATATTAGCATTTTTCTAGAGATGTTACATAGATCCAAATCATAGAACATCATGATCTTGGAAGAATAAAAATGACAGCTCATAAAATAATGTAAAAACATATGATGGGCATAAGGAGGCTGTGGGGCATAAGGAAGCTGTGGGGTGTTACCAAGAGTGACAGGCATCTATAAGGCCTTTGGTCTATTGAATGGATTCTCCATGGAGAATTTATGGGAAGGTATATGTAAGACTCATATATGACAAGAAGGTATAAAAGGGGTTGTCATATGTATAATTGAAGGTAGTATCCACACTGATGAACTCACAGATTCACGAAGGGACCATTATTTTTTGTTTTAAAAAGTTATTTTTGACTATGAAGTTAACATTCTCTGTCTACAACTCATCTCCCTTTCTCTCCACCCATATAGCCACTTCCTGGAATTATGGTACAGTGGTGGGAGTACTGAATTTAGAGAAAGCAAACCTGTGTTCAAATTCCTGCTTGGATACTACATATATGACCCCAGAGCAAGTCCCTCTCCAGACTAAGCTTTATTCACACCCACTATATGAGTTGCTCTTTGGGGTTTTTTTTTTTTTTGCCATTTATGTCAGAGAATGTGGTATTGCATAATTTCCAGGCATCATCAGGATGATATTAGTGCTGAAAAGATGAGCTTTTTTTTTTCTATTGACTTCAAGAAGCTTGGGATCAGAGTGGGATACTATTTCCCAACTATGATCTTGTATGGTCTTCTGCTCAATTTTAGGCCTAGTTCATTGTTCATCTGTAGTATCTGTGTCCAATATCTGTCTATGACTATGTCTATCTATATCTACATTATCTCTGTCTCTCATTTCTATATCCATAACTATAGATATCCATATTAATTGTATCTCTATCTCATTTACATGTCTGTATCTATAGATACCTATGTCTACTTACCTCCCTACTTATTTACCTATCTACTCATGGATCAACCAAGTATACTATGCATCTGACTATATATGGTAGCCTGGGCATTCTTCATTCATTCTTTCCCCTTCCCTCCAATGTAGGTAGATGTCTTTTGAATAACTGTGGCTTTCACTGAGGATGCTCTGTTGTGGTTTAGGGTTCACTGAATGACCTCTACAATTCCTTCCAACTGTAAATCTATGATTCCTGGCAAGATAGCATCCATAAATAGGATGACCTACAGAACCTCACCATAGATTGAGAATCCTTCTTCTATTTGGATTTTTGGTAGGATATAATCCCCAACCTCTGACAAGTGTATAGTTCCACATTTTATTCTTTACCTGCTATTAATAATCAGAGAACTATTGAAGAAAATTATTTCTGGAATTACAGCTGTCATGGAATCTTATGTGATTTCATTATATGCGTACTCTCCTTGTTGTAGGTGAGCCTTTAAAACATTTTGCTCTACTGAGGGGGGTGCTTCTCTTTGGTAATTAGCAAAGAATACACAGCGTGATCTTGTATTCATTATACTTCTCAGTTAATTGTGTTATTTGAAAATTTTCTGTTATAGAATAGTTTGACAAGGCATGTTTTCATTAAGGTGGAAGGGTAGAGATTGAATGAATTACTTAAAGTAGCTGACAGGAAGATTTGATGTCCTAATGCATTGTCAGGTGGGAACATCTCCCATGAGTGGATCACTCAGAGGTGTGAGTTTGGTGTGATCAAGGTTGAGACATCTCTATTGAATCAATCAATCAGAAGTACTAGACTAGGTGGGAAATGTTCTTGATAATGGAAATATATTTGGATTTGTAGAGACTTGGTCACTTCCTGTGTGTGTGTGTGTGTGTGTGTGTGTGTGTGTGTGTGTGTGTGTGTGCAAATAATAGCAAACCAATTCAGAACCTATACATTTGAGTGGCAGCAAAGAGGAAAGAGAAATCCCAGTCAAACCTCTGAGAAGAAATTGCTTGGGGAGGGAGGGAGAAGAGCCTCATTCTGGGATTCAACCTTGATCTTTATCTCCTTCCCTTATACTTGATTGGAAGAAGACTGTGAATTTCAAAGAGTTGAAGGTTTTGGAGGATTGGAATTTTTCATCAGTGTCCTAGCTGTACTCTCAGGAAAGCAGAGATGATTGGGTGCCAAGGACAAACCAGACACTTTGAGGAAAGGCACTTTCAAGACTCTTCAAGGTGAGTAGAAGTAGTTGCATGCCTGGGTGGTATGACCTGGGCACAGGCAATAAGAGATTGCCTTAGGAAGGAAATCAGAAAGTGCATGGACAAGGCACCCCTTTCCAGTAGATCTCTTAGGAAAGCAAGAGGGATTAATTGCTAAGATTGGGCAGACATCCTACAGGAGGTGGGTACAGAGAAAGAAATTAAGCCCCAATTGTTCCCTACCCTGAAAGCAGTGAGAAAGATACAGAGCCTTTCCCCTGAAATGGGAAGAGGGAGATGGTGATAGCTCCCTAAGAAGCATTATCACTCCAACATCCAACCCCCAAAATTTCCAATACTTGATGAAGGGCAATTTACCACAGCTTAAAAGGAACATTTTTGTTGGAAGAAACATTTAGAACCTTAAAATTACATGAAAGTGTTAATGACCTGCCCCACCTTTTTTGTGCTGTAATTTTTCTTTTCTTTTTTTTACTGGCATGATTACATATACAAAGTTAAATAAAAGAAAAAAAATCACTGTCTACATTTCTTTTCTGGTTGATATTATTTGTTTCATTTCATGATTATTACTGGAAATGATTTTGTTTGTATAGAGGAGAGAGCTAGCAGAGTTGAAATTTGAACCTAGGTTTTGTGATTCTGAATGCAGGACTCTTTCCATTACACCACGAGATCTCAGGATTTCTTAGAAAAAGCAGCTCAAAGATGTACTCCACATAATGCATTCTATGTATCTCCTCACCCCATTCTACTCTCCCCGTCCACAGTGGACTAACTCATAACTTTGTAGCACCCAGCACAGTACTGACACGTACTAGGCGCTTAGAAAGTTAGCAGGATCTCAAATTAATTTACTCATTATTTTCTCATTTACTCATTTATTCATATGCTTATTCACTCATTCATTCATTTATTCACTCATTTACTAATCATTCACTCATTTATTCCTTTGCTTATTTACTCATTAACTCATTCATCCCTCATTTTCATTCATTCACTTATTGATTCACTAAATCAATTCACTTATTCATTTATTCACTCCCCATTCATTTATTCAATCACTCATTCATTCAACAAACCCTATCAGTCTACCACCAAGTGGCCTAGTCTTGTGCCTCCATTGGCTCTATTTAGAAGGTCATAGCCTAAAACTTTGACTCTTTCAACAGGCACTGACTGACCCTGAAGGTGACTAGAATAGGAGAGGAAAGGGCTCTCCACACTGAGTGTGCAAGAAGGAAAATTGCCCTCGGTGATTAGGCCTGATCCCTTTCGGCTTGTTCCCAAGAAAGAAAAAGGAACCAGAGGCTTCATGCAGCTCCTTTGGCTGACTGTAGCATGAGGGGATTAACTCCAAAGACGCCCTAACCCCAGGGGTCTGGGAGCTGTACTACAAGGTTACTTTGTTTACCTAAGTGCCTGCAGTTATCTGGAGGATAATAAATCCCTGGAATACTGGCCCTTGCCGTTGGCTGCAAATTACTCAGCTGAGCCCAAATGGAATTTAGAACCTGTAATCTTGGTTGCAATGGGAGGGGACTCCTTTTTAGGAGACAATCTTACTGAAAGCTTTTAAGAGTTTATTTATTAATTGTAGCATTAACCCCACGGGGTCAGGAAAAAAATGCTTGCTTGCAAAATTCTGATGATAGTGGTCTGCCCAGCTCTGGAGAGAAAACAAATTCAAGTGCTGAAATAGAAAACCTGATTAAGTCTGAAAGGAGAGGAGCCTGCAGCTTAAAGAGGCCATTCTAGAAAGTTGCTCTTTATTTCCTTGGTTTTCCTCATCCTCTGAGGATGGAGGGCAGGTCTTGACAGTTGCTGGCTCAAGGGCTGTATACAACTGGGGAAACGCTATAATTTAACAATTTCTAAATTAATTGATCAGTTAATTGACAAACATTTATTAAGTGCCTACTATGGACCAGGCACAGTACTGGATGATGCTCTGGTGAGTCCCATTTTCAATAATGAAATCTAAAAAGGCCTTTTCAATGTGGTACTGAGGTCTTTGACTCCCTATAGAAAGCAAACATACTTGGGCACTAGAGAGGTTATCCTCTTTCTTGTCCTGAACTGTTCAAGTAACATGGTGGTACTAGAAGGCAAATTCCTTGTGTTTCACTCTTCCATATCATGACTCATCCCTTTCTGTTTCAATAACTTGAAAAGCCAGGTGTTTTATTCTCCTCATCCTAACGATAGAGTATTATCTAGGAACTCCACTTGCTCTCTCTAGAAGACTGGATCGGGTACTCTTGAAATTAGTTACATGGTTTTTCCCTCTCCAGGGTATGTGCAGCATACCTCTGAGTCTACCACGCTATGGCAGAGTCCCCAGGTCTTGAACACTTGAGTGCACTAGGCATTCTTGCTCCTCTCCAGTCTGTCCAGCTGCTGCCATCTTTTGGGCAAAGTGCATTTTATTTTATTTTACTTTTTGCTATTGTCTCTCTATGATTTTACATTCCTGTGGTTGGTGGAACAGTGGTAATGGTTGGTTAGTCCATGGGGGGCTGTGTTAATGTATAGGTGCATCTTTTGTGTATGTGTCTCTCATCTTTTCGCTGCTCATCTCATTCAAAAGCTTTCTAAAAATGTGACTGATTCACCTCCAACTCTTGACACTTAAGAAGATGCTCTCAATCTTGTCAATGAAGTGCCAAGATACAGATCTAGGCTTCCTATGGAAGATCCAAAAAAGCCCCAGTAGAAGTTGGCTAGGTTGTAACATCATCAAGCCACTCAGCTTCCCATGATCAATTTCCTATACTATTTGTAGTCATTGCAGAATTATTCATTTCTTCTTGAATTTTAACCTTGGAATGATCATGTTCATATTGTATCTTCATTGTATTGAGAGTTTTCCTTTTCTTGGTCATTTCTTCAAAGTCTATGTGAATTTCAACCCTTTCCCTTCAATACTGTCAGCCCCTATACACTTTAGAACTTAAGTCTTAGCCTTTCGTTGAAGAATTGCAGACTGATCAAACTGATCAATCCACAAAAATTCTTAGGCATCTATTACTATGTGCCAGGCTTAGATTTTGGGTATACAGACAAATAATGGCATGTTTCCTGCCCTTAAAAAAGCTTGCATTCTATCAGAGAATCATTGTTAAGGAGGATCTCTGCTGGCATAGCTTAGGAAAGTCCTTGATGATTTTACACCCCACCTATAACTAATTTCTTTTTTTTTTTTTTTGATTTTTAAAAATAATTTATTTATTTAACTTTTAACATTCATTTTCACAAAATTTTGGGTTCCAAGTTTTCTCCCCCCTTGTCCCCTCCCCCCACCCCAAAACACCAAGCATTCCAATTGCCCCCATCACCAATCAGCTCTCTCCTCTATCATCCCTCTCTGCCTTTGTCTCCATCCCCTCCTCTGTCCTCTAGGGCCAAATAACTTTCTATGCCCCTTTACCTGTATTTCTTATTTCCTAGTGGCAAGAACAGTACTCCACAGTTGTTCCTAAAACTTTGAGTTCCAACTTCTTTTCCTCCATACCTCCCCACCCCCTCCCTTTGGAAGGCAAGCAATTCAATATAGGCCAAATCTGTGTAGTTTTGCAAATGACTTCCATAATAGTCGTGTTGTATAAGACTAACTATATTTCCCTCCATCCTATCCTGCCCCCAATTACTTCTATTCTCTCTTTTGATCCTGTTCCTCCCCATGAGTGTCGACCTCAAATTGCTTCCTCCTCCCCATGCCCTCCCTTCCATCCTCCCCCCCATCCTGCTTATCCCCTTATCCCCCACTTTCCTGTATTGTAAGATAGGTTTTCATACCAAAATGAGTGTGCATTTTATTCCTTTCTTTAGTGGAATGTGATGAGAGTAAACTTCATGTTTTTCTCTCACCTCCCCTCTTTATCCCTCCTCTAATAAGTCTTTTGCTTGCCTCTTTTATGAGAGATAATTTGCCCCATTCCATTTCTCCCTTTCTCCTCCCATATATTTCTCTCTCATTGCTTGATTTCATTTTTTTAAGATATGATCCCATCCTCTTCAATTCACTCTGTGCACTCTGTCTCTATGTGTGTGTGCGTGTGCATGTGTGTGTGTGTAATCCCACCCAGTACCCAGATACTGAATACTTTCAAGAGTTACAAATATTGTCTTTCCATGTAGGAATGTAAACAGTTCAACTTTTATAAGTCCCTTATGACTTCGCTTTGCTGTTTGCCTTTTCATGCTTCTCTTCATTCTTGTGTTTGAAAGTCAAATTTTCTTTTCAGCTCTGGTCTTTTCATCAAGAATGCTTGAAAGTCCTCTATTTCATTGAAAGACCAATTTTTCCCCTGAAGTATTATACTCAGTTTTGCTGGGTAGGTGATTCTTGGTTTTAGTCCTAGTTCCTTTGACTTTTGGAATATCCTATTCCATGCCCTTCGATCCCTTAATGTAGAAGCTGCTAGATCTTGTGTTATCCTGATTGTATTTCCACAATACTTGAATTGTTTCTTTCTAGCTGCTTGAAATATTTTTTCCTTGACCTGGGAACTCTGGAATTTGGCCACAATGTTCCTAGGAGTTTCTCTTTTTGGATCTCTTTCAGGTGGTGTTCTGTGGATTCCATGAATACTTATTTTGCCCTCTGGTTCTAGAATCTCAGGGCAGTTTTCCTTGATAATTTCATGAAAGATGATGTCTAGGCTCTTCTTTTGATCATGGCTTTCAGGTAGTCCCATAATTTTTAAATTGTCTCTCCTGGATCTATTTTCCAGGTCAGTGGTTCTTCCAATGAGATATTTCACATTATCTTCCATTTTTTTCATTCTTTTGGTTTTGTTTTGTGATTTCTTGGTTTCTCATAAGGTCATTATCCTCCATCTGTTCCATTCTAATTTTGAAAGAACTATTTTCTTCAGTGAGCTTTTGAACCTCCTTTTCCATTTGGCTAATTCTGCTTTTTAAAGCATTCTTCTCCTCATTGGCTTTTTTAACCTCTTTCACCAATTGAGTTAACTTATTTTTCAAGGTGTTATTTTCTTCAGCATTTTTTTGGGTCTCCTTTAGCAGGGTGTTTATTTGTTTTTCATGCTTTTCTTTCATCTCTCTCATTTCTCTTCTCAGTTTTTCCTCCATCTCTCTAACTTGATTTTCAAAATCCTTTTTGAACTCTTCCATGGCCTGAGCCCATTGAGTGGGCTGGGATACAGAAGCCTTGACTTCTGTGTCTTTCCCTGACGGTAAGCATTGTTCTTCCTCATCAGAAAGGAAGGGAGGGAATACCTGTTCACCAAGAAAGTAGCCTTCTATAGTCTTATTTTTTTTCCCTTTTCTGGGCATTTTCCCAGCCAGTGACTTGCCTTCTGAATATTCTCTTCACACCCACTTCACCTCCGGATCCTCCCAGCCAGTGCTTGGGGTCTGAGATTCAAATGCTGTTCCCAAGCCTCAGGGCTTCGATGGGGGCAGGGCTGCTATTCAGTATGAGATCAAGTTCAGGTGCTCAGGTGGGGGCAGGGCCGCCTCTCAGGCTCAGTTCCCTGAGGGGGTTTATGCAGAGACCTTCAACAATGGATCCGGGTTCCTGCCTGCTTGGGGAGCCCCAGTCTGCTCCCGCCTCTGCTGCTGCCTCCTGAGGGGGCTTGAGTTATGGGGGCACCCCACTCCCCTCTCGACCCGCCAAAGAGACCCTCTCATCGACCCTTGTCACCTGTGGGTGGAGGGACCCGTGCGGCAGCTGGAGATTCCGTCCCTGAAGCCTGCTCGGATCAGCTCCTCTCAGCGCCGGGCGGCCAATGCAGGGCTGGACTCGGCTCCAGGTCTGCAGCGTGACGGACCTTTTGCGAGAGGTTTTCAGCCTCTCTGGAACAGAAATCTCATCTGCTCCATTGTTCTGTGGCTTCTGCTGCTCCAGAATTTGTTTGGAGTTCTTTTTTTACATATATTTTATGGGCTGTGGGTTTGGAGCTAGCGTATATGCGTCTTTCTACTCCGCCATCTTGGCTCAGCCCCTATAACTAGTTTCAAACTTACTTTGGTTTAGGATCCAGTGTCTCATGGAACCCACTGCAAGGGGCCTGGCAATGGAGGGTAAATGAGCTGGTTTGAAGGCATTTCAAGGTTGTTTTTTTTGCATCTAGCTTCACACTTCTTTAGGCCTAGAAGCTCTTGTAGCCACTGCCCAGGGTCCAAGGCATAGAGTCTTTGCTGGATTCTTGGTTTATCAAATCAACCAAGGTTCTGTAGAATGCTAACCAACATCTAATTCTTAAAAAGAGTTAGGGAGTCCAGCACATTGAATGATGGACCTGGAGTCAGAAAGACCTAAGTTCAAACTTGGCCTTGTGTGACCTCTAGGTAAGTTGCTTATCTCTGCCTTAGTTTCCTCATCTATAAAAGGGGAAAATAATAACACTTACTTTCCAAGGTTGTTGTGAAGACTAAATGAGATAATATTTAAGAGCTTCTCAAGCTTTAAAGTGTGACATAAAAATACTAGCTATCATCTATCATCATCATCATCATACTGAAACTGCTCTGTCAATAATAGGGAAATGGTGCTTGCTCCCAGGTACAGTATTAGCTGATGGTGCCCTGAGAGAAGAGTAGGATGGGGCATTCTGGAGACCTCTTCAGCACTGTCTGTCTTCTGAGAATCTGCTTTTCCATCCAACCATGGTTCTCATTAACGATGCAATCTGAGTGTCTGGAAGAAGCCTCACTATCTGCATGTCTAGAGAAATTGGCTTGGCAAGACTTTGGTGGTTAGAGGTTTTGTGACTGATTGGGGCCTTGTGTAAATCAGGCAGAGGGAGAACAAATTTCACTGCTACACAGGGGAAGGGAAAGAAGCCAGTTCTGCAGTGGCTGATGACACGTTAATGGTGAAGTTTATAGAGACACAAATTGTTACTTAAACCTTCAAAGAAAAGAAGAGGGGAAAGATTTGAAGTTGTTTTCCTGAGGAATCCAAAGCTCAGCCAAGGCAAATTAAACTTCTCCTTCTGTTTCCACACTTGAATATAAAAGCAAAACAACAGCATTTAGGGCTTGCAGGCATTTGGTCTTTGTAAGCATCTGGGCCTGGGTAGGAACTTTGGCTCATTTGTCTACACCAAACACTAAGGCCTCTTGGTCAAATGCCTGTTAGCCAAGAGCAATCCACCAAGGAGCTGGTTGTAGTTTCTTTTACAAAGTCCTAATTCTTCCTTTGACTAACAGGTCTCAGATTTAGAGTACTGGTTTTGCAAGTTTGCATGAGGCATTCTCTTTGGATGCAATTGTGGATGCCAATGATTGTCAGTCTCTTTTGCTTTATACTTCCCCTTCTCCCCATTTGCACAAGAATGTGTACAGCATCACCTTTCCCGTGTCCTTCCCCCTACCCCCATCACCACCCCCCATCCCTGCTCTGTCAAAAATACCTCTACACCTTTGGTGAGATTGTTCTCTGGGCTTAAACGTCCTCACTCTTGAGTCCCTACCCATTCTTTAAGGGCAGCTAGGTAGTACAGTGGATAGAGCATCAGTGCAGAAGTCAGGAGAACCTGAGTTCAAATCTCACCTCAGACACTTGACACTCACTAGCTGTGTGACCTTGGGCAAGTCACTTAACCCCAACTGCTTCATCCTGGGTCATCTCCAGTCATCCTGATGAATATCTGGTCACTGGATTCAGATGGCTCTGGAGGAGAAGTGAGGCTGGTGACCTTCACAGCCCTCCCTCACTCAAAACAAACTCAAGTGCAAGTCATGCATCATTTCTCTGATGGCTTGGTCTTCTTCAGCAATGAAGGATGAACACATACCCATTCTTTAACATATAACTACCTCTTCATACAGGTTTGCATAGCCTCTTTGAATGATTATGATCTTCTCCACCAGACCTCATATAGCACTTTTCTTTACAATTGTAATGAACTTTTCACCTATGGTTATGTCTTATCCCCATTAGACTGTAAGGTTCTTGAGGGCTGGACTCTGGCTCAGGTATATGACTATCTCCCAAAACGTAGCACAGTGTTCTGAATAGTCATGTATCCATGTTATAAGTTTTGTTTTTCTACTTAACACAAATGACTTCTGGGAGGGGGCTAGCAGAGTGGAATTTGTGACATCCATCTGTCATGTCACAAGTTCTTCTGAGTCCCCTTTCTCCTCCTCTTGAGGTGTTTTGCTCAAGACTCTTCCAGGAGATGTCATATCAACATTTTCCCTACTTTAAGGGTTAGCCCTACTTTGGGGTTTAAATCCCCTTCCATCTCAGGGGGTACTGGATCACTCAGCATCTAGTGGTACTATCCATTCATGGTTGTGTTCTTGGTAATGAATAATTTAGGATCTAGGGTAAAGCTGGCTGCTTGAACTATTGATTCAAATTCTACTATGCTTGTATCATGTAGTCCAATTCCGTCATTTTTAAATGGGAAACAGTCTCAGGAAAGGGAAATGACAAAAGTCTTCTAACTAGTTGGTGGTAGAACCAGAGAGAGTCTAAAATCAGTCTTGTGGACATTGAACTGACCATTTAAGGGCAGTGCTATAAAAAAATCTGTGCCATTAATGAATCTCATTAGATAAGCTGAGTGGTCATGACATTTTAGTTGTTAATAAAACTGAAAGACCCAGATTAAATATTTCTGAATTAGATGTTTATCCCTGAAGATAATTCTTTAGTCTCTTGACATTCATGAACTCTTTTCACCAGAGTTTTTCATTTAATGTTTGTTGTGGTCTTGGAAACCTGAATATTGGTTTGCATTGAAATAAAATGTCTTACCTCTTTCTCCAGGAGGATAATAGAGCCCATTGTCAAACACCCATGTGTGAACACCTTGACATCAATTTCCTAAAGTAAAGAAGCCCTTTTCCTCCCACCCTTCAAATTTCCAATATATAACCATGTGAGACACTCGAAATAGATGTAATACTGAATTATGCCAAGTCTCTCATATAAGTGGTTTTTTTCAAGACCTGTGATCTCATTTGCATAGGGAATACCTGGTAAAGAATCTCTTCTATCAATAAAAATTGATAATTATTCCAAAAATTACTCTATTTTCCTACAGCGTTGCTTGAGGGCACTGAGAAGTTAGGTAAGACGTCTTGGGCCATACAATCAGTATGTATCAGAAGTGGGGCCTCTGTAATCAATAATTCAGGGTTTGTGGTGAAGCATAACTACTTGATTTAGGTTCTATGATGGTTGTATCATCTAATCCCAATTCAGGAAGATCCAGATTTTCCTGAATCTTAAGTTAATATCACACTGTCTTTTATGCAAAGATCTTAATACAAAAATTGAAAGATGCTCTTTGGAAACATCTGTGTTTCTAGTCACAAGGGCTAAATTGCTATGCTTAGTCACTAGTACAGACTATTGTACTATGAGTCTTAATTTTTATTCACAAATGAAAAAAGAAATTAAATTATGTTAACAGGAGAAAAAAAGCAGGTGTTGAATTCTAGCTGATGGAAACATTTCTAGAGAATATCTGGAGGAGGTTAATTGGCTTGTTCAGGATCACACAACTAGTAAATAGTTGCAAGAAGTTCGTTCCATATCCACTCACTATGTATGGCATGCCGCCCCACCAGTTCACTTTCATCAATGTTTAATTGTTTAATAGGTATAAAGGACTTGTGTCAAGGGGTCCCAAAGTTTGGTAGTTGTGGAGTACTTAACCTGTGCCTTTCCTCTCTTGGCAAGAGACCGTTCCATCTCATAGTTTAGGAATTACTAGGGATAGTGCCAGATCTTGGTATCTAGGGCCCTCAGAAGGTATCAGCTGATCATTGTCTGCCATGCTGTTTCTTGTAAAGGGTGGGCTTTGTTGAGTCTGCTTGATTTGAAGGGAGGAATATTCTCCTTGAGTCAGCTGTCTTTCGAGATGTGGATACCACACAGGGAAAGAAAACTGAAAATTTAGTCATTACAAGCTCAAATGTGGAGATTACTGGTGACAAAGTGATCAGTTGTGCGTGGGGAAAAACCTATGATGCAGAAAAGTGTGTTAGGTGTATTGAACTACCAGGGTGCTATTGCTGATAATTGCATGAAACCATTTAGTAGTAATGGTTAGTGGTGCCCATTGAACTCCTCCCCAGCTGCTATGTGCACCACCCACCACTAGAGGGCTGAGAGTAACTGCCAAGCTCTCTCTGGCTCTCAGAGAGCTAGCTACCTCTCTCTACCTCTTTTCCTTTTGTGTATGGCAATGCTTGTTAGACTAAGAGTTTAATCAAGTGTGGATTTTTCAAATCAGATTCTTAATTCACAATTTTATCACACATTGGAAACTTTGCCCTTTGACCTGTCCCTGCAGCTTTTCAAACAATAAATAAAACAATTTATAAAAGTATACTATATACAACTCTTTAGTCAATAGAAAAGAATTCAACAAAATACACTAAAGTAGTCAGTGCAGTCTGGTAGCCTTCAGATCCTCTCCAGACCAGCAGTCATCCCCTTTCATTTGCTGGCAAGGCAAATCTGAATTTACTTCTCAGCCTGTGCTAAAGGGGTGAGTGTGGACCCCAGACATTTTTCTACTTGGAACAAAACTTCCCCAAAAGTCAGCATTCATTCAGTGGAGGTTATTCAGAAACTCAGGACTTTTCAGTTGTTTCTTGTCGCTTGAGGTGGCTCAGCTTTAGCTTAACCAAGAATTGGGACTGGACTCTGATTGCATCTTCCTCTTTACTCTGGGCCTTCATTCACCACTTATCTCTTGTCCTGGTTTGAGGCCAATGAGTATGAGGCCTTGCTATCAAAATCTTATTTTAGAAAAAATACCTGGAAGGCAGGGGAACAAGTTGAATTTGTGTTAAAGACCATCTTGTCTGTATACAAATCTCCTTCACCCAAAATAATGGCACCCTGCAAGTCAGACGATACATGCCCTGCATTAGATATTAGCCTTCCTCTTGTTTGTTTGACTACAAGTATATTAGCAGCCTCACCAACTCTGTCTTCAGGAGCCAATCAAGGAGGAGCTTGTTTAGACAAGGGGGAGTGTTACATCTTCCAGTAAAGAATTTTCAGTGCCTGTAAATTAGTGGGATATACTTGAGTGTGTGTTCATCCTTCGTTGCCTAAGAAGACCAAGCCATCAGAGAAATGGTGACATGACTTGCACTTGACTTTGTTTGGAGTGAGGGAGGGCTGTGAAGGTCACCAGCCTCACTTCTTCTTCACAGCCATCTGAATCCAGTGACCAGACATTCTTCAGGATGACTGGAGATGACCAGGATGAGGCAACTGGGATTAAGTGACTTGCCCAAGGTCATATAGCTAGTGAGTGTCAAGTGTCTGAGGTGAGATTTGAACTCAGGTCCTCCTGACTCCTGCACTGGTGCTCTATCCACTAAGCTACCTAGCTGCCCCTGATACACTTGAGTATGTGTCATGGGGATAAGAGCGAGATTTGCTATTTCATTGCTATAATGAACTCTCAGATGGGGAAGATGCTTCCACCAATGCTGGTCAATGCCTTCTCTGCAACATACAGGCTTATTTGTCCACAGTCACCCCACCAGTATTTTTTTTAGAAGTGGGCCTTGGACATAGGTGTGGAGTTCCAAGGAAAGCTCTCTATCCCCTGTCTCCTCTCTACAGTATGTATGCAAATGAGGTCCTGCTGGTGAGTGATGGTCAAGACTTCCAAGCTAATCCATCTTTGTGAAGTTTGTGGTACAGTGTGTGTGTGTGTGTGTGTGTGTGTGTGTGTGTGTGTGTGTGCATGTGTATGTGTGTGAATGACTAGGTTGGCCATGGTGGCTTGGTGTTCCCCCTAGACTAAAAACAAAGTGGACATCTGTGAAATGGGGAATAGTTGAACTAATTGTGGTCCATAAAATGATGAAAAGGAACAAGAAATTTGAAACAACGTGAGAGGACTTGTATGAGTGGCTACAGAGAGAAGAAAACAGAAGTGAGAAAAATATATGGATCCCATTAACATAAAAGAAACATGGACACCAGAATTTTGCCTAATATCATGATCAGTCTTGCTTCCAGAGACCTGATGATGATGTTCATTTCCTTGCCCTTGATAGAGAGAGGTGGTGAACTATGGATATAAAATGCTGAATACACTGTCAGACAAGGTCAATGTATTGATTCTATTGGAATGTGGGGATGTGGTATTAGAAAGTGATAGTGATGTTAAAAATAAACCAAAAAGGCATCAGGAGAACATTCTTCCCTCCTCCTACACTTTTGGGATAAGGGAAATGAATCAGCCATAATAATTTTACTCAGGATGCCATAGTCATAAACCAAATCCTTTCCAGTTACTTAGCATAGTTAAAAATAGCCTGATGCTCATCATTACCAGTCATCCCTACTCATCCTTCCCTTATCTCCTAGTACTTCTGTTTAGCTCCTAGGGAGTTTCACTCAATTTGCTAGATTGATATAGACTGATTCCCTGACTTTTGGAGTCTGAAATTGGGCTATCTTAAACATATGTGTGTGTGTGTGTGTGTGTGTGTGTGTGTGTGTGTGTATGTGTGTTTTGAGTAAATCCCCATTTCCTCCCCCCAAAAACCTCATTTGGCTCCCCAGGAGTTCTGGTTGTCTCTCTCTCGAATTGGAATAGGGGTTCAAACTGACCACGTGGAGGCCTCATATTTAACACATGCCTTTTAAAATCATAGTGTTTGGCCAGAGACTGAACCCCCCTCCCCCTGCCCCCTACCAGATCTAAACAAGAATTTAACAATCCAGACAGCCCTAGGAAAGGGGCCTTTAAAAACCCCAAATGTCTAAATCATTTCTCCGCTAGACCACAAAATTACAGTTTTGCTCATGGAGTGTCTATATATTGTTGGAAAGAGTTTGTCTGTGGGCAAGCCTCTGTCTGCTCACATTATTAACAACAGCCATTTTCCCAGACGCATTTTCTTACAGGCCCAGCCTCTCTCTCCCATGGATGTTAAGAAGCGTCAAGTGAGGATCGAAACCAGCACACATAGCTCCCCTCATGGGTTCCTGACTCATCGTTGTGGTCATGTTCAAAAATCTTAGTTTTTCAATTTGACAACAAAGATTCAATATCTTTGGCCAATGTTTAGCCAAGTTGTCCGTGGGAAGAAAGAGGTTCGTGAACTGCTGTAGGTAAATTGTGTTCCTTTCTCATCTAATCCTGGACCCTTCAGGTAAGCTTGGATTAAGTCAGAAAGAGCTACAAAGCTAAGATGTCCCATTACGAATTTCACCACTAGATGCATGCAGAGGAGAGAAGTGGCTTCTTCACTTCTTCCCCCCTCCTCCATACCACCATCACAGAATTTGAGCTTTGGAAGAGATCTTGGAGTCTGTTTGGGCCAAGGTCCATGGATAGATTTCAAGATGGGATGGAGAAAAAATTGCATCTTTATTTTCACTAACTTGTAATTAAATTTTAGCATTTCCTTCAATTATGAATATAGGCAACAAATATTGTTCTGATAAGGGGTCCACAGATTTCACCAAACTACCAAATGGGGTCCATAACACACAAAAACGTTTGGTGTCTAGTGAAAATAAATTGTTAATACTTGGCACATGATCATCCAGCCTTTGCTTGATGACTTCCAAGAAAGCCTGAGTCACTCATTTTACTATTGGACTGCCCTGATAGCCATGATGGTTTTTCCTACCCTCAAGTCTATATCATCTCCATTTGTCTCTATATTTTCCATTCACTGCTCTTGGCTCTGGAATGAAAAAGAAGAACAAATATGACCAGTTTCTACCTGAGAGCCCTTCTGATACTTGAAGACAGCTATTGGGTGCCCCACCCACCAAGGCTTCTTTTCTTTAGATTAAAATATCTAATTCTTTCAACAGAGTTGAGAGGATTCTCCAGGAGCTATTCTTCTGGTACAACTAATTTGTTCAGACCAAACATGGATGGATCAGACTTGTTTCTATTTTAAAGGAATAAAAACAAACCAGTTCTTATACAAACCAATTCCAGTTTTAAACTACACAACCTTCTGATATCATATGCTCCAGTTACAGTGAAAGTCACATAGTTTGGAGTTGGAAGGCTTGTTTTGGAGTCTTGACTGGGACATTTAGTATTAGCCCTCCCCATGTTGCTCTCTGAGCCTCAGATCTCTTGTCTGTAAAAGAGCGATGTTTCTATTATACTGCCAGCCTAATGTGGGTTTAAGGAGAAAATGCTTTGCAAACAATAATGATAATCTTCTTATTTGCAGAGTCTTATTTCACCTCATTCTGTCTTCCATGAAGATGGAAAAGGAGAGCTGATTACTGGTCTCTCACTCACTGTATCTTTTCTGGCAGGAACACTTTGGGACAATGAAGAGGCATTCACTGACTTTGGAGTTGGGGAACTATTTTCAAATTCTGCCTCTTCCCCTTGATATTTATGGAATTTGGGGCAAGTCACTTAACCTCTCTGGGTCCAAGTTCCTCATCTAGAAAATGGGGGATTGGGCTAGACAACTTGTAAGGTCTCTTCCAGCTCTAAAGTGATATCCTGTATCAGCTGGGATCTCCCTTTCATAGAACCTGTTTTCTAGTTCTATACCCATCTCTTTTGATCTACATTTAAATCGGTGTTCTCTCTCTGTCTCTCTCTTCTCTGTCTTCACTCCCTCCCTCCTCCTTCCCCCCCAAGTAGACTGTAAAATCCTTGGGGGCAAGAGCTAGTTTTATTTTGTAAAGTTGTGTCCCTGGAGGACTTAGCATAAACAACTTCATAAAGACTTATTAAATTGAATTGAATTCTCTCTTATGTTTCTAGATAAGCCCAAGGCTGTCAGCAGTGGGGTCGAGGTTAGTGAGGTCTATGTATCCCAGGGATATATATGAGACTTTCTATGGATGTCTATGGCACAGCCATATCCATACATGTGTCTGACTGTAAACACAGGGGTCACAGAACTAGAGAATATTAAAGCTTTAAGGAGCCTTAAGTTTCCTCATCTGAAAAGAGAGGGGATGAGCCTGGATGATTACTGATAGTCATTTCATTCAAGCACTTTGTCCCTTCCCACTTTTCCTAGTCTTTTTACACCTTTACCCTGTGTGACTTTGAGGCAGTCACCTTACCTCTCTGGTCTTCAGTGCCCTCATCTCTGAGATCACTGGTTGGCTTCAATGGCCTCTGAGGTCCCTTGCACCTCTAATGATCCTTTGATCCTCATTTCAGAGAGCACAGGGACAAATGAAAGCTCAGGACAGGCCCCATGAAGGTATGGAGGCTGAGCTGAACCATGAGACAAACGAGGGATTCTAACAGATGCATGGAAGAGGCAGAGGCTCAAGAAGGCAGGAGATGGAATGTCTGGTGTGGACAATTTTTTATTGTTTCAACTCATTCACATATCTTTTTTCTCTCCTCCACTTCAATTGCAGAGAAAAGAGAGCTACATGAATCACTCTCAGGTAAGGTAGAGACCCTCTTCTGAGGCAGATCTCCTTTGGGGTTTGGGTCCAGCCTTTGCCACCAGAGGGGAGGTTTTTGTGGTTTCTAATGGCTGGCAGGAGACCAAGTTGTCCCAATGTTCTCTACTCTACAGAGGCATTGGTAGCCCAAGGATCTCTCCTTCAATGAAACTTTTCCAATTAGCCACTGCCAACCTCTAGCCTCACTAATGTTGGCCCAGTGAGTAAGACCCAATGATTGACTTCTAAATAGGTATAGACATAGTAACTGCAAATTTTACCATCCTTTGTCACTCTGGCATCTGAGAGGTTTGTGTTTCATGGCTAGAAATGCTTCTCTCTTATTCTAGGCTCAACAAAGTGTCCTAATTTCTTCCTAAAGTATTGCTCAAGATTTGAAGCATCTCTCTCAGGAGACTGACTGGGTGGGAATATTTAGATAATCTGTGGCTGTTATAATTTGAACCTAAAGTGGAAGAGGTGTGAGGGAGCAGATTTGTTTTCTCTAGGTCCTTCAGCATTCATACCCTCAGGGGATACCACTCATTTTGCCTTTCTTTCCATTTCAATTCATTTGCACCAGCATTTATTAAATGCCAACCATGTTCAAGGCATTGTGTACCATTCTGAGTATCTAAAGGCAAAAACAAATGCAGTCTCTGCCCACAAGGAGCTTATATCCTAGTGGGAAGATATAACATGCACACTGGTAATCAAACACAAAGGAAATACAAAAGAAATCCAAAGTTGTTTTTTTTAAATGGGTAAAAGGGATTGCATGAACATCTATCTGGGAAACCAAATGATAAATGATCAACGTAGTTGAACAGGCATTTTTCAAAGAAAGAAATCTAAACCATCAACAGCCATATTAAAAAAAATAATCCAAATCACTAATAATTTGAGACAAGTTAAAGCAAAACTGAGTTCCCAACTCATGCTTATCAGATTGACAAGGATAATGGAAAAAGGAAAATACAGTTGTTGGGGGGCTATGGGAAAACAGGTACATGAATGCACTGTTGTTAGAGCTATTAATTGGTTCAACTATTATGGAAACCAATCTGGAACTATGTCTCAAAAGACACTAAATTAACTGTACATGCCCTTTGGCATAGCCAAACCATGACAAGATCTTTACCCCAAAAAGATCAAAGAAAGAAAACGATTCCTGTATACAAAAATAGTTATAGCAGCTTTTTTTGGAAAGTCAAAGAACTGGAAATGAAGGTGTATGGATGCAGTAGAATACTACTGTGATGTGAAATGATGTGAGGGAAGGTTTCAGAGGAAACTGGGAAGATTGGTATGAACTGATGCAAGTGAAGAGATCAGAGCCAGGAGAACAATTTACACAATAAAAATGACATTGTAAAAATGAATCACTTTTTGAAAAAAACCTCAAGAACACTTATCAGTGCAATGACCAACCATGATTCCAGAGAAGTGATAATAACGAAACACGTTGAGAGGTGAGAGGCACAAGATGTAGAATGAAATAAATTTTTGGACATAGCTAATGAGGAATTTTTTTAAACTATGGATTTTTATTATGAGTCCTTTTTTTTTTCTTTTTTTAGTTGGAAGGGATAGGAAAGAGAAAAACAATTGTTAAAAAAATTTAGGAAGGCTTCCCATAGAAGAAGGTGATATTTCAGCTGCATTTTGAAAGGAGTCAGGGATTCTAAGATGTAAAATGAGAGAGAACTTACTAGGTATAATGTACCTATGCAAAAGCATGGTAATGGAAGATGTGATATGTATATGAAACAGCACGAAGGCCAGTTTGACCAAGACAAACAGAGTGGGAGGGGAAGTAATGTGAAATTAATCTATAAAGGTATATTGGAGTTAGATTTTGAGAGGAGACATGGATTGGTGGTGGGAAGGTGGAAAGACCTCAGTCTTGGCTATACTTTTAAAAAGAAGTTTTAAAATCATAATTAGACTATCTAATTTTTAAAAATTTTTGTCCAGTTTCTTTAAGGTTCTATCCTCCGGGCTGGCAGTGTTTTATGGTATTGCTGTGCAAGTTTTGCTGTGTGATTCTCCTTGAGAATAGTCTAGTTTCATTTTTTGTTTGTTTGTTTTTGTTTCCCTAACACAGAACCTAGGGCTTGGTTCGTAGTAGGTGCTTCAGAAATGCTGAATTATTGAATTGAAATGAATTGAAAGCTAGAAGAGTCAGTGAGCACAAAACCTTCCTTCTGACAGGGAAATCCAATCCCCTTGTTGCTTTTCTACAAGACAGATCGCCTTGCCATCAAAGGGGGTTATATTTAGCAGGGAACTTTAAAACTGGAGAATAATTTACCCATTAAAATAATTAAAAATGGGCCTAGGACTTCTTTTAGCTTTTAGGGGAAAAATTCTTTCCAAAAGGCATTACAAATAAAAAATGAAGTCAATTTTGGTTCAGAGATTATACCTGAAACCAGAGCCTGCTTCAGGCAATTTGATTAAGCCAAGTTCTACAAGTTAGGCAGCTCTGAGAAGTTTAATCATTTTTTCTATATCAAGTTAAAGATCCATGTGAGCCAAAACAGGCTTGGGATTGAGTTACAAATGGAGGCCTTGTAGGCAGGCAGTGTGGGGCACTTTTATTACTACTTACTGCAGGGGGGTTTAACAGAGTGGGCAGAGAAAACCAAAGCCTTTTACACAATCAGCTTATCTCAGAAGTCAGGGTGGGAAATTAGTTTATGTCACTTTGTATTCAGAGGTAGAGCTGATTTTGGAAGGATTTTAATTTGATTAGGCCCTCTGCCATTGTCATCTAGAACAGAAGATTGTAGGAGTAGACTTAACAGGGATAAGAACTAGGGGCTCAAGCCATTAGCTAAAGAGGCCTTGCCTCTGGGCTTGAATATTATTTATTGATTCCTTTTAAAAATCTTAAAAAAAAATTATTATCTATTGTTTTTACATTACCTTCATTTCATAATATATTCTTCCCTTGTCCCCT
Organism: Notamacropus eugenii; assembly: GCF_028372415.1. Classification (NCBI taxonomy): domain Eukaryota; kingdom Metazoa; phylum Chordata; class Mammalia; order Diprotodontia; family Macropodidae; genus Notamacropus; species Notamacropus eugenii. The sequence continues at coordinate 248,542,918 of NC_092872.1, read as the reverse complement.
ATCCAGTGAACAAACCTTTGTAAAACATACTAAAGAAGAAAGAAAAACAGAGTTTAGCAAAATTAATTAAAATTATAAAATTATTAAATAATTAAAATTAAAAAATAAAATACACAACATTCCATATCCATAGCCTCCCACCTCTTCAGAGAAAGGAGAGAGTTATATTTTTTCAACTCTTCTCCAAGATCAAATTTGTTCATTATAGTTACCCAAAATTCAGCTTCTCTCTCTCTCTCTCTCTCTCTCTCTCTCTCTCTCTCTCTCTCTCTCTCTCTTTCTCTCTCTTTCTCTCTCTCTCTCTCTCTCTCTCTCTCTCTCTCTCTCTTTCTCTCTCTGCCTTTCCTCTTCCTCTTCTGTATCTCCTTCCTCTGTCCTCTCTCTGTCCCTCTCATTTTCTTTGTTCTTTCCATTTACTTGTTTGTAGCCATTGGTGTATATCTTAAAAGTCCTCTGGATTTGGTTCTGTTTACTTCCCTCTGCATCAGTTCATATAAGTCTTCCTATATTTGTCATTTCTTACAGTACATCAATATTCCATTAATCCCTGTACCATAATTTGTTGAACTCTTCCCCATTCAACTGGGACTGCTTTGTTTTGAGTTCTTTGCTATGAATATTTTTGTGATTATGAAACCTTTCTGCATTTGACCTTCTGGTGGTATTGCTGTGGGTAGCAGTGGGATTGCTGGGTCAAATAGTATGGACATTTAAGTCACTTTCTTGCTATAATTCCAAATGATTCTCTAGAATAGTTTGAACAATTCATAACTTCACCATTTATTGGTTGACCTATTTTCCTGCAGCCTCTCCATTACTGACTATTTTCATCTTTTGTCATTTTTGCCAATTTTCTGGGTGGGAGGTAAAACCTCAGGGTTGTTTTGATTTGCATTTCTTTTATTATTAATGATTTGGAACAGTCTTTTATATAGTTGTTAATAGTTTACAAATTTTCATCTGAGAAGTGTTTGCTCATATCCTTTGACCACATATCCAGTAGGGAATGACTTTTGGTTTTATATATTGTATTCATTCCCTGCACATCTTGGCTATGTAGGGACCTTAATTACAGATATTCAATGCAATGGCTTTTGTTCACTTGATGGTTTTGCTTCTTAGCTGAAAAAGCTTTTGAACAAACAGAATCAATTTACTTTAATCCAAATGATCCCTTTTATCTTCTGTGTTTGTCTCTATCCCTATTTGGGTATTATTTAAAGTCATGGAACATTACAGATGAAAGGGACTAGGATTTATTTCCTATCTCTCATTTTACTATCCTGGATAGTAGGAGCAGAAACCAAGGCCCACAGACAGAAATGATCTGTCCAAGGTCAAGCAGGAAATTAGTGACAGCCATGAATAGGTTTCCCCAGTCTCTGTTTACAGAGTTATAGGTAAGATTGGACCACCAGCTTTTTGCCACAGGGAATAATATTCAGGGGGTGTTGGAGGAAACTTTTTTCTTCTGCTAGTGAACCCCCAAATCTCTCCTGCCTTTGCTTCTACCTACCTTGGGGGAAAAAATGACCAGGTTTGACTCTGTCCCTCCAAGAATTCTTATAAAGTGACAATGTTGGCAAAGACAGCCATGGAAAAATCTTAAAATTCACTACAGAAATTTAGGATTGGGTAAAGTTTGTCTTTGCCTGTGATACTCTCCTCTCTCCTTTCTGAGCCCTCCCCTTTTCTTCTCCCTAATGCAGGTATCTAGTGCTTCCCAGTGCCTTCAGTCTATCCCTCCCAGGAAAGAAAAGAGATCCAATAAAGCATAGGCATTTAGTGTGAGGGAATTTTTGTGTTGTTACCTGATGAATATTTGCATTTTAGAAGATGACCCTTGGAGAAGGTAGAGAACACTTACATCATAGGATTTAGAGGTGGGAGGGATCTGAGAGATCATCTGGCCTAATTCTTTCAAATAAGAAAGGAAGGAAGGAAGGAAGGAAGGAAGGAGGAAGCTGAAGTCCAGAGAAGAGATCTTTTCTCAGCCACTCTTACTCCACTTCCTGTGCTCTTACCACTCACATGAGGTAGTGGGAAAGTGATTTAGTCCCTGAAACAATTTAAAAGAGCAAAAGACAAATCTTAGCTTCAAAGTAATGAATTTCTAATAGTGGAATTTTAGGAAGCAGTGAGGGAGATTTTTGTGCATGTGTATGAGTTAGGAGGACATTCCTGTTGTTGTTCAGTTGTGTCTGACTCTTTGTGACCCCATTTGGGGATTTCTTGGCAAGAACACTGGAACAGTTTGCCATTTCCTCCTTCAGCTCATTTTACAGATGAGGAAACTGAGGCAAATAATGTTGTGACTTGCCCAAGGTCACACAGGCAGTAAGTGCATGAGGCCAGATTTAAACTCAGGTCTTTGTGATTCTAGGTCTGTTACTCTATCCACTACACCACCTAGCCACCCCTGAAGACATCCCAACTAATATTCCCTAAGACTGGGGTGAAGTAGGCTTTGTGTGTGACTATAGGGAGCTCATGTAGCCACTTCATGGCACTCATCCACCCCCTTTCCTATATATTCAGATTCAGTGACTAAATCACCACAGAAGAGAATTTCTCAATATTTTCTTTCTCCTATTGGATAAGCTGGGAAATCCCTCTGTCACTTTTGGAATTCATATGATTCTTTTTTTTTACAGTAAATGTGGTCATATAAAGTTATGATTTCTAGTATGATATTTTAGAGCTGGAGGGAATTTTAGAGGTTTTCTATCACTCATTTTAAAGATGTGGAGTCAGGAAGACTGACTCCATGTGGCCTCAGAGACATATTAGCCATGTGACCTTGGTAATTCGCTTCTCCATTTATCTCATTTTCCTCAACTGTAAAATGGGGATAATAACTGAACCTATCTTGCAGAATTGTTGTGAGGATTGAATGAGATACTGTTTATTATTTGTTAAAAAAAAAAATTGCTTAGGGGTGGAGCCAAGATGGTAGAATAAAAACAAGGACTTCCTTGAGCTCTCCCCCAGAAACCTCCAAATACCTGTAAAAACAATGACTAAACAAATTCTAGAGCTACAGAACCCACAAAATGACAGAGTGAAATAAATCTCCAGTCCAAGACAATCTGGAAAGTTGTCAGGAAGGGTATATTGCACCCAACAGGGAGCAGAGTAAACTCCAGCATAGGCTGCACAGGCACAGACAGGCAAGAGCAGACCTCAGAGGACTGAATCAACTGCTATGGCAATTTTCAGACTTCTCAACCCACAAATGCCAAAAAGGTCAGTGGGAAAACTCTGTGGGACTTGAGTGAAAGAGGAACATGTGGTCTGGTCGGTCTGGCCCCAGCCCCTGGCCATGGGGGTGGTGGCAGCGATGGCCTGTGGTGGTGGTGGTGGCAGCAGCAGCACAGGCTGCTTCCAGAGCTCTGGGCCCACAGATGGTGTTGGATCAAACAGCTGATAAAAAATCCCTGAAGCCTGAGACAACACTTCCATCCCCACCCCCAAGCCCACCCACACTGGAAGCAGAGTTCTACCTTGACAAAGAGTTAGAAAGTCAAGTGTTTGGCTGGGAAGATGAGTAAACGCTGTAAAAGATCTCAGACTACAGAATCCTACTTTGGTGACAAGGAAGATCAGGGCATACAACCAGAGGAGGACAGCAGAGTCAAAGTTCCTACATCAAAAATCTCTAAGAGGAATACAAATTTGTCACAGGCCATGGAGGAGCTCAAAAAGGATTTTGAAAATCAGGTTAGAAAAGTAGAGGAAATATTGGGAAGAGAAATGAGAGTGATACAAGAAAATCATGAAAATTGGGTCAACAGCTTGCTAAAGGAGACCCCCCCAAAAACTGAAGAAAATAACACCTTAAAAATAGACTAACCCAAATGGCAAGAGAAGTCTAAAAAACCAATGAGGAAAAGAATGCCTTAAAAAACAGAAAGGGCAAAATGGAAAAGGAGGTCCAAAAACTCACTGAAGAAAATAATTCCTTCAAAATTAGAATGGATTAAATGGAAACTAATGACTTTATAAGAAATCAAAAAATTATCAAACAGAACCAAAAAAAATGAAAAAAATAGAAGATGATGCAAAATATCTCATTGGAAAAACCACTGATCTGGAAAAAAGATCCAGGGGAGATAATTTAAAAGTTATTGGACTACCTGAAAGCCACGATCAAAAAAAGAGCCTAGACATCATCTTTCAAGAAATTATCAAAGAAAACTGCACTGATATTCTAGAACCAGAGGGTAAAATAGAAACTGAAAAAATATGCCAATTGCTTCTGGAAAGAGATCCTAAAAGGAAAACTCCTAGGAATATTGTAGCCAAATTCCAGAGTTCCCAGGTCAAGGAGAATATATTGCAAGCAGCCAGAAAGAAATAATTTGAGTATTATGGAAATACAATCAGGATAACACAAGATCTAGCAGCTTCTATATTAAGGGATTGATGATGTTCCAGAGGTCAGAGGAACTTGGATCAAAACCAAGAATCATTTACCCAGCAAAACTGAGTATAATCCTTCAGGGAAAAAAATGGATATTCAATGAACTAGAGGTCTTCCAAGCATTGTTGTTGAAAAGACCAGAGCTGAATAGAAAAACTGACTTTAAATACAAGAATCAAGAGAAGCATAAAAAGGTAAACAGGAAAACTAAATCATAAGAGACTTATTAAAGTTGAATTGTTTACATTCCCACATGGAAAGATGAGATTTGTAACTCATGAGACCTTTCTCAGTATTAGGGTAGTTGGAGGAAATAGATAGATAGATGGATAGATAGATAGATGGTACAGGGTGAGTTGAATATGAAGGGATGATATCTAAAAAATAAAATTAATGGGTGGAAGAGGAATATATTGAGAGAATGTGAAAGGGAGAGATAGAATGGGGTAAATTATCTCATAGAAGAGACAAGAAAAAGGTTTCACAATGGAGGGGAAGAGAGGGAAGGTGAGGAGGAATGAGTGAACCTTATTCTCATCAGATTTGGCTTAAAGAAAGAATAACATACACACTCAATTGGGTATCTTACCCTGCAGGAAAGTAAGAGAGAAGGGGATGGGGGCTGAGAATGATAGAAGGGAGGGCCAATTGGGGGAGGGGGTAGTCAGAAGCAATTACTTTAGAAAAGGGACAGGGTCAAAGGAGAAAATGGAATAATTGGGGGGAGGGATAGGATGGAGGGAAATACATTTAGTCTTTCACAACATGACTATTATGGAGGTGTTTTGCAAAACTCGACATGTACAACCTATATTGAATTGCTTGCCTTCTCAATGGGGGTGGGTGGGGAAGGAAGAAGGGAGAGAATTTGGAACTCAAAATTTAAAAACAAATGTTAAAAAAATGTTTTTACATGCAACTAGGAAATAAGATATATATGCAATGAGGCATAGAAATCTATCTTGCCCTTCAAGAAAGTAAAGGGTAAGGGGATAAGAGAGGGGGGATGATAAAAGGGAAGGCATACTGGGGGAAGCGGTAATCAGAATGTATACTATCCTGGGGTGAGGGGAGGGGAAAGATGGGGAGAAAATTTGGAATTTAAAATCTTGTGGAAATGAATGTTGAAAATGAAAAATAAATAAATTTAAATTAAAAAAATATTGCTTAGCACAGTAGTACCTACTCACAGTGTAGGTGACACATAAATGTTTATTCCTTCCCTCCCTTCCCTTTCCTCCCTTTTATAGTTGAGGAAACTAAGGCTCAGGAAGATTCAGTGACTGGTCCAGGATCACACAGGTAAGCAGTACAGGAGGCAATAGAAATCAGGTCTTCTTATAGCAGATCTGATGCTCCTTCCACAGCTCATTTTCCCAAAGCCCTCTGAGCAATCTGAGCCTGATCTATATCTTATCACCGGACTCAAATGACTCTGGAGGAGAAAGTGAGACTGGTGACCTTGCACAACTCTTCCTCATCCAAATCCAATTCACTTGCAAGTCATGACATCACCTTCCTGATGTCATGTTTCTTTTCTCCATATCCTAGTGTCACTCCAGTTTTCTCCGAGTCCAATGCTCTTCTGTGTGTCTATGTGTGTGTGTACGGGGGTGTGTGTGTGTATGTGTGTGTGAAACCTCTCCAGTGCCCCTTCTTACATTCCCTTTGACATTAGGGTTTCCTATGCCTGGGGACTGTTACTCTTTGGCTAAGGGCAGGGCCTCCTTTTTGCAGAATTGGACCAGTTGGAGAAAAGAGGCTTTAAGGTACTACAAAAATAATTGCCCTCTCTAGAGATTTTAGGGCAAAGTTTCTTAATCTGCAGTCTGTGAACTTGTATTTTAAAAAATATATTTTGAGAACTATATTTCAATATGATAGATTTCCTTTCTAATCATATATATTTTATTTTATCCTTTATTTCCCTATATTTTTATTACATTAATACATTTTATGGAATAAAAGAAACATTTCTATAACACGATTATACATGAAACTGCAAATCTGCTATATACAACTTGCTACTCCTTTCAAATATATAACAATATTATCATGAAAATTTCTTTTTTCCCTTTTTTTTACCCTCCTTCCACCTCTCTCTAGAGATGACTACCATTAGAGATGCGTGTGTGCTCATGCATGTGTGCTCAAGTGTGCGCACATACACAAACACATACACAGATATATAATTATTCTATACAAGCTTCTATTTATCTCTTCTTTTACTGGATGCAGATTGCATCTTTTTTCATATGTCCTTTATAGCTAATTTGGGCATTTATAATAGTCAAAATAACATATTTGCTCAAAGTCATTCTTAAAACAATATCGCTATTACTATATACAATATTGTACTATGTACAATATTACCTTGGTTCTGATCACTTCACTTTTCATTATTTCATGCAAGTCTTTCCATGGCATATGAAATATACTTAATTTAAAAGCATTATTCTGAGAAGGTTCCTAGGCCTCACCAGATTTCCAGAGGGGTCTGTGACACAAAAAATGCTTAAAACACTGCATTAAAGTTTACCAGTCTGTTTATATATGATCTCATTTGATCCTCACAACCATTCTGCCAAGTATATGGAGTAATACCCACTTTCCAGAGCTCCAGGGGCTGGGTCTCTTCTTCTGCAGCGTGAGGAGCTTGCCTGAAGTCACATAGTGAGGAAATAGGACAGTCGCAACTTGAAGTCAGAACACTGGCTTATAGGCCAGTGCTGCAAGCAGCCTGGGAGCTCCTTGGGTCAGCTGTCCTGACCTTTGTCCTGTCACTGGACCCAGAGGACTCTGGAAGAGACAGTGAGACTGATGACTTTGTGCAGCTCTCCCTCATTTGGATCCAATTCACATGCAAGTCAAGACATCGCCCTTGTAATGTCATTGGTCTGCTTCCAGAACCAAGGACAAATGACAAGGCTGTGAACTCCTGGAGAGCAGAGGCTATGTTTTGCTTTTCTTTGTATTGCTAGAGCTTAGCACAGTGCCCAGCACATAATAGTTATTACTGTTTGACTGTTTTGGTCATGTCTGACTTTTCATGACACTATTTGGGGTTTTCTTGGTAAAGAGACTGGAGTAGTTTGCCATTTCTTTCTCCAGTTTATTATAAAGATGGAGGAAACAAAGGCAAACAAGGTTAAGCGACTTGCCTAGTAAGTATCTGAGGCTGGATTTGAACCCAGGAAGATGAGGCTTCCTGACTCAGGCCACCTCACTGCCCAAGCACCTAGTAGGTACTTAATAAATGTTTATTGTTGACTGACATTTACATAGTGACTTCGGATTTGTAAAATACCTTTATATTCATTATCTCACCTGAGCCTTACCCTTTGAGGACGATACTTCTGGTGTTATTACCCCAGTGTAACAGATGAACAAACTAAGGCTCAGCAAGGTGAGACAACTTGCCCATCATCACAAATCTGGTAAGTTTCAGAATCAGATTGGACTCAGCTCCCTACTGACTCTGAGGTCTGTGACTTTGCCATTATACCAAAAATGATTTCTTCTCATTATTTTTAGCTAGGATGAGGGGAGGCAAGGAAAACAGCTGCCTAGAGTGTGGCATGGGGGTGTATGTGACTTCTTTGTTTGCACAGGCCTTGTTCCACATGCACATATATCTTCAGTACCAGAATGTTCCCCTCCATGCAGCATGGAAGCATTCATTCTGTGGATAGATCAGGTTGTATGTATAAGAGGGGATGGCTCAAAGCCTCTGACACATGAGAAGGGTCCATTGAGAAGGGGCAGCTTCCAAGCCTTTCCTAGACTCACAGTCATCCACAGAATAACTCACAGTGCTCGGCGTGGAAAGGATGACAAGCCACAAACAAAGAAAGAGCAGTACTGTGAATGAGTGGCTGTGTAATGTGCTAAGGAGGGCATCAGACAAGAAAAAACTGGGTTCAAATCCCATTTCAGACACTTATTAACTGTATGACTCTGGGTAAGTTACTTACCCTTTATGTACTTCAGTTTCCTCATCTATGAAATGAGAGGGTTGGACTTAATGGCTTTTGAGGCCCCACTCCAGCTCCGAATCTATGATCCAATGAGCTCTCCACATTTATAGAGTGCTGCAAGGCTTTAAAAGCACTTTTTTCCCAACAACCTTATGATGCAATAATATTAATAACTAATATTTATATATAAGGCTTACTTTGTGCCAGGCGCTGTTACATGCTTTGCACTTATTACCTCATTTGATCTTCACAACACCCCCACTGGTGATATTATTATTACTGGAGGTATTATCATCCCTGTTTTACAGATGAGGTTAAGAGACTTGCCCCAAGGCCACAGAGCTAGAAGTCTCTGAGGCAGGATTCAAACATGGGGCTCCTTCCCACCACCCCACCCCGCTAGTATTTATTGGATCCATGTGTAGGAGGTTAAGTTGAGATGAGCATGTTAATGCGTATTTCAGGTTCCTCCAGGCATAACTCCAGACATACCTTTGAGAGAGGAGAAAAAAAAGAATTGGCCCATGGAAAAAGCATATGTTATATATGGAGATTGCTCCCAATTCATTTAATTTATTAAAATTGTACCCATTACCCACAGGCCTCTGTGGGGGGGAAGCATAAACAGAACAATAAAATTAAATGAAATCCAGAAGCTAAGAGCTTGAAATTTCCTCATGCCAGTGGGGGAATAAGCCCCTAAACCCCTATCAGGGTCTAGCAAAAATTAAATACAAACGAGAGTAAGTGATCATGGGACTGAAGAAGAGAAAGGCAAAGGCAGCCTGTCTGCTTGAGCACCAGTCACTCAAGGGTCAGCTGGACTGCACTGTCTCAGGGAGACTGGAGGGAGGAGAGAAGAGATAAATGCTGTTGGCCATAGAACATGGGGGGGCCATTTTGGAGCCTGTAGGTGAACTTTCCCAAAGAGAGCCTTGAAGGGTGGAAACTCATACGTATAAGAAACCTTGATCCAACTGTTAGTCTAATCTCCTTTTACAGATGGGGAAACTAAGACTCAGAGAGGTTAAAAGGCCTGCCCGAGGTCACAGAACTAATTAGCCACAAAGTTGGGACTATAACCTCTGACATCTTACTCTTAGCTCAAGATTCTTTTTACTACGTTGAAGAGAGAAGGCAGTAGCTTAAAGCACTGAGCCTGGAGTCAGGAGGATATGAGTTCAAATCAAGCATTTTGAGTTCTGGCGGCTCTGTATTTTTTGTCTTTTTATCCCTGGCATCTGGGACATTGTTTTGGATACTGTAGATGCTTAATACATGCTAAATGGATTTGAAATGAGTTGCAACCTGACTGTGGAGGGCCTTCCAAAACTTTATTGGGAGCCACTGGAGGGTTTTGGGAAACAAGGCAACTGTCACATCTAAGAAGGGTTGTTCTGGCAGTCGCACAGGATGACTTGGAATGGGCAGAGAAGACTGAATAAAAAAATTGTATTAAGCACTGACTGTGTGTAGACAGCGTACTGCATGTGGGAGATGGAAATGGAACAGTTCTTGATGTTAAGGAAAATATGCACTAATAGGTAGAGTAAGCGCCATATTGATGTTAGCTATTACAATTACAGAAACATTGCAAAACAGAATGCTGGGCAAGGGAGAGTATTCTGATCTGGGGAGTCAGAGGGCTGAGGAGTGGATCTGTGGGAAGACCGAGGGCAAGAAGATTTCCTTCTAGAAGCTGGTGTGAGTTCAGAAAAAAAACTATGCTATAAATATATGTAGCTATATAGATATATATATATGTACATGCATACATATATGTATGTATGTATATATGTGTAGATATATGTGAGGGTATATATGTATGCATACATATATACATACACACATATATATCTACATACATATATACATATATGGGTAGGTATATGCATATATCTATACACCAACATATAAATATATATGTATGTATCTGTATATCTCTGTGTATATATGCATATGTATGTATGCATGTATGTATGCATACATATATTATGTATGTATATGAAAGAGCTCTGGTTGTGATGCCAGAGAACTTGGATTCAAATCTTGTCTTTGTCATTAATTAGCTGTGTGATGGTGGACACCTAGCCTATCCTCTGTGAGACTCAGTTTCCTCTTCTGTAAAGGTCAGATTCAGGGACTTTTTAGATCCCTTTTAAGGAACAGAAGAGGGAGGGTGAAAGAATCACTTAGAATTCACTTGCAAATCGATCTGGTTGTGGTGCTTTTTTCTTAGCAAACTCATTTATGGCCTGTTCAATTTCTTTTTCTAAAATAGACCTATTTAGATATTTTATTTCCTCTTCTGCTAATCTAGTCAATTTATATATTTGTAAATATTCTTCCATTTCACTTAAATTGTTAAATTTATTGGTATATAATTGGGAAAAACTTCATCTTTGTTAGTGGTATATTTACCCTTTTCATTTTTGATACTAGGGATTTGATTTTCTTCTGTCTCCTTTTAAACCATATTAACTAATTGTTTATTTTATTTATTTTTTCATAAATCCAACTCTGAGTTTTATTTATTAATTCAATGAGGGTTGTTTTGCATTCAGTTTTTAAAATCTCATCTTTAATTTTTAGGATTTCCAATTTAGTGTTTAATTGGAGATTTTTAGTTTGCTCTTTTCCTAATTGTTTTTGTAAAATTGCATACCCAGTTCATTAGTCTGCTAAGGAATTTAGGAGCAGCACTGTGGCATTTTGGATAGAGAGGGCTAGACTGAGAACTCTGGAGCCCTGGCTTGGAATCCCTGCTTCAAACACTTTCTGGCTAGATGACCCGAGGTAAGTCATTCCTTGATCTTAGTTTTTTTTTCTGCAAAATGAAAGAGTTGGACTAGTGAACCCCTCAGATTCCTTCTATCTCTGACTCTATGATGCCATGAATCTCTGCCACCCTTGGCTTCTTCTTCTGTAAAATGGAGATAATCCTATGACCTGCCTTCACAGGGATATTGTGAGAGTCAAAATAGTTAATGCATGTAAAATGTTGGGCATGCCATGAAATGCTACATGAATGTGAACTGTTCTCAAGAATGAACAGGAGAGGATGTCTGGTCCTGAGATGTAGTAATGAGGAAGGAACCCTCTGTTGACCTCCCAAATTCCCCTCCAAACAACTAGAAAACTGCCTCAGAATTGATCTAGGAGCAGGGAAGCAGCTTACTAGCACAGGAGGAAAAGTCTGTCTCACTGGGGTAGGAGGGGAGTAAGGTCCAAGACTAGCAACAGCAGCAGCCGATATCACACAGGGGCATGCATCAAGGCTCCAAGCTCAATTGATGGGCAATCCACCAGTGAGGGCCCACCTTCCCGTAAATGGCAGCCTTCTAGATAAGTGAGCTCTTTGCACAGCACAGCAAGGTCCTACCTCAGGGACCCCACCCCCAGCACAAGTAAAGCCCCATCCTGGGGTTGGACAACAGTGAGACCTCACCCCTAGAAGTCAAAATACAATAGAACAAAATAAAAAAATGAAAAAGAAATGGAAGAAAATGTGAAATTTTTCATTGGCAAAGCAACTGATATAGAAAATAGATCCAAGAGAAATAATATAGGAATTGTTGGACTACCTAAAAGTCATGGTAAAAAAAAAAGAAAGGCTGGACACAATCTTTCAAGACATTATTAAGGAAAACTGCCTTGATATATTAGAACCAGAGGGCAAAATAGAAATTGAAAGAATCCACTGATCCCCACCTGAAAGAGATCCCCAAATGAAAACTCCCTGGAACATCATAACCAAATTCCATAGCTCATAGATGAAGGAGAAAGTGTTGGAAGCAGTCAAAAAGAAACAATTTAAATATTGTGGAGCTGCAATCCGGATTATATAGGATTTGGCAGCTTCCACATTAAAGAACAGGAAGGTTTGGAATATGATATACCAGAAGGCAAAGGAGTTAGGATTACAACCAAGAAGCACTTACCCAGAAAGACTGAATATAATCTTTCAGGGAAAAAATGATTTTTTTGACAAAATAGAGGACTTTCAAGCATTTCTAATTTAGAGACCAGAGCTGGATAAAAAATTGACCTCCAAACACAAGACTCAAGGGAAAGAAACCATAAAAATTTCAAGAAGGTTAAATTATTTTTATTTCTATATGGCAAGACAATATTTGTATCTTCTTATAACTTTATTACTATAAAAGCAATTAGAAGGAGTACACATAGACAGAAGGCGTGGATATAAAGTGACTTTGATGAAATGATACCCTTAAAAGAACAAAATAAAGGGGCAAGAAAGAAAATTGCATTGGAAGAAAAAAGAGGGGGAGATTGAATGGGGCAAATTATGCCACATAAAAAAGCTCTTATAATGGAGGGGAAAATAGGAGGAGGATGTGCTGTTGGCAGGCAGAGCTTAAATCTTACTCTCAACAAAACTGGCTCAAAGAGGGAATAATATATACACCCAGTTGATTATAGAACTCTATCTTATTCTATTAGGAAGAAAAAAAGGATGGTGATCATAGAAGGGGAAAAGGGGACTGATAAAAAGGATGGTATATTGGGGAAGATGGTGATCAGGAGTAAAATACTGATGTAAAGGTTGGGAGGCAAAAGTGACAGGGAATAAACAAACAAAAAATAGCATACAGGGAAACACACAGTTATCAAAACTATAAATGTGAATGGGATAAACTCACCCATAAAATGGAAATGGATAGCAGAATGGATTAAAAAACAAAATCCTACAATATATTGTCTACAAGAAACACATTTGAAGCAGAGAGATACACACAAGGTAAAGGTAAGGGGCTGGAACTGGATCTATTATATTTCAACTGAAGCAAAGAAGGTAGGGGTAGCAATCATGATCCCAGACAAAGCAAAAGCAAAAATTGATCTAATTAAAAGAGATAAAGAAGGAAACTATATTTTGCTGAAAAGTATCCTAGACAAGAAGTCATATCAGTACTAAAAATATATCCACCAAATGGTATAACATCTAAATTTTTGATGGAGAAGGTAAATGAGTGACAGGAGAAAATAGAAAATAAAACTATACTAGTGGGGAACCTCCAATTTCCCTTTTCATCATTAGATAAATCTAACCAAAAAATAAACAAGAAAGAAGCTAATGAGGTGAATATAATTCTGGAAAAGTTAGATATGATATATTTCTGGAGAAAATTGAATGGGAACAAAATGGAATATACCTTTTTCTCAGCAGTGTGTGGCACCTACACAAAAAATGACCATGTATTAGGGCATAAAAACTTCACAACCAAACACAGAAAAGTAGAAATAATAAACATGTTCTTTCAGATCATAATGCAATAAAATTACATTCAATAATGGACAATGGAAAGAAAGATCAAAAATTAATTGGAAATTAAATAATAGAATCCTAAAAATACAAGTGGGTCAAAGAACAAATCATAGAAACAATAGATAATTTCATTAAAGAAAACAATGAGACTATATACCAAAATTTATGGGATTCAGCCAAAGTGGTACTTAGGGGAAAATTTACATCTCTAAATGCTTACATCAATAAAATAGAGAAAAAAACAGATCAATTGGGTATGCAACTAAAAAAACTGGAAAAAAAAGACAAATTAAAAATCTCCATATAAACACCAAATTGTAAATCTCAAAAATCAAAGGAGAGATTAATAAATTTGAAAGTTAAAAAATCATTGAACTAATAAACAAAACTGGAAGCTGGTTTTATGGGAAAAAACAATAAAATAGGTAAACTCTTGGTTAATTTAATTAAAAAGAGGAAAGAAGAAAATCAAATTGCTAGGGTAAAAAAATGAAAGGGGCGAGCTCACCACCAATGAAGAGGAAAACAAAACAATTGTTAGGAGCTATTTTGCCCAATTACATGCCAATAAATTTGATATTCTAAATGAAATGGATGAATATTTACAAAAATATAAATTACCCAGATTAACAGAACAAATAAAAATATTTAAGTAATCCAGTCTTAGGAAAAGAAATTGAACAAGTCACCAATAAACTTTCTAAGAAAAAATCCCCAGGACCAGATGGATTCACAAACAAATTCAATCAAGCATTTAAAAAACAATTAATCACAATACTATATGAAAGGAGTCCTACCAAATTCCTTTTTTAACACAAATATGGCACTGATACCCAAACCATGAAGAGTCAAAAAAGAGAAAGAAATTTATAGACAATTTCCCTAGTGAATATTGAAGCAAAATTTTTTAAATAAAATACTAGCAAAGAGATTACAGCAACATATCATAAGGATTACACACTATGACCAGGTGTAATTTATACCAGGAATGCAGCGCTGGTTCAATATCGAGAAAGCTATTAGCATAACTGACCATATCAATAGTAAAACCAATAGAAATCATATGCTCATCTCCACAGATGCAGAAAAAGTCTTTGACAAAATATAGCACTCATTCCTATTAAAACCACTAGAGAACATAAGAATAATTGTAGCTTACCTTAAAATGATAAATAATATTTATCTAAAGCCATCATCAAGCATTATCTGTAATGGGGATAAGCTAGAAGCCATCCTGATACAACCAGGGGTGAAGCAAGGATACCATTATCATCCCTCTTATTTGATATTGTACTAGAAGTGTTATCTATAGTAATAAGAGATGAAAAAGAGATTAATGGAATTAGAATATGCAATTAGGAAAAAAAACTATTACTCTTTGCAGATGATATGATATTATACTTAGAAAATCCTATAGAATCAACTAAAAAACCACTTGAAATTATTAACTTTAACAAAGTTGCAGGATACAAAATAAACCCACATAAGTGATGAGCATTTCTACATGTTACCAACAAAGCCCAGCAACAAGAGATAGAGAAATTTCATTTAAAATAACTATAGACAATATAAAATACTCAGGAGTCTGCCTGCCAAAACAAACCCAGGAACTAAATGAACACAACTATAAAACATTTCACACAAAGTCAGATCTAAACAATTTGAACAATATTAATTGCTCATGGGGAGGCTGAGTCAATACAATAAAAATGACAATTCTACCAAAATTAATCTATTTATTTATTGCTATACTAATTAAATTATTAAAAAATTATTTTATAGAGCTAGAAAAAATAGAGCTGGAAGAACAAAAGCTCAAGGAATCAAGGGAATCAATGAAAAAAATGTGAAAGAAGGTGGTCTAGCTATACCAGATCTCAAGCTGTATCATAAAGTGATAATTGTCAAAACAGTTTGGTATTGGCTAAGAAACAGAGTAGTGGATCGCTGGAATAGATTAGGTACAAATTACATTACAGTAAACTACCATAGTAATCTAACATATAATAAACCCAAAGATTCAAGCTTTTTCAAAACTTCTTAATTGACAAAAACTGCTGGGAAAACTGGAAAACAGTATGGCAGAAACTAGGTATAGACCAATATCTCACACTGTATACTAAGATAAAGTCAAAATGGGTACATGATTTACCCATAAAGGGTGATATCATAAAAGCAAATTAAGAGAGCATGGAATAGTTTATCTGTTAGATTTATGGATAAGGGAAGAATTTCAGACCAAAGAAAATATAGAGAGTATTACAAAATATAAAATAATAATTTTGATTATATAAAATTTTAAAGTTTTTACATAAGCAAAACCAAATATCACCAAAATTAGAAGGAAAGCATAAAATGGGAAAAAATTTTGCAAGAAATATCTTTGATAAAGGCCTTATTTATGAAATATATAGAAAACTGAATCAAATTTGTAAAAATACAAGTCATTCCTCAATTGATAAATGGTCAAAGGACATGAATAGGTAGTTTTCAGACAAAGAAATCAAACCTATCTATAGTCATATGAAAAAATGCTCTAAATCACTATTGATCAGAGAAATGCAGATTAAAACAACTCACCTCACACCTATCAGAGTGGCTAAAATGACGAAAAAGGAAAATGTTGGAAAACTGGGACACTAATGCACTGTTGGTAGAGTTGTGAACAGATCCAACCATTCTGGGGATCAATTTGGAACTATGCCCCAAAGACTATAAAACTGTGCATACCCTTTGATCCAGCAACACCACTGCTAGGTCTATATCTAAAAGACATCCAAAAACAGAGGGGAAAGGACCTAAATGTACAAAATTTTTTATAGTAGTTCTTTTTGTAGTGGCTAAGAATTGGAAATCAAGGGGGTGCCCATCAATTGGGGAATGACTAAACAAGCGGTGGTATATGATTGTAGTGGAATATTATTGTGCTGTAAGAAATGGCAAGCAGAATGATTTCAGAAAAACCTTGAAAGATTTACTCGAACTGATACATAGTGAAGTGAAAAGAACCAGGAGAATGATATATGTTGTCACAGCAATATTGTTCAATAAAGAACCATGAATGACAGCTGTTTTCAGCAATACAATAAGCCAAGACAATCCCAAAGGACTAATGAGGAAGCATATTAACCATGTCCAGAGAAAGAACAGATATGGCTTGAATACAACCTGAAGCATGCTATTTTTCACTTTTTTTTCACTTTTTTCCTTTTATTTGAGTCTTCTTGTACAAATGATTAATATAGAAATGTTTTACATAATTGCACATGTAGAGCATATATATGATTGCTTGCCATCTCAGAGGAGGAGGAAGGAGGAGGGAGGGATAGAATTTGGAATTCAAAACTTTAAAAAAAAGTGTTAAAAATTTCTTAGCATCTCAGAGCCATATATATGACTTCATCAGTTCTGCCCCAGACCCTTTCCCTCTACTTTTCTCTGAAATCCTGTAAGTGTTATGAGGATTTCAATCCCACCGTCCCATGCTGCTCACTGTTGGGAGCCCAGGAGCTCATGGGAGGACATACACTACTTGGCGACTGTGAAAGGAGCCTCTCGTCTCTGGGATCACACTGTAGCTTGGCAAGTAGAAAGGAGCACAGAGGGGTTTAAATAAACATCATTTGTTTCTTCCCACAATGCCCATGTCTTCTGTTTCCCTTTGCCCTGGCAGGGAGGCTGGGCTTGGGAATCACTGAACATTCAGAGAAGGGTCCAGAGCCAGCACAGACTCTGAGAAATGTTAAATCAGGTTAAAGAGTTTAGTTCAGTGCCCATTTTGGAGAACCCCAGAGTCTCAGATTTGGAAGAGACTCCAGGAATTGAGATTTTCCTCCATTCCAAGTGGCTTTTCCTCTTCTGACTAATACAAATAGAACTTGAGTGGTATGGGGATCTGGAGGAGTGACATGTGGCAGGAGCATGTCACCTGGGGTCACAGGACCTGGGTTCACAACCCTCTATTGCTGCTTACCTTGGGCAAGTCACTTAATCTAATTGGGTCTCAATTTCTCCATCTGTAAAGTGAGAAGACTGGATTTGATGGTCTTTGGTGTTCTTCTAGCTTCCCATATTCTCAATGATTTATTCGAGTATGTTTTCAGTGTTTTTTGGAAGCAGAGGGAGGGACATGATGATTCCTCAAAATCCCTTTCAGCCTTGGGATTCTTTGGGGGTAGAGGAGGACTATGTGGAACATGATTGAATAGCAACAAGAGATTATGTATCCTTAGCACTTTCCACAGTATTTTCCTCTTTTTTTTTTGTTTTTTTTTGGTGGTGGTGGTGGGGATTTGGATGGTTGTTGGGGATTTCAAAGATGCAAGAAGCTGTTTTCAGTGATGTGTATTGGCTATTTGTTGCTAGCTTAGTCTTAGATAAATTGTTTGTGTCACTGAGAGCTTAATTGACTTGCTCATGGGCTTTGTTGTCATACAGTCACTTTTCAGTTGTGACTGACTCTCCATGACCCCATTTGGGGGTTTTCTTGGCAAAGATACTGAATGGTTTGCCATTTCCTTCTCCAGCTCATTTTACAGATGAAGAAACTGAGGTAAACATGGTTAAGTGACTTGACCAGGGTCGCACAGCTAGTAATTGTTTGAGGCCAGATTTGAACTCAGGAAGATGAGTCTTCTTGACTCCAGACCTTGGTGCTCTATTCACTATGGCACCACCTGGGTGCCCCTGTGAATTGGTTACTCGTCTCTATCATAGATCGTAGTCTTAGATAAGTTACCTAGGTTACTGAGAATTTAATTGACTTGCCCAGAGGTTTATAGTGAGTACATGTCAGCATCTTCCTGAACCCAGATCTTCCTGATTTCAATCTTTGTCCTTTATTTGCCTCACTTTCTTGTTCAAAGTTCACATTGGATAAATATTTGATGAATTTAAATGGCTCTAGGTAGATTTGGAATTGGAGTCAGGGGATCTAGGTTTGAATCTCAGCCTTGCCACGGTAGCGGGAGATTTTGGGCAAGTAGACTCTTCTCTGTGGGCCTCGGTTTCTTCATTTATAAACCTAGGACTTGGAGGTGGTGTGGTATACTGGCAAGAGTGTTGGATTTGGAGTCAGAGGACCAGGGTTCAAATCCTGGCTCTGCCACTTGCTACCTGTATTAACTTCCCTGGTCCTCAGTTTCCTCACCTGTAAAATGAAGGGGTTGTTTCTAGATGACTTCGAAGGTCCTCTAACTCAAAATCTATGATGATGATGATGAAGATGACTATATGATGCTAAGTTCCTGGCAAACTCTGAATCTTATGATCCATTGAATTGAAATGGAAAAAGAACAACCATATGCCCTAGTACTATAGCTATGGAAGCAAGGGCTTTTCTCTGTCAACTTTCCAAAGTTTTCTTTTAAAAATACTTACTGATATTTTTTGTCTTTATATCGCTTTCATTTCTGATTCTATCTTTCCCTTTCCCCGTGCCAAATGGCCTAACCATAATAACAATTTTTTTAAAAAAAAAGAAAGAAAAAAGCTGTTCTGCAAGACCTAGCAATACATCAGCTGAGTCTGACAGCATATACAATATTCTGTATCCATAGACCCTCACTTTGGCAAAGACACAGCAGCTCCTACCTCCTCTGATTTTCAATTCCAGGGCTCTTGTGGCCTGGAGGATGCCCTGTTTCCTGCCTGGGAGACCTCCTGGCAGTGTGGCATGGGACCAGATGGCTTCTTTCCCTTGCTGGAGCAAAGTCAATGAAGCCTGAGAAGGGCACAATGCCTGACAATATGTCCTTTTGTACTTCCTGTGCCCCCAGTCCACAGTGGGAGGGAGTGAGGCTCCTCTGGTAGTGTGAGGAAGCTTTGTTGGGTCTGTCCAAGCCTTGTGTTTTCAAGACCTTTCATTCTCTCTGTTTACTCAGCATGATTCTGTGATGTTGATTTATCCAGAAGACTAGACTCTCAGTGTAGGACTTGAGGGTTGAAGCTACTGACATGACAGCTGGCTCCTATGATCTTCTTGTTTGCAGACCATGAGTCAATCTTCAGTTCTCCATTCCCCACTTCTTGTATTCTTCTGTGTTATGGACAGTCCTTATTTCATATTTGACAAACCACTGTTCTTTCAATAGAGATCTTTGGGAGATTTTAAACTTAATAAGTCACTTAATCCTGTTAATACTGTACAAACAACTATTGACTTTCTGGGGCCATCTCCAGTCATCCTGATCTGTATCTTGCCACTGGATCCAGATGGCTCTGGAGGAGAGAGTGAGACTGGTGACTTTGCACAACCTTGACTCACCTAAATCCAACTCACTTGCATGTCTTGGCAAATAACAATGGGCAAGTAGTTACTTAGTACTAGAACCAGAACCAGGGCTTCCATCTTTGTAAACTTGGGTAAATTCACTTCCCCCAGTTGTCTCATCTGTAAGAGGAAGGGCCAATGATCTTATGATTCTATGACATTTCTATATGACCTTGGCTCTAGCACTGAACCTCTCTGAGACTCAGTTTCCTCATCTGTAAGATGAAAAGATTGGACTAGATGTTCTCCAAGACCTCTTCCAGCACATATAGTCTATGATTTTGAGGTTCTTTCTGGGTGTTAAGATTTCATAGAAGCATAGAGTTTCAGATTTGGAAGGAACTTCAGAGTCCATTTATTCCAATAAAAACCCAGTTGATATGTTATCTATCTATCCATCTGTCTATCTATATGTCTATCCATCTATCCATCCATCCATTATCTATCTATCTATCTATCTATCTATCTATCTATCTATCTATCTATCTATCTATCTATCTATCTATCTATCTGCCTGCCTGCCTGCCTGTCTGTCTGTCTGTCTTGTCTATCACACTCTCATTTAGAGAGTCATTCTTTGTAACAAAGAACAGAGAAAAAAGAAAAAAAGCGTCCTACATATGCATTAAGTCTGTTGTTATATGCTCTGTTTCACCATCATAGTCCCTCACAACTGCACAAAAGAGAGGGAGATATATTGTCACATTTTTATTTGAGGTCCACTGTGGTCATTACAATTATGCTGCCTTCAATTTTGACTTTTGTTATTCTTCTTTCCATTTACTTTGCTACGGTCATTGTCTATATTGCTTTCCTATTTCTGCTTCGAACGGGTTTTGTATCTGTTCATAAAGGTCTCCCCAGGCTTCCCCGTAGTCTTCACATTCATCATTTCTTATAGTGGTATCCTGCTGCATTTCCAGTGGATTTCAGTATATTCCATTACATTTAAAGTACCCTGATTTGGTCTTTTTTAAAAAAAATTATTTATTTTTCATTTTCAACATTCACTTCCACAAGATTTTGAGTTCTAAATTTTCTCCCCCTCTCCAAGACAGCATGCAATCTGATTTAGGCTGTGCTTATTCATTCATATTAAACATATTTTCACATTAGTCATCTTTGTAAAGAAGGATTATAACCAATGGGAGACACCACAAGAAGGAAGAAACAAATAAACAAAAAAGAGAGCAAATAGTCTGTTTTGATCTGCATTCAGACTCCCCAGTTCTTTCTCTGGAGGTGGACAGCATTTTCCATTATGAGTCTTGGAGCTGTCTTAGATTCTTTCATTGCTGAGAAGAGCTAAGTCTATCAAAGTTAATCATCCCCACAGTGTGGCTGCTACTATGTATATTCTCCTGGTTCTGCTTACTTCACTCAGCATCAGTTCATGTAAGTCTTTCCAGATTTTTCTGAAGTCCTCCTGTTATCATTTCTTATACCATGATTTGTTTAGCCATTCATTCCCAATCAATGGGCATCTACTTTGTTTCTAGTATTTGCTATTACAAATAGTATTGCTGTAAATATTCTCAGAACTTTTTGTCCCTTCTAGCTTTGGGGTATGTGTCCAGCAGTGGGATCTCTGGGTCAAAAGATGTGGACCAGATTTTCATCACTTTCTTTGTGTTATTCTAGATTATTTTCCAGAATGGTTTGAACCACTTCACAACCCCATCAATAGCAGGTTTGTGTGCTCATCTTTCTACAATTTCTCTGCCATTAATTATCCCCATTTTTGTCCTCTTGACCAATTTGCTAGGTATGAAGTGAAGCCTCATGGCTGTTTTCATTGGCATTTTTCTTAGTATTCTTGAGCAATTTTTCATATTTTAGAAGCTTTAAAATGTGCATTACTAAACCCTAAGGCGGCATGAAGTAATAGTCAGTAAGACCTGGTTTCAAATTCTGCCTCTTACACTTACTGGCTATGAGACCACAGACAAGTCATTGAAGCTCTTTTAGTCTGATGTAATTTTCCACTGATTCCTTTATCCATTTATAGATATAATCTGTGTCACCGATGAAATCACACAGATTCTTGATGGACTACTAAGCATTAGAATGCAAACTAGGTATTTTGTAACCTTTGTAATAAAGATTTGTAACATGGTGTTATCCTTGACTTCTCATCTCACATATCTTGTGTTGTTACATTCATGGCATCTCTTTCATCTGACTCCCTTCTCTCTGTTCACAAGTTGCCACATTAGTTTAGTCCCTTATCACCTTTCACCTAGATTATTATAACAGCTTTCAAACTGGTTACCCTTCCTCAAATCTCTCCCCATGTCAGGCTATCCTTCATATAGCTACCATGATAATTTGTCTTAAGTGCCAATCTGACCATGTCTCTCCCCTACTAAATAGACTCCAGTTAATCCCTAGCGCCTCTGGGATCACATCTAAACTCATATTTTAATTTTTTACTTAGGATGTTTTAGCCACTGTTGGTGTAATTCCAAATTGATTTCCAAACTGCTTTTTATCTTTTACAGTCCTTCACGGCTCGACCCTAACCTACCTTTCCAACTTTATTGTATATTACACTCTCTCCCAAACTCTGAGCCACCAAACTAGCTTTTCTCTGTTCCTTACCCATAGCTCTCTTTGTCTCCCTTCTGTATTCTTCCCTGGTCACTACCCCATGCCTGGAATTCACTCCCTCCTCACCTGTGCTCTTTTTTCTTCAAGACTCAGTTCAAGCACCATCTTCTGCAAGGTATTTCCTGATCCCCCTGAAACGCCTAATGCCTTGTTATGTAGTTACCTTACGTTTATTTGTATTTATTCTCTATATAATTTCATATATATTGTACATATATACATAAACATATTTACTTAAACACGTATACTTGTTGTTTTTATCAATAGGATATAAGCTCCTCAAGAATAGTAATCATTTCATGCTTTTTATTTGAATCTCCAATGCCTAGTATAATGCCTGGTGATATAGTTTTAGGTGCTTCATAAATGCTTGTTGATTGTATAACAAATCACAAAGAGAATGTCATAAAATTTGTGCTGGCCTCTTTAGTCACAACCTTTTAAAATGACTTATTGAAAATTAGAACTTGACTCTTAGATCTGTCTACTCCCTTCCACAATTTTTTTGGGGGGTCAGAACCTTTGATTCTATGTATAGGTAGCTCCCTGGGGGTGGTGTAGCTGGAGGGGGAGGTAAACTTACTCTACCAAAGCTCACCAGCAACTAGAAATTCCACAATTTATGGTAATATCAATGACCTCCTAAATAAATTGTGGTCCATGAGTGTAATGGAATATATTGTGCCATTAGAAATGATGGATATAATAAATGCAGAAAAGTATAATACTTACATGATCTGAAGTACTAGAGTAAACAGAGAAATGTACACAAATAACTACAGTAATACAAAGGGAATGAACATCAACGACAAAACATCTGGATATGAAAGCTGCAGAATTATAATGAAGACAAATGGCCCCAAGCAAGAGATACGAGATCATACTTCCTGGTAGAAAAGAGTATGTGTGTGTTCAGACTTTGTCAATGTTTTGATTGGTTTTGCTGATTTTTTTCTTTTCCCTTTTTTTCCTTTAAAAAACATTCTTTGTTGTTTGGGATAGCTTTCTGAGTGAGGATAAGAAGAGAGAAACTGAGGGAATCTTAGGTGATTTAAAAGCAAAAGATAGCAAGAACATTTTTTGTTGCCTGGGAGTATTGAGAGTCTTATGTCTAAATGACTTACTCAGGGTCACACAGTATGCTTCAGAGTTAGGACTAGAACCTGGGTTATCCAGATTCTGAGGCCAGCCCTCCGTACTTTACACTGTCCCTCAGGACCCCTTTATTTTGACTATCTCTCATCCTGATTTACTTGCCATAATTTCTTGAGCTCCATCCAGATGAATTAGTTAGACTAGACTCTTGGTTTTCCAGCCTTTAAGAATCCACTTCTCTAACTCTTGAACTCTGTCTTGGGAGGCCCTAGCCTTGACAGACACTCTCTTTCCTACATCTCTTCTCCAATCCCTGGCCCCATCCTGAGAAGAACTACCTTTCTTTGCTCTGTTGATAATTGGACAAGAACATGGTAGTACTAGCTCACACCAATACAGCAATTTTTGCGATTTACAAAACTCTTTCTTAGATGATCTCTTCCCTCTCCCTTTTCCTCCAAACTGTTCTGTATCTTCATATTTCATACATTTACTATTCTGCACCAACTCTCCTATATCCTTTCTTCTTTCCTTGGATCTTTCCTCCCCAAGAATTCTCTCACTGGCCACTGGCTGTTTACTTTGACATGGCATGCTTTTCTACCTATCCTTTTTCTTGCTGGTTCCTTCTCACTCACTTAAAAAATTATATATTATATATGTATATATATATGTGTGTGTGTGTATGTGTATATATATATATATAAAAACACATATACACACATGTATAATTGTATGCATGTGTATATCATATACAATATAATATATAATAATTTTATATATATTATATGTATTTATATATAATTTATATATGTATATATATGATTTTTAAAATCAGCAACAATCTGCTTTCTTTCCCTCCCAACCTAATCCCCCTCCTCAATTGAGAACAAAAGAAAAATAAACCCCTGTTACAGAAGTGTATAATCTAGCAAGACAATTATCCACATTGACCATGTCCAAAAAGTTCTGTCTCGTTCCTTACTCTAAGTTCTTTCCTCTTCATTAGAAGATGGGTAGCACATTTCGTCATTAGTCCCCTGAAACTGTGACTAGTCAATAAGCTGATCAGAAGTTCCAATTCTTTCAAAGTCTTTTGTCTTTACTGTACTGTTTTAGGAAAGAAAAGTCCATTGGTTCTCACTAGTTCTAGTTCCTGGAGGGAGGGGCCAGGAAGGTCTTAGACTTAGCATAGTTCAGAAGTTTCTACATCTCTGCTTCCTACCAGCCAGAAGGAGTGACCCTGTTATGGACTGAGCAAGGGTCCTTGTTCTAATGTCCATAGGAGGCCTCACATGACCTCAGGTTGGCCTTGCTCAAACCAGTAAAAAAAGACATTTTGGGGGGTTTCGTTTCCTTTTACTAATGTTAGTCTAAAAAAAAATTCTACCAATAGGAGTCCCAGCTGAGGGTCTCCTGCAGCTCCTTGTGCTGCCTTAAAAATCTGAGCTAAAGTCTCTGTTTACTCATCATCCCTCTGTGCTGATGGGTACTCTGATAGGTAGACTAAGTATCCAAGATCTGAGTGTGAAGTAGAAGGGGAGACCAGTGACTCACACAGGCACATGGGTTTCTGTGGGCATAAAGGACCCCCCATCTCTCTATGATATGCATGCCTACACACACACACACACACACACACACACACAGACACACACACAGACACCCCAAGAAACATAAACCACGTGCAGAGACATAGAGTCACAGACACATATTCTGTGACCACATGAGTTTCTCTTTTGGTCCAAGATTACTGTTGGGACACTCACAGGGCCAGAATTAAGTCTGTTACTGCAGGCTTCTGGCTGGATTTCTCAACTCCCATCAGAGTATACAATCTTACAGCTTTAGGGGGAGTAAAGCTATCCCTGGAGCCACCCCAGGTCAATGGGTGGTAGCTCAGCAGCACTCTCTTACTCTTTTAGTACTCAGCTCCTTAGTCAGCATGATTTTCGATCCCTAATAGAATTCATAAGCATTCAATTGTTTGTGGGAGTCTATGCTAAGTGAACCAAAATGTCTCTAGAAAAAACAACACAAATGATCACCCTCCACTTCCTTGAACTCCAGAACACTAATACTTTCCATGCGGAGGACATGTCTAACTTTTTCTTGCAGTATAATAAACTCATGTTAACATTAAGCTAGATACTCCTGGGAGATAAAGTAGGACAGGCATGGATGACGTCCTAAGTTTTGCTCATCCCCTGTTGATCATTGAGAAAACAGAGGCATAGGGACATGAAGTAATTTGTCTAACGTCTCTCATTCATTTTGTAGAAATTCATAGGATCTTAGAGTTCGAAGAGACCTCAGAGACTGTGTAATAAAGTATCAATGAAGCGCTGCCCTCCTCCTCACCCAACAGACACAAATAACCATGATAAGATGATACTTTTATAGCTAGAAGGAATTCTTGAAATCATAGCATCCAACTTTCACATTTTACAAATGAGAAAATTGAAGCCTGCAGATGACTTGTCCAAGGTACTGCAGGTTATAAGTCATAAAACTGAGACTTAGGTCCAGTTATTCTCACTCTAAACTCAACATTCATTCTCCTGCATTGCCCTTGGGGAAAATGCCACTTCACATCTGTCCATATTAAGATAAATTCTTTTTTCTATGTTGAGCTAGGGCTAGAAAAAGGCTTTCAGTCTTTCCCCTATATCAAAGTGGCATATTGCAGACCCACCAATATCAATGCCTCTTGGGCAAACGACTCAGAGAACTAAGGACCAACCCCACAAAAAGCTTCTTCTGATCTTATGACCTTTCCACTGCTTTTAATATGCTAGAGACTCTGGAAGACCAAGAGTGTCTGGACCCAAGTGAGGAAGCCGTGTAGGGTCAGGTCGGGGGAAAGATCATCTGGGGTGTGGCCCATAGGGCACAAGGAAGACCACGATCTGATAGCTTTCTATTTTAACTAATTATTCCTGTTAACAAGGTGCTAAATGTTGATGTTTCAACCTTATAAAGTAGTATGTTTCCTCTAAATTTTGGAGTCCTAGGACAAAACCCTGAGTACCCTAGAAATGTCTCTTTAGTGATCTTACTTTCCTTATCTCTAAAATGGGTATAATAGTACTTGTATTTTCTGCTTTACAAGACTGTTGTGTGGAAAATACTTTATAAACTTTGGAGTGTTACATAAATTGAGTTATGATTATTTTAACACTAGTAGTAATAGTAATGCTATTGGAAGAACAAGTTTTGTTATACACTGTATCATGGAATTCAGAAGTGGAAGGGACTTTTGGGATAATTTAAGGGAAATCCCCAAAGGAATGTTATTTTTTCTGACTTGCCTCAGTTGGGTTTGCATTTATAGTGAATGCTTTGAAGCCAGGGGAAATTGTTGTTTTTCTTGGTGCATGAAATGTCTGAAGAAACCATAAAAAGGGCAGCCAGTGAAAGATAGGCTTCACTATCTTTCTTATGTGATGAGAAAGCATGACAGAACAAAAGAGAAAGCTAACAGTTGGAGAACAAAGAGAAAAACCATAGCGTTTCCAACGTGGAGGGACCTCAGAAGTCATCAGGTCCAACCCACGTCTGAATAAGGCTCTCTTTTGCAATATACTACAAGAAATCTCCCAGTTTTTGCTTGCATATCTCTAGGAAGGGGGAGCTCACTACCCCTTCAAGATATCTCTAATTATTAGGAAGCTTTCCCTTGATAGATAGGGCCTAGATTTGTCTCTTTGTATCTTCTGCCCATTGCCCCTAGTACTGCCTTCTGAGGTTGAGCAGAACAAGTTGAATCCTTTTCCCACGTGATATCCCTTCAAATTCTTAAAGGCAGCTTTATCATATTTCCCTAGGAGTCTTCTCTTCTCTAAAATCTTCTTCTAAAAAATCACCCGTTTCATCAATGCATCCACATATGACATAGACTCAAGGTCTTTTTGCCATCATGGTGCCCTCCTCTGAAAGTTCCTTGACTTATCAATGTGTTTCCTAAATTGTGATGCTCAGGAGTGGTGACAGTGTTCTAGATGTGCTCTGACTCTGTCGGGGAAGAGCAGTAGCTATCATGTAGACCAGACTAGCTTTTCCTTAAAAGGTATTAAAAGGTATTCAAGACTCTGTAGGCTCAGGTTATTGATGGTAGATTTCTGGTGGCCGGAAGGCAAAAAGCAGTCTATGGAAGTAAGAGTGGCTCTCTCTCAAGCTTGACTGGTTATGCCATCAGGGCCAACATAGAGGCTGGACAACCCCATTCCAATGAATATGGATTGTGTCCTTGCTGAGTATCCTTTCCCTTTTATTGCTATGTAGAATTCCTTTGGTTAACTGTCAGAGAGTCTCTGTGTATCTTGTTTCTTTCCAATTCTGAACATGAAGCACCAGATAATAATAGTATTTATATAGTGTTTTAAGGCTTGAAAAGCTTTTTCATAATATTAGCTAATTTTATCTTCACAACAACCCTGGGAGGTAGGTCCTATTATTATCCTTATTTTAAAGTCAAGTAAGTTGAGGCAGATGGAGGTGAAGTGACTTGCTCAGGGTTGCACAGCTAGTAAGTATCTGAGGCTAGATTTGAACTCAATTCCTTCTGGCTCCTAGTACAGTGGGCTACTTAACTGCCTTGACATCACCATGGCAGAGCACAATATGGTGACCACTTGCCAATTCCTAGAAGCTGTGCCTTTCTTAATGAAACCTAAGATTGCATGGAGACTGGCTGATGATGGCATTTAAGGATCTTCCCAACCCGGCTCTTCCCTACTTTTCCAGCCTTATTATACTTTACTTGCTCCCAGGCATGCTACAGTCTATGGTTCTTGCTGTTTCTCATACATGACATTCCGTCTTTGGAATTTCCAGTTTTCATATCCTTGTATAGTATAGAAATGGCCCTTGAATTGGGTTGGTGGTGATTTTTGGATTCCATTGGAAGAAAAACATAAGGTTGAGGAGAGGGGCCTATGACCTAACACTTTTGACTTTATTTTTTCCAGTATGTGTTGCACAGTTTCAGGTGAGAGGCAATGTTATGTAGTGGTTATAAGGCAGACCCTGGAATCATGACAGGTTCAAATTATGCCTAGGACATATATTAGCTATATGAATGATTATAGTGGCCTGGGCAGCTCTCTAAGACTCTAAATCACAGAGGGGTGGCCAATCTGACTTGTTGGAGGACATTTTTCCATTGGTGGAATCATAAGATCTGACAAAAAAAGATCAAGTAGCTCAAGGCAGCCAGAAGAGACCTCCATGTCGTGAATTACATGACCATCTGAAAGAAGTCATTAGTGGAGCTGATCTGGGGTCATGACAGCAGTTCCCTAGCCTCTTGATTACTCGTGGGATGCCTATTAATAGATTAATTCACTGCTAGCGGGTGGTTGTCCCCGCATGCCCCTGTCGTACTCTGTATTGGATGGGTCCCAAAAGAAGCTTTAGACATAGGCTTCTGCAGAGAGCTACCCAAGAGCTTGGGCCCAAGGATATTGGCTATGTGACTTTGTGGTAGCATCCCCAAATCCCTTCCCACTTCTTTAAGGTGCCTGTACCAGAAGGTGATGGACTTTGGTAATCATTGGAGAAGACTCTGACAAGTTACAGAAGCTACATACAGAATCAAGGTCTCTGTGTTATAAGGATTCCAACAGTGACAAGAGAAGACCATTTGAAGGCCTTTAAATGACTCCAGTTCAACTCATTGGAGGTAATATTTTGAATTAATGTCACAATGGGAGCTCAATTGAGAAATTAGAATAAGTTGACTTTTAAGCTCACAAAATTGGTATCATGCTGAGAGTGCAGTAAAATTTTCTTGATCTTGGATATGAAGAAAACAGTGGGAAAATCATATTGGCCCTGATTAATGATGACCTAGAAATGTGAAGTAGTTTGAGATAGGCAAAATTGTCTCAGTCTGTTAGGACTGAAGCAAAGCTGCTCTTTGCTAACTGGTCACTAAGAAGTTAAATAGCTGAGGGCCAGAGTCCATGAGATAGCAATATGTGACCTCTGTGAAGGCCAGGATCAACACATATGGTGCCAAGCACTTTATGAACTGAAAATATACATCCTTGAAGCCTACAAATTGATGTGCTCTTTCCCTAACATCTGCCTCCTTCCTTCCTCCCTTCTTCCCTTCCTTCCTTCCTTCCTTCCTTCCTTCCTTCCTTCCTTCCTTCCTTCCTTCCTTCCTTCGTTCCTTCCTTCCTTCCTTCCTTTCTTCCTCATCCCCTGATCCCTCCAGTTAAACCTGAAGCTTATACTTTTGACTGACTATAAAAAGACCAAGCAGTGTTATTAGCTTTGGTGAGAATGATTCTTATTAATAAAGCTGTCATTAATCTACCAAGACTTCCTCAATGACTCGTTTTATGGACATCAAGTTTCTCTGTTAGAATGAAGCCTTTCAGCAGGAATGTGCCTCCTCATTAGGCATGAAGGGAATTCCAAACAAATTCTCTGCCTTCCAGTCTTTTCTCTGGTTATGACAAAGATAAATGAGAAATTTTGGGGTGGAAGTAGAAGGAAGATAGTCATGAATAGAACCTGAATTCTCCACATATGTGAAACAGGCAGGATGCCAGAGGATTGGGTGCTGGTCATATAGAGCAGACAGAAAGCAGCTCACTCTGAGTCAAAGCAAGCCCCAGGCTTGTCTTTATGGCACATTCATATTTTCTTCTAAAAACTCCTGAATTTACCTCCTTGGAGCTTCAGCAGAAGTAATTATGCTTTAGCTAGGTTGTGTGTGTGTGTGTGTGTGTGTGTGTGTGTGTGTGTGTGTGTGTGTGTGTGTATGTGTGTGTGTGTGTGTGAGAGAGAGAGAGAGAGAGAGAGAGAGAGAGAGAGAGAGCCACATTTTGACTTGTTGACTTGTTGGATAACAACTGGCTCTCTGCATCTTGGTGCTTGAAATTTAGATGACCTTCCACCCCAAAACCTCTTCAGGAACCTAATTGTGGGGCCTTAAAAGAAAACACACAGTTGGAAAGGGGCCTTTGAGATCATTTAGTCTAGTTCCTTGCCTGATGACATCATGAATTCTTCAACATTCCTAACAAATGGTCACCCAGTGTCTTCTTATACAAACTGTAAGATTCCATCTTCCATGAGCTCTTAGGAAGGGATCACAAAGAACCAGCCTGGCTTCATTGATAATTCATGCCAGGTTCATTTTATTGGATTTTGGCATAAGTTTACCATGGTGGCAGATCTAAGCCATGGACATAAAGCATCAGAAAGGTAATAATAATGATGATTGATAATTATAGTAGCCTGCATTTTTAGAGGGCATTAAGTTTTGCCACGTAATAGACTTGATCACCTTTGGTCCTCTGTGACGTATGTACCCATTATCTGAGACTTGGACTTAAGTGACTTGTCCAGGATCTCACAGTCTGTGAGTGTCAGAAGAGGAGTTTGAACCTAGTTTTTCCTGAATCCAGGGTTACCTTTCTAGTCATTGAATGATGATGTCTCTCCAAGACACTGTGGTATTTCACAAAGTCTTCCAATGTTATTCTTATGGACAAGGTGAAAAAAAAATAGGAGCTAGATAATCATAGGAATATAGATCCCAGGATGGAAGAGATTTTAGAGACATTCCAATACAATATTTTCATTTTACAGATCAGGCCTCTGAGGTCTATGGAGGTTAAGCAAGTCATCCAGGTAAGTGTTTTCATTATAGTTCCAAAGCCACTTAATGGCTTTTAGGACCCCAAAAGTAAGAATTCATGGCTTGAGTGAACAGAGCTGGGAGAATAATTTATAAAATTATTACAATAATATAAAAGAAAATGGAAGACCTCAGAACTGAAATCAGTACAGCAACCAATCATGACTCCAGAACTGAAAGTGAAGGATATTTCTCACCCCTTAGTGGACATGTAATGGCCTGGAGGTACAGGATGAGAGACATTTTCAGATACTGCTTATGTACAAATTTGCTTTGCTTGACTATGTTTATTTGTCATAAGGGAGAGCTTTAAGTTTGTGTGTGTGTGTGTGTGTGTGTGTGTGTGTGTATGTGTGTGTGTGTAAGTTATTTCATTAAAGTAATGCAAAAAAAAAAAAAGAAAAGAAAGTTTGACTATTTCCCTGATTCACTAAACTCCTGTGGTTCCCTATTTTTCTAGGATTCAAATCCTAAGTCCTCTGCTTTTTAAAGCCCTTCATGACCTGGCTTCTTCTTAATTTTCCAGTGTTCTGCATTATTGCATCCATGTTCTCTGTGACCCAGTGTCTCTGGTCTGACACTCCTCCTGCCTGTGCGTTTTCCTTGGCTGTCCCCCACACCTAGGATGCTCTTCCTCTGCATCTCTGCCTCCTCCCTTCCCTGGCTTCCTTCCAGTCTCAGCTGAAATCCCACTTTCCACAAGAAGCCTTTCCTGGTCCTTCTTAATGTGAATGCCTTCCCTCTAAGATGAACTCCAAAGCATCATATAGATGCACACATGAATTTATGGGCATAGTTGTTTGTGTGTGTCTTTCCCATTGGAATGAGCTCTCTGAGGACAGGGACTTTGTATCCCCAGCAAATGAAAATGCACAGAAAAGGGCAGAAGGAAATTCAGAAACAGACAGATAGGCAGGGCACTGTTAGTATTAGCAAGTTCAATTTTTAAAAAAAGACAAGCCATCCTGTATCTAAGATTTCCAATCCCTGCCCTCCTCACCTCCTAAGAGCTGACCCCATCAGGGGCACTCTATCCCTCTTGCCTTGTCTGAGCCACTTAGCACCTCACAGGGTTTGAATGGGAAGGAAGGCTTCATTCCCTCTGATGAGGATGGCCCTTCCATCTGCTCAGCCTATATTCCCTGTGATCTTCCAGCACTGTTCTCTCATCTACTATCCCATCCACTCAACTGCATAGCCCTTAGTTCAGCTGAGGGTAGGTTGAAAAGACTTTTTTTCTGTTCTGTGATCTCTCCCCAGTTAGAGAACGAGCTCCTTGAGAGTACCTCATTTGTCTCATTTTTTTCTATTTGTACGTCCAGCATCCAGCATAGTGCATAGATTATTGGACCTAGAGTAAGTAAAAACATGTAAATGTGGCCCCAGATATCTTCTAGTTGTCTAACCCTAGCCAAGTTACTTAACCTCTGTTTGCCTCAGTTTCCTCATCTATTAAATGAGGCTAATAATAGCACCTATTTCACAGGGTTTTTGTGAGGATAAGAGGAGATAATATTTGTAAAAGTCCTTACAAAACTTAAAGCACTATATAAACACAATTAATAATATTGTTATAATTTTATATTTGATTACGATTAGATTATAATTAGATATGATTAGAGAGCTGACTTCAGAAGCCAGAAAGACTTGGGCGAGTCCTGCATCCGACACATCCTGACTTTGTGAACGTAGGAAAGTCTTTTATCCTCTCAGTATTTAAGCAACCCCTTTTAAGAATGCCAGGGGCTGAGTAGGTGCCAATCTGCCTTGGTGGAGGTCGTTTACTCATTAGGAAGTCATTATATTGATGAAATCACAGGTCCATCTGGCCCCAAATGAAAATCTTTGGGCTGTTTAATTTTGAGAAGAGTTCAAAAATATAACTTGAGAATCCAGGGTGGGAGAAAAATAACCCATATGGTTTCCCTTTCCCTAATTCCAACCGCCACCACCCCTTACGCTGTCACCTGCTACTACTGATTTTGTGATGGAAAATAGGTGAGGAAAGCATAAAGGAGGTGGAGGGATAGAAGGTCAAGGAGGCTCTTAGGGGTAGTCTGTTCCTTCTTTAGACGGGGCCAAGGACACCTAGAATGCTGATCTTCCTTCCTTCACATTACCTTGAGCCCATCCATGGATGACACCATCTGTGTTTGGGTTTCTTTTTACTTTTTTCCAACATCTCAAATGATTTTCAATAGTATTGAGGTCATCAAAATGCAAAAGGAATTTCTTTCCTGAGGCATTTTTTCCCTTTTCGTTTTTTTTCTTTTTTCATCCCCTGGGTGTTTTTTGAAGGGAAATGTAATCCATGTGTTTCTGATTCATTTACACTTAAATCATCTCAGTGTTGTTTGGGAACAGCTGTTTGATGTCCCAGAATCCCTGGAAGCCTTTGGAATGAGCCTTTTGTCCAGTCCTTTTCCTTATCTCGGGAACAGGAAGTTGAGTTGGCCCAGGGCAAAGAAATTCGAACCCCTAAATGTTAAGCATTATTAGAGAGCCCAAACCTCCTTATTTCCTACCAGGTCTCACTTTGGTCCTATACCTTCTCCTTGCCTGCTTTAGCTTGATATTCTTTTGGGACCCTGAGCCAAGGACTTCAGAGTGAAGATTCCCACAGTAACTAACAGGACGTACATGACGAAAGACTCCACATCTGGACCCTTGTCCACCCCTGCCCAGAAATCCTAGTGAACTCTGATGCTGAACTTACTCTCTTTTTCTTGCTTAACATTGAGGATGTGCAGCACATCGGGTCCATCCGATTTGTTTCTCCTACTGTGTTTAGAGCCATAAATACTCTGAATAAGGTTTTCTAAGGGAAATGAGGACCACTTGCCTATTCTTATACCTTAATTTTTCCTCTTTCCTATGCATTAAAGTTAAACTCCAATATTTACAAGGCTTTCTAGGGTCTGGCCCCAACCTTCATATTCTGTTCTGTTTCACATCATCCCCCGCCTTCCAACTAGAGTGGTCTCACCATTTGTTCCCTCTACTGCTTATTCCTTCCTTCTGTGCCTTTGTATTGTTTTTCCTGTCCAGGGTATATGTTCCTGACTCTTTTATCTACCCAAATCCTACCCAACTTTTAAGGCACAGCTCAGCTCCCCCCACCCAAGAAGCCTTCCCTGACTATATTTGTCTTTGTCAATCTCCTCTGAACTCTCTCTGCACATCTCGTCTGTTTATACCCTATCTTGTTCCACATGGGTTAGTCTTGTGTTTCCAAGTGGATCATAAGTTTCTTGCAGTCAGGAACTTGTCTGATACTTCTGTGCACCAATGCCAAACACTAAGTCAAGCACATAGTGAGTATCCAAAAAAAGCTTGTATGAACATTGATAAATATCTTTATTTTTGAGCAGATTCCTGTAGTTTGACCCAATGAAAGTATATGCCTATTGTCTCAGGACTGGTTTAGTTAAATTGGTAGAGATCCATCCCCAGGCTGGCCAATGGGTGATGAGTTTTCTTGCTACAGCAGTTCTCTGACACCATCTGTTAAGTTGGAAAGGGTGTTGGTGGAAGGAAGGAGTATTACACAGGTACTGGAAGTATTGAAATATTGAGTAGATGTAGTCAGCAGCTTAACTGGACCCAATTCTATCTTGGATCCAAACTAACTCCTTGGGAAATAAAGTTCTCCAGGTTACCTCTTGGGTTTTTATTCTCTGTAATAAACCTTTATATTTTTGCTACATACAATAAGGTATGTATGCAGATAAGTAAATAGAAGATAATTGAGTAGGAGAGGGGTTGTCAGGAAAGGCTTGATGTAAGAGGCAGAACCTGAGAGAAGCTTTGAAGAAAGACAAGGGAGAGAGTGGGACACCCTGTGCCAAGGCATAGCATAGAGAATGACAGAATGCTGAACTATGGTACAACAAATGGACCCAGTTTGGCTAAAATATTGAGGGTGTAAAAGGGGAAAATATGAAATAAATTTGGAATGACAAACCACATTGCCCAGGATTTTAAATGCCAAGATCAATCAGCAATCAAGGGAGAGAGAGAGAGAGAAAAAGAGAGAGACACAGAGAGACACAGAGAGAGACAGAGAGACAGACAGACAGACACAGAGAGAGAGAGAAAGAGAGAGAGAGAGAGAGAGAGAGAGAAAGAGGGAGAGAGAAAAAGTGAGAGTCTATTCTCCATTCATCACCTATCAGGAGATGGGTAGAGTGTTTTCCTTGAGTAATTTGGAATTGTGGTTGGTCACTGTGTTAGCAGTTTAAAATTTTTCCAAAGTTATTGTGGGAGACTTCTAATTAATTAGATACATACAAGGTATATATAGAGTAAATGGAAGGTAATTTCAGAAGGAAGGTCCTAGAACTGAAGAATGGGGGGGGGGGAGGGAAGTCCTCCTATAGAAGGTAAGACAAGCTGAGTCTTGAAGGAAGCTAGGAATTCTAAGAGGTAGAGGGGAAGGGACAGAAAAGTCAAGGCATGGAGAACCAGGGCAACTGATTGGATATATGCAGTAAGTGAGAGTGAGGAGTTAAGTTAGATTCAACTGGAAAGTCTCTGAGAGCCACGCAGAGATTCACCACTGTCCATTGTCTGAGGCACAATTTAGCTACCAACCTATTAAGCTGTAGTTTTTTCAGTCTGTCGCAGTGGAGGGAATCATGGCTCCTTGGCATGTGAAGTATGCTGGTTGGAGGTACTCTGATCCCCCCTAAATCCATATTCCTCTCTGTTTCCATTATTGAAGCCTTCCCATGAAGGCTTATGCCACAGGAACACATCATCTCATGATCACATATTTTTTTGCGGTTCATTTCCTTCAAGATTCAGGTCCAACTCAACTACTTTCTGCAAGAGGTTTTCTCTAGTACCTTAGGAGCTAGGACCTCCTTTCTATCTGCTTTGCATTTTTTATGTATCTAATTATTCACATTTTGTCTCAGTGTGGTATACTGAGTAGTGGAAAATGCCCTACACGTAGAGCATACATATACATGGAGTGCAAGTATTTGGGTCGAGACTCTAGTACTTCTACTAACTGGACAACAATGGAAAAGCTGCTTTCTGAATAATGGCTTTCTCATCTGTAAAAGAGAGGGGGTGATAATGAATTTAGACTATTTCCTCATAGATTTGCTCTGAGGAAAGCATTTTGGGAAGCGCAATAGCTATATAAATGTGAGCCATTATTTAATACTTCATTGGCATTGTGATCTTCCTCTGGTAGAGATCTTAATTTGTCCAGTGTTCTTAAATACACTTGTTCATGTTCTATATGTTGCAATTGGGGCAAGTGTCCTCTTACACACAGGGCCCTCTGAAACCTATGATAGGTGCTAGGTACTCTTGTGGATCTACATCCACTCAAAAAACCACAGCAAAGGAGCCTCCACCAATGTGTTTATTTTTACTAGTCAGCCAGAGTAGCAAAGGCATTTAGTGAAACAGCAGAGTGAGCCCATAGAGCTGAAACATACTACTCCACAAATATACTCACCATTACTGGGAAAAGTGATTATACCAAGGGAGTACATGTAGAGAACATATGGAAAGAAAATGTATCCCCAGGGCACAAATATGGAAGGATAACTCACAGCTGTAAAAGTATTCTAGTCTTGTTTTCATACTGCTCCTCTTGCTGGTTTCATATGATATGTAGTGTCTTCCAGGCACATGTCTCATCACTATGTATTACTCTACTGGTCTCATGGTGGTTGGTAAGTGTTGCTTTTGGGGGCATGTGGTTGGCAAAGTTTTTTCTCCTAACATCTTTTGGTTTCCCTAGTATCCTCACTGAGGCTCTGATTCTTCTACATTAGGGGTAGAGTATCCTTTACCATCTCTTTTGTAACTTAGAGGATCAACTCTTGGTTTTTTTGATGAGGGAAGTATGTCCTGCCCATACTTAGTGTCATATTTGGAAAAATCCTTAGCAGCATTCTTTTTCATTCTCCTTTGTTTTGTTTTTCTCATGGTTTCTCCCATTCATTTTAATTCTTCTATGCAACATGACTAATGTGAAAATGTGTTGAATAGGAATGTATGTGTAGAACCCATATGAAATTGCATGTCATCGTGGGGAAGGGGAGAAAATTTGCAATTTATGAAAGTGTTGAAAATTGAAAACAAATAAATTAATAAATTTTGGGAGGAAATGGTATCCCCTGTAATGATCCTAAAGGTATGCAAATCATACATCAGGAATTAAATGTAAGTGGACTTCAGAAAAACATGCAAAGGCTTATATGAACTGATGCTGAGTGAAGTGAGTAGAGCCATATAATGTTATTCTGGCTCTACTCACTTCACTCAGCATCAGTTCATATAAGTCTTTGCACGTTTTTCTGAAGTCCACCTGTTCGCCATTTCTTATGGTGCAATAGTATTCCTTTACATTCATATACCACAGCTTGTACAGCCTTTCCACAATTGATGGGCATCATAGGGGATACTTTTAAAAGAAATTACCTAGGGCTTCCTGGGACTGTGGTGCTATGGTCATCCCCTCGAACATCACCCTGTCTCATGAATACACCTCCCAACCCTAGTATACTTAGGTCTTCCATACAAAGGAAATAGAGAATAGAGAGGCAAGGACAAAACAATCCCATCTGCCATTGCAGTTCTCTACCTGTCTGCCTCGTTCTAGAGTCCTACCTTAATGGTAAGCATATAATGTGGCCAGCCATAAGTCTTTGAACCTTTGAGTCACTCTACATGTAAATCTTTCATCCAACACTGTTGAGGCCTTCGCCTAGGTCTTTTAACATAGGACATCCTAAAAGTCTTAGTACAGTTTTAAGCTAGTAAATCTAGTAAGTTTGAAAACAGCCTAAATCTTTTGGGACACCCTCTGGGTACCAACGTAATTTTTGTGCTCTTTCTGCATTATCTCTTCCTTTCTTTTGCCACATGACTGGCCCACCTCCCTTTCTAACCACATGCTTCCTGAATGTTTCTTTTCTGTTACTCCTTATGAATAAGTCAGTTACTGACATGCTTTGGCTTATTGATATCTGCCCTATTGGCATTTAGGTCAACAGCAGTTTTTACTTTTTTGGAGGTTGTGGTGTTCCATGATGCACAGACATATGCCATGCCAGGAAGAATGTTGGTGGTGCTATAGAATCTGATTTCTCACCACTCAGAGACAATGCTAAAAACAACTCCTTTTGGTAACCATAAGAGTATTTTATACAGGAGCTCTACTCACTTCTGACTGCACTAAAGCTTTTGGGATACTCTATTTTATATGATCTCATTTAATACAATAATAGGTATTGTATTATCCCCATTTTTACAGAGGAGCAAGCTGAACTTCAGTAGAGTGAAGCAATTTGCCCACGGTTACTGTGCTCATAAGTGGCAGTCTTAGAACTTGAGCCCAGGTGTTGTTGTTCTGGCTCTGTCAGTGAATAGGGTAGGGTTGCATCATAGATTCAGAGACTCTTAGATGCCTGGGATCCCATCCTTAGGATTGGAAAGGGCCTCTGAAATCATCCAGTCTAAATCATGCCCTCCCAATTAGAGTGTCCCCAAGCATACATCTGGATTCCACTTAAATACCTCCAGTTAGTAGGAACTCACTACCCCCTAAAGCATTCCAGGTTACTAGGGTTATCTCTGGATATAAGATAAGCCTTCCATCTATGAGAGAGAGAGGGAGAGAGAGAGAGAGAGAGAGAGAGAGAGAGAGAGAGAGAGAGAGAGAGAGAGAGAGAGAGAGAGAGAGAGAATGAGAATAATCCGACTCTATCCCACTAGAAAATTTTTCAGAACTGCATTATACTGAATTGGCAAATTTTAAAAAGAAGCCATGTGGGGATTACATACTGGCCTCTCCTCATGGTTTAGCTGTAAGAACTGTACCCAAGGAAAGTCAGCTCATTCCTTTAGGATGGGACTCTTTGCTCAAGGCCAACTGATCTCTTTAAAGTGCCTTCATGTCAGGCTGACATCTTCTGTTTGGTCCCTGGGGGAGGTGAGCAGAAATCCTTTCCACATTTTTTCCCTCCGAGAACCTGATTGTAAGAGGGCTGCCTTTGTCAGCTTTCATTTCCTGATCGATTTCTCTTAGGCCACAAGCCCAATCTGAGAACCCAGGACAGGGGTGGGGGAAGACCTGGCCATTCCAACCAATGTTTCAAGTATTCCATTGGCCAATTCTGAACAAACCAGATGGTGATCATCGAAAAGCTTCTCACAGCAGAACACAAAGGCCACAGGGACTGGGAGCTTTTCTGCGGTCAATTAATTTTCCTTTTTTCCTTAGCCTTTTGCAATCAGAATGCCAAGACCTAGCTAACTAATTATAGTCACGGGAAAATACAAAATCCTTTGCAGGCTTCTGTTTGCTTCTTACTCATTCTGCCTCACTTCCCATTTGCAATCAGTTTCCAACTCTTGTTGATTTTACTTTCATAAGATCTCCCATCTACTTCTCTCCATTCATGTGATCTAATATAGTAGCCTTCTAATAGTGCTCTCAACTTCCAAACTCCCCCTCTCCAATACCGTTTAGGGACTCCATTTTACTGAGTTCAGACACCAAAGGACTTCCTGTTTTTCTGAAAAAAATTGGTTGAGAAGGACTCCCCAGGTGCCTGGGACATCAGAGGACTCCAAGCCAATGATGCTGGGACAAGTTAAGTGAAAAATTAACAAGAAACAGATGAAACTGATTTCCTCTTGCAAACACATGTTGGGGGGGGGGCAAGTTAAGGGGAAAGGTCCCAAGGGGGAAAATGCATTTTTAGTTTGGCTGAACCCAAAACTTTTGGAAAATTAATGATATTCTAATATGGTATATTGAGTCACCCTGGAAGCAGATTTCAGAGGTACTTAAAAAAAACCCAAACAAACCCAACAACAACCCAATAATTGCAGTGGATGGTCCAAATGAAGCAACTTCCCATGTTTCTGGGAAGTTGTTAGAATGAGATCCCACTTTGACATGTTCCCTGGGGAAGCCTAGAGTGCTAGAATTTTGAGAGCCTTGGAGACGATCTAGTGAAATCCAACAAGTCTCCCCTCCCATTCCCTCTCCACTTCACGGAGCCAGACTTCCTTATGGTACAGTAATATGCTGCTGTTTGTTCAATAATTCCCCAACTGTTTTCAGTTTTTTAACTTCCCTTTCAATTATATCCTTAGAATTCTAGAATATGTCCAGGTCAAAAAAGCATGAATGATTTTGTGGCTCTTAGTGTGTCCTGTCCTATTGCTTTCCAAGAAGACTACATCAATTCCCAGCTTCATGAGAAAATGAGAAAGGGGACAATAATGAAGATCTACCAATATTTAGTTTTACCATTTTAAATGATCTTTGCTGCCATAAAAAATTTGAACACCTCTTGTAATATTTTCCCATTATGTATAATGCAACCTCTGGATTTCATATGAATTTTTCATTATATAAAGGAAAACTCTTTTCTTCCCTGTACTTCTCAGTTTTTGATAATGTAGAATGCCTATTTATACTTAAAAGAAGATTTTCTATATCCACAGATACATTCATATAATTTTAATAGATATGACTTATTATTTTGATATAATATTTATATAGCAACTAAATGCTTCATTTAATTAATACATTATGTTAATTCAACTTGATATTGCAATTACAATTTATTCTTCAACCTAATCAAAGATTAGCCAATGAGTAATTTCTGTGTTAATTACAGACCTGCACATTTCTGTGTTTGATTGCTATTTTTATTGTATCATGATCTATAAATGTGATCTTTAAAATTTAGGCCTTTACGATTTTATCTACAAATTTTGTGACTAGAATGTAATGAGTTTTTGTGACTGTTTCATGTATAATGGAAAAAAAGGGTCTCCAGCATTTTTCACTCAGTTCCCTCCATCATGCTTGTTCACTTTCTTTAGCACTGTAAGTTTTTTCTGGATAGGCTTTTTGTCTTGTAAAGTGATCATTTATGTTATTGCATGTTTCCATTTGGAGCTTATTTTGGTATTTGGTGTAAAGTTTTGGTCTACACTTACTTTCTGTCAGATTGCTTTCCAGTTTTCTACTGGTTTTTATTGAATAGTGAGTCCTTCTTCCAGTAGCCAGAATCTTTGGGTTTATGGAACACCAGCCTAGTGGATTCATTTCTTCTGTTGTGTGCTAAATGTCAATGATCAATCTCTCCTGGCCAATCTCTCTATTTTTTTAACCAACAACAAATATTTTAATGATTGCTTCTTTTGTAGTATAGTTTGAGATATGGTTCTACTAATCCCCTTTATTTCCCATAGAGGTTCTTGGCCTTTTGTTCCCCTGTTGTTTTTTTCTAGTTCTAGAATTAATCTTTTGAAAATTTGATTGGTAGGGCGCTGAACAAATAAATTTAATATAATGATTTGTCTCATGCATGAGCAACTGCTATTGCTTCAATTATTTAGGTCTATATTTCCTTAAGCAATTTTTTTTGTAATTGTAGTCATATAGTTCCTGTGTATAGCTTTGTAGTACAGTCCCAAGTATACATTCTTCAATTGTTTTAATAGGAACTTCCATTTCTATTTCTTTTTCTTGAGTATGGTTGGCAATATGTAGGAATACTAGTAATTTGGGCCCTTTTTATTTTATATACTATGACTTTGCTGATGTTATGAATTATGTCAATTAATTTTAGTTGATTTTCTAGGGTATTAAAATATACTGCTTTATTATCTGCTAAAGTAACTATTTTGTTCATTCTTTGCTTAAGGTTGTTGTCTCAATTTCCTTTTTGCTTTATAATCTTTTTGCCCTAACTAGCAATTCTAGACTAAAATCAAATAGTAGTGATGGCATTAAACATCTTTCCTTCATCTCTGATCTTACTGGAAAAGACCGCAGTTCATTCTCATTATATATAATGATAGTTATGGATTCTAGAAATGCTGCTAGGTTATACTTAATGTGAGTTCATATGATGCAAAACTCCATTTAATACAAGTTATAAAATGATACCAGGTTATATTTAGTGCAAATTGAAATTTAATGAATGTAATACTGCTACACTAGCTAATCAAGAGTCTTAACACACTGCTCTTGTGGGTTATACTTGTTTATCATAGCATATAAATGGGATGCTCTTCTGTGTAGCATATTACTAAGCTGAATTAATTTTTTTTCAAAGAGCCCTTAACAAAATGAACAAAAGCAAGGATTCTTCAGATGGAACCCCTGCCAATGCAAAAGAGAAGATGGCTGTTATTTCATTAAAACAACTATTTGATGTAATTGAATGCCATGAATATGGTCATAGAACTCTTTAATAAGATGAGATATCACCTGAAACCATAGTAGGCAAAATAGAAGGAAAAGGCAAAATTGCATCAGTTTTTGGGGGTTGTTTTTGGTGGTTTGCAGCCAACTACAGGGAAACTTATAGTCCTAGAAAATTGTCCAGGGCACTCCGAAGTGAGGCGATTGATTTAGGGACACAAAGCCAGTGTGTATCAGAGGAAGAACATGAACCCCATCCTTCCTGGTTCTGAGGCAGGTCCTTTGTCCACCAGGCCCCACTGCCTCTTATAGATATGGTGATGTCAATGACACTGGGTTACATAAATATTATATAAAATGAAAGCACTGGCTGTGAAGTCAGAGGAGCTGGCTTTAAATCCCAACTCTACCCCTCATTATCATTTTGACTTTGGGCAAATGATTCGATCTCCTTGGATCTCCATTTTTTTTTCATTTGTCCAGTGAAAAATGTTGGAATAAATGATCTCTAAAGTCATCTTGTAGATCTGTGATCCTATGATTCCTGTATCAGTTATTATAAGGGCCTTGTGCTAGAAGGGGATTCAAAGATGAAATCAGATACCCTCTTTGACCTCCAGACACTGATGATCT
The DNA here is from genome assembly GCF_028372415.1 of Notamacropus eugenii. Lineage (NCBI taxonomy): Eukaryota > Metazoa > Chordata > Mammalia > Diprotodontia > Macropodidae > Notamacropus > Notamacropus eugenii. The sequence continues at coordinate 248,499,765 of NC_092872.1, read as the reverse complement.
AATAATGGAGATAAAAATAATTTCTATAATAGCGCATATAAGTACAAAAGAGAAGTCTTTGTAAAGGGTAATGAGAAATTGTAGGAGGGAGAGTTTACTGTTAGCTAGGAGATCAGAGAAAGCTTTATGGAGGCAACAGGCTTTTCTTTGTCTCTCTAGGACTAAGACAGAGTCTAGAATATAGTAAGTGGTTAATAAATGCTCTTTGACTGGCTGATTGAAATGAAGGAAGAATTTCAAAAAAATAATAGAGTTGGGAAGAAGGGAGGATGATGTATTTTAGGTATTGCAGAATGACATGAGTAAACACAAGGGGGATGGAGCAAAAATGAGGGGTGATAAATAACTGAATAAATGAAGGGGTTGGATTCCATCATCCTAAAGTTTCCTTGCAGTTCTACCATTCTAGGGATTCTATCACTAAACCAGAAGGAGGCCCAAGGTGAGCAATCATTAATGGCTCAAACCTTCACTTGGTCTGCTATCCCTTCTCCCCTCCTTGGTTCTTATTGGGCTGAGAATGTGAATCCTCAAGAATTTGTGACTTTCAGGGTCACACTCAGGACATGTCAGAAGCGAGATTTGAACCTGGGTCTTTCTGGAATCAAGGGCACTTCTCTGTCTACTATGTCATTTTGCCTCTTATAACAGAAACACAACTGATTCATGCCCAGGATGGGCTTGATTTTTGTAATTTGAAGTTCCTTGCCCTCAATCCTGGCCTAAAACCAGATCTTACAGAGTGTGATAAGTGAAGCATTTTGACTGGACACCCCCAGAGGAATAATTGATATTATCTTCAGTGGTTCAGTGGTGATCTAGCAGAGGGGCAGAAAGCATTCTTGTAGACTGAAGAACACCTATGTGAAATGTTGATCAAGAATAGTGTTCTCTAGTCTCCCCAGTGAGGACCTCTGAGAAAAACTGAAAGGTTCATTGGTCCAAAAATATTACTTCTACGTGACCTTCCACCACCAGGATCACTCCTCATACTTGTGCACAAGTATTCCCAAAGAGTAGGTCAGGCTCTGTCTGTAGATGTAAAACCTGTGCTGTTCAATCTCCATCCTGTTAGTAGAAGGGGGTATCCTTTATGGGCACCTTTAGAAGTTTGTTGGAATTCCCCACGTGGAGGGATACACATCCCTCTGTGGAAACTTCTCTTACTCTACCCAGAGACATTTCTTTTAGTATCTATTTCCTGCTCCCAGGCTCTGGTGAGATCTCAAAGGGGGAAATGAAGTTACTCCTCTTCATAAAAACATCAGGGATCCTTGGATTAGATCACTAGCTCAACAAGACCCCTATTAAGATGTATATGTTATGTGAATGGGGAACAAAATAATAGTCTTTTTACATTCATAAATAGAGAAAATTAATAAGACCTAAGAATTGGAAAGGACCACAGAGGCCATCTAAGGTTCAGTTCTGAGACCAAACAGGAACATTCATTGAAACATCCACCATAAATGGTAATCTAGTTTTTAATGAAAGATCTCCAGTGATGGCGAACGTAGCCTGAGGGAACCAAGTCTACTTTTGGATAACAATAACTGTTAGAAATGTTTTGCATGAGCCCAGCCAAACACTGACTAGTCACAATTCCCACACAATGTTCCCAGTTACCGTGTGCCCTCCAAGGCCAAGCAGAATGAGTCTAATCTTAAGTGTGGTAAGCACTTCAAATGTGTGGCAGGCTCAATCATATTTCCCACAAGTCTTGTCCTCTTATCCCCCACTTCCTTCATAAACATCTCCAACAGTCCTTCAAACCACTCTTCATATGGCCTGAATCTCAGCACTTTCGCTAATCTGGGCACCTTCCTGTGGTCTAGAAATGGAAAATTAAATGTTATCATCAAAATGTAGCACCCAGAATTTACCACAGTGCTTCAAGTATGGTCAGATCATGACACAGTATCACAGGACCTCCATCATTATAGCGCAGCAGAATCATCACTTCCATTGTTCTGATCTTAACATTAAAGAGCATTAAAGTGCTCTTTAAAATGATACAAATCACTTTGCGTTTGCCTAACATGTCACCCTTTGGCCTATAATGAACTTTCAGTTCACCAGAACCCCTAGATCTTTTTTATTTGTTTAATGGCACCTTCCCTTATCCTATCCTTGTAAAGTTGAATTTTTTGTACCCAAGAGTGGGACTTCACATTTTTCCTATTAAATTTTATCTAAGCTTTGCTCTCCCTTTTCTACCTTGTTGAGATACTTTGAGTGTAAGCTAATTTTCCCAGCTTCAAGCAAAAAGATTAGTATGCCATCTCTGCCTTCATCTAAGCCATTAATGAAAGTGTTAAACATCACAAGGCTAAGGGGCACTCTATCAGAGAATTCACTCCAGGCTATTAGTGATAGACTATTAACCAATCTGCCTGATTTCATTATTATCTATTATCAGAGGTATCAAACTAGCAGCCAAATGGATAGTAAAACTCTGGAATATATTCAGGAAATGTTTTTTAAAAATAAATAAAAATACAAGACAGCATAGATAATGTTAATTTGTGGTTTTCTAAGCCATCTACAGGGATTAATTTCTATTTGTTTGATTTCACTGATCTAGCCCACCTCTGTCCATCTTTCCCACAAGACAAGAATGAGGGACTTTGCCAAATGACTTGTTAAAATCTAGGTATGCCATGTTGATGATGATTTTCTCTGGTGTCTCCATCCAGAAACCTTTCCAACAAGGGAGATGACATTAATCTGGCATAACCCAATGTTGTTCAAATTCTTTGCAATAACCATTTCTTTGACTAAATTTTCACTAAGTATCCTTTTAATAATGCATTCTAATTTTTCTTTTCAAGTAATAGAAGTCAAACTCAAAGTCCTACAGTTTGAATATTCTATTTTCTTCCCTTTATTGAAAATCAGACTACCATTTGCCTGACTCCAGACCTTCAGTACCTGCCTGTTAGCCACTTTTTCCCAAAGATCACTAATCACAACTCATCAGTCATATGCTCTAGTTCTTTCTCTATCCTCTGATATCCCCAAGCTTGGACCTGGGGGCTTGAACTCATTGAGGACATTTGAGTGTTCTTTCTCCAGTTCCTCATTTTGTATTTCAGTTTATATCCTGCCTCTGACTTAACTATGTGACCTTGGGCAAGTCACTGGCTATCTCCCATGCCTGGAATGCATTCTCCCCTTCACTCCTCATAATCCTTGTTTTCTTGAAAGCCTTATCTCAAATACTGTCTAATCCAAATTCTGCTAGTGCCTTCAGATGGAGAGTCAGTCTCACAGACAGGAAGGCTTGAGTCTTGTTGTTGATATCTACTGGCTGTGTGACCCTGAGCAGATTACTTAGCCTCTCAGTGCTCTAGTCAACTTTCTATAATTGGAAGTTCCTGAAAAGGTGCTGACCGGCATTAATGGGAGGACATTTCCTTCCACTTTCTTATGTAGAGCAAATCACAGGTCCAGTTCTTATCTCTCTCTCTCTTTTTTACTCTTTCTCTTTCTCTCTCTCTCTCTCCCATGTGTATATATACATATATACATAAATATAAGTAAAATGAGGTAATATTTATAAAGTGCTTAGTACAGTGCCTAGAACATAGTAGATAGTGTATAAATGCTAGTACTCTTTTTCTTTCTCCATATATATTATATATATACACACATATATACATATACACACGTACACTTATATGTATATAGTGTGCAATGTATCTACATATGTAAATAATAAATAAAGCCATACCTCAATGTATCATATTTTTGCCTTTTTATTCCCCAGCATGTTGAATAATCAATCCCTGGCAAATAGTAGGTGCTTAATGAATGCTTATTGATTAACTTCTCTGAGCCACAGTTTCCTTTTCTGTAAAAGAAGAGGGTTATAATAAGTAGCCTCTTATTCCTCCTTCCCAGGTTGAAGTCACTGATGATCAATACACAGACTGGCAAAGTGTATAAGGCTTTTTTTGTATATGAAGCTAAGTTGCTGATCCAGAACCTAAACACTTTATTTTATTCTTAAATTTATCATCATCCTTGTTATTTTTAGCATTGGTGCTAGTATGGAGGAATCATATTATAAAGAAAGAAGACCGGACTTGTAGCCAGGAGAGACGTGAGTCCAAAGCTAGGCTCCCCCCCTTACCACCTGGCTCTAAATGTCATTTTCCTCATCCCTAAAATGGAAATCTTGATAATTGTGCTGCCTCACAGGATTGTTGTTAATGACAATGCTTTATAAACCTAAAAGTGCTTTAGAAATTGTAAAAGCCCATTAAGCTGACAAAGTCACATAGCACGAAGATATCTTTCCACTGATGCACAAAGGCAAAGCAGTAGCTAAATGATTCACTGAGATCATTCCATATGGAGAACAAGAAAGGAAAAAAACTCCTCAGTTTCATCCTTATGTCAGGGGGTTGATGAGGACCAGGGAAACTGCTGCTGTTCTGAAAAAGAAACCTAAATGCCCTTTTAGATCAGAGATTGAAGGCCCTGGCTTGGACCAAAAGCCAGTTAATTACTTGAGTGATTATCTCATCTGACAATTTGTGAGACAGAGCCTAGCCTCCAGAATGGCTTTCCCAGAAGGCAGGGAGTGAATCTATGGCCCTGATTACATCTGCTGGAGGCGAGAGCACTTGTGTCCTTAGGTACCAGGTGTCTGGGCTGCTTGGAAAGTTCTTTTCCTGATTGGGTAGTTCAGGCTTCCCCAGGGTTGGGTAGCAGCTCCCTTGGGCCTGGGTTCAGTTCACCTGTAGCCTGTCATCAAGTGTCTCCTGTGTCCTCAGCAGCTTCTTAATTACCCACCTCGGAGCCCTCAGAGAGGCCCAGGCAATCCAGGCTCCATTGTCACTGGCAATGGGCCTGTCATCATCAAGGACCGATTTCAGCTTCATTCCACTCAATGATACAGGGCCATAGCCTCTCACAAAAACGCCTATTACCTCTGGTGCCAGGCAGCTCTGTGACCCAGACAAGTTGTGGCCTGTCAGCTGGGCCCAATGACAGATTGGCCATTGGACAACAGACAGAGAGGCACAATGGATGAGAATTAGATGGTTTCAGTTGGAAACAGTTACAGCTTATGGCACGTGGGGCAGTGAGCTCAGCCCAGAGGGTTCCCAGAGACCTTTAGTGCTCAGCTAGCTCAGCCAAGAGGGCTTTGAGTTGGGAGGCTGTCTCTCTCCCCATCCCTTTCATTTCTTTTCTTAGGGATTATTTTTTTTGCCATTTCCTATTGCCATTAATCTGATTAACTGAGCACTTGAGACCCTGAATACCCCTAAAACCTCCAGAAACTCAGAGATTCAATTCAATTCAACTAATGGTTATTGCATGTTTTCTATGTTCCAGGCACTTAGCTAGAAGCTAGAAATACAGCTCACATTCAACTTGAGGTACCAAGGTAACCCTTAGAGATTATTCAGATACACAAAGGGTTTGTGATTTTGTCAGGAGGAGGAAATCTTTCTAGAGAATCATCGGTGTAGTGGAAAGATCTTAAGAGGTCACTTAGTTCACTAGGCCCCTCTCCCCTCATTTTACAAGTGAGGAAATTGAAGCCAAGACAGGAAAATGACTTAGGATCATGCACATGGTAAATAGAGGCACTGAGAATCAAACCCAAGTCTACAGACTCCAAATACAGTTTTCCCCAACACCCACCTCCTGAAATGAGTCCTAGGTTGTTGCCTGGGATGTGTAAACATTCAGTGACTAGTAAAAGGTTATCTAATTAATAAATATGAGGTTGGATTTGAACCCAGGCCTCTCTGACTCCAAGCCTGGCATTTTATCCACTCTGTCAAGCTGCCTCTTTGAGAGATTTAGCTCTTCGTAAAAGAGAAGGAAATTGCTAAAGAAGAGAAGTCATTGTATACACTACCCAACATGTATGGGTTTTTCAGCTCAGATTCTAAATTTTATCCTCTTTGTCTATCAGGATACTGCTTACTTACATTTAGTATAGACCTTGATGAGTGTTAACTGTCTCATCTTACGCCCACAACAATCCTGTACCATAGGTAGCTAGTTATGGGTATTATCACTCCCATTTTACAGTAAAGGAAACCAAGGCTCAGATACGTCAAGTTGCATCTCAAATTGCACAGCCAGGAAGTGCAAAGCTAGAAAACCTGGCTTCCTTGATTGGAATAATGATAGCTGATATGAATTAGTAATAAGATAGTTTGGCATTGAGGATTTGAGCCATACAATGGCCCAGTAATGTAGGTATTGTAGTTATCGTTATCCCCATTTCACGGATGAAGTTGAAAGTCAGAAGGCACAGTGATTTATACCTGATCATGTGACTGGCAAGAATATATGTGAGTCAAAACAATTCCAAAGGACCCATGATGAAAAATGCTATCCAACTCCTGAGAGAGAACTGACGAACTCTGAGTGCAGGTTGAAGAAGACTTTTTTCACTTTATATTTCTTGCTTTTTATTTTATTTTTTTGCAACATGACTAATATGGAAATGTGTTTTGCACAACTTCATATGTATAATTGATATCATATTACTTGCCTTCTCAATGGATGGAAGAGAATTTGAAGCTCAACTTTAAAAAAAATGAATGTTAAAATATATAGATAGAAATACATAGGTGGGTCTTGGACATCACAATCATAAAATGGCTACAAATTATTTCAAAGAGGCAATCCACCCCTGAATCTATCATGACTCTCTTCAAGTCACTCAGACAATAATTACAGACAATAATTACATAGTCATTGAATTCTTTCCCAGAAAATTGTTTATCCTGTAATTTCAGAAATACCAAATTGTTAACCTAGGCAGCTGAAACAAGTGGTTCATCTAGGGCTCATTGGTAGACACTATAAGGCTCTCCAAAGTTCCTACGGGAGTTGTAATGATCTCCTGAGTGGCAGGGCAGCCTCTGTTGTGTTTTTCCCCAACAAGCTGACAGTTGAGAGTCCTTCCTTACAGACAGGACAACACTGAACGAAGGACCATTGGGGCAAAGGAGGGTAAGGGCATGACTGGTAATTTTATTTAAATTTTAAATTTAAATATTACTAAATTTAAAAATTCTGTCATTGCCTTCCTTTTCTATATTTGCCCTGAAAATGAAGGCCTTACGTACTTCGGATTGCTTCAGAGGATCTCTGACTTGGAAGGGACCTCAGAAGCCATTAAGGCCAACTTGGACTTGTACAGGAATCCTCTCTCCACCATGCTCCACAAGGGATGATCCAATCAACCTCCTCTGGAAGACCTCAAGTGAGGGGGAGTCCACTAATTCCCTAAACAGTTTATTTCCTGCTGGACCATATGGGAAGCTTTTCTTTACAGAAAAATTGGGTTGACGTCTCTATAACTTCTACTGTTTGCTCCTAGTTGTGCTTTCTGGGGCCAAATAGAATGAGCCCAATCTGTCTTCCACATGATGGTCCTTTCAAACCATACTTGAATGTTTTAAGACAGTGACCAAGTTTCCCTAAAGTCTTTTCTTCTCCAGGTCAAATGCCCCCATAGTCCTTTGATCCTTACATTGCTTGATTTCTGGAATTCTCACCACCACAGGGCACATACTCTGCCCTGGTTCAACAACACCTGGAATATCATGTTCAGTTTTGGGTGCCACATTCTAGGAAGGACATGGATAACCTGAGGTCAAGGGCCTTGAGATTCTACTACATGAAGGTCAGTGGAGGCAGTAGATAGAAGTCACAAAGATGCAGAACCATCCCAAAATAGAATGGGAAGTGACTGGATCCACCTCCCTGGAAATCTCCAAGCAAATAATGGATGAACTGTTGTCAGATATATTATAGAGGGGATTCTTGCTCAGGAATGGTTAGGATGACAGGAGTGGGGGAGGAATTAGAGAGAAGATTTTGACTTGGTATAAGGATATTTTGGCCAAAAAGTGAAATATACTTTCTTGGAGCAACTGGTAGTGCAGTGAATAGAGTAGTGGTATGGAATCAGGAAGACCCGAGGAAAAGTCTGACCTCAGACACTTACTAGCTGTGTGACACCCCTGAGCTTTGTCTGTCTCAGTTTCTTCATTGGTAAAAATACGGAGCATGATAACACCTGCCCTGCAAGGTTGTGGAAAGGATCAAATGAAATAAAATTTATGAGAAAAAAATGCTTAACAGTGCATGGCATAATAGATGCTATATAAATGTGTATTTCCTCTTCTTACTAATTAAAGATCTTTAAGCAAAGTTGGATGACCATTCGTCAGGAGTACGAAAGAAGGACCTCTTGTTCAGGTACAGTTTGAACTAGGTAGACATGTAAGCTCATAAAGAATTGGGATAGTTTCATTCTTTGTACTTATATCCCCAGCACATAGTAGATTCTTCTTCCTCTCCTTCTCTTGCTCCTTCTCCTTCTCCTTCTCCTTCTTCTCCTTCTCCTCCTTCTCCTCCTCTTCATCATCTTTTACTTCTTTGTCTGCTTCTCCTCCTTCTCTTCATCCTCCTCTTTTCAGAATCTCTATTTTCAGGAAGGGCCCAGATCAGTCATATTCACCTCCTTCTTTCCACTCCAGACTCTACCCCTGACTCTCTGAACTTTTTCCTTACCCTTGCAGAGTACCTGCTCCCTTCTCTTCCTGCTTTTCTGTTTCCTTTTATTTGTTGTTTTTCTCTATTATATTGCAAACTCCTTGAGGGCAGGGGTTATATTTTTGTATCCCGAGTGTTTAGCACTGCAGCTGGCACATTGTAAATGCTTAATACATGCCATTGTCTTGATTCGATTTGTGATTTTGGCACCTGACTTTGAGTCCCAGCTCCACCCATTTTCAAGTTGTTAGACCCTGAACAGTTTTCTGGTAATTAGCGAATAAAACCTAGGACAAGTGAAGAGTTTGAAAATGAGTATCTAGCTAACCTCAATGATATCAAGTCACCAAACCTCCACAAACTATGCCCCAAGTTCATGAAAGAAGTTGTCCATGTGATTGTAATCTGTGAAAAACTATGGAGAATGAGAGTTGACATAGGCCTTAGAGCAAGGGAAATATCCTTCTTTTCAAATGAAGGAAAAGGGGTGAAGACTTCAACATGTAGGCAAAGGATCTTGGCCTTGATTGATAGAATAAATTATAAAAGGAGTCCTCTGTGAGCAATAATAACTTGATCAATAAGATCAATAAGAACTAGCATGACTTTAAGAACAGGCCAGTCCCCAAACAGCCACATCATCTTTTCTGACAGGGTAGCTAGATTGTTAGATCAGGTAAATGCCATAATCCTAAGATCTTTGGAGTAAAGGAAAGTATTTGGCATTATACATCATGCTATTCTTGCAGATAAAGTACATAGATAATATATATAGTATTTAGACTGGAACATACTGGAGCTGTTTGGATGATCCAATCCTAAGAGAATCATTAATGGGTCAGTATCAGCTGGGAGTAAGGTCTCTGGTGGAGTAGTCCAGAGAACTTTCCTCATTCTCTTTAATAACTTGGATAAAGGGATGCATTGCATGCTCAACCAATCTGAAGAGGTCATAAACTTGGGGATTTCTTACACATTTGATAACAGAATCAGGGTATAAAAAATTTCTCTACAGATTAGAGCATTGGACCAAATCTAATACCATGAAATTTAATAGGTATAAATGTAAAGTTATGTACTTGGACTCTAAACATTAATTCCACAGAGGGCAATGGAGATATGACTAAACTATAATTCATTGATAAAAGTTTGGGGTGTATTAAGCAGAAGAAAGATTAGAGTTAGCAACAGGTACAAGTAACAGAGAGGGAGATGTATGCCTGATGTAACATTTCCATTTTAGAGGTATCAAAAAGGGAAAGAGGTTGCTTTGGAAAGTACTTATCCTTTGTCATTGAAGGACTTTAAGAAGAGGATGTTGACCGCTTGTCAAGGATTTTATAGAAAAGATTCCTATTCAGGTATAAGTTGGGTGATGTGTTAAAATGGGAAAAAAAAAATCAGTGGCTCTTGAATCAGAGGAGTTGAGTTCAAATTCTGTCCTGACACTTATGACCTGTGTGACCTTGGACACGTCACTTAATCTCTTTGGGCCTCATCTACAAAAGGGGGGGGGGGAGTTTGAACCAGATGACCTATGATGTCCCTTCCACTTCTAGGGCTAGAATCTTATAATTAGACAGTTTCAGAAACTCCTTCCAACTCCAAGATTCTATGATTAAAAAAAGAAACTCTCTAAGCCCTGAACAGCTCGGTGACTCAGTGGATAGAATGCCAGGCCTGGTGTCTGACCTCAGACACTTACTAGCTGGGTGACCCTGGGCAAGTCACTTAACCCTGTTTGCCTCAACTTTCTTATCTGTAAAATGAGTTGGAGAAGGTGTTAAACCACCCCAGTATCTCTGCCAAGAAAACCCCAAATGGGGTCACAGAGAGTCAGAAACAACTAAACAACAATAAACTCTGAGCTAAATGGGGTAAAAATTCCTTTACTCCCTATGTGACATGATTGTTGCATGATGCAATGAGACTATAAATTTGGCTATGTTTTAAAAAACTCTGCATCTTAGATACTTAAGCTATCATTAGGACAGAGTTCATGCAACTAGCTCAACATTTCTTGCCAGAGATGGTCAGAAGCATTAACACGAACATAAAATTTACATTTTCAGAGAAGTAATCATGTCACCAAAGTGAAGTCTGGTAAAGCTCAGCCAAAGGGGGCTTAGGCATAGCAACACCTCTCCCCAGCTCAGATCCTTAGAAAGCTGATATGAGAGGCTGATCTTCCACATCTGTTACAAACCACCATTGTAAAACATCAACTTGGTCCAGTATCGATCTCCCACACCCCCCTCCAAACTTTGCCACATAATGCTGGGTCTCAGTTTCCTTGACTAAAAAATGAGGGAGTGGGATTTAACAGCCTGTAAGGTCCCTTATAATCCTAAATATTGGATCCTACATCAGGAGCCCAAGACTGGTGCCAAAATATAAAAAGTCTTAAGGTCAAGTGTATTCTAGTGGCAGAGAAAAAATGGGGGAACCTAGAATCGCTCCTTATGTCTGGTCAGTTGCCTCACCGTTGGGATTTCAGGATAAGAATTACAGAATTCTAAGAGATAAGAAGCAACTGCAGTGACTGTCAAGTCCAAACTGTAACCTCCTGCTATCACAAGATCTTCCAATAAGAGGGAGCCCACCCCCTCCCGAAGTAACCCATTCCACTTCTAGACAGCTCTAACACAGATAAGTTTTTCTTGACATTAGGCCTCAATGTGTGTTTTTGCAGCTTCCTCTTGCTCCTGATTCTGTCCTCTGAGACCAAACAGGACAAGTCTGACTCCTTGAAGACCCATGTCCTATCTTTCCCCATGAGTCTTCTTTTTTTTAGGCTCAATACTCTCATTTCCTCCCACCAATCCTAATATGGCATGGCCTTCATCCTGGTTGCCCTGCTTAGGACACTCTCCAGATTATCCAGTTTAGAGGTTGGTAGGGAAGGCAATGGATAGAGTGCTGTGCTGGAGTGAGAAAGACACGAGTTCAAATTTGTGTCACTGTGAGTAAATTACTTAACCTCTCAGCTTCAATTTCCTCACCTGTAAAATGGGGATAATGATAACACCTACCTCACAGGGTTGTTTTGAGGATTAAATGAGATTAGACAGACAGACAGACAGACAGACAGATAGATAGATAGATAGATAGATGGATGGATAGATGGATAGATGAATGGACAGATGGTGAAAGGATGGATGGATGGATGGATAGCATTAATATCATTCTTTAAAGTTTCCAGAATTATATATATGTTATATATCTATATCTATCTATCTATATATCCATCCATCCATCCATCCATCCATCCATCCATCTATCTATCTATCTATCTATCTATCTATCTATCTATCTATCTATCTATCTATCTATCTATCTATCATCAATATTCTCTTTAAATTGTATCGGGAAAGACCCTGCATAAGTAGGATAACTGGATGACTGCTCTTCTTGAAGAGGCTTCCTAATACATTCAATAATGTTTGAAATTCCCGTAAAAGCAGAGAGGCATTCCTTCCTTCCACAGTTAGAGGCAAAACTGGGACATCCGAAGGAGAGTTGACATTGGATTTATATTCACACGAAGGTATAAATTACTGACAGCAGATCCTTTCAGAGAGTACTTGGCCTTTGAGGATGTGCTGTTCAGTTGTATCTGACTATCCATTAACCCCGTATGAGGTTTTCTTGGCAAAGATACTAGAGTGGTTTGCCATTTCCTTCCAATTCATTTTACAAAAAAGGAAACTGAGGCAAGCAGGTTTAAGTGACTTGCTGAGGGTCACACAACTAGTAATTACCTGAGGCTGAATTTCAGCTCAGGTCTTTGTGATTCTAGGCCCCACACTCTATTCATTGAGCCACTTAGTTTCCCCTTTGAGGATGTAGGGCTGCTTAAATTTAGGTAAGGGTACAGAAAAGAGAATATGGAGTAGGGGTGTGATTGAGCCAGCTCACACTGGCTTGTAAGAGCCAATTGTGGAATTTTCTTGTGAGCACTGACACCTTGGAAACTGGTAAATGGAACAAATCAGGCTTGATTTACAACTTTGTTGATTGTCTAGAAGCAGGGGTGGGAAACCTGCAGCTTTGAGGTCATGTGTGGCCTTCTAGGTCCTCAAGTGTGACCCTTTGAATTCAGTCAAAGGGCCTCATTTGAGGACCTAGAGGATCACATGTGGTCTTGAGGTTACAGATTCCCCATTCCTGAATTAGACTTAAGAAAATGAGGGAGAAAATATTAATTCATATTCATTAGAAGTATGTGTCCATTTCATTGTTTTCAGAGAGTCAGGTGTCAAACATTTACTAGCACACCCCAGAAATGGAGGCCCAGAAGACATTGCCTATTTCATAAATGTGCTCAGGAATAGATTCTCTCTGTCTTTGTCTCTCTCTGTGTCTTTCTATCTGTCTCTCTGTCTCTCTCTGTCTCTGCTTGTCTATCTCTTTCTTTCTACCCCTCCCTCCCTTCTCCCCACTTTGCCTCTCTTTGTTTCTGTGTCTGTCTGTCTCTCTCCTGAAGGTAATATAGCTGTAAGCTCTAACACTAATAGTCTGAACTAACTGAAGAATTTACAAGACTCAAATGGGGAGCTGTGGAGAAGCTCAGGGTGTGTGAGTCTCTCTCTTCATCTTGGAGCCCACTCAGCAGAATTAGACCTTTGCTGCAACTTTAGTTCTGGACCCAGCCCCCTCTCAGCTCTCCATAAGTATAAAGAAGCAAGAACGACATGAACATCTCCTGTGGCTCCAGTTACCCAGGCCACAGGACCTGGCCAAAAGTTCCCTTAATGGGCTCCAACCAACCTTTGGAGGAATGTGTTGGCAGGTTAAATAGCCAGCTGCCAAATCCTGTCTGGGCTGGCTGGTAGAAAGGGATGTGGCCCAAACGACCTGAAAACGAAACAAAGCCTGAAACCCAGAGATGAGAAACACAGAGAGAAAGCGACAAGGCCTTGGGGGTGGTAGAAATCCCCTACAGGAATGGGAAATGTAGCTTGTCCATCTCAGCCCAGTGGCCTCAGTATTTAGGACTGCACTGAAACCCAGATACTCTGATTAATAATGATGAAGAAAATGGCCCTTTTCCCCATGAAAAGCCTTCTGAAGTAGGAAAAGCAAAGCCACTTTGCTCCTAGGATAAGGAAGAACCTGGCCAGAGGCAGATGAGCACTTGGTAAACTGTTGCTCTCCTTGTCAATCAATCAGCATTTATTAAGCGCCTCTCATCAGGTGGCCTCTTCCTGCCTTTCCAGTCTTCTTATGTTTATTCCTCTTGACACTCTATGATCCAGCAACGTTGACTGACCCATGTGCTAATAGGACACTTCACTGCTCCAACACCATGCTTTTGTCCCCTATGCCTGGAAAGCTCTGCCCCCTCTTCTCTGCCCTTAGTTATCCTGGCTTCTTTCAAGATGGAGCTCAAAGCCCACCTTCTGTGGGAGACTTAAACTGCCTGTTTCTCTTCCCCCACCCCCAGCTGCTAATGTCTTCTCTTTCATATTACTTTATATCACATTACTTTTCTATGCTTTCTGTATGTTTCTATCTCTCTTTATCTCTAGATAGCAGTCTGCAATGGTATCTATAGAGATGGATACATAGCTACATCTATTTATATAGATATATGAATATATGGGTAGGTAGATAGAATAGATGGATGGATAAAGATAGATTAGATGGATGGATAGGTAGATACAAGATATAGACAGACAGACAGACAGACAGATAGATAGATAGATAGATAGATAGATAGATAGATAGATTAGATAGATAGATAGATAGATAGATAGATTAGATAGATGGATAGATAGATGAGTGGATGGGTAGATTAGACAGACAGACAGACAGATAGATGGATAGATGGATAGATGGATAGATAGATGAGTGGATAGGTAGATTAGACAGACAGACAAACAGATAGATGGATAGATGGATAGATAAATAGATAGAATGAGAATCTAGTTATTTACATGCTGGGTCCTCCATTAGTATGTGAACTCCTTGAAGTCAGGGCTGTTTTTTTGCCTTTCTTGGTCAGTACTGTGCCTAGCACATAGTAAGCACTTCATAAATTCTTACTGACTTCATGCAGAAGATGTCATATGGGCACAGTGCCTAGTATATACTAGTCAGTCTTCCCTGATCTCTATAAATGTTAATGCCCAGTTTCCCAAGCAATTAAGAATTTAAGTCCTTTTTATCATTTTTATTTATTCACTTTGTATTTAGGCTGTATCTCTCTCTCTCTCTCTCTCTCTCTCTCTCTCTATATATATATATATATATATATGTATATCTCTATAATGTACTTATCTACCTCAAAGGAATATAAGCTTATTAAGAATAATGACTGTTTCATTCTTATAGCACAGTGTTTGGCACATAGTAGGTGCTTAATAATTGCTTGTTGATTGATGGAGATACAAAGATGAAACCATCTCTTCCCTCAAGCAGCTTCCATTCTACCAATGAACTAAAAGGAGCCAGAGGAAGGATTTAAGAGAGGCAACATGGTGGCGGTGTGGATTGAACTCCGGACTCTGTGTGAGAAAGACCTGAATTCTGACACTTACTAGCTGTTTCAGGTGGGCAATTGAGCCACAGGAAATTCGCTCAGACTTAACTATTAAGTTATAGACAGGTTACTTTCCGCATTAGTGGAAGGAATTTCCCACACTAAGGAAATTATATAAACAAAAGGACTAAGCATCACCTTTGTTGCTCATACCCATTTGGGATCCTGTCTTGGGGCAAGGGGAGGTAAAATTGTGATTTTGATTTTTAAAAGTCTGTATTCTGGATGCCTCAACTTCCCATGGCCATATCTCCCTCTTCAATATCCCTTTCCTTAGAACCATTACCATACCAGGGCATCAGAGGCATGGTTGTATTGATACCCAGACCCCAGCTAATAGGTTTGATAACCAATAAGAATTTTTGAGGTAGTGAGAGAGCCAACAAAGAGCCTTCTAAAGGATGAAGTGCTTATGTGCTTGTGCTTGGACTCTGTTTCCAAGATCACATTTCTTCCTAGACTCAAAACACTATCCTGACAGTTTTTTCCCCAGCCCAAGGACACTATGCCCAGCAATAACTCACGAGTGGGCCCTAGTGAGGCAAACTGTCTTTCTCCGTTACAAGAACAAGCTGACCTCTGTAGAATTTCCCTTGTAAAAACAGGACTGTCTCGTGCCAGCAGATTATCAGGTATTGATTCGCACAAGTTATTGTATGTAATCCAGAGGTCAAGCTATAAACATCAACCCTCAAAGCTATCTTGCTACAGACATAACAGACCACAAAAACACCCGTTAGGAACTGCCCCAGGGTTTCCAGTAGTGAATGACTCCTATAACCAGGGTTGTGTGTTATCTAATTAGCATGCTTGCCACATAATCCACTACTTTTCCTATATAAGCTTTAGCATCATTTCTGTTAGGTTGCAAGTTCCCTAGGGAGCTCTGCTTGCCATATTGGCATAAAATAAGCCTTTGCCAATTTGACTTAAAGAATGCTTGAGTACATGAATTCATTCCAGATGACCCTCTCTTGTATTTCAGTCCTTGAGGGGTCCCTGAGTCTCTCAAAACTGCATCACTAAGCAGAGATGGAACTAGGGTGGGGCAACTGGAGCTTTGACAGTATTTGCAATTCTTCAGCAGCATAGAAACAATTGAAACAGAAATGAGTTGAAATAGGAAGCTATTAGAAGGTCCACTTTCTTCCTCCCCTCCTTCCTTCCCGCTTTGCCCCTCTGTACTGTAGCCTACATCAAAAGAGAACACCTTCCCTAACCTTCTCCTATTTCCTTCTTACTCTTGATCCTTCCTTCATACACATTTTGTGTTCCTTGTTCCAACTTCCAAAACACTCAGTTAGCAGCATCCAACTTCCAAAGCACTCAGTTAACAGCATCCAGTGTGAGGAGGCTTGAAAATCATCTACATTTCTAGAGAAGCAGCATATTCCTTGCACTCCCTCCTGTCATCTATCTCCTGTTAAAGAAGAGAAGGAAGAAGTAGATATACATATCACCTTCTTGATAAGCAGCAAATCATTAACAAAAATGTTTAAAAAAAAATGATCGGGTCAAATATAGACCATTGGGTTGCTCCACCATAGACCTTTGAGTCTGAGCCTTCATCTAGTTCTTAATCCCCCATACAGGGGTCGGGAATCTGCAGCCTTGAGGCCACATCTGATCCTCTAGGTCCTCAAATCCTTTGACTGAATCCAAAATTCACAACACAAACCCTCTTAATAAAAGGATTTGTTTGGTAAACCTTGGACTCAGTCAAAAGGCCACACCCAAGGACCTAGAAGGCCATATGTGTCTTCCAGGCCGCAGTTTCCCCAACCCTGCTCCAAACTATCATCTAAGCTACATTTTTTTCTGCAAGGACAATATCAAAGACCTTTTCTAGGTAAACTAGATGTATAGCATTCCTTTGATCTGCCCTTCTAGAAAATCCATTAAAAAGAAAATGAGGTTATTCAGGATGAAGTCATTGTGACTGATATTATTGCTCCCCCTTTTTTTTTCAAGCTTTTCACTAACTGTCCTTTAAAATATGCTTTAGAATTTTTCCAGGAACTAAGGTCACATTCACTAGTCTGTAGTTTGCAGTATCTGGTTATTTTCATTTTTTTGGACTTCAGGACATAGTTTGTCCTTCTCCAGTGTTATGGTATCTGTCTTGCACACCAGGCTTGAAAAGATCTCCACCAGGGGTTCAGCAATCACATCTGCCAAGCTCTTTTAGTACCTTGGTCTTTAGTTCATCAGGCCTGATGTTTTGAACTCCAGAGGTGCTAAGAGATTTCTTCTTATCTCCCTACAAACCCTGAGTTTCACTTCTGTTTCTTCTAATTTAACTCTCTTTCATCTTGACAGAGCAAAGCTTTAAAAAAAGAAGCTATTAGTTCTGCCTTTTCTCCATTATCTATTTTCATTATTTTATCTCTCCAAGGCTTCGGTCCCATCCTTTTTTTCCTTAATCTTACTCTTTTCCCAAGTGTTACTTAACCCTCCTCTCTTTGGTCACTCTTAACTTCTCTACAAAACCCTAGCTCATTTTGAGTTTTAGGATTCCTGATGCTCTTACAGGATGAGGCCATGGTTTTATATTCATTCTTTTATCTTTTCCTTCCATCTCTTGCACACTTCTTTAAAAACAACAAAAAAAACTACGATGAATTTCCTGCATAGACATATTGTTGTTATGTTTGTCCTTCATTCTTGAAGAGGACCATGGCATTAGGGATATGATGACATGACTTGCAGGTGACTCTGATTTGAGTGAGGAAGGGCTGTGCAAGGTCACCAGCCTCACTTTCTCCTCCTGAGCCATCTGGTTCCAGTGGCCAGATATTCATAGGCCTCTTTGAACAATTCCCAGTGGAATTGCTTCTCTTTGTCAGGAGACTTCTTCATAAATATTTTAGGCTATAGGATCCTACCTATACTCATGCTTAACCTTTTGAAACCTACTCTCTTAAAATCTAGGTTATATTGTTGACTACGCCTGAATTTCCTCTCCTAAATCACACATATTAAGACAAAGCTCTTAAAGTCAAGTCGATAAGCATTACTAATTTAACATCTATTAAGCTCCTACTATGTGTCAAGTACTGTGTTAAACGTTGGGAATACCACAAGAAGTAAAACCAGCCCCTGCCTCAAGGAGCTCACAGTCTAATGGGGAGGTGACATTCCAGCAACTGCAAACAAACAACACATATACAGGGTAAATGGAAGAGAATCGACAGAGAGAAGACATTAATATTAGGAGGACCAGGTGAGGCTTCCTGTGGAAGGGGAAATTTTAGATGATAGTTGAATTTAACCAGAGAGACCAAGAAGGTAGGGGAGGTGAGAAGGAAAAGCATTCCAGTCATGAGAGACAGCTAGTGAGAATGCCTTGGAGTTGGGAGATGAAGTATCTTAGGCAAGGAATAGAAAGTTCTCCTTATTTTCCTTCAGTCACTTGTCCCTCCCCGTTTTTAAGAATCAGGACCAGAATATCAATTTCCCCATCACTTCCTTTACTTTTTGAAGGATGAAATGAATATTAAGGTAAACAAATGAACAGATGGTCAGGTGCTTTGCTTTAGGAAAAGAGAGAGTTCTTGCAGATATATGGATAATTTAATTATCCCATCAACTTCAATATCATACCTCCATGTCAGGCTTGTCATCTGTGTCTCAAACTTCTTATCTATTTCCTCCTTCTGTCTAGGTGGTTTATAGTAAACTGAGTGTCAAAATCATATAAATTAAATAAATTATTACAATCTTTTGTTTTAAAGTTAGGAGAGTAGACAGAATTAATTGTGATAAATCCATGGGTACAGTCACTGACACCAAAAAAATTTTTCATGTGTCATAATCATGCTTACTCATTATTGGTATAAATAAAATGTTCCTGGGATTTGCTTATCAACCTAGCGGGATTGCTGACTTTGAAAAAAGGTTTCAGGTATGCCATCTTGGGAATAAGATAAAGCTATCTGTAATTGCTACTACCACTCAAGCCCAGCCTGGAGCTTGATAGGAATGGTTTCCTCTATATCTGCCAGGTGTGCTTCTTCACTTAGATGAGAAATAGTGTGGCTAGTGAAGCCGGTGAGTAAATATATCCTTGTAACCTTTCTGTGTGTTTACTACCAGTGGTTTCTGTATTAGCAATAAACTGTGGAGTTAGATTTAAGTAGCATGAGGCTGTGTTTATTTAGCTACTATGCTACTCTACCACTCCCTTTATTTCCTGTTTCTTTCCAATAAGCTATACTTTTCAAAAGCCTAATTTCAATCACTGGCCCCATTCCACTAGGCCCCAATGGTGCTTAGAATGCTAAATTTGCTTCTTTGCATGAGAATCTTTTGCTTACCTTTCTTGTTTTTCAGACATAGTACACATAGGTTTTACTTACACATGAATGAAAAAACCATTTATTGAGCACTTACTGAATGCTAGGCTTTGGGTTAAGCAATGAGGATCCAAATACAAAAACCAAGACAGTTCAAGGAACTTACCTTCCAATGGGAAAGATATACCCCAGATATGGGGAAACTTGGAATGCTGTGATTTAAAAAGTCTCAGGGACAGTGATAGGGCAATGATATGTCCTTTCCAGGAATTGTAGTATAGACAGGATTACTGTACCTAGGGCCAGAGGTGAAAAAGATGTGTAGGAAGGAAGCAAATGCATAGGACTGCATGTCATAAAGGTGATCAGACAACAGTGGACCGAGTCTGCGCCATGCTGGGTATGGAGAACTCTTTTTACCAACTAGGGTCTCAGGGCTCCAGGGTAGGACTTGTCTGGGTCTGGGTCTAAGGTAGAGAGTGAAGCAAGGAATCATAGCATGGGAGAAGGGAATGGGAATAAATACCTATATAGCCTCTGCTTTGCATCAGGCAATGTGTTAAGCACTTTTTATAGATATTATCTCATTTGAGCCTCACAACTCTGTGAAGTAGGTGCTATTATTATTCCCATTTTACAATTGGGTAAACTGACGCAAACAGAGGTTAAGCTACCTGCCAAGGGTCATATAATTTTGTTCCAGAATCTAGATTCAAACTCAGATTTTCCTGACTCCATACACAGGACTCTATCTACTGTGCTACCGGATGGTCAAAGGGAAAAACAATAATTACTAAGCAACTCTTCTATTCTCCTCCCTAAATTGTAGTGACTTCCTCTGGCATCACGTACCTTAATAGGCACTAATTTAAGATGCTAACTTTCTTGGGAGTAGTTGACCTTTCTTTGTGATCTGCACTTAAAGTGAAAAAGACTCACTTTCATAGAAGAATTTCAGGTAGTTTAGCTTAGAGTAAGGGAAATATTTAGGAACAATGGGGTCCTTCAAGTACTTCTTGAATTAGACCACAAAGGCAAGTCCTGATTCTGGTTACTCTAGCCCCCTCCCCCCCCACCCAGAAAAGTCCTGTGATAAGAGACCTTGACATACAATAAATTCTATGATATTGTATATAAGTTGTTTTCTCTGTGTTCAAGGATAGGAGGAGGGAACAAACTTTCATTAAGTGCCCACTATGTGTCAGGTACCGGGCTAAGCCTTTTACAAATATCTTGTGTGACCTCACAGCAGCTCTGGCAGTAGGTGCTGTTATTATTCCAACTTTACAGTTGAGGAAACTGATGCATAGTGTTACTCCCTTGCTGCCTGTGCAATACTCTAAGTGAGGTTCTTGCTCATTGACTGATGGAAAAGATATGTTGGAAGTCCTGTGTATCAGTCTTAACATGGGACAGCTAGTGCTGAGCCTTGTAGCGGCAAGCACCCTGACACATCCAGGATGGACTGCTAGCACAGATTCTTAGATCTGCTTTTTAAAAGGAAAGCAACTTTTGAGGAATCAACGATCTTCTTTAATCACATATACCAACAGAGAAAATACAAGCAGAGAAACAAAGACCAACAGACAGGGCTTCTAGCTGTCTGACCATAAGCAATACATACACCACAGATCAATAGACAGATCCAGCTGTCTGACCATTACATACCTACCTAGTTACCAGAGAGAAGCACTAACATCTGCATTTTCAAAGGGTGGTGGGGCTACCCAGACTCTCATCTGGTCATATAGAGTAAACCCTCAAAAGCAAAACCTCACCTCAAAGTATATATACACTTTTTAGAGTTGGAGGGCACAACCCTTGTGACCTAGTGCCTTATTAATTAACAAAAGGTGTGGGCCTTCCTACAAAACAAGCCTCCCCTAATCAAGCTTCCCTTAATGGGTTCCAAGTGAGGCCTGTTAATGGCGCAGGGGAAGATCTTTAACTCTAATTAACATTACAGGCCTAAAGTCAGGAAGTCTTACCTTCCTGAGTTAAAATCTGGACTCAGACACTTGTTAGTTTTGTCACCCTGGACAAGTCACTTAACCCAGTTTGCCTCAGTTTCCTCATCTGTAAAAATAACCTGGAGAAGGAAATGGCAAACTACTTCAGTATCTTAGCCAAGAAAACCCCAAATGGGGTCACAAAGAGTTGGACACAACTGAACAACAACCACAACAATAACATTTTTGTTATAAACAGTTTAAGGCTAGAAGATAGGTTATATAGAAGAAACTGTATAAGGAATACCATCAAAAAAATGCATGGGCAACAAAAAGATGATGGCTTGTAATGGGGCAAGAGGGAAAGATGACCAATGGGGAACTTGTATGCTCCATTTGCATCTGATCAATGTTAAGGGAAAATGAGGAAAATCCCTCAAGTTGTTGGGAAGACTCTTGCTCCACTATGGTGAACTTAGGGGAAAACATAGAAAGAGTCCCACAGGATGAGCATAGAGTCTGTATTATCAGATTGAGGAAGCCACCAAGATATCTGAGTATTTGAGATTCTTGTTCTTATCTCTTTCTTCTCCTTTAATTATTCATAGGGTAGCCTTCATTTTCTGGTCATTCTCCCAGCACAGATGGCTGGTGGGTCATTCTGAGAAAAAAAATTTAATTTTTTAAGCCCTCTAGGTCTTAAGTATTCATCACTGTTTTTTTTTTTTTTTTAATGCAGAAACAAATGCATGAACACTGCAGTAATTGCTGCACCCAAAAGGCAAAATCAAGCAGAAAAAAAGGCACACATTGGCAAGGTCCGTCTCTTTCCTTTCCCCTCTATGGGAATTTCTCCTGCATTTTCCAGGCTCATAAACTTAATTATGCATGATGTTTCCATTTAAATGTCTATAGATCCTTTCTTCTAAATAGTTTATATTCAGTAGTATGAACTGTCCAAGGCCTCCAATATCCCTGCAAAGGGGCTAAAGAAGGGCGAAGAGAACAGGCATTTATTAAGTGACTATTATATACCAGCACTGTGATAAACACTTTACAAAATTTATCTCATTTTAGCTAAATAGGCTTGAGGAGAGAGAAAAATATTTAGACTGGTTGCTAAAAACAAAGTATATGGTGGCCAAGAACTGGAAATCGAGGGGATGTCCATCAATTGGGAAATGGCTGAAATAGTTGTGGTATATGATTGTAATGGAATGCCATTGTGCTATAAGAAATGATGAGCCAGATGGATTTCAGAAAATCTTAGAAAGACTTATATGAACTCTTCTTAAGTAAAGTGAGCAGAACCAGGAGAACATTATACACAGTGTGCAAGGACTGTTTTTGATAGACTTAGCTCTTCACAGCAATGCAAGGACCTAAAACATTTCCAAAGGACTCATGATGCAAAATGCCATCCATATCCAGAGAAAGAACTATGGAGTTGAAACACAGAGTGAAGCAGACTATTTTCTCCCTTTGTTATGTTTTGTTTTCCTCATGGTTTCTCTCATTCATTTTAATTCTTCTATGCAACATGACTAATCTGAAAATGGTTTTATAAGAATGTCTGTGTAGAGCTCATAAAAAACTGCATGTCATCTTGGGGAGGGAGGGAAAATTTAAAACTTATGGAAGTGATTGTTGAAAACAAATAAATTAATAAATTTGGGAAAAAACAAAGTGTAGTCAGGTCGCCCGGTGTTGTTGGCAGTTAGTCTTTTGAATGAACCCCAAGAGGTTGTAACAGAGAAGATGTTCCAGTCCTCCCTTGAACCTCTTGGATAGAGAATATTCTAGAGGTACCTGATCTATTTGGAGAAGAGAAAGAAGAAAAAATGAACCCAATCCCATTTGTGACTGCAGGGAGGACTCAGCTTGACTTGCCATAGGAGGTCCAATGACCTTCTTTGTTGACTTCTTAATCTAGAGACACTCTGGTTTTAATTTCAAAGCACTGATGGATGTATGCTAGGTAGCAGGGTGCATGACAGTTTGGAGGAAAAGCAAAATTACAAAGACAGCCTTTAAAGCCTGTGGCTACTGGACATGCTGACTTCTTTGAGGAAAAAAATGTTTGTGTATCGCATCCTCCCCCATCCCTGTCTAAAATCTGGGCTTCCTTCTCTGACTTGGATAATGGGATAGAGGAACCATGACAGGGAATTGGGTATTTTCTATTTTATGATTCCCTTTTCCTCTAACCAAATTCAGAGATGAACATTCCATGTGTAATTGTTACCTGGACCCCATTAGCAAATAATTTCTGCAAGAAAAATATCAAAACAGTGTTTTTTGGTATTTTCAGTCATTTCAGAGACTGATCAAAAATCCCCTGGACTGGGTGTATAATCATTAAGATAACTGAAAAACCTGATCTCAATGACAAACAATTGTGTCAATGGCTATGCCAAGAAATGAGCTTATTGTCGATAATAATTCAGCATGTGCTTTAAATCTATAGTGTCTGAGCTGACTTGAGGCAAACAAGATTGTTTATATTGGGAAAGCCCAGGGAGAGACTATTGCCCAAACTTGCAGAGCTAAGATGGCACCTCGACGTCCATTGAATCACTTCAGAGTTTGGGGTTGACAGCCTGGCTGCTTTTGGGAGCAGCTTTATTTGAGGAAATATAAGAACATGAATAACTTTTGCATCTCAATCTCATTTTGTTCCTTACTTCTCCTGCATTATGGTTAATGAACAAACTTAGAATGTGCAAATTAGCCACATGGGGGAGTGCTGAGCATTCCACTGATGCTGGAGTTGCCTTTATTGCAGCAAAGAAAAGGAGGAAATTAAGCTTTTTAGATAGATAACTGTATTCCAAGAAGATATGATGTTTTATTCCAGTGCCTGGAAATAGGAGAATTTCCTGTCCTATTGGGTTTTAAATATAAAGACATTAAAAGTTTCCATTTCTTGATGGTTCATTTTTCACTTAATTCTCATAGATTCATAGACAAAAAATGTCTATGAAGGGGTATTGGAGACCATCCAGCTCAACACTTTATCTCCCATGTACCTTCCTGTTTCCTCTGCTCTCTTACCACTGCTCAGAGGAGAAATGAGAAAAATCAAGATTCCGTGCATGGATATGGATTCTGACACTGTTGAGTCAGCATAGAGAGGGGTGGGCAGACTAGACTTGGATTTGGGCTCAAATCTCATATCAGGAAATGACCAACTGTAGAGCCCTCTCTGCCACCCCCACAATTCATTGGAACTTTCAGAGCCTCACTTTTTCTTATCTGTAAAGGGAGAATCATAATAGCACCTTATAGAGTTGGTGTGAGGACCAAATGAGCCCATATATGCAAAATGCTTTAAAAGTTTAAAGAGGTATCAAAATGTTGGCAATTATCATCCAGTTTGGAAGGTCAGCACTTTCATTGGGCCTTTTATCATTGTTTTTAGTCCAGTATTTTTTTATTCTCATCCTCCAGCAAAGTCCTCCTCTGGTCCTTCACTGTGGCATGGAAGTGACCCTGAGTTCTCAAAAGCTATATTGGCATAGCACAGGTTTGGGAGAATCCTACTAAGTAGGAAAGACTTTTAGGGTTGACCTAGGGATGGATTCTGGAGATTCAGCTTAGCTAAATGTTGATAGGTTTGCTTCCACGAGGTTTGTTACCAGGAGATGATTTTTTTTTTTGACCATGGCAAGCCACAAAAGACAAGGGGAGGTTGTAATGTGCATTAACAGGATCAAGGTAAGATATATTTTTAATCTGAAATTTTAATTTTTTTTCAATTAACAAACATTTTCTCTCTCTCCTGTTCCTTCTTCCCTTCCTTCCACCATCCCAAACAGCCAAGTTTGCATGATGCTTTGGAAAGGTAAGGAAATTGACTTGTTGTCTTCTCAAGGTGCCTGGCAGCCATGACCTTATTTATTTTCATTAAATCCAACAAGCATTTATTATGAGGCAATAGAGGAATAGAGGTCAAAACCAGGAAGACTCGGGTTCAAGTGCCACCTATGACACATGTTTTGTGACTTTAGACAAGTTACTCCACTTTCTAGCGGAGACAATAAGGTCTAGCAGACGTCAACCTCTATTGGCACAGAGAGTTTCCTTATAGAGAAGCCCCTTATACCAATGAAACCAAGGGTCCCAGTTCATACTCCATCTCTAAATGTTCACTAAATAGCCACTGTACTAATTCAAGGCATCATGCTAGGTCCTTTGTAATACAAAGACAAACCCAAAACATTTCCTGGCCTCAAGACACTTTCAACTGTAGGGCATAAGACTTGAACACAAAAAAGTAAATACAAAGAATTTGTGTCAGGGAGAGAGTGGTAAGAACTGAGGGAACCAGTCAAGACTTCAAGTAGGGATGGAAGTAGTTGAGATGTACACTGAAGGACACAAAGGGCTATGCAGCCAAGCTAAGGAGGAAGTGCATGCTATACATGCAAAAGCACAGGCCTGAAATGAAATGTCATATACCATTGTGACTGAAATGGAAATGCATGAGTGACAGGTAGCATTATTCCAATTTTTGGATTCTGAGAGCTTGGGTTCAAATCTCAGATCAAAGTGACCTTTCCATAAGAGTTCATTTTGGGCCCCATGGTCTTAATGTTTTCATCTATGACCTATGTGACCTATACTTTGAAGGAAGCTAGGAAGTCAATGAGCTGAAGGTGAGGAGGTGAGTCTTTGATTCATTTCTAAAACGTTTATTTTTACTGGTAATGATTGTACTGTAATAGAGTTTCTGATTCCATTTTTTTTCATAACCAGAAATTCTTTTGTGAATGTTTCAAACTCTGGGTGCTACTCAATTCCTTTGGTGTTGAAAGTTTTTCTAAGAAATTCCCAGGGAGCCAGCAATGAGGCAGAAGGAAAGTCTAGGAATGCCTTTGAGTAAGTCATCTGTTCCCAATCTCAACCCACCACAATGCTTTTATTAATTTCCACCATGCAGCTTTAAAAACAAAAAACAAATTATTTCTAGGTTTTTTTCTTAACTTATTGGCTGTTCAACTCTCCACTGATTTTATTCCCTGCCAGCCAAGCAGGGAGCTTTTCATCATTTCTTAGTCAAAATAGGATGCCTGTGCCTCCAAATGAGAGCCTGCTGGGGAAACTATTCCTCTAATGATGACTGGCGCTCTCACAGAAAACACTCTTCATATTTTCTAGACACTCCTTGGTGAGTGGGCTATTGTCCCAAAAACAAAGAGAGGTAAGGCTAAAGCTACAACTAGTGACAAATTCTAAAGCCTGGACCCTGCCTTACTGTTTGACTGAATTGTTTTTTATTTATCTACGTATTGCTTCAATTGTCCTGAAAATTGCTTCATGGGTTTTCCAGTTCATTCCAATCTAACAAGCATTTATTAATCATTTATTATGTGCAAGGTAACTTTTTAAGGATGTAAGTCTTTGAACAAGTGCCAGTCTGCATGGGTAAAGTGAAGTTCTGTGTTGATGGAGACATTTTCCCCTTTTCTGACATGAGCGACTCCATTTAAGAATATATCTCCTATTTCAAGTGTAAGTGGCCAGTTGCTTCTTTGGAACTCCTCTCTTTTCTCTAAGTATATGTCTACTTTTCCAAATCACTTTGGACTCTGATTTTTATCTTCCCAGGAGCTTTCCCATCTCCATAACCCTGTTCTGCCTCCCTTTTCCCTACTTCTGCCCTCTTCTAGTTCAAAGACCACCAAAAGACAAAGGATGCCTGAAAGACAGGCAGATTAGGAAGTCTCTACTCCCTCCCCAAAGTACAACAAACTATCCCCAAGATCAGTAACTGAGTTGCTGTAGTCCAGTATGATGATGTATTTTCTAATTCTGTAAGTACCTATATTGGGCATGCCCAGTGTTCGGCAGCCCACTTGTGCCACAGGGATACTCTTCTTTATGTTCCAGCTGATGCTTCTCCCTGTCTTGACTTGTAACAATGTACAGAGTAAAGCCTTTTCCTGACTGGTGACTTAAATTGTCACAAAGTGGGTTTTCTTTTTAACGACATTCTATGATGGAAGTTCCCTGCTAAACCAATGAAATTCCAAGTTTGGTCCATGTTCAAGGCAGCTGGATGGTGCAGTAGACAGAGTGCTGGCCCTGGTGTAACAGATCTGAGTTCAAATTCCACCTCAGACACTAATTGTGCTCTGCCTGCCTCAGTTTTCTCATCTGCAGAAATGGGTATAATAATAGTACCTTCCTCCCAGAGTTGTTGTGAGGATCAAATGAGATTACATTGGTAAAGTGCACATAGTAGGCACTATATAAATTTATATATAGTATATAGACAGTTATCATCATCATTATTATTTCTATTATTAGTAGTATTAAATGTTGGGGACATGGAGACAAAATGAATGATAGTCCTTGCCCTCGAGAGCTTTATGTTCTAGTAGTGGATGCAATACATGCACAGTTAGGTAAACGCAAAGCAAAGGGGGTGGTGGTGTGGAACCGACAGCTAGAGAAATCAGGATAGGCTCCTCTAGGAGGTAGCCTCTGGGATGAACCTATTCATTGTCTTGTTCTATGCAAGTAAAATGGATATATACATACATAGATACAATATGAAATATGTATGTATGTATATATGCACACACATGTGCATATATGTATACATATGTGTGTGTATAGATATAGATAGCTTTAAAGTGAAGCAAGGTTTCTATATCTCCATCTTCATTTCTCTAGAGACTTTGAATCACCTTCTCCTTCCTTGAGGGATCACACATGGCCAACGCACCCAGCCATAAGGAAATGGTCTTTCTCAAAGACCCTTTTTACTTTTGCCATTTTCTGTTGGCCCTTCCACAACCTGATGCCCAGTCAAGTGAGCAGGGGTTCCCAAAGGAGGGTTTTATCAGGGAGACCAGAGAGGTGGGGTTAGTTCTGACTGAAAAATCTGTAGGCATCTGTAACTAACTAGATCAATGGTTATTTTCTTATTCTTAGACTCTTCTCGATGTGTCTTAGATGCATAGGACTTTGGGTTTCATTCTTCTCATTTGTAAACAAAAGATTTGGATTAGGTTCCCTCTTGGGTTCCTTTTGGCTATAGGACATAAAATGGTTTTCCTAAGGTCACATAGATTCAAAGAGACAGAACTGAGATTTGAACCCAGGTTTTCTGACTCTATGACTTCTCTACCACATGGACTTCTCTCTATAACATTGTTAGTCAACCAGCATTTTGGAGCATGGCTAGTCAACGGATGATGAAAACCTTACCATTGGGTAAGGACAGGCTGCATGTAACATTATTATAGGCTGCCTATTTCTGTCTGAAAGCCAGGGGCAGGTAGTAGAGGCAGATATGTGTGATAACTCTAAGAGCTGTCCTTACATTTGGGGGTTGGGTAGAGTGGAAGTAGTTAAGGTTGTTCGAGGCTCATTAGCTGCTCTCACTGGCAAAAATGCCCCAAAAGCCACAAATTATCTTCAAATCCAAGAAGCTGGAGGGTGCTTTCAACACAGCAATACTGGTTCTGATGAGAGCAGGCCAAAGGCTCTTCATCTCTCAGCTAATCTACTGGCTTTGTAGCCTTTGCTGGGGGCATGCTGGCTGCCAGGTTTCTGTTTCTGTGAGTGTAAGCTGGCCCAATTACTTTGAGGTACATCCCGCAGAAATTCATATACCAAAGTTTTCATTAATCCAATTTTTATTATGGTCCTCTTGTTTACTGAATAGAGTTTATTGAATTTAGAAGGATAATAATAAAAATTGCTTTAAGAGTAGTGATGATAACACTGGGATTTCTGAAGACACATAAAATTCTGATCTTGTCACTAGGGTGATGGGATTTTCTTTGTGTTACTTGCAATACATGAATTTCATTGTTGTTGCATGGCCATGAGTTATGGAATACTAATGTCTCTGAAGAGTTGAAAATGAGTATCACCCAGAGGGCAATGGAAGAATGAACACTTGGTGAGAGCAAGCAGGCTACAGTGCAGCACACTTGAGAAATTCCAAAGATAGCTGGCAGTAAAGGATGCCATTTGAAAAATGTGTGAGTGGACAAGAGTGATGGATGGCTAAAGAATAGCTCCATTGGGATCCTTGCAATGCCAGGTGAAAGTAAGATGTGGTGAGTCTCCTCAGACTTTGTTAAGTTGGTCGTCAATTACAGACCCAGCAAAGGACTATGTGTCCATCCTCTGAAGACTTTCCAATTTGATAGGTTTGGTTGAATGCTATCAGTTACTAGCATAACTTTAAAAAATCCAGGACCCTCCTGAGCACCAGGAGTGAAGATGTTAGTATGAGTAAAGCAATAAAATTTTACATTTGGAAAGGATTTTTAAAGGTCAGTGAATACTCCATCCTCTACCATTCCTCCATATTACCTGATAGATAGTCATCCAGTTTCTGCTGGAATACTCTGCCAGAACCTCACCACCTAATAAAGTAATCCATTCTGTTTTTTTGATCATCATTTTGAACATTGTTATGTTCTTTATTATACTGAGATGAAATCTATCTCCCTACACAGAATCGTAGGATGTCAGAGTATGAAAGTACCTCAGAGACTTGTTCAGGGATGGGAATTTGTGACCTTGAGGCCATATGTAGCCCCCTTTTTGCAAAGGAGCTGCAGTTGAGGACCTAGAGGGTCACATGTGACCCCAAAGCCTTGGGTTCCCCACCCCTGATCTAGTTCAAGTCTTACAGGAGCAAGAATCTACTCTATAGCAGACTCAACAAGTGGTTGATCTATCTTGATGTACTCCTCGTAGTACTCCTCACTACTTCCCAAGGCAGCTCATTCTACTTTTAGATACTATGCATAGTTGGTAGTAAGTTTTGCTTTACATTGAACCTAAATTTTTCTCTCTTCGGCTTCCATGTCCTGATTCTGCCCTTGGAAGACAATCAGAATACATTTAACCCTTCCTCGAAGTGATAGCCCTGCAATGACTTGGAGATGGCTCTCACGTTTCCCTATAAGGGTTCTCTTACAAAGTATTTTTCTTACAGTCATCCTTACAAATGTGGCACCTATAGTATGGTGGAAAACTCACTGGATTTGGACCCAAAGGATCTGGGTTAAAATCCTACCATTGACCACTTATTACCTACGTAGTCTTGGGCAAGTGACTTAAGATCATATATCTAGATCTAGGAGAGACCCCTCAGGCCATAAACCAACCATCTTATTTTACAAGTAAGTAAATTAAGATCTAAGAAATTTAATGTGACTTGCCCAAGATCATACTTGTAGTTAAGTGTCACAGGCTGGATGTAAACCCAGGTCCTCAGAATGCAGAATCAGGACATTTTCTCATTGTAACTCATTGCTACACTTCTCTACATTAGGTCTCAGTTTCCCCATATGTAAAAATTCAGGAGTTGGATTAGATGCTCAAAAAACTAAGCTCCTAACTGGGCTGTATAATGATTATCATCTCTACATTACAGGTGGGGAAACTGAGGTTCAGAGAGGTCAGCCGACTTGCAGAGCAGTTACCTGACTTCCTTGGGGTCACACAATTACAAATGTCTCAGCAGATGCAGTTTGAATTTATGTCTCCAGATTCCAAGCGATAATGGATAAAAGTGAAAACATTTCATGAACTACATAAACAACATCGCATAAACATCATTAATAATAATGGCTTATTCTTTGCTATTCTCTTCATGGCAGATTGTTTGTATGGATGCTGGTCTTGAGTAGCTTTTTATGTCAGGCTGTGCCCACCAGGAAGCCCCCGGGGGAAAGGGGGGGGTGGAGACAGAAGGAGTTCCATGAGTCCAAGAGAAATTTCTCCATCATGATCTTTCCCAGAGCACCAGGGGCTTCTGGGAATTTTCAGCGCCTAGGCTTCTGAACACTTTACCAACTACTTTATTGATTTTGGTCTGTTTCCATTTAAAGAGAGAAACTCAGGCACCACAGGCAGATCAGCTTGACCAGGGTCAGTTAAAACTAGAACTCCAAGCTTTTCCCAGCCCTCTCACTCAGCATGCGCTCTGTCTCTGTTTCTCTCTTTCTCTCCTCCTCCTCTTCCTACCCCCCTCTCTTTCTGTCTCTGTCTCTCCCACTGCCTCTCTTCTCTTTTATTCTTCTCCCCTCTCCCTCCCCTTCTCATTGGCTCCATCTCCCTTTAAGAACATTCAAGGACACTCTTCCATCTGTTTCTCATGTAGCGTACTTCTTTTGAGAAACATTTGTTCTGAACTGAAGATGAATCAAAGCTGTTGACAAGAAAGGGACTGAATCTCTTCTCCCTCACTCAGAAACAATTCTTAGGCCCTATTCTGAAAAGTTTAATTTCTAAACATGGAAGTCAGAGTTGTCTTCCCCAGCCCCATTCCAAAGTCAAGGCTGCCTGTTCTGGACTTGACAGCACCTAGCAAATAGGATGACCTTGATTCCAGCGAAGATAAGTGAGACCGAACCTGAAACTGAGTGATCTCACACATACGTGACAACAGCAGGATGTCCCTGAAAACCACTCTGCTGGTGATGTTGTACAAGCATGGCTTGTTTAGTAGAATTTAACAGAAGTTCTCAAATCTCCTTCCACTCTAGAGACAAAGATGTGAAGTGTGCTTACTCTGAGAACAAGGCAGAAAAAGAATACAATACTATTCCCCCATCTTTACAGTTGGTACTTTAGGCCCTCCACAGTTTGGCTCCAACTGGCTTCCTCAGGCTTACCTTTCTTTCCTCTTCCTCTTCACCATACATTATACTCTCCAACCAAGTGGGATTACATATTAACCTCTGAATAAGACCAGTACTTTGGTTTCTTTACTTAAATTCTGAATACTATCCCCCTTTTAAGGTCTAGTTGCTCCATGAAGTCCTATTTAGAGTTGTTGTGTTTGTCCTTCATTCTCGAAGAGGACCATGACATCAAGATGATGACACGACTTGCAGTTGACTTTGATTTGAGTGAGAGAGGGCTGTGCAAGGTCACCAACCTCACTTTCTTCTCCTGAGCTATCTGGGTCAGCTAATGACTTTATGAAAAATCAAGAAATTATAAAATAAAGCCAAAGGAATGAGTACCACAACCTCAATGTCACCCTTGACACTTGAATTCATCTGACACATCCAATTTGTTGTCAAGTCTACCTTCACAACTTCTCTCATATACATATCCTTTTTTCTTCTGACAGCCACCACCCTATTACAGGCCCTCATCACCTCACACCTGGACCATCTTGATAGCCTGATGATTGATTCCCCACCTTCTCTCCTCCAACTCAAATCCACCCTCAAATCAGCTATCAAAGTGATTTTTTTAAGGCACAGGTCTGATCATGTCATACTCCCAAAGCCAGTGACTCCTTATTACCTCCAGTCAAAATAAAATCCTCTGTTTGAGTTTTATAGCCCTTCATTGCTTCCCCCCTCCTCCCTTTCCAGTCTTCTTACACCTTACTCCCCTCTATGTAGTCCATGATCCAGGGACACTTGCATCTCTGCTGTCCTAACACATGTTGACTTTGTGGCTTTTGATAAATGGCTATTCCCTATACCTGAAATGCTTTCCATCCTTCCTTCTACCCCCTGGCTTGCCGGGTGTCCTTCAAGTCTCAGCTCAAATCCTGACCAACCTTCCCATCTACCTTCCTTAGTATCCTCCTTCTGAGATTCCCTTCCATTTACACTCTATGGGTCCTGTATATCCACAGTTATTTTCATTTTGTCTTTTCTATTAGAATGGGAACTTCTTAAGAGCAGCATATAAGGTTGCAAAACATGGAACATAAAGGGAGGCAGCATAGCACAGTGGGAAAATCTGAGGTAGAGAACCCCAGTCCCTCTTCCTGCGTGCCCTTCGTCAAGATGCTTAACCTCTCCAGGTCTCAGTTTCTTCATCTGTAAACTTGAAGGAGTTGGGCTAGTCCCTTCCAGCTTTAAATCTTTGATGCAGATTATATGAACCTCAGTTTTTGAAACATCAAGTGCTGGTATGATCCAAAGGACAAGGGAGTGAAATATGATGAGCACACAAAGGATCCATCACATTACCAACTATGACTTAAGGGTGAGAAGTAGAATAAAAGATGGCATCCAGGAAATGGAGGACGAGATAAGGTAGGAAGTTGACTGGAGGGTAAGAGTGAAAGATCCCAGCTAGATAGCTGGAGAGGGAGCACTCATACTGCCGAGATCAAGCATTTATTGAAGAATTAAGGGAAAAAAAATTATGTCCCCACTATACTTTAAATACCACGAAGAAAGAGACTCTGTATTCCTTATCTCTGTATCAGTCAGTGTGCTGGATTCTGTCAGAGATGCAAAATATTTGTTCTTTTTGAGAAAAATGAGGAATGGTTGGAGGAAAAGAAAAAGAAATGAAGGGAAAGAGGAAGAAATTCTGTAGAGGATATGTACCCCAAAGAATTAATCTCTAATGGTAGAATTTCAGGCACTACAGCACTTGAATGGGAGAATAGATGAGAGGGGGATCTTCAGTATCTTCTTGAGTGATATCATGCTTCAGCGTTTCAGAAATCTGTTTTCATCAGTGTGGGAACTCCCACTCTTTAGCGACTTAACAGTCCCTTTGGAGAGTTTCTGAAAAATCCATCTCCAAAGAGCCTCTCTGAACTTGGACTCAGTTCACAGACATATAGTCCATCCATGGCCTTGGATTAAGGAGGTTATAACAGAAAAGTATAGCATCCAAGAACTTGAATGAGGGTGAGGGGATCCTACCATAGACTCAGCAAGGAACTAAGATGGCATCATGCTTGGGAAGGAAAAGACAGAATATGAAAAGGCAGATGGATCCAAGGGACTAAAGGACACAGTTAAAAACAGTAGGAGTCCAATAATGTTCCTGAGCCAATCTGCAACTTTCTCAATTTCAGAGAAAATTCCTTTTAGCCTTCAGATTTTGCTGTTCCCCCTTGATCATCATGCCCTCTTTCTCAAATCCATTCCTACTGCTTGCATGCAATTGAAGTAGTTACAGACAGGACCTTTAGCCAGGGCCTTGACTCCTTAGAAGAAGGAAGGTGCCCCATTGGCATTAGATGAGCTTATTGTACCAATGGCCCTTCTTTGTTTTTGTTTTGTGTTTTTAATTGTTCATTGTGGGATTAATGGGAGCACTATTTATTGTATCCGCCACTGAGGGATACAACTTGACCTGAAGTACTTTCCATTGTCTCTGGTAAGTGACTTGTAGGAAGAGGCTGTTCTGACCAATGAATTCCTGATATAAGCAGTCCTATTCTCTGAGTGACATGAAACAGTAAGGCCAAGAACTCTTTGGTTCTGGGTAACTTATATTTTAGGAAGAATGTTGAAAAGTTGAAATACTCCAGAGAAAGATGAACAGAATGGTGTCATGAAAACCATGCCATAGGAAGATCCAGGGAAGGACCTGGAGATGTTGAGCCTAGAAAAGAAGAACTTCAGGTATTGCTTATTTGAAGGGCTTGCTGTTATATAGAGGAGGGATCCCACTTGTTCTATTTGGCTCAGAGTCATTCAGTCAGTCAAGCAGAATTAATTGGGCCCCAGAACAATGAATAGAAGCTTTCTAACCATTTGGGTTAACTATAAGAGGAAATGGTCTGCCCCGGGATGTGGTAGGCTCCTTTCCACTGGAGCCCTTCAAGTAAAGGCCAAATGCCTACTTGCCAAGGATGTTGTGGGGAGATACCCATTCAGTTTAGATTAGAGCATAGGGCTTCTCAGGTAGGCCACATTCTAGATTCCTTCAGGTAAAGTCTCAGCTTAGTGCCTCAATATGGAGGCCTCATTGACCTTAATCCTGCTGTCCAAAGGGAAGTAGCATGTTGGGCTAGAAGAGTGGACTGGTTTTTGTACATTAACTAACAGTAGCAAAAGTTGCAATCCTGAGTCTGCCAGTCTTTCCCATTATAATTCTATTTCTATATAGGGAGTTTCAATAAAGCATTTCCATAAAGGGACAAGTATTATAGAATTTTCCATTTGTGTCTTGTTGCATGATTCTAGTGCATTGGTAGTTGTACTGTTACATCAGTCAGTCAGGGCATAAAAGCACATACTTGGCAAGGTACATGTTACATCAAGTACCATCTACCTTGGGTCTCGTCTAGCATCAATGGAAGTAAGACCTCATGAACTGTGGGTACATACTATTTATGCCCTATTCTTTTTTTATATTTTGAAGGTGACAGGGAAAGGGATGGACATAGAAGAGTTGAGTGGCCTCAGGGAACTAGTGTATATTGAGTGTGTAAGGTTGTTTTAAGAGGCTGATAACTGAAAAGAGAATCTCTGTGATTTCCTGGAAAAGTACAAGAGATGCAAGGAATTATGAGCTTCAAGGCATGATCACTCTTTCAAGCTGGTTGAGAAATACCTACCCACTGAGTATGGTGGTAATGCTGGAAGATACCCAAAGACACAGAAGAGGATGAATGAGAAACTCCTAGGAAAACTGTGGGAGGAGATGCCAAGGTGCCACCTTACTGAAGATCTCTCCAGTGACCATCCTGTGAAGTGTCCACAGGAATCTTTCACTCAACAATCATTTATCCAGCGGAGCTACGTGTATCTGCTAGTGAGAACACTAGAAAAGTCACAAATGCAGCAAACAGCAGTTGTCATGGGTCTAATCAGGAAATGGGAGATGAAAGTAGTGAGCTGAGAGGACAAAGGCTACCACACTGCTCTTTACCTTTTGGATTAAAATGCTTGAAGGGTGATACTCCTTCTTTATGGCTTGTCTCTATGTCTATGAAAAAATCAGGCACAGAAGAATGAGTGTAGGAATTCAGATTTCAGAGCTCCATATGAATGCAGGTTGCTTGTCACTGGGTGGGTTATAAAGATGCCATTCTTAGTTTCATCTTCAATGTTGCGAAGAGTTTGTCTAGCCTATAGAGAATGAATAATCTGAGGGGCTCCAAGTTGTGAAAGAGACTCAATCCTTAGTGGGATGGAGGCTAAGCTATGTGAGATTTCTGAGTTGTTGAAATTCTTCATATCCATATATAGAAAGCCAAGCTAAGGTGCTAAAAAAAAAAAAGGCTGGGAGCCATGGAACCATGTAGATCCATCCCATCCATGCACTGCAAAGAGGATTTGGACCTTTGAGTGATTATGTTTTGCTCACACCTGCACAATGATTTGAACTGGTCGCTCTGGGCTTGTGGCACCATCTGGTGGATTATTCAGATATGGTGCCCAGAGAAGCTATTGTAAGCTATATTTCTTAGAGCAATGTAGATCCCTTTGGCAATCTGGTGAAATCTATGGACACCCTTCTCAGAATAATTATTTTAAATACACAAAATACATAGGATTTCAAAGAAAAATAATTCTATTGAAATAAAGATATATTTCCCCCTTATTTAAGTTTGTAGAACCTCTGAAACCTATTCACAGACTTGTGGATTCCAGATCTCCAATTCGTGTGTTAGCACCAGGGTAAAACAGGTCTACAATTGGAGAATCTCAGAGTTCGACAGGAATCCAGAGATGATTATGATCCCTGGTCAAATCATTAATCTCCCTCCAATATCCCTGACAAAGAGTAATCGAGGCTCTGTGTCGAGAATTCAGTAACCAGCAACTCTCAGCCTGCTGAAGCAGCCTTCTCCACCTGTAGAAAACTCTAACCATTAGAAAGTTTTTCTTATATCAAGCTAAAATCTATCTCTCTGCAACTTTCCACCTGTTGGGTTCTAGATTGGCCCCCTGGCACCCCATCTCTCCATAATGACCATAACAGCTCCTTGCATTCACCTTGTTGTCCCTGACTCCATTTGGACCAAAAAACTTCCTGAGACCATGATCTAGGTGACTTATTCTACTCAGCTATGAAACCGCTCCCCTAGATGCCCATCAATTGGGGAATGGATGAATAAATTGCGGCATATGAATGTAATAGAATACTCTTATGCTATAAGAAATGATGAATAGGAAGACTTCAGAGAGGCCTGGAAAGACTTATATGAACCGATGCTGACTTATATGAACTGAGAGGAACAGAACCAGGAGAACTTTGTACACAGCAATAGCCACAGTGTGTGAGGAGTTTTTCTGGTAGACTTAGTACTTCATTGCAATGCAAGGACTTAAAAAATTCCCAATGATCTTTTAAGGCAAAATGCCTTCCACATCCAGAGAAAGAACTGTGGAATCCGATTACAGAATGAAGCAGATAATTTTCTTTTGTATTATGTTTTGGTTTGTTTTATGATTTCTTCCATGCATTTTAATTCTTCTATGCAACATGACTAAGATGAAAATGTATTTAATAGGAATGTATGTGTAGAACCTATATAAAATTGTATGTTGTCTCAAGGAGGGAGTGAGGAGATAGAGGGGATAGAGGGAGAGGGAGGGGAAAAAATCTGAGATATATAGAAGTGATTGTAGAACACTGAAAATATATAAAATAAAAAAATAAAAATGTAAATAAATAAATGCAGTTCTATGTACCAAAAAGAAAAAAAAGGAAAAAAGAAAAAAAGAAAAAGAAAAACAAACTGCTCCCCTAGAGCCAACCTCAGGAAGAAAACGTTTATGAAGGACCTACTATGAACTAGGCACTTTATAAATTTTATGGCCTTTAATTCTCACAACAACGCTGGGAGATAGTTGCTATTATTACCTCTACTTTACAGATGAAGAAACTGATGCAAATAATGGCTAAGTGATTTGCTCAGGTTCACACATTAAGTCTCTGAGGCTGGATTTGAATTCAGGTCTTCTTGATTCCAGGTCCTGTCCACTATTCACAATGCTACCTAGTTATTTCTGGTGAGTCATTCAGCACAACAGTTTGTGGCCCACAATATCTAGCCATGCCTCATATCTCATCTGATTGTCTATACTTCTGAACATCCACCTTACTGACACGCCTATGTTCCCCTGCCCCTTTCCATTCTCTTGCTCTAGGGACAGTAATCAACTCAATACT
Organism: Notamacropus eugenii; assembly: GCF_028372415.1. Lineage (NCBI taxonomy): Eukaryota > Metazoa > Chordata > Mammalia > Diprotodontia > Macropodidae > Notamacropus > Notamacropus eugenii. The sequence continues at coordinate 248,461,564 of NC_092872.1, read as the reverse complement.
ATCTTTACTTCTTGGAAGCATGCGTTGATTGGCCCTCCTGGCTCCACTCTCAATCCCTATGACATCCCCTGGAAACCATTACCTTTTACTTGTTGTCTCCCCACCTTCCCTTAGAAACTCCTTGAAATCAGGGACTGACTTGCTCTTGTATTTTCATGGTATTGCTTAATACTGGGCTTGGGACATCATATTCCCTCTTTTCCATCTTCCTTCCCTCCCTTTTCCCTCCATCCTTCCCACTCTTCCTCCCTTCCTCCCTCCCTTCCTTCCTTCCTTCCTTCCTTCCTTCCTTCCTTCCTTCCTTCCTTCCTTCCTTCCTTCCTTCCTTCCTTCCTCTTTTTCCTTCCTGCCCATATTCCCTCCTTCCTTTTTTCTTCCTTTCTCTCTCCCCCTTCTTTCCTTCCTTCCTTACTTTTTTCCTTCCTTCCAGAAAGGAAATATGCTAAGTCAGGAGGGAGTGGGGTCCTGTTAGAGACCTTCAAGGAAATTTTGAAAGACCATTGGGCAGGGATTTTGTGAAGGGGATCCAGGTTTAGGTAGAAATGGATGGCATCTAAGGTTCCTTCCAGCTCTAAGATTCAATAGAGCATAAGCTCCTGGGGAACAGGAGCTGTTTTTCCCTTTGTGTACTCAGTGCCCAGCACAGTGCCTGTTACAAAGTGGGTGCCTATTAGTTGTTTAATGTTGAATTATGTAATCCTTGGGGTGGAATTTTAGGTGCTCATTCAAGAGCTGAACATTCCTCTCATACCACTCAGTATCCTTGGTTGTACACTGTGGTCTTAAAGCACTCATATTTGGAGTCATTGCCCTGGTGTCATGCTGTCCTATTGATAAGTCAGCTGGAACTGCAATTGATCCATTAAGTATGGCTAACCTCAGGCCCAGACCAGAGGTCCTGTACTTCCTATGGCACTATCCACTCTGGGCCCATTTCCTTGCCATTTGTCAAGAATTACATAGCAGGTAATTTACCATCTGAATATTTTCCTGCAGTCAGACATTTAAGTGAGAATTTCATTATTAAGCAGAAGGATTGCTTTATAAAAATTGAATATTAAATAAAGGCCTGGAGACTATTTCTGTCAGCAGGAAGTCTTTGATTCATATTTGTCAAAGCATTTTGCATACTTCAATGTTGGGAATTGTTACTGCTGTTTGTTACACTAAAATAGTACAAGTAACTCCATCTTTGCCTTTATTTGCCATTTTGTGAAGTTTTAACTTCTTGTAAGTCACTTGATCACAGAAAAGTCACAAGACTACCCCCTTCTCATCTCAGGCTCTCCTGATCCCCTCCACTGATACGAAACCAGGTGTCTCAATCCCTACAATCCCGTTTTTTCCAATCTCCTTAGTTATATTATATCTGTAGAAACCAATGGTCTGGGTCCTCATGCAGACCTAGAGCCTTGGATGGACCCGATTTGTTTCTTCAACTGCATGTATTGCTAAATACATTGCTTGTCTGGATGTAACTACTCAGTGTTTCCATTCCATGAGAGGAGACAGGTAGGTGGCACAGTAAACAGAGCCCTGGACCTGGAGTCACAAAGACCCGAGTACAAATTGGCCTCAGGCACTATCTATGTGACCTTGGGCAAGTCACTTAACCTCGATATGCTTCAATTTTCTCAACTATAAAATGGGCATAATAGTACCTATCAGGATTATTGCAAGGTTGAATAAGAATATTTATAAAGTGCTTAACATAGTAACTGGCACATGGTAGGTATTTAATAAATGTTTGTTTCCTTCCCCATTCTGACATTAGAAAATGGGGTAGATTTTGTTCTTGGGGAGCTCAGCAGGAGGAAGCCTGCCCAGTTGAGTGTGGAGGAGTGAATGTGCCCCTGGTTACTCCCTCTTCCTCATCAGGTGATTTAGGAACCTGAAGCTGCCTTCAGGGGGTAGCTGAGATGGGCTTAGCAGTCGCACGTTTTTTGTCTAAATCTGGAGCTGCCAAAAAGAAATCAGCTGTTTGTCTTTTAGGGTAGTAAGTGAATTTCTACCAAGGTAACAAATGGCAGAGTTTGCTAATTGGCAAGAATTAAATAGCAGGTGATTTATCTGCTTAATATTTTCCTGCAGACAGACATTTAAACTGAGATTTCATAAATAAATAGTGGATCGCAGGGTAAGAATTAAATGTTAAATGACAGGTGACAAGGTTTCATGTAATACTGTCAGTAGTCATTGATCAGCCTTATAGTTTTCTAAGTGCCCTGTTCTTCAGTATTCTATTAAAGCAATTCAAAGGAACAAGGGGAGACATTGTAAGGGAGCCATCTTTCAAAGTCTAAAATTCAATTCAATGAGCATTTATTAAGCACCTACCATATGCAAACTGGAGACTGCAAGGCTTAGCAGACCAAAAATTGGTCTCAGAGCAGCGAGAGCTGGATTCAAGTCCTGTTTCTGACAGCATCCTGGCCATATGACCATGGGCTAATTACTTAATCTTTTGATGCCCCAGGGCATCTAAGAGTATAAATTACAAAGTAGGTGGTGATCTGAATTGGGAAAATAAATTTTCTAACCAGGAATTCTGTACACGAATGAAATCATAAGTCCCTTACTGCCACTCTCCATCCCACTTACTTCCTCCAAAAAAAGAGTAAAGATTTGTAGGACATTGAATTAGGTGCTAGAGTTTCCAATCCCTTTCCTCAAAAAGATTGCATTCTACTAGGATAAAAAGCTTTTTTTCCAACCTCATCATTTCACTGCTCTCTCCAAAGTTAGTAATGATCTCTTAGTTGACAAATGTAATTTCCTTTCTTTATCCTCATTCTTCTAGAACTGTCTGCAGTCTTTGACACTGTTGATTGCTATCTCCTCCTTGATTCTCCCTTCACTCTAGGTTTTCAGAATACCACTATCTCCTGGTTTTTCTCCAAACTTTTTGATCCACTCCTTCTTGGTTTCCTTTGCTGAATCCTCCTCCAGATCATGCCTTCTAACCATAGATATCCCTGTGAGTTCTGTCCTGGGCCCTCTTCTCTTCTCCCTGTAACTACTTCATTTGGTGATCTCATCAACTCCTGTGGATTTAATGACCATATTTATGCTAATGACTCTCAGACCTACTTTTCCTACCCTCATCTCTGCTGACCTTCAATCTCATATCTTCAACTACCTTTCATACATCTTGAACAGGATGTCCAGTAGACATCTTAAACTTAATATGTGTAAATCAGAACTCATTATCTTTTTCCTTAAACTTTCTCCCTTACCCTCAACCCTATGCTTTCCCTATTACTGTTGAGGGCAATGCCTTCCTTCTAGTTCCTCAGGCTTCTGGACCCTCCTGGCTTAAGAGAGATTATCAATAGTAACTGTTGCTGTTTCCCTCCCAGCCTGCAGGCTTTCTTTTTCTTGACTCATTAAAGAGGTTATGCCCTGGCTACTTCTTAAACAGGCCTATTCAATGAATGGGCATTACCTCACCCTAAGTGAGTACCTGCATAGATATTGGCCTAAAGGGGTCAAGGTCTTCCAGTGCATCCTGGGTCATCTCCAGTCATCCTGATGAATATCTGGTCACTGGATTCAGATGACCCTGGAGGAGAAGTGAGGCTGGTGACCTGCACAGCCCTTCCTCACTCAAAACAAAGTCAAGTGCAAGTCATGTCACCATTTCTCTGATGGCATGGTCTTCTTTGGCAACGAAAGTCGAACACAACAACAAACTTTTTTACACATTTATTCATGTCATAAACCCAATGGCTCTGTTCACTTAAATGGTGATTCCATGAGATAAATTAAATCATATCTAAAAACATTTATTAAATGCCTGTACAGTATAAATGCATTGTCTTGTCCCCATGGGTCAAATTCTCAGGAGGTGGTCATAAATAGCAGGTTCAAAATCCAAGTAGTCTCTGTCCAACCTTATCACAAGATTAGAGATTTAGAGCTGGAATAGATCTTAGGAGTCATCTAGGTCAACCCTCCCTCATTTCAGACCTAAGGCCTGATATTAGTGACTTGCTCAGGATCTGAGGCATGATTTAGATCCAGGTATTCCTGACTCCAAGTCCAGTACTCTACCCACTATACCACTTTTTCAGATATTATTAGAATACAATAGAACTTAGAAGGGAACCTTAGAAATAAGCTCATAGAATATTGAACATCAGAGACGAAAGAGAGCTTAGAGATCATTGAGTATACTCCCTCCTATTATAGGTGAGGACAATGAGAGGACTTAGAGAAAAAAAGTGGCTTGTCACTTCTGGAAAGTGTCAGAGCTGGCAGGTGATGGATCTGGGTCTGCTAACTTAACTCTCCTAGCTCACCACGCTGCCTTTGAGACAACACTGCATTTTATTTCTTTCTGTCCTTCCCCCCCCCCACCCCCCCAATAAAATATTTACAGTTATTCTTTCTCCATTGCAACTTTTCCCATCATGGTTTTGATATATTATGGGTCAACATAAGAAATTAAATGGGAATTTTGGGGGACAGTTTTGCAGAAGACATATGGTAGACAACATAGAGCCTTCAACCAAATTCTTAATCCAAATTTTGCAATAAGGTATTATAAACACCTCTCATAAAAGACAAAGAAAAAATTCAGACTTTTCTGGCATGAAGGGAGGGTCAAAAACATTCATGTGGCTTTTCCTGATCACAGGGACCCTATCTACCCTGGATGTGGAAGGGATAACTGTAATTAGTCCTTTTTAGGATAGTGACTGCCTTTATCTGGATTGTTCTCCCCACCACTCTTCCTCCAGGAGGACAGGTGACCTTTCATATTTAAACTGTTACCAGAGCCAATTCTTGTGCTTTACAAACACACATGTGTGCGTACGCGCGCACGTGCGCACACACACACACACACACTGCTTAAATAAGGTTTGCTGAATAGATGACATATTCCATATCCTATCTGGCCAACCAGATGAGCCTCTGAGTCCTTTGTGATGACACACAGACACCAAGGTCTCTGTGTCCTCATCATTACCATTCCTTAGGCATACATTGTCAGGGGAAAGCATCTCAGACAACAACACAGAGAGAAAGTTGAAAATGTCAGCGATGAGTTGGGGTTAACAGCTATCAAATACCTGTAGGGATATAACAAATCTTAATTCTTTGTAGAAAACATTCTGAAGTAATGAAAGACCATTAGTTCATAAATTAGCATATACCCTGAATTTTAGAGTCTACTAATGTCCTCCTCTGAAGGCTCATTGGGACATGGAGGTATCCCTCAAAGGTGGAGAACAAGCTCTGACAAATCCTAATATCATTTTTATCATTACAGTGGTTTGGGGAAAAGTCCTCTGATTTTTGTCATCTTTGAAAAAATGATCCTAGTCGAATTGAAATACTAGACTTCAGAGGAAAAATGATGATTTCTTTGTAACTCTTGGGTACAAATGAATGGGGGTTGATGATGGCAGAAATCCTGAGTGGCGCCCATCTAAATTAGCACGGATCCTTGGAGTTAGCTTTTGGTTTTGTTTACAGTTCTTCCCTGACGCCTAGATGAATTAATTCTCTTTCCACTGATACTTACTATTGCCCTCCACTCTCAGTAGTGCCTAAGTTCTCTGGCATTATCTTCTACTTGCAAAGTTCAATATTATAAAACTAGTTCTCAGTTCTTTCTAGGTCCTTGACACTTTTTAGTCACCACTGGAAAACTTTTTCCTTCCCCCTTACAATTATTCAGAATGTCCTATCTATTAATTTAAGAGAAAGTATTAGATTAGACTCCTGTCATCACCTTTGAATTTTGGTAGAGAATTAATAAGGAAACAAGCCAGTAGCAGCTAGTGTGGGTCTCTAGTGTGATAGTCAGCATGTCATACATCCCACCTAAGCTACTGTTTAGGAGGAGTCTGATTTAAAGCCTGGTATATGTGGGATCTTAATCCTAAAGTCTGTTATGCATAAATAATAATGGTATGTATAAAAAAGTATCAACTAACCATGAAAGGACTGCCAGTTTTCTGAAAGAGCGTTATGGCTAGACTAACTACTCTCTTCTTCTCTCTATAATTTAATAGTGAGATAACAAGTAAGGCATTTTGCAAATATCAAAAGACAGCACAAATGATGGATATTATTTTTAGGTAGATAGTACATGGGGGAGATGGGAGATGCAAGGCCATCAGGACACAGAGAATGTGGTTTGACTGGAACACAGGTATGGAGACCTTGGTGTTTATAGGGCTGGGAGATTGCTCATTGAGAAAATGAACTGAGTGTTTGATGAGAGTATTCATGCACATAGTCTAAAACTTTTAATACCGTGACTTCACAGTTCCTCAGTGGTCTACACTGAGAATCACAGAATAATCTCATAGAAGGTCCTATCAATAGGCTATCTAGTTCAATCAATACTCAAGCAAGAATCCCATTTACATTATAACCAACAGCCATCCTGTTTCACTTGAAGCCTTCTAATGAGAAGGAACACACTTCTTGCTAAGAAAGCTCATCCTACTTTTGTGTCACTCTAAATGTTGGGGAAGTTATCCTTTATTACAAACTAAAATCTGTGGTGGAAAGGACCTCAGAAGTCATCATATCCAGCCTCCTTATTTTACAAATGAAACTGAGGCCTAAGACTTGTTGGGGGTCACACAGCCGTTATCTGGACAGGATTCAAACCCTTCCTTACTCCAAGTCCCATACTCTATTCACTAGATCACACTGTCCAACTTCCACTTATCACTTCTAATTCTACCTTTGAGGACAAGCAGAGCAATTATGACCCCTGTCTCATTTGACAGCCCTTCAAATACTTGAAATAGAGTATGTGAAATTTTTTCTTTCTTAGGCTAATCAGGCCTAGTTTCTTCAACTGATTAGTACAGATATGAACTGGAGGATCATCAGTACCTGCATGTCCTTCCTTCGTATTTTTTTCCAGTTTATCAATATCTTTCTTATCCATTCCTACTCCTGGGATTCTAAGGATTGCTTGAGAAAGTAACCAAACCAGTCTGATTTAACTCACTATAAATTTAAGATCTATACCATTAGCTAGGCTTTCACTGCTTCTTGGTAACCCTTTTATTCAGCTCTCACCTGCCCCCTGAGAGGTAACTTGTCATATTGATTAGAGAGCTATTCTTGTAGCTAGAAAGATCTGGATTCAAGTCCCACCTTGGAGACACACCAACTGTGTGACCTTCGCCAAGTCACCTAAATTCTCAGTGCTGTAGACAATTCTCTAAGACTATAAGTTGCAGGAAAGGTAACAACAGGCATGAGTAGAGGGAGCTGGATCCATTAATCAGAAAGTTCTTTATGTCAATGAAACCACAAGCTCAGTCCCTCATCCCTTATTTTATGGCCCACCGTGACTCAGTTATGCACCTCATTTCTGTTGTCTGAGGATCAGGCTAACTGAGTTGGGTGAGGCCTATCCCCAAAGTGGTCACAGGGTATTGGATTTTTCAGCCAGAACAACTCTAAAAATTTTTTCCCTATGCAATAGAAAGCTATGATTTATATCTGTGAAGGGAGTACACACACTGATGAAGTTGCTGATCCTTGAAGTACTGAAATATATTTTTATATATATATATATATATATATATATATACATATATATGTGTGTGTATATATATAAATATACATATTTATATATGCATATATATATATATATATATATATATATATATATATATATATATATATATATATATATATATATATATATATGTGAAATATATGGGCCCCATTCATAGGGCCACTTCCTTTACATTAGGACAAAGAGGTTGACTAGACTACGTCCTGGAAGTGCTATAATCAGAACATCAGACGGCACTCCAAACTTTGAGCTACCATGTTGGGAAACTATGCAGGCACAAACAAGATGTTGCTACCAAATTCAAAGTTCTGTTTCACAAGATCAGAAGATCATAGATCTAGAGCTGAAAGGGATCTAAGAGGCCATTAAGCTCAACCTTCTTATTTTTCAGATAAGGAACTAACAAAGGTTAATTGACTTTGAGTGGATGGGATTCGCTTGGTTCCCATATCTTCCAAACATTCCTTTTAATTCATCCCATAATCTGATAATCAACTTAATCCCATCAAAATTCATAACAGGATATGATTCTCTTTCTTAACTTTGTGAGACCTAAAAGAATGACTCATGTCTAGATTAAGGTATATTTATTAGGCAAAATAAAAATGTAAGAGGTGCAAAGTTAGAATATGTTGCAGCTTGAGAAAGTCGCAACCAGTGGAGTTAGAATTTGAATGTTCCAATTTCTATTTGTTATGACTGAGGGAAACACCCCACCCCCACACCAAACCTTTATATGAAGCATATTTGATCTCAGACAGTATGTGGGGAAGGGATAATATTCTCTTTTCACCTTATACATTCTGGCAGTCATCCACTCCAACTCCATTCCTACATGACCAATGTATGTTACCTGACTGTATGCCAAAGGCAAAACTTTCTAGTGCCTAAGTAGGATGGTTTCTGGAGGGTCCAAGATTGGTTGCCATCTTCTTCCTGGGGCTTTTACTGTAACCCCCTCCACCTTGTCCCAGTCATCAACATCATTGTTCCATGACTTTTCTCCTCGTTGGTACCTCTAGCTTCTTTCCCATAAAACACGATGACACATTTTTCAAATGTTTTCATTATAATGGGACATTAGAATGACCTTAGATACTCCATTTTTTTTAATCCTCTAAAGCTACTCAGTCCCACCATGACCATATCTTTGCTGCCTTCAAGAGACAGACAGTACAAGAGGAATATGAGTCATTTGCACAGCAAGTAGTATTAATTGTTTTATGGTCTTCAGTCACGTCTAGTAACTCCAACTAACTTGTTTTCTCTCTCTTTAAAATCTTCCAACTCCCCACCTCCAATCTCTATGCTCACAGGAGGTGACCTTAGCTTCTTATTTACCTAGAAAATGGAGGACATACTATGTGAGTTTCTTAACCCTAATTCTCTATTCATCAAAACTTATTATCTTCACGCATTTGTTCCTCCTTCATTAAACTTTAGAGGTGTTCTTCCTTCTTAATGGGCTAATTCCTTTACCTTTACTCAGGATCCTATTCTCTCCTCCTTACCATCTCTAGGTCCTAGTTCTATTAATCAATGAGTCTCCTATTCATCTTCAGTCTCTCCCTGAACTTATTCCAAACAAATGTGTACAATACAGTTCTAAAAGAAAACATAAAGAAATGACCTTTTACTTCAACAGGATACTTCTCTGGTTCTTCTTTTACTTCTTAATCTCTTTTATTGGTTCTTATTCCTCCCACTGAGTCCTTATTGCTGGTATTCTCCAAAATTTGATCTTCATCCTTTATCTCTCTTGTCTACCCTCTTTCTTCATTGATGATCTCAATTCTTTTCACAGTTTCAACTATCATCTCTAAGTAGATGATTCTCAAATTCCTCTGTTTAGCCTTGGTCTTTCTCTTGAGTTGCAGACCTACCTCACAAACTACATGTTACTTATTATACACGCATATATATGGAAACACACACATATATGGAAACACACATATATATGTATGTATGTGTGTTGACTTCCTTCAAGTGTAATACTTTATGTTTATCTTTATTCAATTTCTCCTCATTAGATTCGGTGACATTCTAGTCTAAGATATTTTGGGACCCTGACTCTATCATCCAATGTGTTAGTCATCTTTGGGAAGCTAAGTGTATAGAGGGTCCCTGTAGTCAGTTGGACCTGAGTTCAAATCAGTCCTCAAAATTTTTCTAGCTGTATGATCCTAGACAAGTTACTTAATCCTTGCATGCCTGAATATTCTCATCTGTAAAATGAGGATAATAATAGCACCTACTTCCTATGGTAGTTGTGATGATAAAATGAGAAAAGATTTTAAAGTGCTTTGCAAACCATAAAGCCCTATGTAAATCTAACTTTTCTTCTTTTTCCTCTTCTCCTCCTCCTTCTCCTTTTTCTTCCTCTTCTCCTTCTTTTTTTTCTTCTTCCTCTTCTACTTTTTCTTGTTCTTCTTCTCCTTTCTCTTCTTCCTCCTCCTCCTCCTTTTTCTCCTCCTCTTCCTTCTCCTTTTCTTCTTTTTCCTCCTGCTCTTGTTCTTCCTCTCCTTCACAAAGCCTTCCCTGATGCCACCAAATTAATAATGACCTTTCTCTCTTCAAAATTCATACAACATTTTCTTTGGACCGTTCTTATCTACATATTCTAAAGACGGTAGGGAACCTCTGAAGGCTTTTGTCAACATAATCAGACCTGTGTCTTAGGAAGATTATTTCTATAGCTATGACAGTGTGAATTGGAAAAGAAAGACTGGAGGCTGGGGGACTGTTACCTTTGCTGAAGTAAGATATAATGAAAAACTGAATGAGGGTTGCAGCAGAAAAATACTTTATCTTTTTTCTCCTTCTAATCCATGTGACCTCTTTCTTTTCTTTTCTTTGCCCCTCCCCAAAATATAGAAGAGACTAAAAATAGCCCAAGAGCATCCTGAGACTCATTTTAATAAATTTTATCCAGTAGCACTTTTACATCTTTCCAACAAAAAATGTACTTATTCATTCAAAAGGAAGAGATTGAATCATTCTACCAAGTGCCTTGGTTTTCAATTGAATAGATGGAGTGTAGGCATTGATATCCCATCTGCTCCATAGAAAAACAGATCACTGACTCTTGCAACAGCTGTCAAGATTAGCAAGCTTATGGTATCCCCACCAACCAATCAACCAACAAATATGTTCTTCCACTAGGTGGGGAGGAGGGAGGAATGATACTTAACAAGTTGGCTTCTGAAGATTTCTTGGATGGTCAACAATGCCAAGGTGGAGGTTGCTTCTTGGTTCTGCTAAGAGGGCAGAATGCTTAAGGGATAATATAATACAGTGAAATGAACACTGGTTTTAGAGTCAGAGGTCCTGGAGTCAGATTCTGGTTTACTTGCTTACTACATGTATGACTGTGAGAAAGATGCTGAATTTCTTTGAAACTTAGTTTTTCTTATGTGTAAGATAAAGGAGTTGAATTAGGTGACCTCTAAAATTTCTCTTCCAATTCTAATTCTATGAGCTTTTTGTATGAGTTGTTGGGTGACAAGAGTGATCCTGACCTATAGCCTGTGTTATATCAGTTATTTATTGTTTATATGGTTTGTTGGATCATGGATTTGAACAGGCAAGAAGCATTAGAGGTCAGTTAGTGCAAAGGTATTAAATTCAAGGCCCCAATCCCCTCAGTGTGGCCTGAATCAGATTAAAATTTAATTGGGAAATATTTAACAAAATGTATGAACATACAGCACAACATAGATAATGTTGATTTGTGGTTTCCTTAATCAATATGTGCCCTGTAAGGATCCATCTCTATTTAAGTTTGATACCACTGATCTAGTTCATTTCCCTTATTTTACAGATAGGGAAAATGAGGGTTGGAAGGATTATTTAATCTTCCAGGAGGCCAGTCAAAGCGGTGCTTCAGGAATCATCTCAAAGATCAATTCTTGTGAGTTAATCCCATGAATGGATCCAAAGGAGAATTAGACAAAATGCCTGAACCCAAAATTAGCTTTTAAAAACACAGTCCCATGGGTTTACTGATTGGAAGTGTTTGTTTGGCCAGATGAGAGAAGATGCTAAGCAGACCCCTGGCTTTGAAAACCCAGATGTTGGTGCTTCTCTCTCTGGTAACTTTGTATGTATGGTCAGACAGTTATCTGCCTGTTGATCTGTGATGTATGCATTGCATATGTCAGGCAACTGGAAGCACTGTCTGTTAATCTGCATTTCTCTATATTTTCTCTGATGTTCAGGGTGTTGACTTTTTCCCCTGAACTAAGTGAATAATATATATGTGCTTGATTACGGTGATTGTTGACCCCTCAAAAACAAAACAAAACCAAACAACAAACCACAGTCCCAGACAATGTCCAGGCTAAATCAAAAAGAGGAAACAATTGAACAAGAGGACAGCTTGATATTGTACCAAAGAAAAGATTCAGGCTTTCCAGGAATGTAGGATCATGGAGTATTAAAAGGCATTTTGAATTCCTCAGCACTCCCATTAGGTACCTCTTCTTTGGGAATCATTGGAAACAGATTAATTTTAATTAAAATAATGTCCATAAAGCACTCGGTAATTATAGGCATTGTTTTGCCTAATGGGTCCATGGTGCTTGGCAACGTGAGTAGCACCCCAGGACAAAACTCCTTTGTTGTTGTTGTTGTTTTTTCACTTGAAACCCTTGAAAGCTGCCAGTTTAGGGTTCCACTGGGATTCTCAGTGTCAAGAGGTTTTGCCTGGATAAGGTCTGGGAGAAATTACACAATTGACAAGTCATTGTGCTTAAAGTTGCCAGAGTTTACGCCTAGAGTACATTTAAGATTTAACTTTGATTCACAGCCGTTTTACTAGAAATCATTGAACTTTTGTTATGTTCCTTTTACTGTCCTCACCCTTCACCTCCTACTCAATAATCAGTCAATAAGCACCTAATATGTGCCAATGACAGATGCACAGCCTGGTGTAGTGGAAATCAATCAATCAACAAACATTCGTTACATACCTATCATGTGTCAGGCAGGTACTGGGGATATTAAGACAAAATTGAAATAAGAGTTACCTTCAAGGAATTTATGTTCTATAAGGAGAGGCAACATCCACACATACAACACACACACATGTATATATTATGTGCACAGACATATATACACATATACATAAATTCGTATGTGTACATGTACGTAGATACACATGAACATGATGGTTCCTTTTTGTCATTTGCCTCTGTAGTTCCTCTGGTCATCATGTAGATCACTGCACTACTGTCCTTCTAAATTTCTTCTGCTCCCCAAGTCTTAATGAGGCATTGATTCTCTTTTGCTGCCCTCAGTTGGCCCTTTCTCAGTCAAAAGTCATTTTGGTAGCTATGGAGAATAATCTGGAGTTCTCTTATTTTGGCAGAGGTCCTTGGCATCCCTGTGTCTATCTAGCTTTTTACTGCATAACTAAGCCTTACCTTGCAAACCAGTTCTACTCATTTCTGTTCCTGTGTAAACATGCCTAGAGACCAAGATTCTCCCCTTCCTTTCCCCTTTCAATTTCCCAGTTGGATCTCTGGATGGGTTGGGGGACTCCACAACCTAAATCTTCTGTTCCTACCACCCAGTAGGCTAATTTTCCGCTCATATTAACCTTCCTTCTCAAGGGATTTGAAGGCTTAGCAGATCCCCAGATTCTCATAATCTTCATGAAGCCCCACCCAGGATAAGCTCATCACCAAGAAACTTATCATGGAAATTGTTTCAGCTTTATTACTTTGCTCCTTCAGTTTTGCCTCTCTGAGAGGAGGTCTGGAAGATCAAAGAGAAAATTCTTCCTATACCCTCCTTTTATGAGAGCTCAAAATCTCAGCCCGCTCTTTATTTCACACCAGATGCTCTGCTTGGTTTGGACCCCACCATCATCTTTATCATATACCTCTTCCACATATTCTCTGGCACTTGCCTTTTTTTTTCTTGTGCATTATTCCCACCTCCATATTATAAACTACTTGAAGGCAGGGACTACTTGCCTTTTTCTTATTTGTATCCTAGTCAAAGCACAGTACACAGCACATAGTAGGTGATTCATAATTGTTTATTGTATTTTATCTCCCAGTTTCCCTTCTCTGGGATCATCTGGGAGGATCCATTCAAATTATTCTGAGCTGTTCCAGAACTATATCAGCTAGGGAGTTTGATAGGAAGGGAAGAACAAAGAGGAAGGTAGAGATGAGACAAGACAAGTCTTTCCTTTTCAGCAAAGGAAAATGATTTGTAGTGCCTAGTACATACTTTCATTGCCCTTGCACTCCCAATATTTTTCCCCTGACACCCTTAAATGAACATTCATTATAATGGCTATGATGACATTATTCCCAAGAGTCATTTCGAGTATCATGTAATTTCTCAGATTAAGAGAGGGAAAATGTCGAACATCCTGTCTTTTCTTCATTAGACAAGAAGTGGGGAGCAGGAAATGTGAGTTCTCCTTGGATAGCTAGAATTCCCTCAACAATGTGACTGGGCTCTCCCACTGGGGATTTTTCTTTTTCTGAGACCTTTCCCTCTCCTCTGCAACCCTAGCTCCCTCCAGTCTCTGCCACTTATAAACTGTGACCCACATAATGCCCTCAGAATGAGACCATTCTTCTAAGTTAACAGAGGGTGAAAGGAGAAGGGAGGAAAGTCCAAGCACGGCCTGAAATTATTTATTGAGCCATACTCTAGACTGTCTGATGCCCAGCACAGAGCCTATGGGCAAAACATAGCTTGACTTTCAGTAATAGCTCAAGGACATTTTAAAAAAACTTTTTTTTTTGAACCTAATCAGCCAGTACTCATGAAGAAGTAAGCCAGTAGGATATAACCATTTGTCTGATGCTATGTTGGGTAACTAACTGCCTCCAAGGCTCAGTCTGGGGAGCTAGGACCAATTAGTAATTGTATTTTCAGCTGAATATAATTTATAATATAATTAAATGCATGTGTAGCAAGTGGATTTCTGATCATTTGGTCCATTATTGACAAATCTGAAGATTGCTTGTCTAGACAGGTACCAGAAGGATGGTCCTTTGACTAACAAAAGTTCTTTCCATAGTGGACTAGGGGATATAAGTCTGCTACTTAGATGAAAGTGGGGCTGTTTAATACAATGATTCAAGACAACTCTGAAAGACTTACGATTAAAAATGCTATCCATTCCCAGAAGAAGAACTGATGGTGCCTGAATACAGATTGGAACAAACTTTATTTTCTTTTTTCATTTTTCTTGAGTTTTTCTTTCTGGTCTGTGTTTTCTTTCACAACATGACTGTTATGGAAATCTTTGGCATGACTATACATATATAACCTATATTGAATCACTTGCCTTTTCAGTGGAGTGGGGAGGATTTGAGAGGGAAGAAGGGAGAGAATTTGGAACTCAAAATTTTAAAAACAAATGTTAAAAATTGTTTTTGTATGTAACTGAGGAAAAAAATACTAAACAAATTAAAAAAAAAAAAAGAAAGTGGAACTGTCAAAATAAACCCACATGAGTATGCAGAGAGCTCACTGATCAACTTCGATTTTAAAGGAAATGCACAGAGCATGGAGAAAAAGGCAATTGGATCAATACAAAAGAGTAGGGTGGTTCCATGAGAACCATGTCAGGAATGTTCAAGTTCAGGACATGTTAAGGATGATGAAGGATAGGAAGAAAAACAAAGCCAGGTTTGTTTATTTATTCTTTGATCCTTCTAGCTTCCCTGTTTCTGTTGATGGCATTACAATTCTCTCAGATACCCCTGGTTCATGACCTCAGGGTTATCAATAGCTCTTCCTTTTGCCTCAACTCTCAATTCAACCAAGTACCAAGGCTTGTAGCAGTTACTTCCACACCAACTCTTACATTTGATCCCTTCTTTCCATTCACACCTCCCTACTTTATGTCATTGTCAGCTCTTACCTGAACTGTTATAATAACCTCTAGAGGTTTCTCCCTTTTTTAAATTTATTCTTCACACAGTTGCCAAAATACCTGTCCTAATGCGAAATTCTGACTGTGTCACTCCCCTCCTCAATAACCTTCAATGGCTCCATATTGCCTTTAGGATTAAAAAAAATCATCTCCCTGGCTTCTCAAACCATACACAACCTGACTCGTACCTACAGTTGGAGTCTTTCCAGTTTTATTTCTTATTATTACCTGTCACACATTCTATATTCTAGCTAAACTCTACAATCTGTCCCACACTATGTGACATGCTAGTTCTTGCCTCAGGATAGGTTGCCTCTCCTATTCTTGTAACATAATTCCTTCTTGCATCTTCTTTCAGGGCTCAGTCTCTCTTTAGGGGCAGCTATGTGGCATGAGAGGCATAGGTTGCTGGACTTGGAGTCAGGAAGACTCTTCTTCCTGAGTTCAAATCTAGTCCCAGACACTTATTAGCTGTGTGTCCCTGGGCAAGTCATTTAACCCTGTTTGTTTTAGTTTCCTCATCTCTAAAATGAGCTGGAGAAGGAAATGGCAAACCCTTCCAGTATCTTTGCAAGAAAACCTTTAAAGGGATCATAAAGAGTCAAACATGACTTAAAAGCAACTAAACTAAACTACTCCTTGACTCAACTGTATGTTCTTTCAGCCCTCCCTGTTCAACAGTCTCCTCCCCCTTTCTGCCTTGCATTTCTCTTATCAGAATATCCTTCTCCAAAGCTGAGTGAAGGTAGGTTTGAAGACAAGGGGTTTGGGCAAAGTGTGCTGGGACCCCATTCTCATGTACTATCCAAAGAGTCAGACATATACACAAAGTCTGCTCAAAGATAACTCATAGGGGTCATAGATTTAGGTCTAGAAGGATTCTAGAGTTTAACATCCTTATTTTACAGAGAAGGAAACAAGCTGAGAGAGGTCAAATGAGTTGCCCAGGGTCACACAGCTAGTTAATTTTCTGAGAGAGGATTCAAATTTACATCTTTCTGACTCTAGGTTTAGCACTCTTTCCACTGCAGCAACTAGCTGTCTCTATCTCCTAACTAAAGTCATAGAACTAATCCAGGAATCATCTAGTCCAAGCTATTCACACAACAGCTGAGGAAGTTGAGGGACCAGCAAGTTAAGGGAATTATCTAAGATCACACAGTGAGTTAGTATCCATGGGAATTAAAATTTAGATCCTCATACTCCTTGACCAATGCTTTGTCTACAGAGACATTCTTACATTCTGCGAAATCTGAGGTAAGGACTATTGTACATACACAGATAACCATCATATAATCTGCAATAAACAATAGTTTTGTTTTTCCTTTGCCCATGTTTATTATATCTTGTCTTATTATTATAACTGAGCATATCTCATACAATGTTAAAGAGTAGTAGTTATAAAAGGCATCCATGCTTTACATCTCTCTTGATTGATAGGCTCCTAATATTTCTCCTTTACATATAATAATTTTTCTAGATTTTAGATAGATACTGGTTGTCATGTAAAGGAAAAGTTCATTTGTCACAGTTCTTTCCAGTGTTTGTAACAGAAATAGATGCTGGATATTTTTCTTTCTTTCCTTCTTTCCTTCTTCCTTCCTTTCTTCCTTCCTTCCTTCCTTCCTTCCTTCCTTCCTTCCTTCCTTCCTTCCTTCCTTCCTTCCTTCCTCTCCTTCCTTCCTTCCTTCCTTCCTTCCTTCCTTCCTTCCTTCCTTCCTTCCTTCCTTCCTTCCTTCCTTCCTTCCTTCCTTCCTTCCTTCCTTCCTTCCTCCCTCCCTTCCTTCTTTCTTTCTTTCTTTAGCTTTTCAACATTCATTTCCATAAAATCTTGGGTTCCAAATTTTCTCCCCATTTCTCCCCTCCCCTCACCCCAAAATGCCAAGCATTCTAATTGCCCCTATCACCTATCTGCCCTCTCTTCTAACATCCCTCCCTTCCCTTATCCCCATCTTCTCTTTTGTCCTGTAGAGCAAGATAACTTTCTATACCCCATTATCTGTATTTCTATTTCTTAGTTGCAAGAACAATACTCAGCAGTTGTTCCTAAAACTTTGAGTTCCAACTTCTCCCCATCCCTCCCTCCCCACCCATTCCCTTTGGGAAGGCAGACAATTCAATATAGACCATATCTGTGTAGTTTTGTAAATGACTTCCATAATAGTCATATAATTCCCTCCATCCTATCCTGCCCTCCATTACTTCTATTCTCTCTTTTGATGCTGTCCCTCCCCAAGAGTATTGACTTCTAATTGCTCCCTCCTCCCACTGCCCTCCCTTCCATCATCCCCCCCACCCTGCTTATCCTCTTCTCTCCCACCTTCCTGTACTGTAAGATAGGTTTTCATACCTAAATGAGTGTGCATTTTATTCCTTCCTTTAGCTGAAAGTGATGAGAGTAAGCTTCATGTTTTTTCTCTCACCTCCCCTCTTTATCCCTCCACTGAAAAGTCTTTTATTTGCCTCTTTTATGAGAGATAACCTGCCCCATTCCATTTCTCCCTTTTTCCTCCCAATATATTTCTCTCTCACCACTTCATATTTTCAAGATATGATCCCATCCTATTCAATTAACCCTGTGCTGTGTGTGTGTGTGTGTGTGTGTGTGTGTGTGTGTGTGTGTGTGTGTAATCTCACCCACTACCCAGATACTGAAAAAAGTTTCAAGAGGTACAAATATTGTATTTCCATATAGGAATATAAACAGTTCAACTTTAGTAAGTCCCTTATGATTTCTCTTTGCTGTTTGCCCTTTCATACTTCTCTTGATTCTTGTGTTTGAAGGTCAAATTTTCTTTTCAGCTGTAGTCTTTTCATCAAGAATGTTTGAAAGTCCTTGATTTCATTGAAAGACCATTTTTTCCCCTGAAGTATTATACTCAGTTTTGCTGGGTAGGTGATTCTTGGTTTTAGTTCTAGTTCCCTTGACTTCTGGAATATCATATTCCATGCCCTTCGATCCCTTAATGTAGAAGCTGCTAGATCTTGTGTTATCCTGATTGTATTTCTACAATACTTGAAGTGCTTCTTTCTAGATGCTTGCAATATTTTCTCCTTGACCTGAGAACTCTGGAATTTGGCCACAATGTTCCTAGGAGTTTCTCTTTTTGGGTCTCTTTCAGGCAATGATTGGTGGATTCTTTCAATATTTATTTTTCCCTCTGGTTCTAGAATCTCAGGGCAGTTTTCCTTGATAATTTCATGAAAGATGATGTCTAGGCTCTTTTCTTGATCATGGCTTTCAGGTAGGCCCATCATTTTTAAATTGTCTCTCCTGGATCTATTTTCCAGCTCAGTTGTTTTTCCAATGAGATAGTTCACATTATCTTCCATTTTTTCATTCTTTTGGTTTTGTTTTGTGATTTCTTGGTTTCTCATAAAGTCATTAGCCTCCATCTGTTCCATTCTAATTTTTAAAGAACTGTTTTCTTTAGTGAGCTTTTGAACCTCCTTTTCCATTTGGCTAATTCTGCTTTTTAAAGCATTCTTCTCCTCATTGGCTTTTTGAACCTCTTTTCCCAATTGAGTTAACTTATTTTTCAATGTGTTATTTTCTTCAGCATTTTTTTGGGTCTCCTTTAGCAAGGTGTTGACCTGCTTTTCATGCTTTTCTTGCATCTCTCTCATTTGTCTTCCCAGTTTTTCCTCCACCTCTCTTACTTGATTTTCAAAATCCTTTTTGAACTCTTCCATGACCTGAGCCCATTGAATATTTATTTTGAATGTTTGGGATACAGAAGCCTTGACTTCTATGTCTTTCCCTGAGGGTAGGCATTGTTCTTCCTCATCAGAAAGGATGGGAGGAGATATCTGTTCACCAAGAAAGTAACCTTCTGTGGTCTGATTTCTTTTCCCTTTTTTGAGCATTTTCCCAACCAGTTACTTGACTTTTGGGTCCTTTGTCAAGAGTAGGGTATACTCTGGGGACCTGTAAGATATCAGTTCCTCCAAGGTGGCACAATCAAATATGTACTGGTCTAGGTTCAGGGAAGGATTTTTGTGCCCAGAATCTTAGCAGAGGTTCCTCTCCACAGGCACCTGACCTCCAGTTCTGCCAAGCTAGCACTGGGGGCTGGGATTCAGTCAAGCTGTGGGGGCAGGGCCACCATTCAGTGTGAGACAAAGACCAGCTGCCTCAGGGTATCTACAAAGGGCTGAGGTAAGACTCAGCTCTTCAGTGCCCCCAGGGGTTTTTGCGCTCCAATGGAGCGGTCTGTACGGGCTGCTGTGCAGCCTATGTGGCTGCTGCCTGCTGCTGAAGCTATGGGAAGGCCCTTCTCCCTTCCTGGTCAGCTGATAGCACCCCATCACTGACCTTTGGTGCGTGTGGGTTGAGCAATCTAAGGACCCACTGCTGAGGCTGGAGATTCTGCCCCTGAGATGTTCTCCTCCCAGAGTCTCATTGCTGTGCCACATGGCCAAGGTTGGGCTGGGCTCCGTGCAACTGATGTTTCCCATGGGCCTTTCTGATCAACCTGGGCTGGAAATCTCCTTCACTCTGTTGTTCTCCACTTCTGCTGCTCCAAAATTTGTTGAGAGTCCCTCTCCACAGGTATTTTATGGGCTGTGGGGGGAGACCCTGTGTATGTGTGTCTTTCTACTCCACCATCTTGACTCTGCCCCAGCTCGATGCTGAATATTTTTAAATAAACTTTTCAACATCTAATGATAATATGTGATTTTTACTATTTTTGTTGTTCATATAAGATCTTATGGTAATATTATAATTATGTTATGTTATGACAATAATACTATATTATCATCATATTCTAATAAAAATGTCATCTCTTACTGAACAAAACCTGTATTCCTAATATAAATCCAACAGTCATAGTGTATCTTTTAAAATATGTTTTTATTATCTTTTCTAGCATTTTATTTATTTATTTTTGCATTGATGCTCATCAGAAATAATGGTAGATTAATTTTTTTTTTCAACTTTGTCTCTCCTGAGTTTATATATCATTACCATATTTACATTATTGAAAGAATTTAGGAATGTTCCTTATTTTTTTCTTCCTTTTTTCAAATACTTCATGTAATATTGCAATTAATTGTTCTTTGAAGACTTGGTAGAATTAAATTATAAGTCCATTTGGTCCTGGGTTTTTTTTTTAAATTTTGGAGTTCATTTATAGTTTTTTCAATTTCTTTTCCTGATGTAGGGTTATTTAAATAATTTATTTCTTTAATTGTTAATTGTCTATTTTCTGTTTTGTAAGTATGAATTCATCTCACCTGTCATCTGTTTTCTTAGAGAATAATTGGGCAAAATTTTCTGATAGTGTTCTTTCTTTTTTTTTAACTGAATTTTTTAACTCTTTTTTTAATTTGCCTTAAGAATGATTTAATTTTCTCTTTTAAATTAAACTATTAATCATTCATCTCTTTTTTAAACTAGCTCCTCTTCTGTGAATGAGGGTCAAGTTTCTACTTTGGTGTTTAATTCTTGTTTACTTGTTACTTTTCTAGTTTCTTTAGTTGCATGTTCAATTCACTAATTGGTTCTTTTTCTCTTTTGTTCATAAACATTTTTTAAAGATACAAATTTTTCTCTGAGGACTACTACTTTAATGGAGTTACATAAATTTTAGTATGCTGTCTCATTTTCATTCTCTTTGGTGAAGATTTTATTGTCTTTTGCTTTGTTCTTTGACCCACTAATTCTTTGGGATTAAGTTTTTTTTAGCTTCAAATTAATTTTTAATTCCTTCTTCAAATGTCTTTTATTAGACATAATTTTTATTACTTTGTGGTAAGTAAAGGTTTTATTTGGCATTTCTGCTTTTCTGCATTTGTCTGTGATGATTTTCTAACTTTATATTTGGTCAATTTCTACATAGGTGCCATACATGGCTGAGTGGTATGTGAACTTCTTTCTGTTCCTATTCACTAATCACTAGAGAGCCATCATTCATGGTTTTTCTAAAGTTTTATTTAAGTTTTTAACTTCTTCCCCTTTTATCTTTTTGTTAGATTTGTCTGGTTATGAAAGGGATAACATTTCTCTCTGTAATTCAATAAATTTTTGCTTTAAATAGTTGTATAGTGTGGTACCTATAGTACTGATATTGATTATTATCTATGGTAACTTCAAACATAGTGTGGTTTCCTGCTTATTTCTTTATGTCTTTTCTTTTTTACTGTAGTCTTACCTGAAATGATGTTGCTACCTTTGCCTTTTTTGAATTCACCTGAAGCATAATTGATTGTGCTTTAGCCCTTCATTTTAACTTTATATTTCAAGCATATTTCTTGTAAATGACATATTATTGCATTCTGCTTTCCAACCATTTTGCTATACTCTTCCATTTTATGGATTAGTTAATGATTACATTCATGATTATGATTGTGAATTATATTCTCCTCCATCTTGTCCCTTTGTATTTTTTCCTGTTTTTGTCCTCATTCCCTTTATTACAAGAAGGTGATGAAAAAGGAATTTGCCTAATACTTGTGATTTATAAATGACAGTTCACTTCCTCTCTGTTGCCCCCCTTCTCTTCCCTTTTCCTGTTTCCTGTCATAGGTGTTTACCATCCGTTCCTCCCTTTCTGACTGAGATTTGTGCAGCAGACATGCACTAAGAAGAGTTGCGTAAGTTCCTCCTGTCTTTTCTCCTGACACATAAACCTTGGTCTGTTTTTCTGGGGAAGCATTTCCTAAATCTCTTGGCCAATTTCTTGTTCCAGTAAATGGAAACTAGGGACTTCTACCTTGTTTTGCTTTTCTCAAAAAGAGTCATCAGCTCTCCTGTCATGCACATAGGTTAACAGAGGCATGACGCAAAATTACTTTTATTTAATACAGTAGAAGAATACAGAGAGAGCATGTACTCTCATTTGTAAGCAGCTAGAAAATAATATTCTCCCTCTTTTTTTGGACATCAAGAAATCTTCCCCTTTGATGGATCTTACCCAACCCTCCAGAAACCTATACACCATATCATGCTATCCTGGGCATAGAAGAGGATCATAGAAGCATGAGTTTATGGTTAGTAGAAACCTTGGTCCACATTTTAAAGAAGAGAAAACTGAGACCTAAAGAGATTAAGTGGCCTCCCTAATGTCACATAGGTGGTAACTTGTAGAGCCTGAATTCAAGCCTAGATCTATTGACTGCAAAATCAACATCCTTTCCACATTATGAAAAAAAAGACTCAGGATTACTAGGGAATTGAATTTCTTCTTCTCCACCTCCCATCTACATAGTCCACACAATTCACTGTGAGTCTTCTGGCCTCTTCTTGGTACTATAGTTCACGACTTAGTTCCTTCCTAGGTCTGTACAGCATGTTTGTCTCTCTGTGTCTGTCCCATAGCCATGGCCTGTCTTTTTCTTTCCCTTTGGTGTCCCACCACTCGGCTCCTGTCTCTGCAGTTGTCAGCTTCCTGTTATCTCTCTGGAGAGTATTTTACAGTTTTAGAATGATCCAGCCTGAGGGCAGTATCTAGCCTTCAAGCTATTTGACGTATTTTTCTGCCTTTCAGAAAGAGACAGGATTTTTATGCCTCTGAACTTTTTAATATATTTCTTCTTACATGCCCAGAATTTCATCCATTCATATGAAGTGCCTCATCAGATGGATAGATATGAAGACCTTTTAATTCGCCAATTTCAGTGCAATGTTGACTCCAAATCAGGTGCTTTATTAATGATGACACCTCATTGTCATAATGATTCATGTATATTTGAGTGCTCATTATACCATTACACTACCACTAACTGTCTCCCCCAGTCCTTCCTCTTTTCATGCCTTGAATCCTGCTATATGGGTCTGCAGAACTTTTCCTTTGTCATGAAAATATATTTTAGGCTGAAAACATTAAATGTTATAATTATCCAGATAGAAGACAAATTCGCATAGAGTGTTGCTTTTGATTTTAAGGAGGAAATACTTCCCCCCCTTTTCTGGGTAAAATTATTAATAGCTAATGTTTTCAATAAGCCTAATTAAGTGGTAAAAGTAAACCAGATGGGCCATTGCCATGTGCAATAACCATGAACAGGCACAACAAGTTATGCAATTGAAATCAGAGGGATTGGCTAGTTCCATTTGCAGAAACATTGGGCAAGAAAAGCTTTCATGTTAGACTGAAGGGAAAATATTCCTCATGAACCAACTAGCAGTTATCATTAGGTGGTTAAGGAACTGTCTGAGTCTTCATTCTAAGCCCAGCATATGTCAACAGAAGAATTTCTGAATATAGGATTGCATTTTATTAGCCAATTGAAAAGCACTTTTCCAACAGGGCTGCTTAGTGAATGAAAGTCATTTTCATGACTACCTCCTATTGAATTACCACTAATAAACTGTCCAGCTGCTTTAATACACTCTTTCAGGGGATGAGGAACACAAGAACATTTCCTTTTGGAGTGTTACAGTTATGTTCACTTCTTGTAAAGTCTTTCTTGAAGAACATACATACAAGACTGAAGAAAGAATTCTGGTTTTCCAAGTAAATAATGGATTATAGTATTTGCTCCATGTTCCTCTCATTCTGACAAGGGATCTGCAGATGGCTGAGCTTGCTCAACTTTCAAATTCAAGTAAAAACAGGCCTATGGGACTTCACATTGGGGAATTTTTCAGTCTCCCTTGCCTAACAGAAGCATCATTTGGAAGCAATTGCTCAGGGGAAATTCTTAGTCACCACCACACACAAAGACCATGCACTAGAAGGACTTCAATCTATGTAAGTGGAGGAAATATTTCCATTGATCACCTACCAAAAATGAAGGATGAAAGTTAACATAGGTCCTATGCTCCATACATTTTCTAACATTTCTAACAAGTCCAATAGATATCCTTGTATGATAGTAGGTGGCCCCTCATTGGAGAGCTTCAAGCAAAGGCTGGATGGCTACTTGTTGAATATATTACAAGGGAAATTTTTTTTCCTAGATGCCAATCAAAGTTCCTTTCAATTCTGAAATTCTGTGATTCAATTCTTGATAAAGAGATCATCAAAGAAAATCCTGAATGTCACCTTGACTTTCCTATAAGAAGCTTCATGCACAGAAAAAAATAATATATTTGATGTCAGTATAATAAAGATAGAGGATAACTTTCTAGGTGTTGCCACCATGCTGGCCCTTTCCCCTCCACTGCTGAGGTCCTCCAAGGGTCTCCATTTTAGGAAGGGAAGAAGGGAAAGGCAACAAGTATTTATCAAGTGCCAACTAGATACTGGTCATTGTGCTGAAGCATTTTACTAATATTATCTTATCTGATGATATGGTTGGCTCTGACTGGCTGAACTTTGTTCCCCTCCTGGTTTTCCTTCTGAATCTCTGGGCTTCTTTCCTTCCTCCAACTTTTCAGCTCCTTTTTCTATGCTGTCTTTGCTCCACTAGACTGTTAAGTCCTCCATGTTAGGGCTTAGATTTCTTTTTTCTTGTTTTTATATTACCAGTACTTACATTAGTAAACACTTGATAAATGTTTATTGCTGGGGCAGAGCCAAGATGGCGGAGTAGAAAGATGCATCTCTAGAAGCTCTCATCCCACAGCCCATAAAATACCTGTAGAAAAGACTCTAAACAAATTCTAGAGCAGCAGAAACCACAAAACAACAGAATGAAAGAAATTTCCAGCCCAAGACAGCCTGGAAGCCTGACAGAAAAGGTCTGTTGCACCAGGTACAGAGTGGAGTGCAACCCAACCTTGGCCATGCTGCAGCAAGGATAGGCCTGGAGCAGGCTTCAAGGCACCATGGGTAGCAGCTGCGGGTCCCCGATTCCTTAACTCACAAAAGCCAAAGACACCTTCAAAGGTCAGTGAGAAAGCTCTTTCACCTGCATGAGAGGGGAATACAGGGGTCAAGCCTCAGTAACAGGCAGTGGCAGGTTCCATTGTTGGAGCCCTGGCCTAAAGACCCTCAGAGAATTGAGCCTCTGATCTGGATCTCGGGCCTGAGTGGCAGCCCTGGGGTGAAGAGGAGTGCTGGCTGGTAGAGCTGGTGAAGGCTTTGGAGAGGGAATTCTACTCACAGAAAAGAGTGCTTGTAGTTGTTCCCAGACCAGAGTGCAGGTCAGGAGAAGAGTAAACTCCTCTCCCTTGATTGTGCTGCCTTGGAGGAAGTGAGAACTTACAAGTCCCCTCCTCTTGACAAAGAATTCAAAAGCTAAGAAACTGACTGGGAAAATGCCCCCCAAAGGGAAAAAAGAATAAGACAATAGAAGGTTACTTTCTTGGTGAGCAGGTATTTTCTTCCATCCTTTCAGATGAAGAAGAACAATACCATCAGAGGAAGACCTAAAAGTCAAGGCTTCTGTATCCAAAACCTCCAAAATAAATATACAATGGTCTCAGGCCATGGAAGAGTTCAAAAAGGATTTTGAAAATCAAGTGAGAGAGGTGAAGGAAAAACTGGGAACATAAAGAGAGTAAATGCAAGAAAATCATGAAAAGCAAGTCAACAACTTGCTAAAAGAGACCCCAAAAATGCTGAAGAAAGTAACACTTTTAAAAATAGACTAACTCAAATGGCAAAAGAGGTCCAAAAAGCCCATGAGGAGAAGAATGCTTTAAAAAGCAGAATTAGCCAAATGGAAAAGGAGGTTCAAAAGTTCACTGAAGAAAACAGTTCTTTAAAAATTAGAATGGAACAGATGGAAGCTAATGACTTTATGAGAAACTAAGAAATTGCAAAACAAAGCCAAAAGAATGAAAAAAACAGAAGACAATGTGAAATATGTCATTGGAAAAACAACTGAGCTGGAAAATAGATCCAGGAGAGACAATTTAAAAATGATGGGCCTACCTGAAAGCCATGATCAAAAAAAGAGCCTAGACATCATCTTTCATGAAATTATCAAGGAAAACTGCCCTGATATTCTAGAATCAGAGGGTAAAATAAATATTGAAAGAATTCACTGATCACCTCCTGAAAGAGATCTGAAAAGAAAATCTCCTAGGAATATTGTAGCCAAATTCCAGAGTTCCCAGGTCAAGGAGAAAATATTGCAAGCAGCCACAAGAAACAATCTGAGTACTGTGGTGCCAGGCCTAGAGGCCTGAGGGCTACCCGAGTCTTACCTTACCTGTCCCAGGTCTTCAGTTGGCCAAACCGGATAAACGTATGAGAGAAGAGACTTTCCGGAGTCGAACAAGGGTTTGGCTTTATTCAGGGTCCTGGTTACATGTGCAGGGGGAGCTCTTCCTTAGGAGGGAGAGAGAAATCTCCCAAGGAGGCAAAGATCTTACGGTAAGAGATTGGAAGTAGAAGTGTAAGTGGGGAGAGAGGGGGAGGGGAGAGCGAAGAGAGGAAAAACGGAGCCTTCTGTCCTGTCAGGGCCCCTCCACGCTAAGAGCACCTTCGGGCTTTCCTGACCCTACTTAAGCTCTCTGGCTGCGTAGTTTGCACCTGAATACCGTGCCTGTTAGATAACAATAGGTGTGCCCAGACCCGGGCCAATCTCGAGGGCGGGGAGAGCTCTCTCCCATCACGTTTCTCACGGGAAGAGGCGGAAATACACGAGATAGCTCGGTCTCACTCCTCGATTCCCTGCTGTTTTCTGGGGGGCCTCATGAGAACTCTAAGATTTAGAAGTTCCCACCTTTACCTGCCCGAGACTGTCCACATGGAATTGAGCTTCCATCCCCAACACTGTGGAAATGCAATAAGGATAACACAGGATCTGGCAGCTTCTACATTAAGGGACTGAAGGGCTTGGGATGTGATATTCCAGAAGTCAAAGGAACTGGGACTAAAACCAAGAATCACCTGCCCAACAAAACTGGGCATAATCCTTCAAGGGAAAAATGGTCATTCAATGAAATAGAGAACTTTCAAACATTCTTGATGTAAAGACCAGAGCTGAATAGAAAATGTGACCTTCAAATACAAGAATCAAGAGAAGCATGAAGAGGTTAACAGGAAAGAGAAATCATATGGGACTTATTAAAGTTTGCACACCTACATGGAAAGATAACAGTTGTAACTCTTGAAATTTTTCTCAGTATTTGGGTAGTTGGAGTGATTACACACACACACACACACACACACACACACACACACACGTATGTATATACAGAGGGCACAGGGTGAGTTGAATAAGAAGGGAAGACAGCTAAAAAATAAAATTAAGGGGTGAGAGAGGAATATATTGGGAGAAGAAAGGGAGAAATGGAATGGGGCAAATTACCTCTCTTAAAAAAGTCAAGAAAAAGCATTTTCAATGGAGGGGAAAAGTGGGGAGGTGAGAGGGAAAAAGTGAAGCTTACTCCCATCACATTTGGCTTAAGGAAGGAATAACATGCACACTCAATTTGGTATGAAAATCTATCTTACACTCCAGAAATAGGGGAGAAGAGGATAAATGGGGTGCGTGGGGGATGATATAAGGGAGGGCAAATGGGGGGGGGGTAATTAAAAGTGAACACTTTTGTGAAGGGGTAAGGTCAAAAAGAGAGAATAGAATAAATGGGGGGGGCGGGATGGAGGGAAATATAGTTAGTCTTTCACAATATGACTATTATGGAAGTCTTTAGCAAAACTACATATGTATAGCCTATACTGAATTGCTTGCCTTCTCAATGGGGATGGGTGGGGAGGGAGGAAGGGAGAGAAGTTGGAACTCAAAATTTTAGGAACAAATGTTGAGAATTGTTTTTGCATATAACTGGGAAATAAGAAATACAGGTAAAGGATATAGAAATCTTTCTTGCCCTACAAGGAAAAAGAGAAGATGGGGATAAGGGAAGGGAGGAGTGTGATAGAAGGGAGGGGATAGATTGGGGGGAAGGGGTAATCAGAATGCATGGTGTTTTGGGGTGGGGCAGGGGAAAAATGGGGAGAAAATTTGAAACTCAAAATCTTGTGGAAATGAATGTTGAAAGCTAAAAATAAATAAATAAATTGAAAGAAATGTTTATTGCTGGAGAGAGAAATGGTAAACCAGTATCTTTGCCAAGAAAACTCTAAATGGGGTCGTGAAGAGTTGGACGCTACTGAAAAATGACTAGGTAACAACAAAACTTCTTGTGGCTTGCTTTCCTGCCAGGCTATTGGGAAAGAGAGAGGAATGAGGAAAGGTACCCCCTTTTCAGAAGACCTGGGTTCAAATCTAGACTCTGCTATTTATTCCCTGGCTTACTTGTTGAACTTAACATTATATCTCTTGTCTCTGTTCCTTAGCACAAGCTGTGCCACGTGCCTGAAATGCCATTTCATATGCCACTTCATATGGAAAGCCTTTCCTGATTCCCTAAGTGCTCCTTTTCTCCCCAAATTATCATGTATATATTTAACTATTTATATGGCATAGTAGAAAGTAAATTCATTGAGTTGGTCAGTCAATAAGCATTTATTAAGTTCCTACTCTGTACCAGGCCCTGTGCTGAGCACTAGAGATACAAAGAAAGGCGAAAGATAGCTCCTGCTCTCAAGGAGCTCACAATCTAATGGGGAAGACAATATGAAAGCAGCTATTTACAAATAAGATATAGACAAGGTAAATTAGAGTTAACAGTAAAGGGAAGGCATTAGAATTAATGGGAATTTGAAAAGGCTTCTTGAAAAAGAAAGGACTTTAGGCAGGGCTTGAAAGAGATCAGAAAAGTCAACAGATTATTTCTTTATGTCTTTTCTCTTTTTACTATAGTCTTACAAGTAAGGAGAATATTCCATGCCTGGAGTACAGCCAAGGAAAATGCCTAGAGTCCTGAGATCAGGTATCTTAAGAGAGGAATAACATCTTAGTGTCTCTGGATCACAAAGCATGTGGAAGGAAGGTATAAGAAAACTGATAAGGTATGAAGGGCCCAGAATATGATGAGAGTTAAGAGAAAAACATTGGATTTATATTTAATACTGAAGGTGATAGGGATTCTTGAATGGGGGATGGGGGTTACATTTCCAACCAGCCATATAGGAAGATCACTTTGATGTCTGAGTGGAGGATGGATTAGATTGGGGAGAGTTTTGAGGCAAGAAGACCAACCAGTGGGATGTTGTGGCAGCTCAAGTTTGAAGCTGTGAGAGCATTCATGAAGGTAGTGGTAATATTAGATAAGAGAAGGGAGTATTTGTAAGACGTGTTATGAAGACAGAATCAACTGAACTTGGCAATAGGTTGTATCTTGAGGGTGAGTGAGAAGTTAAGTTTAGGATGTTTATAAAATTTCTAGTTCAAGATATCTAATAGGCAGTTGGAAGGTTGAGATAGGAGGTCAGGAGTAGGTTAGGGCTAGACAAATGGATCTAAGAATCATTAGTGTAGGGATGATAATTAAATCCATGGGAATTGAAGAGATCACCGAGGGAAAAAGTATAGAGGGAGAAGAGAAGAGGGCTCAGGACAGAGCCTTGGTAGGTGGGAACAACTTTGATGAAAATGCAGCTAAGGTGAGCAATATGATAAAAGGAGGGGATAAGAGATAGATAGCTGTGTTGACGCTTACATGATGTCAAGAAGTCTAAAGAAAGGCTCCACACATTGGACAGACCACCTATGAAGAACTCATGGAAGAACATGGATAGGAATTATAGGTGTTGAGATGACACGGATGGGTTGTGAACTTATATCAATGGAGGGACAAATCACATCTTGGAAAACACAAGTTCTGAGTATACAAGAGGCAGTGTGCTACAGAGAAGATAACTGGCTCTGGTGTCAGAGGCTGCTGAGTTCCAATCTTGCTTCTGAGGCTTATTACTTTTGTGACCTTGGGCCAATCAGTCCTTTGGGTTGTACTTTCCACATCTATAAAATAAGAAAATTAGACTAGATTGTTTCCAAGATTCCTTCCAGCTCTAAATCTATGACCCTATATAGTCCTTACCACAAGTATTTTTCCAGTTTCCATAGGAAATAATATGAGCAAAGGCACAGGAATGGAAACATGCAGGGCATTTGGCACGGGGAGTAAGAATGCAGGCAACATTGACCACAGTCCCATTTGTCTGGATCACAAAGCGTACACAATGGAGTACCAAGAGATTGAACAAGAAAGGTTGGATAGCACCAAATTCTCAAATGCCTTGAATGGAAAGCAAAGAAATTATAACTTTAATTAGGATTCCCCTAAAGATTATGAACAAAGTGGCATGACTATATTGATTTATAAGAAACATTTTTCTGGCTGTGGTATATAGGCTAGATTAAGATTAAGGAAAGAAGAGGAGGATTGAAGACTTATTAGGAGGCTATTGAGTTAATTCTGGTGAATTGCAATGAAGACATGTGCCATGGGATCACATGTGGTTGTGGGACTAGAAGGTAGGGAAAGATATGAGTTGGATTTAGTAGTTCTTGGTGTAACTCATTGGATATAACAGGTAAAGAGCAGTGAACCCTAAAGTTCTTAACATGAAACAAAAGGTTAATGATGATTCCAGTGATGAAGATGGTAAAGTCAAAAGGAACTGCTATAGCTTTGGGCCAAAGATACTGTGATCCTAGGGGATGTTTATAATATCTCAAATTCAAAATGCCATTGGGATGCCAAATGGAGATGTCCTATTGGAAGTTGGAGCTATGGTTCTAAAACTCGGAAGACAAGCCAGAATTTTAGATATACACTTGGTAGTAATCTACACAGAGGTTGTAATTGTAGAGTTGAATGTATGACATTGCCAAAGGTGAAACGAGGGAGACAGAAGGGCAGGGGAATGAGGAAAGTGAGGGAAAGAGACAGAGACATAGAGAGATAGAAACAGAGAAAGAGACAAAGAGGGATAGAGAGAGTATTAGAGGCAAGTCTTCTCTGATTCCAGAATCAGTGTTCCTTTCCTTGTGCCATGCAGCCTCCCTGGAAGAGAGGAGAGAGAATTAAATAAGTGGGAGTGCTCAACAATTTAATTCTATAGCACGGGGCCTGGGAAAAATACCATTAGGGCTTGGAAAGAGGAAGTTTTGGCAACGTCTTAGAGAGAAATTTTTCTAAAATGGTCAGGGCAGAAACCAGATTGCAAGGATTTGAGGAAGGGTGAGTAGTGAAGATGTAGAGATAAAAAACTATTTCAATAAGTTTAGCAGAAAGGGAAGAAGGGCAATGGTAACTGGATGGGATAAGGGTGTCAAGAGAAGGCTTTGTTAGAATTGGGGAGAGCTGAGTATGTTTTCAGGCAAGAAGGATAGAGACAAGTGAGGAGGTCATAGACATAGTTCAGGTAAGAGGCGATGAAGACCTGAAATAGGATTGTTGCTGTTTAAACTGAGAGAAGGGGAAGATAAAAGTGATTTGTGTAGGTAGAATTGATAGGATTTGATAACTGATTGGCTGGGGAAAGGGGTGGTGAGGGAGAGTAAAGAGTTGAAGATGACTCCAAGGTCATAAAAATGGAAGGATGATAATGTTGAAATGGGGAATTTTAGAAGAGTAGTAGGTTTTTGGGGAAAGTTAAGGAGTTAAGGAGAATTAATGATTCCTTGCGATCTGAGAGAAGGAAGGAAAGTAGGTGAGAGTGTTGAAAAACTCTGAGATAGAGATCCAACCCTGAGCAAAATGTCTGACAAAATTGTGGAGATGTTTCTCTTTGGTAACTTCCTACCTCCATTATCAGTTTCTCTTTCCTTCCTTCTAGCCACAACTTCCAGGTCTTCGCATCTTCTCCACTCCTTTCCAGGGCCCATCCAAATACCATCATGGTTAATCTTTGCTAAAATGTTTCCATCTAAGCTCTATGCAGGCTAGGGTTAAGACGTTCTCTACCTAGGGGAATTTATGATTTAACGTGAAATTCTTGAAAATAGACTTTCATAATTTCAAAAGTATGAAATCATAATGATAGAATAACAGGCATTTGGGGAGCAAAAGACCCTGGTTAGCAGCCTTTCATGTCCTATCATCTAGGTGGTTGCCTTTCTCAGCCCATTGGCCAGATTTGTTATGCCTTGTTGTAGCTCATGCCTTTTATTTACACTGTTGGAGGAGAGTTCAGGTGAATTGAGTTCTGTCCTTAAAGCTCAATAATGCAATGGTTGTTACTTCTCAGTCCTGCTTCTAGGAGGCACTATCCTGCTCTTGTTAAGATGAACCTGCTGGTCTAGCTGATGGAAATAGTCAGAGCCTGAATGAACAGGAAAGAGAGCCAAGACTAACATTCAGAAGTTGGGAAACCCTAATGTGTTGCTCACAGCGAAAGATAAAAACAAAGATGTCCAGACTTCATGAACAGATTTCTCATTCATGGTTCATTAAACCTTTATTTGGTGCTGTGCAGAGGGAACCAAATGTAATTGCTGGGGTTTATCCATATGCTGTCAAAGAGAATATAGGGAACTGTTGGCCAGACCTGTGTGGATCACATCTGTCCCTTTCTTTCCTCTTTGACACAGACCTGTGCTTAGGGTAAATACCATAGGTATGGAATGAATGGGACAGTACTCCACTTTGGGGAAAATCAGGGACTCCAGGAAACTGGCAGAAAGCTGTTGCCAGAATGGGTCAAGACAAAGTTGAGATGACTTTGCCCTTGTGAACCTAAATACTAAAAGTGTTGCTAACACTCTATAAATTATGCACACTGGGGCAAAGTTCCTGTTGTCCTACCCTAGTTATCCCATGTTATAGAGGTAGAATTGATAGGATTTGATGACTGATTGGCTGGGGGAAGGGATGGTGAGGGAGAGTGAAAAGTTGAGGGTGACTCCAAGGTCATAAAACTGGGAGACTGGAAGGATGATGATGTTGAAATAGGAATATCTCCCAACCTGAATCCAGTGCAAACAAAAGGAGAGATTTTGACTCTAGGGCCAACCATGTCTTACCATGTTCCTATTTCTAATATTGCTGGTCATGTCAACTCTTGGGCCTGAGAATCAGACTGGTTCATTATGTTCTGTCTTAGATGTTTTAGTCTCCCTAGGAAGAAGGACTAAAATGCCAGGATCACTGAGGGAGCATGACGTCTTCACCTTTTCATAATTTGGACACCATTTTGTCCTCTCCAGCAGCAATGGAGATTTAGCTACATTATACATGCAGTCAGTACACTTACAGACCCTTCTCATGCCACATTTGATTTTTAATGTATTTCATGTTTAACAAGCTCCCACTTAACATTTATCCTCCCAAATGGAAAACAGCTGTTAAAAAATCGTTGCTACTTTAACATGTGGTACAAACCTGTATCAAATCATGAAGCTCCAAATGTAGACAGAACAACATGGTTACTAGAGATGTATAGTGAGTAGTGTCCTATTCTCTGTAAAGTCATTTTAAAAATATGAGTTAATTTATTTTTAGCTTTCAACATTCACTTCCATAAGATTTTGAGTTCCAAATTTTCTCTTCCTTCCACCCCTCCCCCACCCAAGATGGCATGAAATCTGATACAGACTCTACATATACCTTCATATTAAACATATTTTCGCATTAGTCATGTTGTAAAGAAGAATTAGAACCAATGGGAGGAACCATGTAAGGTCATTATTATAAGGGGCTCAGGGAAAAATTTCCATCAAACAAGGGAATCATTTTACATCTTTGAATATAGATTCATCTTCTCTAGGAAATGTAAATAGTATGTATAGGCAAATACTTGACTTTTAATTAGATATTATAAAATTTTCTGGAAATGCCCCATCTACACTGAACATTTCCCTGTATGTAGAAAAGTAATTAACAAAAGTGTCCAATGTAGTGATTGTATCAGATGATGTCTGCCATCTTAGTAACTCTTCTGGGGAGCTACTAAGATAAGGGTTTGTTTCATACGTATTCTCTGGGACCATTGTTGGTTTTTCTATCATTCTACTATTTTCCTTTCCTAGTCTGCTAGCCAGAGAAAAGGAAAAATGCCATTTTTCCTCAATCCTTCCATGAACCCCTCCCTGAGCCTACCTGTTGGAAAGGGAGAGAGATACCCTTCTTGTCATGTCCCTGGTCACCTTTCCTGAGCCTGTATTCATGTGGGTACCTCCCCCTTTCACTTCAATGGCTCCCTACTACCTCCAGGACCAAATATAAAATCCTCTGTTTGGTGTTTAAAATTCTTCATAATTTGGCCCTTTCTTACCTTTGCCAGTCTTCTTAATCTTAATCCTCCTCACCCCTGTTACCTCCTTACTGTTTTTGTTGTTTTGCACAAGACATTCCATGTCTCACTTCTGGTCATGTTCACTGGCTGTTCCCCATGCTGCAATGCTCCCTTTCTCATGACCACTTCCTGGCTTCCCTGGTTCTCCTTAATTATTATACGGTAATTATACATAGGTCCAGGTCCTGTATTACCTCTGATATTATCTTCAATTTATCCTGTATATATCTTATTTGTACATAGTTATTTCCATATTGTCCCCTCCATCAGACTGAGTTCCTTGAGCCCAGGGACTGAATCTTGCCTTTCTTTGTATTCCCAGTGCTCAAAGAATGATCACTAAAATCGTGATTTTTTCATTTACATTGTCAACTGTATGTATTGTTTCTTACATTTCTCTTTATTTCTGTATTTTTAGTTCAAACAAAAAATTCCTATGTTTTTCTGAATCCATTATATTCATCATTTATCATAACATAATTATATCCCATTATGTCATAGACTAATTTTTTTAAACCAGTTGCCAGCCAATGGGAGCTGACTTTGTTTCCAATTCTGTGCTTCTAGAGAGTGCTGCTATGACTATTTGGCATTTATTGGACCTGAAGGTCTTTGACCTTCATAAGACAAACACCCAAAGGGTATGACAATTTAGCCCCTTTTATAATTTCAAATTGATATTTGGAATGATTGGACCAGTTCACAGATTCTCTAAAGTTGTTGCCTGTGGCATTCTTCCCATATCCCTTCACTATCCTCAGTGATCTTCTCAGGATTTTTAAAAGCCTTTTACTTCTCAGTTTTCCTTGGCAATAGTGTAATTAAAACGACTCCAGAATTAGTCTTATTTTACAAAGGAAATTTCAAAAACAAAAAGAGAAAAGTAGATGCCTTTCATATTTCTTTTGAATCTGTTAAGCATTTCCAGATGAGGTCATGTAGCTGCTGAGTACCTTTACCAATTAAAAAGTTTATTGTTTTAAAAGGAGTATTTGTCATATTCAGGGTAGGGCTACATTTATACAAAAAAGGTTCTTGCTACTCTCTTGACAAAACAAGCAGGTTTCCTGCCAACCATGGTTCTCTGGAACCAAGACTTGGGTAGTAGAAAGCATTCTGGATAGTGAACCAGGAGACCTTGGAACTGGCCATGGTACTGTCAGTACCTATGTGATCTTGTTTGAGCAAAAACCCTTAAACTTTCTGAACCTTTTGCTAAAATGGGGGTGCTCTGCCTACCTTTCAGGTTTTAAGGGTCAAATGAGGCAAGAGATATAAAAGTCCTTTGAAAAAGATAAAACTCAATGCAAACATGCTTTTGTTGGTGCCTTGAGAAATCTGATTTCATCTCTTTGAAAAGATGCTTGATGGCAGCAAATACAAGGAATCATTAGTAGATCCAGGAAGTTTGCTGCTCTTAATGCCTTTGCAACTTTAATGGAGCTGTGATCTCACTGAGTTGGGTATTCTCACCAACAACGTACTTATAGCTTATCCCCAGCTTCTTGTCCAATATGACTCAACCCTTCCAAAACTACCATATATTTATTTTTATTTATTCTGTACATGTTGTTTATCTTAAGGATAGAAACTGTTCCATTTTTGTCTTTGCATCCCTAACATCTAGCATCATTCCTGGGACACAGAAGATACTTAATAAATGGCTATTGATTGATTGAAAACATGGTGCTCAAACTTGTTAGATCAGATCACAAAGAAGGGATGTCAGAGACAACAATGATGGGGATACTGGAGTAAGCAGTAAGTATTTTCTTGACTACAAGATAAAGCAAGGAAGAATATAGAGAAACAAACAAGAAGTTGCCTTTGTATCTGTAGTCTAATAAAATAAAATGCACTGGGTTCATAGTCTTATTATTTGAATTCAAACCCTGGCCCTATCCTTTACTACACAGCATCTTGCACCAGTCTTTTCCCCTTTTGGGATCTCAGTAGTTTCCTTCCATATAAAATGAGGAGATAGAATTAGACCAGATCATCTCGAAGGTCCTTTCTAGTTCTGAATTCCATAATCCTATTGGAGAGAAAATTAGATTTGGAATCATAAGAATGGTGTTTGAATCCAACTTGCTACTTTATACCTATCTGACATTAGGCAAGTACTCAAAAATCTCAAACTCTCGGTTTCTTTATCTGTAAAATGAGGGAGTTAGATGAAACGTTCTGTTAGATTTCTTCTAGATACAAGTCCCATGACATGTGTTTATCTTAAAGACTTTAATAGGATAAACTCCAAAAGCTTGGATAAAGGTGAGCGATGGTGTCATAAGAGATGAAGAAATGAATTTTCCAGATGTTTGAAGCAACCTTGATATGTAATGACCAGCTTAGGAGAAAGTTAATACCTCAAGTGTTTGGGTTAAATATAAAAAAAGGGAAAAAAAGAATGATAAAGAATTTCCTAGAAATAATTGACTTGAAGATAATTCTACACTGATAGATAACTACTCAGGAATATACAGACCTGTGCACTTTGGATAGTTTCTAAGAGACTGTTTCGTAAAATACAGAATTTTGGCACATACAGGATTTGCTATTATCCTATCCTATAAAACTGCTACTAGAGGCCAAGACTAACAGCTGCACTGTAGGCTTTAGCCCTGCTATATTAGTTTCCTTTCATTTGGAGTTATGGTTCAGGAGACATGATTTGACCCATGACATATTTGAATCTGTACAATAATGAGCCATGTTATACTGGGGTTCTGCAACATTTGATACTGAAAGCAGGAAACAGAATAAAGTGATTTTTTCAGTACAGAAGAAATACTGTATTGGCCAGTCCATTCCATCAAGTACTTATAAAATGCCTACTCATCTTCCATATCTAATCAGTTGCCTAATTTTGTTAATTCTACTCTGCTAAGTCCCTTCTTCCAGTTCTCGCACCACTACCTTGTTCAGGCCCACATTCTCTCTTTCCCTCCTGATTCTACTTCTGACTTTCCAGACTTCATGTCCCAGTGGTCATCTCACCCTGGAATATCTTTGCTCCATGCCCCTTCTCCCACTGGTGACTTTCTCTTGGGCTTACCTACATTTTGAGGAGAGCTCAGTCTGGTTACCCTTCATTCTTCTTCTGACTTTGCTTCTAAGTTTCCAGACTTTGACACCATTACCCCTCCCCCTCATGGCTACCTTCTCCTTCAAACCCATTTTCTGTTATCTTGTGTGTTGTTTTCCCCCATCAGAGCATAAGCTCCTTGAGGGCATGAATTATTTTCCTTTTTTGTTTGTATTTGTATCCCCAGAGCTTAGTGCAGTGCCTGGCACATAGTAAGCATTTCATAAATCCTTGTTGCCTGCCTGCCTTGAAGATGGGGCCAGGGAAATGATGCCTGATATTCAACCCATACTGTGCAAAGATTCATGGGGCAGGAGCAACAACAATATAGGACTCTGTTCCTTCATTAAATAATTTCAATTATATACATGTGTCATCCATAGTAATGAGTAAACCAGACTTCTACATAACTAAAACGTGATGATATGTAAACTGAAACCTCTCAATACAGGAGATTTTCCTCTGGACCTGAGAGTTCCTTTCCTCCCTTGAGATCAATACCCTCCAACTTGTCTTATTTTATATAGACACAACTCTGCTTGTACCAGGGTATGACAGTTTTGTACTGGATAGAAAGCTGGTTATAGTAAAGTGAAACATAGGTTCAAACCTGATCTCTGGTACTTCCTAGCTGGGTGACTCAATGCAAATCCCATAACCTCTCTGAGTCCAGTTCCTCCATTCATTGTTATAAAGAGGACAATAATGCCTGTCATACCTTTCTTACAGGATCATCATGAGACTCAAATGAAATAACGTAAATCACTTTGAACTTCTTAAGGCATTGGAGAAATGTCAGTTATTTCTTCATCAGACTGGTAACTGAATAGTCATAATTAACTCTGAGAGCACTTGTAATTGCCATGTAAGTGGCATTTTTTTCCCCAAGCAAAGACACAGATGCCTTACATTATTCAAGTGTAACAAGACTATAAGGTGTTTCTATAAGAGTTAAAATGACAGAGGGTGAGGGGTGGAGTCCCGACAGCAGCAAAGAGGGGGCTCCTTTTCCTCCATGAAGGAGATCTAAATGTCTGGGAAAACTGCAGAGCTGTGAAAAATTGATCTAAGCACTGTAAGAACTCTGCTGGGCTTTACTCTTCCAGACCTATGTTTAAGTGCTTAAAGACTTCAGGAAGGCTTCCGTTTTCAGTAGTATTAAATAAGGATTCCAACTGATGAGGAAATGCCAGTCAGTTTGAGGCAGGAGACACACTGTCTAGTCAATGAAAAATCAAAAGGAAACAGACCAATGACTGAGGGAGGGGAATTTGTTTCATCTGACTACTTATGTCTACATTTTGGTAACAAAAGGCATTTCAACCATCTAGACAGAGCTGGGTTTTAATAAAAAGCCCTGAGAATCTTACATTCTTTTTTAGGGAATTTCCATTAACCTCTTCTGCCTATTGATTAGCTTGGGGGAGAGGGGTGGAGGGGGAACCAAGGAGAGACTTTTTCATTGAGGGAGAGTAAGAAAAAGGAGGCAAAGAATGCAGGGCCCAGAAGATTTCATCTGTTGTAGAGCTGGCTTGTTCCTAAGAACAGTATAGAGATGAGAACATTTCCCACAAAAGGAGCAGGTCTGGGTAGGGACTTGGCCCATTTATAAAGGGGCTGTGTGTGTGTGTGTGTGTGTGTGTGTGTGTGTGTGTGTGTATACACATGCGTGTATGTGTCCTGG
The DNA here is from genome assembly GCF_028372415.1 of Notamacropus eugenii. NCBI lineage: Eukaryota > Metazoa > Chordata > Mammalia > Diprotodontia > Macropodidae > Notamacropus > Notamacropus eugenii. The sequence goes on along the minus strand of NC_092872.1, from coordinate 248,422,342 downwards.
ACCCCTTTGGCAGTCAGAATTTTAAGTAATTGAAGGAAAGGCTACACTTCATTTGGAGGTGAGTGAAAATGAAGGTGTAAGATTTTTTATTTCCCCCATCCAAGTTCCCATACCCCTTGAAATCTATCCATGACTTAAATACCCCTGCTCTAATCCAACTCTCTCATTTTCCATAGTAAAGAACCAAGACATGGGAGATTAAATGAGTTACCCAGGGTCATACTGACAGTGAGTAAGAAGAACCAGGATTTGATCCCAGTTCCCTCTGAAAGCAAATCCAGTGTTGTTTCCAAGATACCATACTGCATGGATGAGGTCTAAGGTTTTCTAAAGTGACACTTCTAAGTTTCTTATTTTATGTTTCATATAATTTCAATAAAATTCACTTTCATTATATGATGAGTTGTGTGCTCTTATTTGGACATGAAAGAGACTTTTGTTCTCACTACATGGTTTTACTGACTATATGTCTCCTGGATGATGACAGATGGACAATCTAAATATTGCAGTCACATACACAGAATGGTAAAAAGAAGACTTCCAACTCATGGGGTTGGATTGTCCATGTGGGATTTATGGAAGCAGATGGATAAAGAGTCCCAACTAAGGTATGGATGAAAGAATCAGAATCAAAATCGTAACTAACATTTGTGTCAGGTACTGTCTTAGGTGCTTTACAATGAGTAGCTCATTTGATCCTCACAAGCCTGAGAAGTAGGTACTATTATTATCATGCCCATTTTACAGATGAGGAAACTGAGGGAAATAGATGTTAAATTACTTGCCCAGAGTCACACAGCTAAGAATGTTTGAGGCTGGATTTGAGCTCAGGTCTTCCTGACTCCAGTCCCCTGCAGGAATGAAATCTACACTACTGGAAGGAGTAATAGCATTGATGAGACTACAGATTCCTGGAGGTGTTGAAATGAGCCTGACCCTTGTATCACCAGGTGGTATGAGGTGTAGGTTTTTTCAGGTTTTCTGACTGGTCACCTATTGGTTAAGAGAAATGATAAAATTCTTCCCAGGGCACCTCCACCTTTTACACAGTAGAGATAGCATCTCTGAATAGGTTCTCTCCTGTGGTATGTGTTATAGGATTACTTCTAGATCAACTTCTCTATCCGTACCTGAGAGGAATCCTACAACTTTCTTGCTGTGTCTAGCACATAATCCATAAAAAGACCTGCTTTCAGACCTTTTCTCTGACTGCTTCCCATGCCTGGGATGCTATCCCTCCCCACACCCCCATCTCTGACTCTTGGCTTCCTTGGTTTCTTTAAAGTCCCAGATCAAACCTCACATTCTGTGAAAGGCCTTTCCCAGTCTGCTTTAATGTTAGAGCCTTCCCCTCTGAGACTGCCCCTGATTTATCTTGTTTGTATCTTGTTTACTTGCACATTGTCTCCCCCATTAAACTCTGAGTTCTTTGGAGGAAGAATCTATTTTTACCTTTCTTTGTACCCCCAGTTCCTATCACAGCGCCTAGCACATACTAGGTGCTTAATAAATACTACGTAATTGACTAAGTGATTGACCAGACTGTGCTTGAAGCCTTTCAAGGAGGAGAAACCCATCAGTATTCTATTTTGGCCATCTTTAACGGTTAGGACATTCCCGCACCCCACCCATCCAGACATTTAACCTAAATTTGACTGTAATTTCCACAGTGGATAGAATGCTTGGATTTGAGTCATGAATATCTGTGTTCAAATCCCACCCCTAACAGTAAGATGTGACCACGGACAAGTCACTCTACTTTCTCTTGACCTCTGTTTCCTAGGCTATAATATGAGTATATTAATACTTGTAATAGTTGTATCACAGGGTTGTTTGAGAGGTTAAATGAAATAAATACATAAACAAAGCTTTGCCAACTTTAGAAGGTGTCATGGATGGAGAACCAGCCAGAGTCCAGAAGACCTATGATCAAATCTTACTTTTGTTAGTAAGCCCTTTCAGTGCACTGGGCAACTTCCTAAGACTGTTTTTCTGGAGAAGGCTAACAAAAATCAGTTGAGGTATTGTCCTCTTCCAAGAGTTCCCTATGTCAATGAAAGAAGTACAGTCCCTATCCCTATAAATGTGACATTCTTTTTATCCGCTGCATGGAAAACCACAATGGCAGACTCAGTGCAATCTACCACAAAAGTATTAAATGGGAAGGCAGGAGATCTGAATCACAACCTCATCTTCAATTATGAACAGCAAATAAAAGAAAATTTGGAAAGTACTTAGCACAGTGCCTAGTATACAGTATGTGTCTTCTAAAAGCTGTAATTATTATATTTCAGTTCAAATATAATTTTATATAAAGTATATAATGTTTCAGCTCAAATATAATAATATTATACATAACGTGTGGTATGATATTTCAGTTCAAACATAATATTATTATATTAATATATCTTGAATCAAATATATTATATAGTATATAACATAATATATAATATTGTTATTAGTTTCAACTAAAATATAATTATTTATAATATCTAACAGGATATACAATACTCATTATATTCAGCTCAAATAACAACATTTATAAAGAACATACTACATGCCAGGCACTGTGCTAAGTGCTTTACAAATATTGTTTCATTTGGTGCTTATAGCAACATTGGGAGGTAGGTGCTATTATTATCCCCATTTTACAGATGAGGAAACTGAGGCAAACAGAGGTTTCTCACAGCTAAGAAGTATCTGAGGCTGGATTTGAACTCAGGAATTCCTACTGTGGCACAGTAGATAGAGCACTGGATTTGGAGTCTGGAAGACTCTTTTTCCTGAGTCCAAATCCAGCTTTAGGCACTTGCTTAGCCATGTGACCCCAGGCAAGTCACTTAACCCTGCTTGTCTCAGTTTCCTCATCTGTAAAATGTACTGGAGAAGAAAATGCAAATCACATCAGTATCCTTGCTAAGAAAACGCAAAATGAGTTCACAAAGAGCCAAATACAACTAAAATCACTGGACAATAACGAAAACCATCTGACTATAGGCCTGGCACTCTCTGCAGTATGTTACCTGCCTCCATATTTGAGTCAGCAGTGGGTTTCATGTGTAGATTTCAGCAATAAAAATGCATCCTTTTCATAATGTCTTTCTGAACCCAGCTAGGGGGAATTAGTTATTTGTAATTCATATACTTTTTCCAGGTCTGCCACTTTTTTCTCCCTAAGCTAGTCATAGGTGATGTAAGATGCTGTCAGACTTTGCTTCCTACAGATGTATATTGTTGGACTGGATTCTATATTGCACATCTGTCCAGCCTCATATCTATTTGGCAGGTGGTGAATGTTTTCCGAGAGGATAAATTCTAAGCCGGGACTCTGTCCCAAAGCACTCAACCGAATTGATGGTAGGAAAAGGTTACTGAAAAGCTAAAATCGTCAGAGAGCTAGGGAAGCAAAGAAGGCTCTTTGGAACTGGCTGCTGACATAAATAGCTCAGCTCTGACATGGAGTGGGAGGGGAGCATATTCATTTTGTCTTTAGGGGGAGATCGAGGCAGCAAGTTTTGACCTTGGCCAAAAGGGGACATAAATTTCCTGGGGACTCTGTGAAGAAGATGATTACTCCAAGCAGAGACTGTGAGACCCCCTGGGCATTACTGCAGAAGGGCTTCAAATGATCCTTACTTAGAACTGGAAAGTCAAAGGGAAGACCATGGACAGCAGGGCTGAAAAGCAGTAATATTCAATTCCACAAGAACATAGTAAGCCTCTCCTTTGGGCTTATACATGTATAATACATGTAGCATGGTGCTACATGCTAAGAAGATGAAGGCTAAAAAACAAACAAAAAGAAAAATGTTCCTGATCTCAAGTAACTCCCATTCTGGGTAGGAGTAGCCAAACCCCATCTACTTAGAAAGTAAAACAACACAAATCTTTGCAAAATTTCAAGTAGGAAGAAAGCACTAACCACTGAGTTTGGGGAGGGTGGGAATGGGTCAGGGATCAGGAAAGACCTCACATGGGAACTGGCATCTGAAGTGTTCTTTAAAGGGTGCTGGGATTCTGCAAGGTGGAGGTGGGGATGGAGGGGAGTTGCTGACATGGGACATTCTGTCTGTAAAGGCCAGAGGCAGAAGGGAGAGTGTTGGGTACACCTCAAAGTGTTGCTATGACTATATTAATATATCAACCATATTTCCTGTTATGGACCTCCCTGAAGGCAGAGACTGTCTTATTGTTTCTATTTGTGTCTCCAGTGCTTAGCATATGGCACCTGGTACAAAATTAGTGCTTAATACATTCTTTTTCATTCATTCATTTGTTCATTTGGTTGTTCAAGGAGGACTAGCACGTCTGGTGTGAGGGCTTCCCCTTTGGTGTCTTCTTGGCACTCAATTCCCACCTGTAGCTCCAAGAAGTTGTAGTATGCAGTGGTCAAATCCCATAAACCATCTCAGCAGATAGGTCAAACGTGCCCCATTGGTGAGCTAGAAGGGTGTCTACCCCAATCATGTGAAGAATTCACCCGGCAGAATTGGTGAATGAGAACAATTTGCTCCAATGGTCACCAAGGTGACTGAATCAGGTACTATAGAGTGCTTAGAGCTTGGTCAGACATTGAAAATGTAAAGGTCATCCACTGCATCCTGGGCTATCACCAGTCAACTTCCATGACTCTAGAAGAGAGAGTTAGGCTGACAACTTTGTGTAACTCTGTCTCACTTAAATCCAATCCATCCCCGGTTAAGCCATCACCTATGATGTCATTGGTCTTCTTTAAGAACAAAGGACAGAGCAAATGGATGCTAATGACTCTATGAGAAATCAAGAAATTATAAAACAAAACCAAAAGAATAAAAGAATAGAAGACAATGTGGAATATCTCATTGGAAAAGCAACTGACCTGGAAAATAGACCCAAGAAAAATAATTTAAAAATTATTGAACTCCCTGAAAACTATGATCAAAAAAGAGCCTAGACATCACCTTTCAAGAAACTATCAAGGAAAACTATCCTGATATTCTATAACCAGAAAGGAAAATAGAAATTGAAAGAATCTACCAATCACCTCCTGAAATAGATCTCAAAAGGAAAACTCCCAGGAATATTATAGCCAAATTCCAGACTTCCCAGGTCAAGGAAAAATATTGCAAGTAGTCAGAAGGAAGCAACTGTGGAAACACAATCAGGATAACACAAAGTTTATTAGCTTCCACAATAAGGGATTGGAGGACTTGGAATATGACATTTTGAAGGTCAAAGGAACTAAGATTAAAACCAAGAAACCACTCAGCAAAACTAAGTGTAACCAATGAGGGAGGAAAATTGATATTCAATGATGGAGAAGAATTTAATGCATTCTTGAGCAGCCTGGGCTAAATAGAAAAAAATTACTTTCATATACAAGGACTCAAGGGAAGCATGAAATGGTAAACAAGAAAGAGAAATCATAAGGGACTTATTAAAGTTGAACTGTTTGCATTCCTTCATGGAAAGATGTAACTCATGAGAGTTACAGTTTATTTTCATTATAAGGGTAGTTGGAGGGAGTATATATATAGACAGAGGGTACAGGGTGACTTGAATATGAAAGGATGATATCCAAAAAATAAAATTAAGGGGTGAGAAAGAGGAATGTACTGGGAGAAGGAGAAGAGGAGAGGTAGAATGGAGCAAATTGTCTACATAAAAGAGGCAAGAAAAAACTTTTACAGTGAAAGGGAAAGGGGAGAGGTGAGAGGAAATGAATGAATCTTACTCTCACTGGATTTGGCTTAAGGAGGGAATAACATTCACACTCAGCTGGGTATGAAAATCTATCTTACCCTACAGGAAAGTATGGTGGATAGGGAGGAAGGAAGGGAAATAATTTAGAATTCAAAGTTTTAAAAAAAAACAAATGCTAAAAATTGTTTTGACATGCAACTGGGAAATAAGATACATAGGCAATGGGATTTTATGTTGGAAGGGGAATGGCATGCCATCATGGAGTGGAGGGAGGGGAGAGATAGGGAGAAAATCTGGAACTCAAAATCTTATGGAAGTGAATGTTGAAAATTAAAATAAATTGAAATGTTGAAGAAAAAAACAAAACAACCAAAAGCAAAGGACAAATGTCATTCACTCATTCCTGAAAATGGTGCTGGTACATGCCCAGTATCAAGTCATGGGAATAGGTTACTAACTATTTTTGATATAATTTTAAACTCTTTTCTGAAACAGATCAATTCATAAGTATCCAGGTAGAAATCCAGAAATGAAAGACATTTATAAGAATGGTACCTATCCTTTCTAAGGCTGTCCCACCTCCTACAATAGTTTCCTGTTTCCCAGAGTCATTAATTATTTCTCCATACACATACACCCACCCAAACACCCATCCACAAACATACTACTTGGTATTTATTTTCTATGCAATGAGGGACTGAGCAAAGGTCCTGCTGCCAAATCACATGCGGAGGCTGGATGATTCTGCTCCTAGAAATGTGGGATGACATGGAATCAAAAGGTCATGATCTCTATTTGAGTACATGTACAATTACTCTACAACTTGAACTGTCTAACCAGCAAAGGCGAAGAAACAGACTTTGGACTGGCTGCTGAGCCAGAAGTGGGAGTGCAAATAGAAGACTCTTATGAGGACAATTTGATTGTTCTTCCTTCCCTGATATCCAGGGAGGAGGAAAAGTGACTAGGAACTCTGGGCCCCTCATCACCTGGAGTTGCACTTCCAACTGTTCTTCTAAACCATCTCAAGTAGCTATGAGCACAGGTCCCTTCTGTCCCTGGTGTATTTGTTATTTCTTGCCTTGTTCTTTTGGGAAAACCTAAATATTGATATTTGGGGTTTGTGGATGAAGACCTGACATATCTCAGGAATAATAATTTGACATCCATGTAGAGGAGGGACTGGAAAGGGGAGATGTCAGAATTCAGAAGACCAATCAAAAGATGATCACAACATCTCAGGTGGGCTGTAATAAAGACCTGAACTAGGTGAGAAGGTGAGTGACTAGAGAGGAAGGGCAATGTGAAATTAGCAAAGCCTAGCAGTTGATTGGATATGGGGGAGAGAGAAAGAAGAGTTAAGGGTGACACCCAGGCTGTGAACCACGGTGACTAGAAAAATGATGGTCTCAACAGAAACAGGGAAGTTTGTAATAGGATGGGTTTGGGTCAAAATATGATCAGTTCCATTTTGGAAGTATCCAGTTGAGGTGCCTATCCAGGCTAAGGTATTTAGCAGTCAACTGGCAATACTGTAATTCAGAAGAAAGATTAAGGACACACACATGTATGTGTGCGTGTATGGATATACGAAAGTTAACTTGATAGAGATAACAATTGAACTCATAATAGAGATAAGAATTAAGCTGGTGAGAGGACGAAGGGGGAATGTAGAGAGAAAAGGGATGAACTCATAGTAGATTCTTGGGAAATAGTCACACTTAGTGGGAGGGAGGCAGATGATAATTCAGCAAAGGGTATTGAGAAGGAATGGTCAGATAAGAACCCAAGAAAGAGTGTAACAGAAACTAAGAGTAGGAAAAAGTAGCCACAAAGAGGGCATGGATGATTATGTTAAATGTTGCAGAGAAATCGGATTAGAATGATGATTGAGAAAAGGTCACCAGATTTAGTGATAATATTGTGAGAATAATTTTATTTGAGTAATGGGTCAAAAACCAGATTGCAAAAGATTGAGAAGTGAGTGGGAGATGAGGAAATAGAAACCACATTATGTTGTTGTTTGTTCTTTGTTCTAGAAGAGGATTCATGACATCAGGAGGGTGATGTTTTGGCTTGCAAGTGAATTGGGTTTGAATGAAGCAGAGCTGTACAAAGCCATCAGCCTCACTCTCTCCTTCAGAGTCATCAGTCTAGTGGTGAGACAGGTCAGGATGACTGGTGATGAGGTCACATATAGGTCCCTTTGTAGTGGTTTGGTTGCAAAAGGTAGGAGATACAGAAGGATAGCCTGAGGATGTAGCAGAATTACATGAAAGGTTTTAAAGAATGGGGGAGGCAGATCTGGGCATATTTATTGACGAATGGAAAAGGAGTCAGTACATCGAAGAATCCAGAGACAATGATTAAGGGGGCAAGATGTTGGAGGAGAATCAAAGGATGAGTTCAAGGGTACAAATAGAGAAGATGGCATTGGCATTGCCATCTCAGAGACTGAGGCCAGGGAATAAAGAATGTGAGACAGTGCAGACGAAAATCTGAGAAACGATATGAGATTTTTAAAAAAAGGAGGGGGCAGAGCCAAGATGGTGGAGTAGAAAGATACACATATGCTAGCTCTCCCCCAACAGCCCACAAAATATCTGTAAAGAAAGACTCTCAACAAATTTTAGAGCAGCAGAAGCCACAGAACAACAGAGTGGAGGAGATCTCCAGCCCAGGATGACCTGAAAGGCTGATAGGAAATGTCTGTTGTACTGGACGAGGAACAGAGCCCAGTCTAGCCTTGACATGGCTCTGGGAGGAGGACATGAGCAGGCCTCAGGGCAGAATCCCCAGTTGCAGCAGCAGTGGTTTGCAGATCTCTCAACCCACAGGCATCAAAGGTCAGTGGCAGGGTTTTTTCAGCTGGTCGAGAAGGGAGAAGGGCCTTCCTATAGCTCTGGCCTCAGGTAGTGACCTGCAGAGGCCACATTGGGCAGGTGGCAGCAGTTCCCACAGCAGCCCCTACAACATCCCACATCCATTGTTGGATCATAAAATCCCTGGGGGCACTGAGCAGCTGATTCTTACTTCAGCTCTTTGTAGAGGCCCTGCAGTAGCTGATCTTAATCTCACACTGAATGGTGGCCCTGCCCCCGTAGTTTATCTAAATCTCAGCCCCCAGTGCTGTCTTGGCAGAACTGGAGGCAAGGTGGTTGTGAAGAGGAAACTCTGCTATGATTGGGCACAAAATCTCTTCCTGCTCCCAGACCAGTGTGAATGCTTGATTGTGCCACCTTGGAGGAACCGAGATCTTACAGATCCCCAGAGTATACCCTACTCTTGACAAAGGATCCAAAAGTCAAGTAACTGGTTGGGAAAATGCCCAGAAAAGGGGGAAAAAATAAGACTATGGAAGGTTACTTTCTTGGTGAACAGATATCTTCTCCCATCCTTTCAGATGAGGAACAACAATGCTTACTATCAAGGAAAGACATAAAAGTCAAGGCTTCTATATCCCAAACATCCAGAATAAATATTTAGTGGTCTCAGGCCATGGAAGAGCTCAAAAAGGATTTTGAAAATCAAGTAAGGGGGGGCGGAGCCAAGATGGTGGAGTAGAAAGACGCAAATACAAATAGCTCCGAACCCACAACCCATACAACATCTGTATAAAGTAACACATGGGGAATTCTGGAGCAGTGAGGCCACAGAACAGTGGAGCGAAGGAGATTTCTGTTCCAGAGGGACCTGCAAACCTCTCGCAAAAGGTCAGTCGCGCTGCAGACGTGGAGCCCAGCCCAGACCTGCCGTGGCCGCGGCACCAAGAGGAACAGATCCAAGCAGGCTTCAGGGACGGGATCTCCAGTGGCCGCACAAGTCCCTCCACCCACAGGTGACGGGAGTCAGTGAGAGAGTCTCTTTGGTGAGTCAAGAAGGGAGTGGGGTGCCCCTATAGCTCAGGCCCCCTCGGGAGGCAGAAGCTGAGAGGCAGTGGCAGACCACGGCTCCCCAAGCAGGCAGGAGCCTGGATCCATTGTTGAAGGTCTGTGCATAAACCCCCTGAGGGAACTGAACCTGAGAGGTGGCCCTGCCCCGACTTCAGCACCTGAACTTAATCTTACACTGAATAGCCCTGAGGCTGGAAGCAGAATTTGAATCTCAGACCCCAAATGCTGGCTGGGAGGATCAGGAGGTGAGGTGGGTCTGAGGAGAATATTCAGAGGTCAAGTCACTGGCTGGGAAAATGCCCAGAAAAGGGAAAAGAAATAAGACTATGGAAGGTTACTTTCTTGGTGAACAGGCATTTCCTCCCTTCCTTTCTGATGAGGAAGAACAATGCTTACAATCAGGCAAAGACACAGAAGTCAAGACTTCTGTGTCCCAGCCCACCCAATGGGCTCAGGCCATGGAAGAGCTCAAAAAGAATTTTGAAAATCAAGTTAGAGAGGTGGAGGAAAAGCTGGGAAGAGAAATGAGAGACATGAAGTCAAAACATGAACAGCAGGCCAGCACCCTGCTAAAGGAGACCCAAAAAAATGTTGAAGAAAATAACACCTTGAAAAATAGGCTAACTCAATTGGCAAAAGAGGTTCAAGAGGCCAATGAGGAGAAGAATGCTTTCAAAAGCAGAATTAGCCAGATGGAAAAGGAGATTCAAAAGCTCACTGAAGAAAATAGTTCTTTCAAAATTAGAATGGCACAGATGGAGGCTAATGACTTTATGAGAAAGCAAGAAATCATAAAACAAAACCAAAAGAATGGAAAAATGGAAGACAATGTGAAATATCTCATTGGAAAAACAACTGACCTGGAAAACAGATCCAGGAGAGACAATTTAAAAATGATGGGCCTACCTGAAAGCCATGATCAAAAAAAGAGCCTAGACACCATCTTTCATGAAATTATCAAGGAAAACTGCCCTGAGATTCCAGAACCAGAGGGCAAAATAAATATTCAAGGAATCCACAGAACACCGCCTGAAAGAGATCCAAAAAGAGAAACTCCTAGGAACATTGTGGCCAAATTCCAGAGTTCCCAGGTCAAGGAGAAAATATTGCAAGCAGCTAGAAAGAAACAATTCAAGTATTGTGGAAATACAATCAGGATAACACAAGATCTAGCAGCCTCTACATTAAGGGATCGAAGGGCATGGAATAGGATATTCCAGAAGTCAAAGGAACTAGGACTAAAACCAAGAATCACCTACCCAGCAAAACTGAGTATAATACTTCAGGGGAAAAATTGGTCTTTCAATGAAATAGAGGATTTTCAAGCATTCTTGATGAAAAGACCAGAGTTGAAAAGAAAATTTTACTTTCAAGCACAAGAATGAAGAGAACCAGGAAAAGGTGAACAGCAAAGAGAAGTCATAAGGGACTTAACTCAAGTTGAACTGTTTACATTCCTACATGGAAAGACAATATTTGTAACTCTTGAAACTTTTCAGTATCTGGGTACTGGGTGGGATTACACACACACACACACACACATGCACACGCACACCCACACACACATAGAGACAGAGTGCACAGAGTGAATTGAAGAGGATGGGATCATATCTTTAAAAAAAATGAAATCAAGCAGTGAGAGAGAAAGATATTGGGAGGAGAAAGGGAGAAATTGAATGGGGCAAATTATCTCTCATAAAAGAGGCAAGCAAAAGACTCATTAGTGGAGGGATAAAGAGGGGAGGTGAGAGAAAAACATGAAGTCTAGTCTCATCACATTCCACTAAAGGAAAGAATAAAATGCACACTCATTTTGGTATGAAAACCTATCTTACAATACAGGAAAGTGGGGGATAAGGGGATAAGCAGGGTGGGGGGGATGAGAGAAGGGAGGGCATGGGGAGGAGGGTGCAATTTGAGGTTGACACTCATGGGGAGGGATAGGATCAAAAGAGAATAGAAGTAATGGGGGACAGGATAAGATGGAGGGAAATATAGTTAGTCTTATACAACACGACTATTATGGAAGTCATTTGCAAAACTACACAGATTTGGCCTATATAGAATTGCTTGCCTTCCAAAGGGAAGGGGTGGGGAGGGAGGGAGGTAAAGAAGTTGGAACTCAAAGTTTTAAGATCAACTGTCGAGTAATGTTCTTGCCACTAGGAAATAAGAAATACAGGTAAAGGGGTATAGAAAGCTATCTGGCCCTACAGGACAAAAGAGAAGACAGAGACAAAGGCAGAGAGGGATGATAGAAGAGAGAGCAGATTGGTCATAGGGGCAATTAGAATGCTTGGTGTTTGGCAGGGGGAGGGGATAAAAAGGGAGAAAATTTGTAACTCAAAATTATGTGAAAATGAATGTTAAAAGTTAAATAAATAAATTTAATAAAAATAAAAAAAAAGAAAATCAAGTAAGAGAGGTGGAGGAAAAATTGGGAACATAAAAGAGAGTAAATGCAAGAAAATCATGAAAAGCAGGTCATCACCTTGCTAAAGGAGACCCCAAAAATGCCGAAGAAAGTAACACCTTTTAAAAATAGGCTAACTCAGTTGGCAAAAGAGGTTCAAAAAGCCAATGAGGAGAAGAATGCTTTAAAAAAGCAGAATTAGCCAAATGGAAAAGGAGTTTCAAAAGCTCACTGAAGAAAATAGTTCTTTCAAAATTAGAATGGAACAGATGGAGGCTAATGACTTTATGACAAACCAAGAAATCACAAAACAAAACCAAAAGAATGAAAAAATAGAAGATAATGTGAAATATCTCATTGGAAAAACAACTGATCTGGAAAACAGACCCAGGAATGAAAATTTAAAAATTATGGGACTATCTAAAAACCATGATCAAAAAAAGAGCCTAGACATCATCTTTCAAGACATTATCAAGGAAAACTGCCCTGATATTCTAGAACCAGGGGCCAAAATAAATATTGAAAGAATCCACCAATCACCTCCTGAAAGAGATCCAAAAAGAGAAACTCCTAGAAACATTGTGGCCAAATTCCAGAGTTCCCAGGTCAAGGAGAAAATATTGCAAGCATCTAGAAAGAAACAATTCAAGTATTGTGGAAATACAGTCAAGTATTGTGGAAATACAAGATCTAGCAGCTTCTACATTAAGTATCAAAGGGCTTGGAATATGATATTTCAGAAGTCAAAGGAACTAGGACTAAAACGAAGAATCACCTACCCAGCAAAACTGAGTATAATACTTCAGGGGAAAAAATGGTCTTTCAATGAAATAGAGGACTTTCAAACATTCTTGATGAAAAGACTACAGCTGAAAAGAAAATTTGACTTTCAAACACGAGAATCAAGAGAAGCATGAAAAGGTAAACAGCAAAGAAAAATCATAAGGGACTTACTAGAGTTGAACTGTTTACAATCCTACATGGAAAGACAACATTTGTAACTCTTGAAACTTTTTTTCGATATCTGGGTAGTTGGTGAGATTACACACACACACACACACACACACACACACACACACACACAGCACAGGGTGAGTCGAATAGGAATGGATCATATCTTTAAAAAAAGTAATTAAGGGGTGAGAGAGAAATATATTGGGAGGAGAAAGGGAGAAATGAAATGGGGCAAATTATCTCTCACAAAAGAGGCAAGTAAAAGACTTTTCAGTGGAGGGAAAAAGAGGGGAGGTGAGAGAAAAAACATGAAGCTTACTCTCATCACATTTGACTAAAGGAAGGAATAAAATGCACACTCATTTTGGTATGAAAACCTACCTTACAATACAGGAAAGTGGGGGAGAAGGGGATAAACAGGGTGGGAGGGATGATGGAAGGGAGGGCAGTGGGAGGAGGGAGCAATTAGAAGTCAACACTCTTGGGGAGGGACAGGGTCAAAAGAGAAAGTAGAAAAAATGGGGGGCAGGATAGGATGGAGGGAAATATAGTTAGTCTTATACAACATGACTATTATGGAAGTCAATTGCAAAACTATACAGATATGGCCTATATTGAATTGCTTGCCTTCCCAGTGGGGATGGGTGGGGAGGGAGGAAGGAAGAGAAGTTGGAACTCAAAGTTTTAGGAACAACTGTTGAGTATTGTTCTTGCATACAACTAGGAAATGAGAAATACAGGTAATGGGGTATAGAAATTTATCTTGCCCTACAGGACAAAAGAGAAGATGGGGATAAGGGAAGGGAGGGATGTTAGAAGGGAGGACAGATTGGTGATAGGGGAGGGGAGAGATGGGGAGAAAATTTGGAACTCAAAATTTTGTGGAAATGAATGTTGAAAACTTAAATAAATAAATAAAAATAAAAAAATAAAAGAAGGGAACCCACCTTTATGTACTCAGTAATGTAGGAGGCAAAGTCCTTTGGGGAAGTGGACAGAGAAAGTGGTTTCAGGAGACACCCAAAGTTTGGAAATAGCTTTCATGGTGAGTGTATGATAAATGAAATGACTGGCTTGTCAAAAACCATGTTTATTCTCTGCCAGGATATTTCTCATGCCGATAGACTAATCCATTCTTTATCTTCCAACCACCAATTTTTTCTTTGTTCCTGTCTCAGATGAACTAACTATCGACTGATGGCTACAGATTAAAGACTTTTGACCTTCTTAAGGGCCATGTCCGATTTTTGGGGACTACAATTCATTACTAAAGAGTTTGTACCACTGGGTTACCATCAAGGGGCCTGTTGAAATTAGAACGTAGCTCTAGACAAATTCTGTGGGAACTTAGGGTTATGACCCGGGGGGGAAAATGGCAAGGCAGCCTGTTTCCCAAACACATATTAGGGCCCTCAGAGGAGGCGAGAACCTCTTTGTCAAGGGCTGCATTTGATTATTTTTGGTTAAACCTCAGTCCTGTTGGAGGAGGCAGAGGAAATGAGCAAATGTGGAAGAATTTGATGAAAATACCGTGTTTGTTCAGTAAAAGAGAATTGTGGGGTCAGTTACAAGGCCTTTCAGGACTGAATGAGTCAGGCAGTCCTCAGAGGAAGAGAGACCTTTTTGGACTCTCAGGATTGTAACTAAAGATTTATGACACAGGCAGATTCATCTTTGTTGTCCATGGAGTTGACATCCCTGTGAATGAAATGTTTTATATTAGCAGGGGAGGAATTGTTTAGTATAAGCAAAGCAGCCAGCCGCACTTCATTAAAGTTGAGCCAGGAAGAAGAGTTTAGGGAGTTATGAGACTGCAGAGGAGGCCAGAAGGACATGTGTTTTGGGACTAGATTGCGAGACTTGGCACGAGACTCAAAAAATTGTAAGATCTTTCTTTTATGAGAAGGGCACAGATTCATCAGGGGAGCGATAGCAGTGTTAGGGAGAGTTTCCCATTTGCAGACTCAGGAACAAAGATTTCCAGCCTTAGGTGGTATGTGTTCTGTAGAGTGATACTTGTACTGGAGACTCCTTGTCACTTGGCACAGTGGAAAAAGTACCAGAGAACCTGAGTTCAAATCCTGCCTCAGTTATCTATTATGTGTATAATCTTAGGCAAACCAAATAACTGAGGTTGGTTTTCTGCTCCTGCATCAGAAGCAAGGTTGCTTACGACTTCCCCCCTCACCCACTATTGTCTACTAATGGTCCAGTATCTTCAATAAAATTGTCTTTTGGTGGTGAGAGTGGGGGTTATTGGGTGTCACACTCTCTCTAAGCTCACTTTACTCCCATTACCCAACCCTCTCTGTCCATAGAGATATGAGTCTATCCCCTTATGGAACTCCTAGACCTAGCATCCTGAAACTTATTGTTAACTATTCTTTTTCACAATGTAGCCATAGAGGTGTGGCTTGATGTTTCCTATGTGTGATCATCTGCCTTTCATCCAAAGTTCTATGCTCTTTTGGTTTTTTTCTCCTTAAAAAATTTTAATATTTATTTTTAAAATTTTGAGTTTTAAATTCTCTCCCTCCCTCCATTCCTTTCCTTACCCATTAGATGGCAAACAGTATGGTACCCATTATACATGTGAAGTCAACAAAGCATATTTCCGTTATCAGTCATGTTGCAAAGAAAGCAAGGAAAAAAATAAAGTGAAAAACAATATGCTCCAATCTGTACTCAGAGTTCACCAGTTCCCTCACTAGAGATGAGTGGCATTTTTCATCATTAGTCCTTTGGAATTTTCTTGGATCATTGTATTAGTCAGATTAGCTAATTCCTTCACAGTTGATCATTGTTACAATATTGTTACTGTGTCTGATATTCTTTTAGTTCTACTCACTTCATTTTGTATCAATTCATGTAAGTCTACCCAGGTTTTGCTGAGACCATCCTACTTTTTAATTTCTTACATTCCAGTACAATAGTATTCCATCACAATCATATACACAATTTGTTCAACCATTCCCCAATTGATGAGCATCCCTCAATTTCCAATTCTTGGCCACCACAAAAGGCACTGCTATAAATATTTTTGTATTCACATAAGTTCTTTTACTTTTTCTTTGCTTTCTTTGGAAGACTAATCTGGTAGGGGTACGGCTGGGCTAAAGGATAGGCACACTTATATAGCCCTATGGGCATAGTTTCAAATTGTTTTCCAGAATGATTAGATCAGGTCACAACTCTACCAACAATGCATTAGTGTTCCTATTTTTCCACAACCCCTTCAGAATTTGTCATTTTTCTTTTGCTGATATGTTAGTCAATCTAATAGGTGTGAGATGGTACCTCAGAGTTGTTTTAATTTGCATTTCTCCACTTATTAGTGATTTTAGAGCATTTTTTCATGTGACCATTGATAGCTTTTATTTCTTTCTCTGGAAACTGCTTATCCATATTCTTTGACCATTTATCAATTAGGGAATGGCTTTTATTTTTATAAATTTGGTTCAGTTCTCTATATATTTGAGAAATGACATCTTTATCAGAGAAACTTGCTATAGAAAACTTTTTTCTCAGATTCCTGCTTTCCTTCTTATTTTCTTTGTATTGGTTTTGTTTGTGTAAAACTTTTTTGATGTCATGTAATCAATTTTCTATTTTATTTCCCATAATCCTTTCTATTTTTTATTTGTCCATAAACTCTTTTCTTATCCATAGATCTGACCAGTAAACTTATTTGTGTTCCCCTAATTCTCTTATGAGACCATTTTTTAATGTTTAAATCATTTATTCATTTTGACCCTGTCTTAGTATATAATGGGAATGCTGGTTGATGCCTAGATTCTTCCAAACTACTTTCCAGTTTTCCTAGAAATTTTTGTCAAATAGTGAGTTCTTGTTCCAAAAGCTTGGATCTAGATTACTACAGTCTACTACTGTGCATTGTATTTTTAATCTTTCTGTTTATTCACAGATTTATTCTTCGCCAGCACCAGATTGTTTTAATGATTAACACTTTCTGATATAGCTTGAACTGCTAAGCTACTTTCCTTTATGTTTTTTTCATCGATTCCCTTGGTATTCTTGACCTTTTTATCTTCTAGATGAATTTTGCTGTAGTTTCCCTAGCTCTATAAAATAATTCTTTAGTAGTTTGGTATAGCACTGAATAAATAAATTAAGAAGAATTTTTATTATATTGGTTAGGCCTACCCAGGAGCAATTAACATTTCTCCATTTGTTTAGATCTGTCTTTATTTGCATGGAAAGTGTTTTGTAATTGTGTTTGTAATCCTGGATATATCTTGGCAGATAGATTCCCTAGTATTTTATACTGCCTACAGTTACTTTAAATGGAATCTGTCTTCCTATCTCTTCCTGCTGGGTTTTGTTGTTAGTGTATAGAGATACTGATGATTTGTGTGAGTTTATTTCATATCTTAGAACATTGATAAAGTTGTTTCAGCTAAGTTTTCAGTTGATTCTCTAGGGAACTCTAAGTATATCATCATATTGCCTGTGAAGTTGTTGTTGCTTGGTAGTCTCAGACTGTGTCAGACTCTTCATGTTCCCATTTGGGGTTTTCTTGGCAAAGATACTGAAGTCGTTTGCCATTACCTTCTCCAACTCATTTTATGGATGAAAAACTGAGGAAAATAGGCCAGAGTCATCCAGCTAGTATGTGTTTGAGGCCAGATTTGAACTCAGGAAGAGGAGTCTTCATGACTCCATGTCTGATACTCTACCCACTATGCCACCTAGCTGTCCATCATCTGTGAAGAGTGATAGTTTTGCTTCTTACACTTATTTCTTCAATTTTTTTGTCATTGCTATAGCTAGCATTTCTAGTGCAATACTGAACAATGGTGGAGATAATGGGCATCCTTGCTTCGCTCTGATCTTATTGGGAAGGCTTTAAGCTTATTTCCATAACAGATAATGCTTGCCCTTGGTTTTAGGTAGATATTGTTTATTATTTTAAGAAAAGCTCCATTTATTCTTATGCTTTTTAATATTTCTAAAAAATAGAATAGATGTTATATTTTGTCAAAAGGTTACATATGGAGCTAGAGTCAATGGGGGCTGTATATCTATGCCACTCCTCATTGACATCTGTTCTCCCATAACTACTGCCCTGTGTGACTGTGCCACCTTTCATTCCCCTATAGTAAACAAGTTTCCACTCTACTAGTCCCCTACCTCTCTTGCATGTAAGTGGTAAGCTTCACTGCTTGCCTTGCAAGGCCATCCCTGGTCTTTCAATTGCTAAGTCTGAAAGGCTGATATCTATTTAAGTCAACATTTCAGAGCCTTGACATTATTTGAGAGTGTCATTCTAAAGAATATTGTAATCCTATCAGGACATATAAAGGGCTCCATAAACAGTGAAGTTTATATCTTTTTGTGTAGGTCAAATGTCTAATCTTAAACAGAACTTATGGCTTATTAGCCAGGAGCAAAGCAAAGGGGCAAAGAGTTGGGGTAGAAATGACAGAGGCAGCCAGTTCCCAAACTCCAAAAGAAGGTGGGAGTGGGAAAAGATGAGATAAAATGGCATTAGCACAGATATTGCTTGCCTCTGGCTCTGTAATGTTTTCTACGATGAAACTGTGATAGTAAGCCTGGACGTCTAGGCAGGAGTAGACTCCTGAGGTCAATGGTTAAGCAGTAGAGATTAAGGTCATTGCCAAAGCAGGGCAACCATCAAGGAAAAGTGGCTAGAGGATGAATCAGTATCTGAATTGGCATTGCTGGTGACTGCCCTAGAGGAGGAGTCAAAGGTCAGACAAGTCACCTGGACCATTGCTTCCTTTAGGTGACTAGATATTGACTCTCCTAGAGACTGTGAATGTGGCAATATTGAAGTATTCTGCCTTGCTTCCACTGGGAATCATCAGAGGGAACCTGAGTCTAAGTATCTAAACAATGTGTGTGAACTCAGGTTTGAGTCATACCTAGAGATTGGTTAAGGAATACATAAGTCTGAGAGGAGCCACCACCATATAGTCTGCATACAAGTTGTTTATTGATCTTTTATTTTATTGCTTTTGTGGATAAAATTGCTGGTGCTGGAGCAAAACAGAACCAGAACCAAATCCAAAACCAAACTCGAATGCAGACCAAACATTGAGGAACCAACAAGTGTTTACTGGATTAACAGCCAAGGGAACTCTATCCACACTGGTAGAGAAGCCTTTAAGGAATGAAAGAACAAAGTTCATACAAGTTTCATTTTAGGCAGGAGGTGAATTTGTTATGGGATACCTCAGGACTACACAGGGATTATAGCTGGGACCTTGCAGGGTTGAAATAGGGGATGTGGTATCCCCTGATTGGACAGAGTTTGTTGCTGGGGCTAGTAATAGAAAATGCTTTTTCTTTTTCTTCAGGCTATTACCTTTGTAACCTTTCCCTAATAGAGAAGTTTGTACTTGCTGTTTCATCAGTACAGAAGGTCACAGATAGGAGATGTGGGTTGTAATACAAATGTGGTCAGGGCAACTGTAGACAAACTGTAGACAAAACAGAGTTGCTTTAGCTTTTTCTGCTACTTATGATTCCCCCCTTTGAGAATATAGTCTCACAATATTTTTAGCAAGGCCTGAATTATAATGAGTTCAAGCAGAAAAGATAAGAAGCTGATGGAATGATAATAGGTCTATAAGACACACAGAACTTAATAAAGCAAGCAAAATTACAATATGGTGAGTGAAAAAACCCAACATGGCTTTGGATATATCAAGTCCTTTAGCAGTCACCATGATCAGGTGTCTGTGAATGGATCAGGATAGGCTTGTGGAAGTACTTCCTTGATCATCTCCAAGTTCCAGTCATTTGTAAAGATTCTCTAGGTGATGTTATGCAAGTCTGCTAGTAATAATCTATCATAATTTAGTAAACACCTGTCAAAATCTAATCAAATTAGCCTTCTAGCATTTAGTTCATGTAGTAAAAACCAATCTGAACCTTATAAACAACAGAGATATAGGAAGAGCATCAAAGTAGGATACCCTCAAAAAAGTGCTTTATATTTGCATCCCATTATAGCAATTCGGAGGTGCTGAGGCATTCCAACAACAATACCCATTATAACAAAAAAAATTATAGTTTTACCTGCTGTGGTTAGAAAAATTTTCTATGAAAGGAAAGAGAGACATGATTGTAACAAGATTGGTTGTCCAGCCCCAAGCCTAAAAGCACAGAGTGATTTAACATAGCTGTAATAGGATAAAACACCCTTAGTTCTGCTTGATTTCAGGTAAGAGTCATAGTGAACTTTTTGGAAAAGCTCATTATGTAGTAAAGTTCTATATTATTCACAGGGTATCATAGCCAAGCTCAGGATTAACCAGGTGGAAAATATTCCTGTTCAAAAAGGAGATAGTACAATGAAGAAAGTGAATCAAGAGGAATCTACTTATGCCTATGCAAAATCATCACCTCAACTTTCCTCATCCTGTAGCAAGGTCACATTGCATCACATTCCCTTCAAGTAGCTTGTGCCATTTGCCTTGAATGGTGGATTATTGACTTAATGATACTTAGACATTTATAACTGAATTCAAAACTCAGAACAATATCAGATTATAGTACTAAGAGATTTTACCTCAAATAGTGAATTTCACTAATCATAGCTTAGGGCTAGATGCAGTTATTATTATTTTTCATGCTGCAATAACAATTAACAATAAAGTTTTCAGGCCTTTAAAAAAATTCACTCAACATTATCTTCTTTTCTCCTCCTCCTTTTTTTCTTTTTCTTCTTCTCCCCCAAATTTAAACTCATCCTGGTGTAAAAATCAATCATTCGAAATTAAGAAAATGATTACATTCTGGAATTCCACATAGACAGTGAATGTGATAGCTCTCTCAAAACCTAGAAAAATACTAGCTGCTACGGATATCCATCTCTTAAGGTACTGTGTATTAACTCCCAAGGAAAAAATTAATCTTTAAGACTGGAATCTGTTGAGACTAAGTTGACTCAAGATGTGCCTTCAAATATGTACTGTTATACCAGTTATAATTTCATAGTTTTCATAATAACAAATGATCACATAAATCTCCTCTATACTATATGAAATCTTGTAAGTATCCCTTCCTTTTACTTTGGCAATGAGTGTTTGTGATGGAAGAAAGGATCTCATTTTCTCAGTAAATCATTATTTTAGAATTTCATAGCATTAGCAAATTCTTTCACAGGATTAATAAGATTTAATGACCCCAAGGAACCTGGCAAGTTTACAAAGGAGATTTTAAAAGATTCTCTTCACATAATCATTATTCTTTTTAAAAAAATATATATGCCCAATTAAATACTTTATAGATTAAATTTTATTGCAACAACCTCCAATAACTTAATTAATAATTTCAGAGTATTCAAATCAAAAGGAGTTAAATTTTCCAATGGTATAACTGCATCATCCTCTCAAGAGCATTTCTCATACAACAGTTTCCCAAAATTCACAATACAAGAAAATTTGGAAACACAATAATAACACATACAGTATTGTAGACTTAAAACATGAAACAAAATGTACTGTTAATCAAATGACAGCAAATCTATTGAATGCACTTCTGATTTATCTTACATAGAAAATCACTTTATCAGTTTTGCATTCTATGCTGATTGCATTCAAGACCAGCATAGAATAATTTTGATCCAATTATTACTTTGGCAAAACTTGTTCCTCCAGTTTCTAAACATTTTGTCTTGATGTCAAACATTAAATATCTATTCCATTAAGGTCTAATTTACTCACAGATTGTCAAACATCACAATTATCCTAATAGAAGAACACATCTCATTTAAAATGAGGCTAGAATAAATTCAACCATATCTGGATCTATATGTACAAATGTTATCACACAAAACTTCAATTTTCCCAGGGCTCCGTTACTACTAGTACTTCATTTTATAGGGTCTGCTGTTTTAATTAGTCTACTGCCAAAGATTTTAAAGTGGAAGTCTTGTATTCCCTGTCCCCTCCTCTACTCCCTTGGGGTCCATTAGGACTTCATATTCTTCACATAACTAAAATATACTCTTCTAATGGTGCTTTAAGGACAGAATTTTGGTAAGTTATCTTCAAATAATTCAATGCTGCCAATATTTCTATACTTTTCCATATCAAAAATAATAACTACATAAAGTTTATCATATCTTTATCTTAATGAGATTAAAAAACCTCCCTCAAATCTCTCTTTCCAATTCTCCAAACTTTTTATTTTAAATCCTCCATTCACATTCCATGCAAAGAGAGTATAATCTTCTTTAACTTTCTTCCCATTCTCTTCTCTTCCCTACTTGCTTAAACTTCTCCCTTCCTTTATTTACATTTATCCAGTGGATTCTGATGAAAGGTCTTCAAAACCATACTTTTCTCTTATCTATTCATATTCTAATCTGACACTTCCCTTACTCTATTCTACTTTTTCAAATCCCAGTTATATCCCAGGCTATCTACAGAACTTGTCTTCAATTCATTGAATTCTCCAACATTCAGAGCCCAGAACCCTATCTAGATTGTTGTGCTAATGTTAACTAAAAGTAACTTCTGCAGAAACTTCAAGCTAGACAGCATTCTCCTTTTCATCTCAGATAAAACACAAATGCTCAAACTACTGTATATTATCACATTCAGATGTTAATCCAAGAAAACTGCTAATTGTCTTTGTTGTGGGCAGGGAGTGGGGTGATCCAGAGTGGAATTCTAAAAAAGGAATCCAAAATGTCAGAAATATCACGATCAATCAAACAATTGGCATTTGTTATTTATTATATGAAAATGCATCTCCAACAGCACGATCATTTCCTAAGGATAATCCTTTAGGGTTTCATTTCCAGGAATCATTCTTTCCCTAATGGGAAGTAGCTTTTGAAATAAATTATTCTAGAGGAAGGGTTGTGTACAAGAGGGGAAAATACGCAATTTCTCCCAAAGTTAACTTATTCCCTATGAAAAACTTTGGATCACTGTGGTGTGAATGTTCCCTACAATGATAGAGACTACAATTCCATCACATTTGTACATCCCATGCAACTCATCTAAGAGAGAAGAGAGCCCTGATTATGTCTGTGGATCTTAATTCTCCCATGCAATTGTCCAGAACTTGACCTGATTGTCTGAGTCTAAGGATACTGATGTCTCAGGCCATTTCATATCCCATGTTAAAAATTGCTCTTCCCATCTTTCTTTGAAACTAAACTCCACCTGAAATAGTCAGTCATTCTTGTTGCCTGTTGGTCTCAGAGATTATTGACTCAATAGCATTTCTTGATGACCATACCTGGAATCAGACTCAGAATAACATCCATTAAAGTTCCATAAATTCTAACAGCAAGTTCCAATAATCACATAGCTTTGGGTGAAATTAGTTACTAAGGATCACATATCCTTGATGTAGAAGAAAAAAGTTTGAGAGTCTATATTGTACTGAATCTCCATACTGTGAAGTTCTCTCAACCTGCTTTATAATTATATATTGTTGAAATTAACTATGTTCCTGGGCTAGTTCTCTTGGAGCTTCTTCCTTCTAGATATGCTTCTCAAGTTCCAAGACTTAACATAAACTCAATATAAAATAGAGCTATTAGAAGAATCATTATATTAAGAACACAAAATTTACCTGAAACTTCAAAGAATATTAGTTGTTAGATCATGAAGGTCTGAATTGGAAAATGAGTTTGTGTCTCCCTTGATATTATTAGATAGATGTTTCAAACAGTTTTTACAGGTAAAATTTTTAATCTGGTCTGGGAGAAAATTTGGTCAGTCAGTCAGGGGAGGATGGGAACATGGCATAATAAATGTTGTCACATATTTGAAAGTCTGATATCTAAAAGATCATTAGCCTTGTTCTGCTTGTCTCCAATAGACATAACTAGGAAGAATAGGTGGAGGTTGTGGGGAGGACTTCATCTTAATAGAAGTAAAGCTTCCTAATGATTAAAGCCATCTCAAAGAGTATGAGCTATCTTGATAATTCTGCTTTTCAACTCAGGAGATCTTCACACAATGACTGTAGGTGACCCTTTGTCCAGAATATTAAGGGTGGATTCTTGGTCACTTCCCATTTAATAAATGTACACTAGGATTCTCAGGCTACAGCATGCACATTAGGAAAGTGGAGAGCAGAATCACAGCATCAGTGGATGTAGAACTAGAAGGCACCCTATGGGCCACTTAGTCCAGCCCCCTCATTTGACCTCACTCACCTTTGGACTCCTCTTCCTCCTTGCCTGCTGAATTTCTACCTTGGAAAACCCTCCACTCTATTGCTTTCTTGTTCTCTCCCCAGAGCCACCATTTAGGAAGGACCTCATCTCTGCTTCACTCCAATCACACCTGGGCTCTCTCCCCCCAGACACCTCCTTCTCTCCTAACACATTTCCCTCTCTCCCTAGTCCTCAAATCCCTGTTATCTTTTCCCATTAGAATGTAAGCTACTGGAGGGTAGAGGCTATCTTGCTTGATTGTATTCATTTCCCTTGAGCATAGTACAATGCCTCATACATAGTAGATGCTTAATACATGTGCTTTCTCTTTCTCCTCTCTCTTCTTTTTCCTTCTTTCCCTCTCTCTCTCTTTCTTTCTCTTTCTCTCTCTTTCTGTCTCTCTCTGTCTGTCTCTCTCTCTCTCTGTCTCTCTGTCTGTATCTCTCTCTCTCTGTCTCTCTCTTTCACTTGCTCTTCCCCCAAATGAGGAAATGGAGGCCAAGGGAGGAAAAATAACCTGCCCAAGGTTACATAAGTAGACAGTGTCACAGCAAAAAGTCAAATCCGAGTTCTCAGATTCCACATTAGTCTCCAATATCATGTTGCCTCCTGACTGTTTCCCCTAAGGGACAGGAGTAACTACCCCTCAGGAAATTCACATTCCCCCAAATGTGATTCCTCCTTCTGTCTCCAGAGTGGGGTTCAGCTGCTTCACCAGGGTCACACTCTCCCAAATGCTGGTTGGGAGTGAGCATTGATTCTACATCTTCCTTACCAGTGTGTTCACCAAGGAAGAACCACTTGTCTTCTCTTTTGGAAGATGAAGGAAGGATCAGAAATATGTGAGTTGGAAGGATTATTAAAGGGATATCTATCCAGATGCTGTTATAATGTCCACAATAAGTGACCTCCAAATCTTTGGCTGAAGACCTCTTGAGAGACCTGCTACCTCCTGAGACAGCCCATTGATTATGGGACAGGAAATTTGTCTTTACAGTGAATCTAACTTTGTCTTTCTTATCACTTCTACTGAGTTCTTCCTTTTGGAGTTAAGCAGAAAAGGTCCAGGCCCTGTTCCAGAGGATTGTCCTTAAGTACCTGGGGATAGTTACTATATCTTATATTCTTCTCTTTCCCAGGAATCACTGCCGTAAGTGCTAAGTGAGGCTAGGTTGAGGCACTCCTTGCAAAGTGGATACTGCCCCTTACATGGTGACAGAGCAAGCCAACCACGGTCATGGCTACTGGCAGTCACTGACTGTGACCTTTGCTGTCCATATGGCTTTCATATAGGGCAGACTGATAGCAGACGGCATGGAGCCAACCCCTCCAAGTGAAAGGAAGCCAGCCTGGGGCCTGTTTGACACTGGTTCCCATTTACACCACTGGGTCTTTGGCAGCTGGCCAACTGCATTTAAAGTGCTGCAGACAGGAGGCCTGTCAAGCCCAAGTCAGGAGTGATTTGTTAAGGCAGCCCACACTAAGGTAGGAGAAGCTATGTATCCTTAGCAGGGGTGGATAGAGTTCAGAGGGAAAGGACATCTTGTTTTCCCTCAAATCCTTGAGCTACATGGGAAAGAAGCATCATAGGCCAAAGGTAAGCTTGTGTTTAATCCTCTCCCCCTTGAAACCAGGCCAAATCATTTCTTTCTTCCTCCCTTCCATGAGTCACTGTTTCTACTCAGAGCAAGCAAATGAGTTTGTTTTTCCTTGAGTCTGACCACAGACTGTCTCTTCCTCTCTCCAAGCATTTCCTTCTGCTATACTAAAATTCTCTGAGCCACAGGTCTGATTTTAGTCATTTCAATAGAAGCTGCAAAATTACAAAAGAAAACTTGTGATTTTGCTCCAGAAACTCAGATCTGTGAGAAAATCATTGGCTTAGCTGATAGGGAACGAGTGACCTTTTCTCACTAAAGCGGGGTTCATGCAGCTTGGTGAGACCATGAAGACATCTTGAGAAACCAGCTCTGCCTTCCTCTAACAGGTGCAGGGGACAATAGGTGGGACCAGTTCAGTTGTGTTCTCTGCTTTATTCTTGTCAGCTTGGCTGCTTTTCAGGTTATTGAACATAACCCGACTTTTGAGGGAGAAATATGGCTTTGTAGGCAGGGACGATGGTATCCAGAGCCTAAATGGGGCTCCTGGGAATTAGTCGTAGGTAGACAATGTTCTTTTCCTGACCTGGGAAAAACTGGACTAATCATAGCATATGAGGGTATCTAGTGCTTTCCCTCTAAGATAGAGTTAAAAAGCTAGAAAGTCTGCTTTTCTTTTTTGTTATGTTTCATTATGTTCTGTTTTGTTTACCTTATGGTTTTTCCCATTCATTATAATTATTCTATGCAACATGACTGGTGTGTAAATGTATTTAATGGGAATGTATGTGTAGAGACCATATAAGATTGCATGCCATTTGGGGAAGGGAGGGATAGAAAATCTAAAATTTATGGAAGGGAATATTGAAAACTGAAAACAAATTAATAAATTTGGGAGGGAAAGGGGAAAAAAAGTTAGAGAGTCTAGAAGAGCTACATCATAGTTTGGACAATGGTCAGCCCTGCTTTTGGGGACTCTCAAACCCAGGTTGCCCTTGAGTTGATCTGGGCTCTAAATTTAGATTGTGACAGGGTCTCATCATACATCCACAGATTATCATAGAAAGATAGAGTTTTAGGGAGAAAGTGAAAAGGGATGGATTAGATAATCTCTCTAGCTGCTTTTTTATTCTAATGAAATTGTTATAAGGAAAGCATTTTGCAAATCCAAAGGCATCATCACATCAATGAGTTATTTGCTGTTATTCATATAACTCATTTTTTACAGATTAGAAAACTGTTGGAAGCATTTTCTTGGGGACCTCAGCCCTGTGAATGACAGGTCTGCTCATGGCAGCAAATATTTTCAGGGAATGAAGAGCTATGATCCAGGAGGGTGGAAATCTTGGAACTGTGTTGCATTTCAGGTAAGGAAAGCTATAGGATTTCAGGAATTTTAGGGCTGGGAATTACTTTGGAGAAGGGTTTCTTCACCCTTTTTGTAGTGCAGGCCCCTTTGGCAGTCTAATGAAATCTATGGGCTCCCCAGAATCACTTTTTTCTTTAAATTCATAATGAAAAAAATTACTTAATTTCAGTCAGAGATTAATGAAAATAAAAATGTAAATTTTTCCTATCCAGACTAACAGACACCTCCCCTCCCCCCAAAAAAATCTATCCAAGGATCCAAGGTTAAAAGCACTCATTTTAGAGATTTGCAAGATTATAAATTTAGAGCTCAAAGCTCATCAAGTTCAACCTCTCTCATTTTACATATAAGGAAACTGAGGTTAAGTGATTTGTTGAAGATCACACAGGTAGCTTGTTACAGAGTTGGGATTTCACCCTAGGTCTTCAGACTCTGACTCTGGTGCTTCCCTTACTATACTGTGCTGCTTGTAGTGACCTGGCACTCTGTTAAGGATGGTTTGGGATGTCTTCTCTTAGGCCATAGGATATCCTTCCAAGAAAACCTGTTTAGCTCTTCCCTCTGTGGGAAATGGAATAGAAATGACATTGACAGATTAAATTTTGAGGATTTGGGGCTATTTCTTCTCTGGACCCTGAGGTTGGAAGAAAGGGGTGGGGGTAGAATAGTGGAAAGTGTTCTGAATTCAGAGGACCTGGATTCAAATCCTGCCTCTGACTTTGGAGAGGTCACTTCATGGCTGTGAGCCTCAGTTTTCCTCATCTGTAAAATATTGGAGTTGGACTAGGGTAACCACCAGTGTCCTTTCCATCTCTCAGTTCATGATTCTATGATCCTCTGAACTAGCCTAAATGGGGAGATAGCTTGAGAGAAGAGCTTCTTTCTGTGCCAGAAAGGAATCTTGTTGGTCAGGATTGTTCTCCTCACCAATAAATAACTTTATACACTCATGTTTGTTGGTGATCACGGCTATAGCAAGGACAGGAAGATACAGGCAAACTTCTGTGATGTTATAACCCAAGGTAATTTACGGGAGTATTAGCCATAGTCACTACTTCCTAACCCCTGGAGTATTCTACTGGCCTCTATTGAAAAAGTGGCCCTGTGGAAAGAATGGTGGGTCAAACATGGGAGACCCTGGATTCCAATTTCAATTCTTCTATTTCCTAATTGTGTCACTTGGGCAAATCTCTTTAAAGCTCATCAATAAAATGAGGAGGTTGGATTCAATAACTGTTAAGGTCCTTTCCTATTCTAATCTATGATCTAATGACTGTCTAGTTTGATCTGTGCTTAAAAGAAATCAGGTTGACACTCAAAAAAATTAAATATGCTTAGATGCTTCTTTCTGTTCTCTTTGGGTATGGGCCAAGTCACTTGGGCCTACTTTTTGACCAATATAATGAAGCAGTTGGATTAGATAACCTCTGTGGTCTCTTCCAATGTTCATTATTTCTGACTATGGATTTGTGGTGAAGGGCTCACCTGTATGAATCTCATAAGAGATTTATTTCTAGCTTTTCTTAACTGTTGAATGGGATGGATAAGAAGGATCAAAGGACAGGAATAGCAGAAGAGAAGAGGATGAGTATAAACAGACAGGACCAGACTGGATTTCTTTGGGGAATGGTTGCTTTTTTCCCCCTGACGACTGTTTTACTAGGAGGTTGAAAAGTATAATGAAAAAAGAGCTGGCCTTAAAATCAGAAAGACATGGGCTCACGTGCTACCCAATCCCTAATTGAATTGAATGACTCTGGGCTAATCCCCAAACCTCTAAGCACCCACATTCCCACCCCCTCCCCAGGCAATACTGTCTAATGATAAGTTTACTACTGTGCTAGAAGAAATGAGCTCAATGATTTTAGAAAAAACCTGGAAAGACTAGTATGAAATAATGAAGAGTGAAGTGAGCAGAACCAGGAGAACATTGTTATTCTGTATATTATAAATACACAAATGAACTATAAAGGACCTATGAAGAAAGATGCTATCTACATCTAGAGAAAGAACTGATAAATAGAAGTATGGATAGAATAATTTTACGTGTGTGTGTGTGTGTGTGTGTGTGTGTCTAATGGTAGCCATCTCTAGGATGGGGAGAGAAGAAGGAAGGAAAAAAGAGAAAAAAAATTTATATAATAATTTTGTTGTATATTTGCAAATAATAGCATAGTAGATTTGCAGTTTCATGTAAAATCATTTTTTATTGCACTGTGTTATGGAAATGATTTCCTTAATTCCATAAATTAAAAATAATTTTTTAAAAAGATGCTGATCTGCTTTGGTATATAATGCTTCTAACCCCCTCACTAATGAAATCACAGGTCCAATTAAAACATACAAACAAGGTCAGTTTGAAGATTCCTCTTTTCTTTTTTTTCTGTGATGGATTGGTCAGGTGAGATTCTCCTAAGGAACACCTTTTGCAGACTTTGCTGAATATGAAAATATCTTATTGGCAGCAGTGAGGTAACATAGAAAGACCACTGACTCTGTAGTAAGACTGCTTGAGTTCCAATCTTCGCTCTGCTGTGTAACTTTGGACACATCCCTTCTTCTTTCTAAGTCCTGACACATGACATGAGGGAACTAGAGTTAGAAACTGTCCTATCTCTGTAGAGTTTCAAGTGGCAACTGAATTGACTAGTCTGAACAGTTGGAGAAAGGATTTCTGTAGCAGGTGTGAATCAGGACAGATGACTACTGAGGTTCCTCCTCACTCTGAGAGCAGGTGTTTTTTAAGACAACAGTCTGTTCCCTCTCACATTGCATCCTCTGACTGTCATCTTGGAGATCCCTGCTGGCTCTAAGTGCCAGGGTCTAATCTCTGACTCTGTTCAAAATAATTCAATTTAAGTTTTACTGAGTGCCTACTATAAAACATGGCCTCTACCTTTCAGGAGTCAGACTTTTGGAGATAAACATCTGAGTTCCAGGAAGCTAACCTGTTGGATATTTGCCAGGTGACCCATGCTTATTGCAACTTGGGTGCTTGTAGAAAGATAGGAAAGCCAGTGCCCTTTTGCCTGGCATCATGGGAACTTTCTTGGCCTGCATTAAAGACATGGGCCACCATGGCTTATATCATATCCTCGAGAAACACCATTTGGGTTGGTCTGGGTAATTTCGAAGCAGAAGATAATAATGTCTTGAGTTTACATGATATTATTATAAAACAATATATTTTTTTCACATTATTTTCTTTGGAGTCTCACAACTTCATGACATAGGTAGGGCAAGACTTTTTGTTTTTGCTGTTAATGAGGGCGTTTGTTTGCTCAGTGGGGGGAATTCCCACTCTAGAAACTCTGTCCTCTGATATAGATTGACAGCTCATTTGTGAGTTAAAGTCTTAGAGCAGAGGCCCTTAAGCAGATTTTGCTTTAAGTATTCATTTGGCAGTATGGTGAAGTCTCTGGGTCCTTTCTCAGAACAATGTTTTTAAGTATGTAAAAAAATATGTTATGTTACAAAAGAAATCAATTCTATTGAAATACAATAGTAGAAATATATTTTTTATCTTTCAATGTTTATTTTTAGTTTTCAACTTTCATTTGCACAAAAATTTTGAGTTCCAAATTTTCTCCCCATCTCTCACCTCCTCTTACCCCAAAACACCTTGCATTCTGATTACCCGTTCCCCCAATCTACCCTCACTTCTATCACACCCCTCCCTTCCCTTATCTCCATCTTCTCTCTTTCCTTGTAGGGCAAATAAATTTCTATACTTCATTATCTGTGTTCCTTATTTCCCAGTTGTATGCAAAAACAATTCTCAACATTCATTACTAAAATTTTGAATTCCAACTTCTCCCTGTCCCTCCCTCCCCACCCATCCCCACTGAGAAGGCAAACAATTCAATATAGGCCATATATGTGTAGTTTTGAAAATGACTTCCATAATGGTCATGTTGTGTAAGACTAACTATATTTACCTCCATCCTATCCTGCCCCCCATTTATTCTCTTCTCTCTTTTGACCCCGTCCTTCCCCAAAAGTGTTGACTTCTAACTGCTCCCTCCTCCCAATTGCTCTCCCTTCTATCATCCCCCATCCCACTTATCCCCTTCTCCCCTACTTTCCTATAGTGTAAGACAGATTTTCATACCTAATTGAGTGTGCTTGTTATTCCCTCCTTAAGTCAAATGTGATGAGAGTAACATCACATTTTCCCTCTCTCCTCTCCCCTTTTCCCCTCCATTGAAAAAGCTTTTTCTTACCTCTTTTATGAGAGGTAATTTGCCCCATTCCATTTCTCCCTTTCTCCTCCCAATATATTCCTCTCTCACCCCTTAATTTTATTTTTTTAGATATACCTTCCTATTCAACTCACCTTGTGCTCTCTATCCATATGTGTGTGTGTGTGTGTGTGTGTGTGTGTGTATAACCCCTCCAACTACCCAAATACTGAGAAAAGTTTCAAGAGTTACAAATATTATCTTTCCATATAAGAATGTAAACAGTTCCATGTCTGTAAGTCCCTTATGATTTCTCTTTCCTGTTTACCTTTTTATACTTCTCTTGATTCTTGTGTTTGAAAGTCAAATTTCTATTCAGCTCTGGTCTTCTCACTGAAAATCCTCTATGTCATTGAACACCATTTCCCCCCTGAAGTATTATACTCAGTTTTGCTAGGTAGGTGATTCTTGGTTTTAATCCTAGTTCCTTTGACTTCTGGCATATCATATTCCAAGCCCTTCAATCCCTTAATGTAGGAGCTGCTAGATCTTGGGTTATCCTGATTATATTTCCACAATACTTGAATTCTTTCTTTCTGACTGCTTGCAATATTTTCCCCTTGACCTTGCAACTCTAAAATTTGGCTACAATATTCCTAGGAGTTTTTCTTTTCAGATCCCTTTCAGAAGGTGATCAGTGGCTTCTTTCAATATTTATTTTACCCTCTGGTTCTAGACTATCAGGGCAGTTTTCCTTGATCATCATGAAAGATAATGTCTAGGCTCTTTTTTTTATCATGGCTTTCAGGTAGTTCCATAATTTTTAAATTGTCTCTCCTGGTTCTATTTTCCAGGTCAGTTGTTTTTCCAATGAGATAGTTCATGTTATATTCTATTTTTTTCATTCTTTTGGATTTGTTTTGTAATTTCTTGGTTTCTCATGAAGTCATTAGCTTCCATCTGCTCCATTCTAATTTTTTTTTCTGATTTCAATTGTTATATTATTTTTTGTTTTTTAATTTTATTATTTTATTTGTTTTCAGTGTTCTACAATCACTTCTATATAACTTAGATTTTTTTCCCCTTCCTCCCCCTCCTTCCCTCATACCTCCCTCTTTCTTCCCTGAGACAGCATACAATTTTATATAGGTTCTACACATACATTCCTATTAAATACATTTTCACTTTAGTCATGTTGCACAGAAGAATTAAAATGAATGGGAGAAATCATAAAACACACCAAAATGTAATACAAAAGAAAATGATCTGCTACATTCTGCAATCAAATTCTATAGTTCTTTCTCTGGATGTGGAAGGCATTTTGCCTTAAGAGACCATTGGAAATTTTTTAAGTCCTTGCGTTGCAGTGAAGTACTAATTCTACCAGGAAAAATCCTTGCACACTGTGGTTGTTACTGTGTACAAAGTTCTTCTGGTTCTGCTCCTTTCACTCAGCATCAGTTCATATAAGCCTCTCTGAAGTCTTCCTGTTCATTGTTTCTTATAGCTCAACAGTATTCCATTATATTCATATACCACAATTTATTTAGCCATTCCCCAGTTGATGGGCATCCCTTTGAATTCCAGTTTTTGGACACCACAAAGAGTGCAACTATAAATATTTTTGTACATATGGGACCCTTTCCCATTTTTATGACCTCTTGAGGATACAGTCCTAGAAGTGCTATTGCTGGGTCAAAGGGTATGCACATTTTTGTAGCCCTTTGGGCATACTTCCAAATTACTCTCCAGAATGGCTGGATCAGCTCACAGCTTCACCAACAATGAATTAGTGTTCCAACTCTCCCACATCTTCTCCAACATTTATCATCATCCTGTTTTGTCATGTTAGCCCATCCAATAGGTGTGATGTGGTATTCCAGAGTTGTTTTGATTTGTGTCTCTCTAATCAGTAGTGATTTAGAGTATTTTTTCATATGACTATAGATAGCTTTAATTTCTTTCTCTGAAAACTGCTTGTTTATATCCTTTGATTATTTTATCAGCTGGGGAATGACTGGTATTCTTGTACATTTGACTCAGTTCTCTATATATTTTGGAAATGAGGTCTTTATCGTAGACACTAGTTGCAAAAATTCCTTCTTAGTTTTCTGTTTCCCTCCTAACCTTGGTTGCATTGGATTTGGTTGTGCAAAAACTTTTTCCATTGTAACATTTAAAGAACTATTTTCTTCAGTGAGCTTTTGAATCTCCTTTTTCATTTGGCTAATTCTGCTTTTTAAAGCATTCTTCTTCTCATTCACTTTTTGGACCTCTTTTGCCAATTGAGTTAGCCTATTTTTAAAGGTGTTACTTTCTTCAGTATTTTTTGGGTCTCCTTTAGCAATCTGTTGACTCACTTTTCATGATTTTCTTGCATCATTCTTTTCTCTTCCCAATTTGCCCTCTATCTATCTTTCTTGATTTTCAAATTCCTTTTTGAGCTCCTCCCTGACCTGAAACCATTGCATCTTTATTTTGGATGTTTGGGAAGCAGAAGCTTTGACTTTTATGTCTTCCTTTGATGGTCAACATTGTTCTTCCTCATCCAAAAGGATGGGAGAAAATACCTGTTCACCAAAAAGTAACATTTTATGGTCTTATTTTTTTCCCTTTTTTTGGGCATTTTCCCAACCAGTTGCTTGACTTTTGGGTCCTTTGTCAAGAGTAGTGTATACTCTGGGAACCTGTAAGTTCTCAGTTCTTCTAAGGTAGCACAATCAAGGGAGAAGAGTTTACTTCTCTCCTGGCCTGTGCTCTTATCTGTGAGCAATCACAAGCACTCTGTTCTGCCCAGGCTCGGCTAGTAGGATTCCCTCTCCAGAGCCTCCACCGGTTCCACCAGGCCAGCCAGCACTCCTCCTCACTCCAGGTGTGCGAGACCCAGATCAGCTGTGGAATTCCCTTAGGGGCTTTAGGCTGAGGGCTCCTAAAACAGAAGCTGTGCCACAGCAACTGCTGCTACCCTGTGACCCCCAGGGCCAAACCATGTTCCCTTCTCACAAAAGTGAAAGAGCTTTCTCACTGACCTTTGAAACTGCCTTTGGTGTTTGTGAATTGAGTAATCTGAGAACCATGGCTGCAGCCTGGGATTCCATACCCCAATCTTCTCTGGTCCTGTCCCTGCTATGCAGCCCACACTGGGCTGTGCTCCACTGTACACTGGTGTGATAGACTTTTCCTGTCAACCTCCAGGCTACCTTGGGTTGGAAATCTCTTTCACTCTGTAGCTTTGTGAATTCTGCTGCTCTAGGGTTTGTTTAGAGTCATTTTTCACAGGTATTTTATGGGCTACGGTGGGGTGGGGGGGCTTCTACAGTTTTTTCTTTCTACTTCATCATCTTGGCTTCTCCCCTAGTAGAAATACTAAAAAAAAAAATTCATGGACCTAAGGTCAAGAATCCCTCTCTTTAGACAGTTGCTTGGGCCATGGAAAGGCTCAGTGATTTTTTCAGGGTCACCCAGTCTCCTCAAAGCAGGATTATGGCCCCCAGGGGTTTTTTTGCTCCAAAACTAGCCCTTTATTCATTATGACATACTGCCTCAAGTAAAATGATCATTAGTCCCATTTTCCAGATAAGGAAAATGAAGTTGTATCACTTTCAAAGATCACACAGCTAGTAGTTGGCTCCAGAGCTATTAATTTTTTCCAAAATGCTTAACTACTGCCTTTCAAAAGTATTCTGTGTGTGTATGGGTGTGTGAGAGAGACAGACAGATACAGACAGAGAGACACACACACACACACACATACACACAGAGAGATTTCCAGAGACTGAATAGGATTGTCATAGCCATCTCAAGTGATTTTATTGTAATTTCAAGAGCTCTGCCCCTAACGAATTCCTCATGCATAGTTATGTGTCACATTTCAGGAAATGCAGTGACAGCAGCAGAAGGGGATGCCATTTCTTCCCAACTAGCTTTAGTGTCAAATTGCATTGTTTCTCATTGTCCTGCAGAATTCACATAGGGCAAATGATACAAGAGCATGGCACTGGAACAAGGAAAATTATGACATACCATGAAATAATCAAGACATTTAATTTTCTGTTGAGTTTTTTGGAACCTTGAATAACAGATGCCAATCCTGATTCCATGCCAAGTTACATCTACCTATCTCTATTTGTTGTATCCAAACTTTTGGGTATACTGAGATAAATTTTCTTTTCCCCTTTGTCCTCAATGCCTAGTATACTGACTCTCATGCAATAAGTACTTAATAAATGTTTTCTGATTGGTTGACTTAAGGAATGTAGGAGAAAGTATGATATAGCAAACAGAGATGGATTTGTAGTCAGAGGATGTGGGGCATTGAGATATGGTGGAAAAAAGGCTGAACTTAGAGTACTGGCCATGGTGCCATCAACCCAGAATTTGAATCCTAACTCTTCTACTTAGTACCTGTGAGATCTCTGGGCAAGACGCTTTACCTCCATTTTGCTTTTGATTTCTCATGTAGTGATGAGGAAAAATAAGGGTTGGACTTGATGCTCTGTGAACCTTATCTCTAAATCTGTGATCCTATGTTGGAATAGACTTGTAGCCACAGTTCAGGGAATGTGCCTTTTCTTACTCTTCACCCATAATAACCAGAATGAGAGTTCACATTTATTAAACACTTTGTATCTGTCTAAGAGAATTTTTCACCACAACCTTGGAAAGTAATACTAATGCTAAAAGAACTGGTATTTAAATAGTGCTTTTACATTTTTGAAGAGCATTTTATCCATTAATGCTCATTTGAGCCTCCCAACAGTTTGTGAGGTAGGTACTACAGAAGTCATTATCTCCATTTTGTAGATGATAAAACTTAGACTCAGAAAGGTTAAGTGAATTGCCAGGATCATATGCAAGAGCTGAACCTAAGTCTTCTTGAGTGCAAATCCAACCCTTCATCACATTACACAACACTACACAAATATTATTGTCCCCCTTTTGCAGATTAAGATGAGTGAAGCTCAGAGAGGTTACATGACTTATTTGTGGTCACATAGAAAGACCTGGGTTTGAATTCAGGTGCCAAGTCCAGGGCCCTTTTCACGATACCATGCTGCCTCTATCTCTGTCTTTTGGGACTGTACAAGCAACTGAAGAAGTCTCCATGCAAACTTTGACTGTACTTCCTTCTAAAGGAGTACAAATAATGGAGGCAGAGTGTGCCAATAGCATATTTCTGACTTGTAATTCCTGGTTCTCTTGCACCAAGGACTAGTTCCTTCTCATATCATGACTATGTGTTTGCACACATGATATAAAATAGGAGGAAATGCTATCTTACATAGCAGTATCCTTAGAATTAGGCCACAATCAGATCAAATTCTGGACAATTGCATGGGAGAATTAAGTTCCAGAGACATAACCAGTACTTTTTTCCATCTTGGACAAGTTGCATAGGATGGACAAATGTGATGGTACTGTATTCTGTATCATTGGGGGAAACATTTGCATCACAGTGATACAATTTTTTTCATAGGGCATAAGTTAACTTTGGAAGAAATCGCACATTTTCTTCTCTTTTAGATAATCCATCCTCTAGAATAATTTTTTTCAAAAACTACTTCCCATTAGGAGAAGAATGATTCTTGGAAATGAAACTCTAATGGATTATCCTTAGGAAATGACCATGCTGTTGGAGGTGCATTTTCACACTATAAATGCTTAATAAATACCAATGGTTTGATCATGACATTTCTGGTATATTGGATTCCTTTTTTGGAATTACACTCTGAATTTTCCCTGTCCCCACATACAAACTGAACAAGCGCAATTAGCAGCATTCCTGGACTTGAATCTCAATGTGATAATACCCAGTACTTTTGTTGAGCATTTGTGTTTTATCTGAGATGAAAAGGAGAACATTGTTTAGCCTGAAGTTGCTGCAAAGGTTAAGTTTAAGTAATGTTAACATGATAATCTAGAAAAGGAAATTATATTCTGCCCTATTGTCTTATTCCTCCTATGGAAATAGTCTAATATGTCCTAAATGGCAGCCTCTCAAAATGAACATAGCAATGCTTTTCAAACAGGATCAGTGTTCTCATCAATGTAGGGAGCTCCCAGTACACTGATTATGGTAGGCATTTCCTAAATGCCCATTGGCTTGGCTTTGGTAGTTATGTATCTTTCTGGGTTGACTTAGTTGAATGTCAGTTCCTCGGTTCCAGAGATGACCATTTCTTTTGTGAGGAGGAAGGTGGTCTTTGAATCTTTAGTATTGGACATGGTGCCTGGTCTCTGTAGTGTTTAATCAAATCTTGTTTAACTTAATTGAAGGAAGAAGTGTGTATTACATGACTTTGATGTCTCTTTCAGGTCCATAGTAGTCCTCCTCACAAATTAACTGTGCGGGTGAAAATTCCCTCCCGTCACTGATGCCACTTGGAAGGATCAAAAGAGATGGATTTAATTAAAAAGCTAGACAAGGAAAAGTTACAAGAAAATGCATCTCCTACCATCCCCAGGCTGACAGACAATGAAGCATTCCATTTCTTTGTAAGCTACAGCAGCCTGGACTCCTCTTGGGCTCACAAATTCATCAGAAAACTAGAAACTGATTACTCAGATCTGAGGATCTGCTACCACGAGAGGGACTTTCTTCCAGGAAAAAATATAATTGAGAACATGGTCGATTGCATCCAGCAGAGTCAAAAGATGCTGTTAATCCTTAGCCAAGACTTTGTCCAGAGCAGATGGTGTTTGTTAGAGGCCAATCTCTCTGTCTTTCGTTACTGTATGGAGAGAAAGCCTGTCATCCCCATCATGCTAAAGCCCTGCCAGGTGCCACTTCATTTGAACCATTTAACATATCTGGATGTCAATGATGTCTCCTTCTATGAAAAGGTCATCAAGGCCATCTGCACACCTAACCATCTCATGAAGCATTCCACCCTTGTCCCATACCAGCTCTCCTCAATCTACAATGGGAAAACCCTAATGGTCCTGCCTTGTATCAATAAAGACAACCTTCCATCATGGAAACTCGGAACCTTCAGCACATCTAATATCCCTGATCCACTGAGAATGGTGATAGATGATCCAGAGGTTTATAGAAGAGCCATTAACATCCTGAATGGGGTCTCTTCTTCCAAATGCTGTTTCCGATATATTGGTTGTAGAATCACATTATGCATTATCCTCTCAATCATTAGTATATTTTTAATTGTCTTTGCTGTAGTAACTTTGCTTGTGGAACGTAGTACCTCCTCAAGGCTTATTTTAAACTTTTTTGTGATACACTTTCCTATGCTGTTTCTGAGTGCAAGCCTAGTGGCCTTGGTGGTAAATATGATGTGTTGGGCTAGAAGAGCAAGGAAAGCAAAATTTCGAGAGTTGAACCTAAAAGTAGGAGAAGCCAACCTCATTCTGGCCAATCATTCTGTGCTTATTGGCTGTGAAACTATAAACAAACTCTCCTTTGTATATGTTTCACTTAAAGAATGTGAAAAAGTTTTCCTGGATACCTTTCCTGATGAAAACCCCTCAGCAGAGGAGATGTTCCGAAGTGCTGTAATCCGCTATTCTTCCAGTTATGCCTGCTGTGTTGCTAATAAGTATTTTCCCTTCCCTGAAGAAGTAGAAGAGGAAGGCCACATGAGTGATGGAGTATGTTTCTGCCAGTATGTCTCTCTACAGGTGAAAAACAATAGGTGGCTAGGGTTGGGGCTGGCTTAGATGTAGTCCTGCCCAGTAATTGGAGATATAATTGAAGATTCTTCAACTGTTATTGAGAGGTCAATGCAACAATGAACAATTCCTCTTTTAGGGGAGCAAGTTCTTTTTAAACTTTCCTTTTATCATGCCATTTGTCTAAAAATTGAGATTGATTCACTCTTATAGTCTGCTACTTGAGCTCCAGAAGAGGTCAAACCAATGGAATTCTATTCCCTTGAATTTGGTGCTCCACCTCCCATCCCTATCTTTGCACAGGCTGACCCATATCATTGGAATATGCTTCCTCTTCTCACTTCAGCTTCTTAGGCTCTCTGACTTCCTTCAAGGCTCAGTGCATGAGCAAAGATTTCATGAGAAATCTTTCCTGATTCCCTTGATCATTTGTGCTCTTTCCCTTTTCTTGTTCCCCTCCTCTCCTACAAATAGAATGTAATCTCCTAGAGGGAAACAACTGTTTCTTTCTTTGGCTGAGTTTTACCAACTTTCATTGTACACAGTAGTTGCTTAATAGATGTTGTTAGGGTTATCCAGTCATAAAAAGGAACGAACCAAGTATTTATTAAGTATCCATTATGTGCTAAGCACTATGCTAAGTGCTTTGCCAATATTTGGTCCTCATAAAAACTCCAGGAGGTAGGTGCTATTGTTAACCCCATTTTATAGTTGAGGAAATGGAGGCATATAGAGGTTAAGTGACTTACCCAGGGTCATACAAGTTAGTGATTTTCTGAAGCCAGATTTGAACTCAAGTCTTCTTGAATCCAGGACCAGTAGTCTATATATGGCATCACTTAGCTGTCTCTCATTGGACCTCAGAGGACTTTGAATCCAATCCTTAGTTGAACATCAATCTCCTCTAATACATTTGTGATGCAGAATCATCCAGTTCTTGAAGATCTCCAGTGAAGAAGAACTCATGTTCCAGAGACAAAATGATGGATTAAGGATAGCCACTCAGCTGATCTATCCCCTAAATCCCTGCAAACAGTCTTAAAATAATGCCTTAAATTAAATTTTGAAGAACCAGATCCAACAAAAGGTCAAGGTGAGTCATTTTTCTAGCCCAGTGAAACTTAAGAGGTGGGCAGAAGTCAGTATCACTAGTGTACAGCCCACATACAGGGCAATGGCAACAGTGACTTCAGCAGGAGCAACAGCAGTTTGGGGAACTTTCAGCCCTGAGATGATAAGGGGGTCAGAGAACTGGTTAGAAAGAGATTACAGGGGACTCTTTATTGGCATTGGATACAGCTGGTATTGATTGGCAACTCTATTTTTGCTTTTCTTGTTTTCTCAATGGAGAAGGTAGGAAATAGGAGGTGGAAAATATGATTTTTGAAAAAAAAATCTAATTTTTAAGAAGAAAAATATAAAATAGAGAAATCATAGTTAACTTGATTTTTAAAAAGAAAGAAAACTAAATAACCAGTATCAGAAATGAAAAAAAATGAATTAACAAACAATGAAGAAATGAAAGAAATTATTAGGAGATATTTTACCCAGCTATATACCAATAAAACTGATGGTATAAATGAAATGGAAGAATATTTATAATGTAAATTGCCCAGATTAATAAAATAGGAAAGAATATTCAAATAACCTCATTTTAGAAAAAGTAATTGAATGCATCATAAATGAACTCCCCAAAGGGTGGAAGCATAACTAGATTTATTGCCAAGTGAATTTTATCAAATATTTAATTCTAATACTCCATAAATTTTTGAAAAAATAAGTAAAGAGGAGGCCCTACCAACGTCCTTTTATGACATAAATATCGTCTCAATATCCAAACAAAGGAGAGATGTAACAGAGATGGAAACTACATGCCAATATCCTTAATGAACACTGATGTAAATTTTTTAAATAAAGTATTTCCAAAGACCCTATAGGAACATATCACAAAAGTTATAGACTATGATCAGGATGAATATATTGACATCTCTATCTATCTCAGGAATACAGGGATAATTCAATATTAAACAGTATTAATTATTCAGTAATGAACAAAATTCAATGATAAACAGAACTGAGACAGCTGAGTGGTCCAGTACATATAATACAGGACCTGGAGTCAGGAAGACTCATCTTTGTGAGTTCAAACCTGATCTCAGACACTTGCTAGCTCTGTGACCCTGAGCAAGTCACTTAACCCTGTTTGCCTCAGTTTCTCATCTGTTGGAGAAATAAAGGGAAAACCACTCCAGTATCTCTGCCAAGAAAACTCCATGTGGGGTCATGGAGAGTTAGAACCACAGCAACAATAAAAAATAGACCATATCAATAAAACAAACAAACAAAAATCATGATTACATCAATAGGTTCAGAAAAAGGCTTTTGGCAAGATACAACAGGTATTCTTATGAAAAACTCTAGAAAACATAGAAATAAACAGCTTTCTTTAAAATGATAAGCAGTATAGACCTAAATACCAAGAGCCAGCTTTATCTGTCATGGGAATCAGCCAGACATCTTTCCATTAAGATCAAGGATACAAAAATATGCCCGTGACCACCATTACTATTCAATATAATGCTAGAAATGCTATAGAAATAAGATGAGTAAAAGGAATGAATGGAATAAGAATAAGACATGAAACAAAATTATCACTTTGTATAGAAAACATGATGGTTTACTTAGAGAACCCTAGAGAATCCATTAGAAAACTAACAGAAACAATTAACAGCTTCAGTAAATTTGCAATATTTAGAATAAATCCATACAGATTATTAGTATTTCTGTATATTACCAACAAAATCCACCAGGAAGAGGTAGAAAGAGAAATTCTATTTAAAATAACTGCAGGCAGTATAAAATACTTGGGAGTCTACATGCCAAGATGCAGTCTGGAACTATACGAACTCAATTACAAATATGTCTTTATACAAATAAAGAAAGCTCTAAATAATGGGAGAAATATTAATTACTTATGGGGAGGGAGAGCTAATATAATAAAAATGACAATATCACCTAAATTAATTTACTTATTCAGTTCTACCCCAAACTACCAAAGGATTGTTTTAAAGAACTAGGAAAAAATAATAATAAAATTCATCTGGAGAAGAAAAGTTTAAAAATCAAGAAAATTAATGAGAGAAGTAGGAAGGAAAGGGGTCTGATAGTATTAGGTCTCAAACTATACTGCAAAGTCATAATTATTAAAAAAAAATTTGGTACTAGATAAGAAATAGAAAGGTTGATCTGTGGAACAGATTAGGTATACAAAAGCAAATGAGTATAGTAGCCTAATGTTTGGCAAACCCAAATATTCCAGGTGTGTGGCAAGAACTCAGAACTCACTATTCAATGAAAGCTGTTGGGAAAACTGGAAAGCAGTTTGGCAGAAACTTGGTATAGACCAACATCTCACACCATTTTTAAAGAAGAGTTACATATGGTTACATGATTTAGACATAAAAGGTAATATCATAAAGAAATTAAAGACCATGGAAGAAATTACTTGTCAAATATATGGATCAGGGAAGAATTCATGGTTAAACAAGAGTAGAGAGGTTCACAGGAGATAAAGTGGACAATCTCAATGAAATAAAATTTTAAAAAATTTTGCACAAACCAATGCAGCTAAAATACAAAGAGAAGTAGGGAGTTGGGGAAAAGTCTTTGCAGTTTCTCTGATAAAGATCTCATTTGTAAAATATATAGAGAGTTAAATCAAATTTTTAAGAGTAAAATCCATTCCCCAGTGGATCAATGGTCAAAAGATATGAACAAGCAGTTTTGAGAGGAAGAAATTCAAGCTATTAATGGTCATATGAAAAAATGTTCTAAATCTCAAATAATTAGAGAAATCCAAATTAGGACAATGCTGAGATACCCCTTCATACTCAACAGTTTGGCAAAGTTGCAGAAAAGGAAAATGGCAAATGCTAGAGGGGATATGGAAAAACAGGTACCTTAATGTACTATTGGTGGAACTATGAAATGGCCCAACTATTCTGGAAAGAAATTTTGAATGATACTGCAAGAACTATTAAACTCTGTATACCTTATGACCTGGGAATACTGCTACTAGGTCTATGCTCCAAAGAGATCAACAAAAAAACCCAGAAAATTACCCTTATCTGTAAAAATATTTATTGTAGCTCTTTTTTTACAATAGTAAATTGGAACGGAAGAGATTTCCATCAATTAGTGAATGATTCAACAAATTGTGTTTTATATATGTGATGGAATCACTATTGTGACATAACAAATGGAATCACTAATGTGATATAAAAAAATGAAGACAGGGTTAATTTCAAGGAAACCTAGGAAGATTTGTGTGAACTGATGCAAAGAGAAGTGAGCAGAACTCGGAGAACAACTTATAAAACAATAACAATATTGTAAAGATAATTAACTTTGAAATATTTATGAACTCTTATCAACACAATGACCAACCCCAGTTCTGGAGGACATGTGATAAAGTAGCGTTCACTTCCAAATTCATAGGTAATGGATTCATGGTACATATTGAAGCATATTGGATTTTTTTTTTGACATGTCTAATGCAGGAATGTGTTTTCCTTGACTATACATATTTGTAACAAGTTTTATTTTTGTTGGTTTCTTAATGAGTAAAGGGTGGAGAAGTAGGAGGAAAATCAATGAGAAGTAAAAATAAAATTAATTTTTCTTTAAAACAAAAAGGGGAGCAACCTTCCTTTTTCCTTTTCCTTTTCCTTCCCTCCTCTATCCTGTATTAATTTTTGAGTAAGTCAGTGGAAGGGGTTAGTGTTTCATGAAAGTATGACGCATAAAGCATTTAGGGAACATAGGTTTTAGGTATAGAGGAGGCCATCTAATCCAATCACTTCAATTTATAGATAAGTAGACTGAGGTCCAAAAAGCTTAAATGACTTACCCAAGGTCACTCAGCTGATAACTGGCAAAATCAGGACTGAAACCCAGATTCTTTGACTCAACATCCAGGGATTTTCTGCTAAACACTCCAATTCCTCAACTGCCTTCCTCCATATCTAGTTATGACACTAAGAAAATTCAAAGTGAGAATTCTGGGTATGTAGGTAGGTGAATGAAAGATTTCTTTTATGAAATTATTTAATGAGTCCACTAAAATTTCTGTACTCACATCCTTGGGCTAAGCTCCAGGAAAAGCCACTAGCCAGGGAAACTTGCCTAATTTTATCAAAACCAGTTGAGAAAATATACACAGGAAAAGAAAACACCAAAAAAGAGATAGAATCAACCATTTTGCACACTTAGGGTAAATGGTATAAATAAATAAAGATATTACTTTCAAATAAACTTGGGAGGGGTGGTTATAGCAAAGGAGATCTGAGGGCTCAATGAGACCCCTGAGAATGGGGAAAAGGGAAGTAAAACCAAATGGAGATCAGAGGAGCTCTCTGGGACAAGGCTTTCCAGGTGGCAAAATGGATCAGGACAAAAGAAAGTCATTTTCAATTTTTACTAACTTTTTCAGCAAAAAGGAAGAAACTAAGCTCTTTGTTGGTAAAGGATTATAAGGGCTTTCAGTGCTCTTAAGTTCATGGTCCTATAGGCATTGCCATGCTTGTCTCATTCTAATTATGTTCCTGTATCTGATTTAGTCTTGATACATTATTTCTGGACCAGTTCAATTCAATAAACATTTAACCCATGTGCCAGGCACTATACTAAGTGTTGGGAATACAAAACCACTATTAAGAGAAAGGGTCTATAGTCTTCATCAGACTGCCAAAGGAGGATCCATGACACAGAAAAAGGTTAAGAACTCCTGTCATAGAGAGACAATCTAGTACTACTATTTTTGTAGGTGATGAAATTGATCCCTACAGAGGTAGTAGCACAAGTTATAAATGATGGAATTTGAACCAAGTCAACTGACTTATTCTCTCACCCATCTTCATTATTTAGTTCTTTAAAGAGTCCTTACCT
Organism: Notamacropus eugenii; assembly: GCF_028372415.1. NCBI lineage: Eukaryota > Metazoa > Chordata > Mammalia > Diprotodontia > Macropodidae > Notamacropus > Notamacropus eugenii. The sequence goes on along the minus strand of NC_092872.1, from coordinate 248,377,510 downwards.
TAAAATGAGCAGAACCACTTAGACAGTAATAACAACATTCCAAAGACTGATAGACTTAAGAACTTTGCCTGACACAATGACCAAGCATGATTCCAGAGAACTGTGATGAATTACACTACCCACTATCGGACAGCGAGAGGTGATAGATTTGAGCTACTAGATATGATGTACATTTTGGACATAGACAATGTGGGAATTTGTTTTGCTTGATGATATGTATTTACTACAAAATTTTTTTTCCTTTCAAATTGGAAGCTGTGAGAAGAGAAAATAGATACTTTCAAAATATAATAAAAAGAGGAAGAGAAGCCTTCCATTGTTTCTAATTTTTTTCAAAAATGGGAACGACTTGCTTCCTGAAAGAAAAAGTTGCTTAGAGAAAAAAGAGCAGGCATTTGGTAGGCACTTAAGTTAGTTTTGCCATTAGGGTAATACTTTCTTGGGCAAAGAAAAGTTGAATGTCATATGGTTAATAAAGAAATAGGTACATTGTACAGTCACAAAGGCAAGAGATCTAGACATTTAAGTTAACCAGGAAGAATCAAGATAAAACCTAGATCTTCCACCTGCAAACCCAGTATATTTTCCACTGTTATTACACTGTCCCTTGGTGTGGATCTTGAAGAATTAATATGTTTTAAATAGATAGTAGGGAGGACTATGGACATTCTAGACAAAGGGGTAGGAGGAACACAGGCACAGAGGGAAAACTAAGAGGACAGGACAAACAGGAAAGACAGAAAGGAAACTCATCCATCTGAAATGAAGTACATGTGTTGAGAGTGAATGGGAGATTATGTTGCATGTCTGACATGAATGGCTCTTTCCATCTGTTAAGTTTCATCATATACAGTTCCTTCTTGTTTTGGAATCTGTGGTTTGGAAAGAAAACAAAAAAAAGCCCTCGATATGTCACTGAACATGAGCCTGAAATCTAAGAAAAGATCTACAAACAGGTGTTGTCACCAAAAAGCAGCTTGGCAACCCTTTCAACATCATGCATGCCAGGTGGTACCCAAACCTGACTTTGTATTTCTCCTTTAAATGTAAACTACAGGTTTTAGAACTGCTTGGTGGGTCTTTATGAACATGTCTTCTTCATAGCCCACCCCCCAAATCACTTATACTCAATATGATCTTAGCCCACATTAAAAGAGACAGAGTCAACCAAGAAGGAGGTCATAGTCAGTTGAGTTTAATTTAAGTCAACATACATTTGTTAAACCCCTACTTTATACCAACCAATTGTGAAAGCAGCTGGGGATACAAAGAGAGAAACAAAACAGTCACTTCCTTCAAGAACTTTCTATTCTAACCAGAGTTAGGGGAAGGAAGAGAGGAACAATGTATACTTTGGTAGTAAGTGAAAAGCATATACAAGGTAAATACGAGGTAATTTGGGTGAAGAGCTTTAAAGAGGGGAGGGTTTGGGATGGGCAGAAGGAAATCAGGAAAGACTTTCTGTAGAAGGTAACACTGAGAGGTACCTTCAAGGGAACCAGAGGTTCCAAAAGGCAGGTATGAGAACAGATTCTATGTAGTCATTGAATTAAGTGTAGATTAAATTTCTCATACTATGCTTGTGTAAGTTAAATGTGGAGAGATATAGGCTAAATGATAGGTAGATTCAGACCTATCTGAATGGTTGAACCCAAAGAGCAGTCACAAATGTTGTATATCACAGGGACAGGCACATATACTTGGGGGTGCTCTCCAAGGTACTTTGGAGCTCCTTCCAAATTGATGCCCAGATTTTTTTTTTATCAGTCACTTGGACAAAACATAGATGAAAACGTTCATCAAATTTTCAGATGACACAAAACAGGAAGAGAGAGAGAGTTACCATATTGGATAAGAAAATCAGGATTCAAAAAGATCTTGCCAGGCTAGCGCACTGAACTGAATAGAAGATGGAATTTGCTTTGCCATGGTCAGGGTAAACAAATGAATGAAAAAGCACTGTCCTAAGGTCTGGGATAAAGAAAGAGGATGTCTCTGAAAGTCTTAGTATAGTATTAAGTTTTTAAAACTTTAAGTTAATTAAGGCATAAAGCTAAGCTATAAAATTTTAAAAGTGCACTAAGACTTTTGGGGATACCCTGCATAAAAGGGAAAAAGCCCCTACTCTTAAGAATCATAATCTAATAGTGAGTGCCGTATTTCAGGATACTAATAAACTAAAAAGTGTCCAGAGGAAAGCCTAGAGGATAGTAAAAGGGAGTTTTAGGTCCACTCCATGGAAGAGAAGTTTGCGATCATTTCACTAACCCCTTCATTTTACAGTTGGGGAAATTGAGGGCCAAAAAGAGGAGTACCTTGCCCAAGGTCATATTTCTTGGTCCTTTTGGATTTTTTTTTAAACCAGACATGTTATCATTGGGATAGAGAATTCTGGGCAAGAAAATTCATTCCACAAAACCCAGTTGGCATGTATAAGGCAGCTTATAATCTTAGAGGGTTGCCTGGTGCTAGAGAGGTTAAGTGCCTTTAGCCCTTTGGGTCAGAGTAAAGAGCTGAACCTAGAATTGAACTCTCTATCATCAACATCACTCTGTCTGGGAAATTATTTAACCTTTATAATCAGATAAATCAAGGAATGGAAAGAAGTTTTGCCTTTTCATTCCAAGAATTGCCAGAATTGTAAGAAAAGTGCTAATAAAATGAAATATTGGGGGGGGAGGGATCAGAAGCCAGGAAGGTCCAGGATCTTCCCTCAGTAGCCAACAGCTGGGAGAGATTGACACATTCATTCTTAGACCTTGGGAATTACAGAAATGTCTCTGAGCTCGTAGTAGCTTATAATTAGAAATTCAAAGATGAACCCAAAACTTAACTAATATTCTCTCTTTATTGAAATTCATAACTTTTTAGGACAATATGTACACTTACATCTGTAATATTCTGAACTTTGCTTATGGTTGGTCTGGAAAAATGTGTCAGCATTTTGAGCAGTATCATTAATGTGATGTGTGAATGCTGAGTCTTAAGCAGCATCAGTTTATTTCACTTTACTTGTTCCCAAACAAGAAGGAAGAAGCTTTCACTAGTGACCCATCTAACTGCCGTGGGCTGCCGGGTCCTTCTTACCTAACTCAGGTCTTCAGTGATCAGCTGGATAAACGTACGAGAGAAGAGACCTCCAGAGTCAAACAAGTGTAGGCTTTATTCCGGATACCAGCTACATGTCAGCATGCAGGACAAGTTCTCCCCGTGGAGCCCCCTTCTCCCTCCCAAGGAGCAAGGAAAAGGAGAGACCCTCAGGCTTTCCTGTCCCCATTTAAGCTCTCCCAGCTGCATAGTTCACTCGTGGACATCGTGCATGCTCTCAGTCCGTAGCCAATTAACAACAGGTGTGCTCGGACCACGGACCAATCTCAAGGGTGGGATGTTCTCCCAAGCAAGTTTCCACTGAGAAGAGGTGGAAAAACAAGATAGCTCGTGTTTCACTCCTCAATTCCCAGCTGTTCCCTGGGGGGCCTCGTGAGAGCTCTGTGGTTTAGAAGCCCTCACCTTTACCTGACTCGAGACTGTTCACGTGAAAACCGAGCTTACACCCCAACACACTAGGCTGTGGAAGACTACACTGCTTAAGAAAAAGGAAACCCATCTTCTCATTCCTGACTTTGCCACTAATTGGTTACATAAATTAGGTAATCACTTGAGCTCCCTGGGTCTCAGAGTTCTTATCTGTAAAATGAGGGCATTAAATTAGTTTATTGTGCAGCTACCTCATGTGACCTCGCTGCCTTCTAAGTTATTGAAAGGGAAAAAAGTCACCCTACATCTCATCGTCACATTTTACAGCTTCCAAAAGACTTGAAGATAGGCAATTTCATTTGGTTTGAGTGTTGCAACAAGAAGTGATGGGGGCTAATATTATTATCCTCATTTTACACATAAGGAAACTGAAGTTCATCAGTTTGCCCATGATCAAAAAGCTGGTTTGCGGTAAAGTGGACACATCCCCAGATCTGGTGACTGCCAATCCAGATAAGAGCTCTTAGTCTGGTGATCTGATTTTGATTCATGCTGTTGTCATTACTGTATTTTCTATTTTCATTGCAACTATTGATGTATTTCTTACTAGGCTGCTAATACTTGAGTAAGCATTACCTAGTTTTATAGCTGTGATTGAATACCCTTAATGCCTCTAAGATAAATAATAAAATCTTCAGCCTAGTATTTAAAGCCCTCCATAATCTAGCTCTCTTTTCCTTTGCACCAGCTGTTATCTATGCTTAGGATGTTTATCAGTCTTGATTTTTCCTCTTAGTTTCTCTGGGTTATCTTCAGGAGTTAGCTCAAGGGGCATCTAGGTGACACAGTAGATAGAACAACAACCCTGGAGTCAGGAAGAGCTGAGTTCAAATCTAGCTTCAGACATTTACTAGCTGTGTGACCCTGGGCAAGTCACTTAACCCTAATTGCCTTAAAAAAAGTCAGTTCAAGTCTTACCTGTTGGATGAGGCCTTTCCCCTGCTCCCCAACTCTTAGGGCCTTTTTTCCCCCAGGTTACCTACCATGTATACTGTGCACATATCTTGTATTACCTATTTCCATGTTTTCTCCACCATTAGAATATGAGCTCCTTGAAGTCTTTCTTTGTAACCTGAGCACTTTGCATAGTGCCTGGCACATAGTAAATGTTTAAAGAAAGCTCATTGACTAATTGACTTATAAGAGATCTCAGAGGCCATCTAGTCCAATCTTCTTATTTTACAAATGAGGAAATTAAGGTCAAGAAGTTAAATGACCTAACAAAAAAGTACCCTATACAATATCACATGGGTTAAAGGGACATAGATTCAGGTCTGCTAGGACTTCAGTGGTCACTTAGACTAACCATCTCCTTTTACAAAAGAGCAAACTGAGGCTAAGAGATGGAGTACCTTGCCCAAGGTCACATAGAGAATAAACAACAGAGCCAGGATTTGGATCCAGAGCCAGTTGGCACTCTACAGTACCACACTGGCATGTCATAGAGGCAGATATATCTCGCTTCTCACTGGCGGTCACCTCCCTGATATCCCTGGTGTTTCTTTTTTCACTCATGGAGCCTAATCAAAGTCCAGGTATGTCCTAAACCCTGCTCAAAACAAACCTATCTTAGGGTCTTCTGTTGTGCCTCTACCAACTTCCCTGTGCAAGATGACAGAGTTGATTGGAGTTACTCCTGCCTCCTTCCACCACTCTCATCCTTCTAAGGCCTTTCCTCAACCCTCTCCTTTTTAGTCTGATGTTACCCATCATCATGCCCACATTAAGACAGGCAGCCTTTATCTCCTTCAGTTACTCAAGCAAGAGAGGCAGAATATTAATGAAATTCCAGGATTTCAAGGACCCTCTCCTATCCATTTGACCTTTCTACAAGGTTTATTGGTGGATATACTTACCAACACAAAGAGGATACAAGCAAATGAGAGCCTTCTTTTTTAATCTAGCCCCAGTGCTCATTAGAATGTGCCTTTCTTATTTCTGTTCCATCAGGACTCTGTGAGCTAAAGAAGAAGCTAGCAACTGACAACCCAGATCAATTAGATATACAATTAACTCCTTTGCTGGAATTAATATCTTAACCCTGGCATTCATACATTACCTGAGGTCCTGAATAGATTTCAGGGAGTCAGTTACCCTGGATGGGAAAAAATGCATCTTTATTTGTAATTGTATACATTTTATGCATTTATAAACATTATTATAATAATTATACTGAGAAAGGCTCCATAGACTTGTACAGATAGTTTAAAAAGTTCCTAATTTTAAAAAATTAAGAATCCCCAACTTAATCTTAATTTAACATTTGAATTTTCTTTAACAGGGGACCTTCAAGATTCTAACCTATGGGAATGAGGAAGGTGGGAATTTCAGGAACAGTCAGAGATGGTGTATGTGTGGGGAAGATATCTGGGAGGGGGCTAGGGAGTGAGGATCAGGGAATCTCCTCACCTCTCTCAAATGATCATCACAGCAGGTAGGTACAGCATGAACAAAAATCAGTCCTCTACATAGTCAGGAAGTAGACCCCGAGCACCACCCACAAACACCAACAGGCTAAAATAATGGAGTTCTTCTAAATTGGAAATTGCTTCCTGAAAGAAAATGTCACAAAGAAACCTCTCTCCCTCCTTTGGCTGGGCCTGTGATTTTCCACGAAGTATATTTACCATGTTCTGTGACTGAAGGAGGGTATTTCCAGACCAGATGCTTTTTAAATCAATTTTGGATAACTGAAATCTAAAGCTGACTTTTAAGTGGAGACCTCTTGAATTTCTGCAGGTCTCTTCTGGTCCCCATACACATAAATACCCCATGTTGACAAGGAATCAGTCTCAAGATGGTTCTGATGTTGACCTCCTTCTTCCAAGAATTCAAAGCATTTTAAACTTCTAATTTTTTAAGCCTCCCAAATTCCACTGAGAGATATTGTGTTTCTTTGATAGATACTGTAATTGTCCAGGTATTGACAATTCTACTGGGTCTTCAGCAAGGGAAGAGCATCACAGTTGCTTGTACCTTTTTATGGTCTTTAAAAGTTTGAAAGATGATTTTCTTGGGGCTATCCCAGTTTAGGGAGCAGTGAGATTTCACATGTTTATGCAAAACACTTTGTAAACTTCAACAGACTATAGAAATTTTAGCTATTGCTATAAAAATTATCAATAATTAATAACAATGGTAATAAGCACTATAATAGCATTGTTTAAGGCAAAGGTTGGCGGACTGTAGCCCTCAAACCAAATTCAGCCCAACACCTATTTTAAAAATTAACCCCTTATTATGTGTTAGACACTGTGCTAAGTACTTGGGATACAGAGAAAGGTAAAAAAACAGTCCTTTAATTCAAATAGCTTATGTTCAAGTGGGGAGGGGGGACATATAAATAGTTAGTACAAGATACATCCCAAGTAGGATGGAAGAAAAACACAGCATCCAGAGAACTGAGAAAAGCCTCCTGAGGAGCATAGAATTTGAAGATTGTCTTTTGGGAATGTAGGCATTTCTAAGAAATAGAGTCAGAGAGAGAGCCTTCTAGAGATGGGAGATAACCAGTTCAAAGGTATGGAGATGGAACTGGAGTGTTATGTTTGATAAACATAAAGTAAGGAGCAGGGTGAAGTATAAGGTAACTGGAAACAGAAGAAGGAACTGGGTCATGGAAGAACTTTAAGTACTAAAGGACCTTATATTTGATCCTGAGAGGAATAGGGAGCCCCTGGAATTTATTGAGTAGGAAGGTGCATGGGCAGACCTACATTCTAGAAAAAGTGTTTTGGCAGCTGAGTGGAGGATTTATTGGAGAGAGGAGAGGCAGGAAGAACAATGAAAAGGCAGGTGCAATAGCCTGGACAAATGTTGATGAGATCTGAAATGAATGGTCTCTGTGTGAATAGAGAGAAGGGGACATTTATGAAAAATGTTGTAGAGGTAAAAGCAACAGAATTTAGCAATGGATTGAATATGTGGGATGAATAAGAGTGAGGCATCAAAGATGATCCCAGTTGCAAACCTGAGCAACTAGAAGGTAGTTACTTGACAGTAATAGGGAAATTTGAAAGAAGAGGAATTTTTTTTTTTGGAGGAAGAAAGATGAGCTCTGTTATAGAGTTATTGAGTTTGAGATGGCTTCAAAACATGTAGTTTGAAATGTCTGTTGAACAACTGAGTATAGAAAGCAGGTAGGTGGTACAGTGGATAGAGGACTGGTCCTGAAATCAGGGAGACCTCTCTTCCTGAGTTCAAAACCAGCCTCAGACACTTACTAGCTGTGTGACCCTGGGCAAGTCAGTTAACTGTTTGCCTTAGTTTTTTGATCTGTAAAATGAGCTGGAGAAGAAAATGGTAGTTTCTTTGCCAAGAAAACCCCGAAAGGAGTCATGAAGAGTCAGACACAACTGAACAACAACTATGTGAAACTGGAACCTAGGAGAGAGACTAACTGTGGGAATCATAGAGAGAACTGAACCTTTTGGAGCTGATGGACTTACTAAAGGAAAAAAAAGAAGAGGACCCAGGACAGAGTTTTGAGGCAAAGCCAGTTAGTGGATGTGATATAGATGAAGATCTAGAAAAGGAGACTGAGGAGCAGTCAGAAAGGTGATAATGATGATGATGATGATGATGGTAGTTAGCACTGATATAATACCTCAATGTTTGCAATGTACTTTACAAATATCATCTCATTTTATTCTCATGACCACTCTGTAAAGTAGATACTAATTTTTTCAACCCCAATTTTAGAAGTGAAGAAACTGAAGCAGAGAGAGTATGGTCATATAAAGAAGTGTGAATTTGAACTCAGGTCTTCCTGATCCCACATCTAGTACTTCATATCTAGTACTCTAGCCACTGTACCACCTAACTGCGTCAGGAAAACAGGGAAAAAATTAACCATTAGGAAAATATGGTCAACAGTTTCAAATGCTGCAGAAAGATGAAGAAAGGTGAAGACTGAGAAAAGGTTTAATAATTAAAAGATCATTCTTAACCTTAGGAGAGTAGTTTTAGTTGAATGGTGTGGTTGGAAACCAAGAGAAAATGGGCTGAAGGTATCGAGTATGGACAGATTTTTAAGACGGTTATCAAAGAAAGGGAAATTATATGTAGAGTGATATCTAGGGAGAAATGTAGAATCAAGTTAGGTTTGTTTAGGATGTTTGTAAGCAGTAAAGAACAAACCAGTAGATAAAGAATGAAAAGGGGTTGACCTTAGCAAGGAAAAAGAGCACCTCTCCAGAGCCTGGAGTAAAGGAGGAGATAGTAGGGAATGCAAAATGAGGATCAGAGGAGAAAAGAAGGACAGAGGGTAATGGTCTGATTTTTCAGTGAAGTATACGGTAAGGAAAAGGGTGCATGGGAGCTTTGAAGGGACATGAGAAGTTAATAGTGAGGACTGTCTTTTACCTTTCTTTGCATCCCTCAGAGCTTAGTACAGGCACACAGTAGGAGCCTAATAAATGATTGTTTTTTTTAAATTAATTTTTAACATTTATTTTCACACAATTTTGGGTTACAAATTTTCTCCCCTTTTCTCCCCTCCCCCCCCAAACCCGAGCTTTCTAATTGCCCCTGTGACCTATCTGCTTTCTCCTCTATCCTCCCTCCCTGCCCTTGTCTCCGTCTTCTCTTTTGTCCTGTAGGACCAGATAGCTTTCTTGACCCCTTAACCTGTATTTCTTGTTACCCAGTGGTAAGAACATTACATTTGGTCCTAACACTTTGAGTTCTAACCTCCTTAGCTCCCTCCCTCTCCACCCCTTCCCCTTGAAAGACAGGCAATTCAATATAGGCCATATCTGTTTAGTTTTGCAAATGATTTGCATACTAGTTGTGTTGTATAGGACTAATTATATTTCCCTCCATCCTATCCTGTCCCCCTTTATTTCTATTTTCTTATGGTCCTTTCCCTCCCCTAGAGTGTCGACCTCGTATTGCATTCTCCTCCCCATGCCCTCCCCTCCATCCTCCCCCCCACCCTGCTTGTGCCCCTGTCCCCCACTCTCCTGTATTATGAGATAGGTTTTCCTATCAAAATGAATGTGCATTATATTCTTTCCTTTAGTGGAATGTGATGAGAGTAGACCTCATGTTTTTCTCTTGCCTCCCCTCTTTATCCCACCACTAATAAGTCTTTTGCTTGCCTCTTTTATGAGAGATAATTTATCCCATATAACTTCTCCCTTTCTCCTCCCAATATTTCTCTCTCACTGCTTGATTTCATTTTTTTTTTAATATATGATCCCATCCTCTTCAATTCACTCTGTGCACTCTGTCTCTAAGTATGTGTGCATGTGTGCATGTGTGTGTGTGTGTACTCCCACCCAGTGCCCAGATACTGAAATGTTTCAGGAGTTATAAATATTGTCTTTCCATGTAGGAATGTAAACAGTTCAACTTTAGTAAGTCCCTTATGATTTCTCTTTGCTGTTCGCCTTTTCATGGTTCTCTTCATTCTTGTGTTAGAAAGTCAAATTTTCTTTCCAGCTCTGGTCTTTTCATCAGGAAAATTTGAAAGTCTTCTATTTCATTGAAAGACCATTTTTTCTCCTGAAGTATTACACTCAGTTTTGCTGGGTAGGTGATTCTTGGCTTCAGTCCTAGTTCCTTTGACTTCTGGAATATCCTATTCCATTCCCTTCTATCCCTCAATGTAGAGGGTGCCAGATCTTGTGCTATCCTGATTGTATTTCCACAATACTTGAATTGTTTCTTTCTAGCTGCTTGCAATATCTTCTCCTTCACCTGGGAACTCTGGAATTTGGCCACAATGCTCCTAGGAGTTTCTCTTTTTGGATCTCTTTCATGCGGTGTTCTGTGGATTCCTTGAATATTTATTTTGCCTTCTGGTTCTAGAATCTCATGGCAGTTTTCCTTGATAATTTCATGGAAGATGATGTCTAGGCTCTTCTTTTGATCATGGTTTTCAGGTAGTCCCAGAATTTTTACATTGTCTCTCCTGATTCTATTTTCCAGGTAAGTTGTTTTTCCAATAAGATATTTCACATTATCTTCCATTTTTCGAATCTGCGCAGTATGTTCTGAGATATCTGTCTTTCTCGAAAAGTCCTTAGCGTCCATCCGTACCATTCCAGTTTTGAAAGATCTATTTTCTTCAGTGAGCTTTTGAATCTCCTTTTCCATTTGGTTAATTCTGCTTTTGAAAGCATTCTTCTCCTCATTGGCCCCTTGCACCTCCCTTGCCAGCTGAGTTAGGCTAGTTCTCAAGGTGCCAATTTCTTCAAGATTTTTTTGGTTCTCCTTTAGCAGGGAGCTGATCTGCTTTTCATGCTTCTCCCTCATCCCTCTCATTTCCCTTCCCAGTCTTTCCTCCACCTCTCTAACTTGATTTTCAAAATTCCTCTTGAGCTCTTCCATGGCCCGAGCCCATTGGGTGGGCTGGGACACAGAATCCTCGATTTCTGTGTCTTTGCCTGATGGCAAGCATTGTTCCTCCCCATCAGAAATGAAGGGAGGAAGTGTCTTTTCTCCGGTAAAGTACCCTTCAATAGTTTTATTTCTTTTCCCTTTTCTTGACATTTTCTCCAACCAGTGGCCTGACCTCTGAATGTTCTCCTCACACCCACCTCGCCTCCTGGTCCTCCCAACCAGCGTTTGGGGACTGAGATTCAAATGCTGCTTCCCGCTTTAGGATTTTTGGTGGGGGCAGGGCTGCTATTCAGTGTGAGAATTAAGTTCAGGTGGTCAGGGGCAGGGCCGCCTCTCAGGCATAGTTCCCTCTGGGGGTTTATGCACAGACCTTCCACAATGGATCCAGGCTCCTGCCCGTTTGGGGAGCCCCCGTCCGCAGCCGCCTCTCAGCCCCCACCTCCCGGGGGGGCCCGAGCCTTGGGGGTACCCCACTCCCCTCTCAACCCGCCAAAGAGACTCTCTCACCCACCCCCGTCAGTCACCTGTTGGTGGGGGGGCCCATGCTGCCGCTGAAGATCCCGCCTCCGGAGCTCTCTCAGATCTGTGCCTCTCGGAGCCGTGGCCGCTGCCGCCGCCGCATATCCGGGCTGGGCTCCGCGTCTGCAGCGCGACGGACCTTTTGCGAGAGGTTTGCAGGTCCCTCTGTGGGTGGGGGGACCCGTGTGGCCGCTGGAGATCCTGTCCCCATAGCCCTCTCGGATCTCCTCCCCTCAGTGTCGCGGCCGAGGCAGGGCCGCACTCTGCTCCCCGTCCTGGCGCCCAGTCCGCGGCGCGAAGGACCCCCCGCGAGAGGTCCTCAGGTCTCTCCGGAGCAGGAATCTCCCTCGCTCCAATACTCTGTGGTCTCTGGGTGCAGAATTCACCCTGGCTTGGTCCCCTCTAGCCGTTCTGTGGTTTGTGTGTTCGGAGCTATGTGTATGTGCGTCTTTCTACTTCGCCATCTTGGCTCCACCCCCATAAATGATTGTTAATGGTAAATGGGATAAAGAATAAATTAGGGAGGAACAGAAGAAGTACCTTGCTCACTTCTGTGATCTCTTCCCTATAGAGATGGGATCTTATGATCTTCCTCACTCTGGATGTTATACCTCCCTTAATGCAGTTTAAGTTTGTGCTACCTTTGGGGGCTTCCATGTCATACTATTCACATGCTTATGCTTGCAGTCTGCTTAAAGTTTTGGAGCTTTTTACCATGAGTTATTTTCAAGCCAAGTTTCCTCCATTGTGCCCTATGAAGTTAATTTTTCAAAGCAAAGGGTAAGACTTCATCCCTGTCTCTATTGAACTTTATCTTTTCAGACTTCATTCATTGTTCTAGCCTGTCAGAATATTTCTATATATCAGCACCCAACACAGTCTTCTTAGATTTGTATCACTATAAAAAGTGACAGGCATGTCATCTGTCCCATCAACCAAGTCATTGATGAAAATGTCCAATAGCATAGCACTATGAGTAGATCCCTGAGGCATTCCACTGAGATCCACATCCAAACTGACATTGGCTCTTTAAGTCTGGTCATTCAGCTAGTTCTAAATGTATCTAATTGTCTTATATCTGCCTGTGATCCTCCCCCCTCCTCTCAATGATAGTAAAAAATCCTTTTTGCATATACCTTGCTAAAATCCAAGCAAAATATATCAGTCATATTCCCCTGACTGTTAGAAGCTGTGTCAAAAAGGCATGAGAATAGTATTCTATGCCTAGTTTTATGAACCCATTCTGGCTCTTAGTGATCATAAATTTGCCCTTAATATGGTCTAAAATGTTTTCAGAGGTAGAGTCAAGATGGAAGAGTATAGGCAGAGACGGCACTAGGTAAGAGAAGAGCGCAGGCCACACCAATGCAGATCAGGTCCCAACAAAGCAGGAGTAGGTGGGATGACTGAATCAGTGGCAGCAGTGGTGGTTTCCAGGCCTCTCAGCCCTACAGACAATGAGGGAATCAGATAACGACTCAGAAGGAGATTTATAAGGAGCCCTTTGCTGACAACAGGGACAGGATTCTATTTCATTGTCTATCTGGGTTGCAGTCTTGGGTCTTAGTTCCAGTTTGAGGAGGAACACTAGCACAGTAGAGCTTGCAGCCACAGGGGAGCAGGGACCCTTGTCACAATTCTGGGGCTGAAAAGAGTGCTTGTGGTTATTCAAAGCCAGTGCACAGTACAGAAGAATAGTAAACATATCTCTCCCTGTGTCATACCACCTTGGAAAAGCCAAAAACTTACAGGTCCCCAGAATTACCTCTGAAAACAGGTTCAGGAGAACCCTGAAACTTGAGACAGTGCCCCCTCCACTTGGGAAGCAGAGCCCCACTTTAGCAGAGTTAAAAGTCAAGAAATAGTCTGAAAAATGTGCAAACAACAGAAAAAATTCTGACCATAGAAAGTTACTATGATGATAGGGAGGATCAAAATACAAACTCAGAAAAAGACAACAAAGTTGAAATTCCAGCATCCAAAACCTCAAAGAAAACTATGGATTGGTCTCAGACCCTGGAAGAGCTAAAAAATGATTTTAAAAATCAAATAAGAAAAGTAGAGGAAAAACTGGGAAGAGAAATGGAAGGGATATGAGAAAATCATGAAAAAAAGTGTCAACAGCTTGGTAAAAGAGGCATAAAAAATACTGAAGAAAATAATGTCTTAAAAAAACAGAATAAGCCAAATGGTTAAAAAAAAAAGGCACAAAAGTCCAAAGAAGAGAACAATGCCTTGAAAAGCAGCTTTGGCCAAATGGGAAAAGACAATGCGAAAATTCACTGAAAAGAACTCTTTAAAAAGTAGAATTGGCCAGAAGGAAAAGGAGGTACGAAAGCTCACTGAATAAAATAATTGCTTAAAAGTTAGAATTCGACATGTGGTGGCAAAGAATCGGAAACTGAGGGGATGCACATTAATTGGGGAATGGCTGAATAAATTGTATATGATTGTGATGGAATATTAAAGCACTATTGTGCTTTAAGAAATGATGAGCAAGATGCTCTCAGAAAAACATGGAAAGACTTACATGAACTGATACAAAGAGAAATGAGCAGAACCAGGAGGACATTGTACAGAGTAATGGCAATGTTGTATGATGATCTACTATGAATAACAGATATTTTCAGCAATACAATGATCCAAGACAATTCTGTAGTCCTTATGATGAAAGGTGCTGTCAATCTTCAGAGAAGGAACTTGTAGAGGCTGAATGCAGATTAAAGGTACTTTTTCTTTACTTGATTATTCTTGTGGGGTTTTTTTTGTCTGTTTTCTTTCACAGAATGAATTATATGGAAATGTGTTTTGCATGACTACATATGCATAAGCTATGTCAAATTGCTTGCCCTCTCAATGAGAAGGGAGTGGAAGGAAGGAGAGAATTTGGAACTCAAAATTTGAAAAAAAAAAAGGTTAAATTGTTTTTACATGTAATTGGGAGAAAAACAAAATATTAAATAAAATCTTTTCAGAGATCAGTTAAACTCTCTGACCAATAGTTTGGGGAACCTGCCCTCTTATTTTTGAAAATTCTGACAGTTGCTCACCTCCAGATCTTTTCTTCACTGTAGTTTTTCAAAGATCACCAACAGCTGCCTAGAAGTAACAGCTGGGATGAAGACCATCTAGGAGTGAAGACTTGCTGTGATGGAGGGCACCCAATACCACCTTCTCACTCAATAGGGAGTTTTGATTTCCCTGTTAGAATATAAGCTCCCTGAGGCCATGGACTATTTTGCTTTTGTCTTTATGTGATTAATAATAACTACCATTTACATGCACTTTATAGTTTGCACACACACAAACATACACGCACATACACAATATATAATTGGATCTTCACAAGAACGCTGAGAGGTAGGTACTATTGTTATTATATTATTTGTATTTTACAGATGAGGAAACTTTGACTGAGAGAGGTTAAGTGATTGCCTGGGATCATATAGTTAGGAAGTGTTTGAGAGAAGATTCAAATTCAGTTTTTTTCTGGCTTCAAGTCCAACCCTCAATCAACTGCACCGCCTACTTGCTTGTTGGTTGATCAATAGTTAAGCATTTTTACTCTAGCCTTTCCAGTTCCAAAATCTTTCTGGATTAGAAATGTAGAAATATATAAACAAAGTAAGAGACAAGTGTTTACATATTCTCTCTCGTCTATTATCACTGACTCATTCATTCCCTAGCAGCAATTCTCTACTTTCTTGATCTTCCTCTTGCTTTGAAAATTCCCTGTCATTTTTGGGGTTCATCTCTTATCATTAGTCTCAGCTAGTTCTTTCTCAGTTGTAGCACTCACAGTTTTATCCTGTTACGTGCCTTTACTTTCATCTTCTCTATGTGTGTTTAAAAAAAAGCAATTTAAGTTGTTGGTAAATTCTCCATGCATTCTATTGATTTGTTTAAATGACTTTCCATTTTCTTCATTACAGTCTCTTGTACTTGATATTTGAATTTCACTTTTGAGAGATTTTATCCCTTTCAGGCTGACTTACCCATAAAACTTTTAGTCCATAGATTCTTATCAATGCTTTAACCAAAGCTTTTAATTCTTTCTCCCCAGACATAGAATACATATAAGATGAGGAGGAGAAACCAAGGCATCGTCTATCAAGAGCTTAGTGTAAGCCCTGGAATAAATCAAAGCCATGAGTTGAGAAATAAAGCATCTTTAATTGAGATAACAAGTAGCAAATCTGCCACCTTGGAGGATGTCCCATGAGTGCAGAGTGCAATGTATCTCCCAACTCCAAGACCCATGCAAAAGCTTGTTATACCTTTAGAAGGAGAAGGTAGTATGGAGGTAGCAAAGTCTGGTCATGGGACCCCAGTGACCCTTGGCAATCGAGGCAAGTAAAATCACTTTATTCTTGTTATTTAGTCCTTCCTGCCATGAGCCCCAATTGTAGGGGGCAAGGACATTAGAAGCTGAAATCCAGCTTAAGTTGGGTTCTTCTATAAGGTAAAATCTCTGGGTTTAGGGGACATAGGGTGTGGTTCAGCTCAACCTAATCAAGAGTAAATAGCTTAAGAGTAGGAACGTAAAGACATTAATGAAATTCAGACACATTCCTTGAGGGTATGGCAGTCCATATTACATTTGTTATTAACAATTTATTATATTAACAATTTTTCTGTCAATAAACAATTGTTTTATTGCTTTCCTATCATTTCTACTTCAAGCTTTGCATATGAAAGCAACTGAAGGCCAACTTAAAAAAAAAAACAAACTGGGGCCCTTTTGATGAAGCTAGCACTTTGGTGGAAAGGATGTTATGAA
Organism: Notamacropus eugenii; assembly: GCF_028372415.1. NCBI lineage: Eukaryota > Metazoa > Chordata > Mammalia > Diprotodontia > Macropodidae > Notamacropus > Notamacropus eugenii. Next base: position 248,361,327 of record NC_092872.1, on the reverse strand, counting down.
ACAAAAATGAACTTCCTCTTTTTATCAGAATTCCTCTTTTTAGTAGAATATTTTGAGTCATCATATCTGGAAACCTTGTGCATAGGTCGGTGATGAATGTTCTGGGGTAGTGCTCAGACTCAATGACCTTCTCCTCTGCCTGGTTTCAGTCCTGACCTGGCACCAAGGCACCAAGCATCAGCCTAGGTCTCTGGGGGAGCGAGGCATCTTTAGAGGAGTCATTGGATAGAAGGTTCCAAGTGACTCACACTTAAATATTTTCTCCCTTTTATAGAATTCTAGGATTGGAAAGATTTTGAGGTCAGATGGTCCAGCTCCTAGCTTTAATGTAGAAAGAGCTACAGTGAAATCAAAGTGATGAAAATCACATTATTTTGAAGATTACCTCCTCCCCCTACCCCTGTACAAAAGCAATATAGTAAATGTTTATTTTTTCAATATCCTTTCAGTGTCTAGGCAACTGGCAAGGTAGGGATAGAAGCATAGAAAAACATACTAAAGAGTATTAGATACCAGCCTCAGACTCAAACATCAATCTCCCAGCTTTAGACAAACTTCTTAGTTTCTGGGTCTCCCTCAGTTTCTTCAGCTGGAAATTGGAGATAACAATTCTTGCATTACCTGACTTCCCAGTGTTCAGAGAATCACACGGTCACATATTTTAGGGCTGGAAGGGATCTCAGAGGTCATCTAGTCTAACTTCTTTATTTTACAGTTGAGGAAACTGAGACCATCCAGGATGCATAAGTGACTTGTCCATTGTCATGGGATCATAGATCTAGAGTTTGAAGGGACCTCAAAGGCCATCCAGGGTCATACCATCATCAGGGTCAGGATTTGAACTCTAGTACTCTGATTAGAGTTTCAATTCTCTTTCCCCATGAGAGGTCACAGAAAGGGAGAGATGGTAGAAATGTTAGAGACTATCTAGGCTAATCTCATTTACCCAATGAGCAAACTAAAGCCCAGAAAGGGGAATTTATTTCCCTCAAGATCACAGAGCCAGTTAATGGTATAGCTGGAATGACAGTCCAGTTCTTTCTCAAAGATCAGACTCTGGTCTGGTACAGGCAGGGAAATTGAAAGTTCTGACCAAATTAAGACTGGCCTTTCCAGCAAAGATAAGACACCCAAAGAACTCCACAGCCAAACTCATCTGATGCTAGGATCATTGCTGAATCCAGAAGTCTTGAGTAAACTGGACTGATTGCAAGATTCCTTTTGGCTACCCAGGACCAAAGTGCATCTTCTCCACATGGCCCCCCTGGGCGGACATGCTTAATACAAAAACATCACTTGAAGTCATTGAATGGATTGTCTGTTATCAAATCAGTGGGATTCTACAATTATTCTTATTTATCTTATTTATTTATGATTATTTATCTATTTTATTTGATGTTATCTTTATTATATTTTATTGTCTTTATTTTATCTTTATTATATTTTATCTTTATTATTTATTCTTATTTATCCATCATTCTCAGAGGACCAATACCATCATAAGAGTAAGGTCTTGACTTGAACATGAATTGGATTTAAATGAGGCAGAGTGAGAACCATCAGCTCATTTTTCCTCCTGTCATTAAAGTTTAGTGGTAAGAGAAAAGTCAAGATGACTGGTGATTGTCTGGAATACAGGGGATGGTGATCCTGGTTTTTCCTAAATTAAGGTTTTTCCCACATCTTAATTTGTCTGAGGCAACACCTAGTCAATGACTAAGGGCTTAATTTACTATCCTCAAAAATATCAATCTGGGAGGGGAAGACCCTCAGCGTTTCTGGCCAGAACAGAAAACAATTGCTATTTACACACATTCTAAGCCATAAAAACCTAAACAGCAGTTAAATGGAGGCTAGATTTTTTAATCAATATAAGTTATTTAGATCTGTTCAACAGTGAAATGGGTTGTCTTGCTTGAGAGGTAGTGAGTTCCTCGGTAGAGGAACTTTCAAACAGTTCTTGCTGAATATTAGTCAGGGACGTGGTAGGAGGATTTTTTTTTTTTGCCATGGTTAAATTTCACCTGAAGTTAGATTATGCAGTTCTCTAATAAATACAGGCAAGGTAGAGCCAAGAAGTCTAGAGAAAACCTAACCTAAGATTTTTCGAACCTAGGAAGCCCTCTGTGATGATACCGTCAGTGCTCTGTGATGTGGCTGCTGACCAATCATCCCATTTGTGGCTTTGAGATCCTATTTCTCGTTTCCTCATTATGCTGCTGATCTGAGACCAGAGGAAGTAGGCAAGGATGAAAGCAGAGAAGCCAGGCATCTGGTACACTAAGAGGTGGCAGGAGAAACATGAATAGCCCCCCAAACCTGGTGCAGACAGTCATAAATAACCAGAAATGGCATGACTGGAGCTCTTGGAGTGATGTATGCCGTTAGAATCCTTGCGGCTAGATCTGACTGACCTTCTCTTGGTGTACTGTCATTCCTTCCTTCTGGAACCCTTCCTTTGAGTATCTGCTAAGATGAGAACCCCAGCCTCAAGGCAAGGACAATACCCTCTAATTCACTAGAAATGAGACAAATTGAACCTTCTGTTAAATTACATTAAAGGCTGACCGTGTCATTCCTTTGCTCAATAAACTCCAGTGGTCCCCAGTCATCAATAGACTGAAATTATAATAGCTAACATTTACATAGCACTTTGAAGCGTGTAAAGCTTTCTACACGTGTGTAGCACATACAGGAGCTACAATCACAGACAACTTTTGAAAAATGTGGGAGAAAAAAAGGTTCTTATGACCAAAATCCTTGGCATTGTCAAATGGTTCATGGTTTTCTCAGTAGAACTGAAAGTCATTATTTTAAAAAGAGGCTTTGCAGCTGCATCCTAAAGACCATGTAGTCTTCACATTTGACTTGCAGCTAAAACTTTCTATAATAAATATAAACTTTCTGTACCAGGTGTCCCAAAAGTCTTGGGGCAGTTTTAGGCTATTAAAGCTTAAAGTATTATCTATTCCCACTACCCCCCATTAGAATGTGACCTCCTTGAGTTTACGGTCTCTCTTACTTTTCCATTTGCATCTTCAGCTCTTATGTAGTAACTGCTTAATAAATGCTTTTTCATTCAATATTATCTGATTTGATCCTCATGATAACCCTGTGAGCTCAGTATAATTATTATCCCCATTTTGTAGAAGAAGAAATAGGATGAGAGAAGTCAAATGACTTGCCCAGGGTCACAAGATTTGACAGGGAGACAAGATTTGATCTCAGATCTTTATGACCCCAGGCTTACCATTCTATGTCTTATACCAGTCATTTCCAAAGTTTTGTTCTTTGCTCTTCAACTTCATTAGAACATTTTTCAACTTCAACCAAAAACTTATTTGATTTTCTTTTTTTTTTTTTTCTCTCTCTTTTTTTTTTTCTTCTTCAACTTATTTGATTTTCAACAACAAAAAAGCATTCTGAAACCCCAGGGTAATTTAATATACTACTTATAAGATTCTTTAAGATTTATTCATTAAGTGCTTACAAGTACAATGAAAACTTTTGCCCCTCTAAACTCCAAATTATAATTTATATTACACCATTATAAAACTTCATTGTACCTGTCATCATGAAAACTCAATTTTAAAATAGTTATGAATACTTAATGTGGGACAGTTTGTAAGAATCAAAAGAAATGATTCAGCAAGTTCTCATCTACTTATTATTACCTGCAAGACTTCATACTTTCTTTTGGACATTTTGTTGAATATAAATAAAAATCTAAATGAAATAAATTACAACTTGGAAAAATGTTCAACCTAATATAATAGTAAATAAACTGAATTTCAATGTTGAATTTTTCTATTTGAACAAAGGTTTGCTATATTTGGCTCCCTACCAGAAAAACAGTCTTAAATCTAATTCTGCTTTGAGTTTCCCTTGCTATTTTGATTTAAAGCAAGAATAAAGTGAAATACCTGCTTATACAAATATATGGAAGAAATGATAGAAGAATTTTATAAGCTTTCCTGCTGAGAGATGAAAATTCATATTTTTATTTTTTGTTAAGTATTTTCAAGGCTACCATTGTGGAAAGATGTTTGTAGCCCTAAATACACTGATATGTCCAGTAGATTTGGTCAGTTCAACAGCAGAGATATAAAAGATACATTGAATGGATTGTGAATTCAATTAAATTTATGGTAAATTTTATGAATATATTCATTGAAAGTCACTTCTAAAAATTTCTAATGGTCACTGATATATTTCTTGGCAGCTTGTTCCAAAAATAGTTTTTTTTTCAGTTGAGAAATATATAACATCACAAAGTGCTTGGTACTGTTCTAAAATTTTGGAACCATAAAATTATTGAGTTTCTTAGTAATACTTTTTATCTTGAACATTGAATATGTTTGTTTTTGCAAATGCTCATGGTCATAAAAGAAAATATGTTTGCAACATAAATTGTTAATTGTTTATTATTTAAGGTGACATTCCAAAATTTTTAGCAGACACCCTTAGAATATCATTATGAATCATTAAATGGCAACCACTGTCCTATACCTCTGTCACATAAATACAATTCATCTGCAAGTCATGGCATCATGTTCCCGATATCATGGTCTTCTTCAACAATGAACAACAATAACCTGATGCTCTTTACATTATTATGGCTTTTGTCTACCTTACCAGGCTTATTACTCTCCCTCATACACTTGGTGGTCCAGTCAAAGTGTTTTCCTTGCTTTTCTGCATATGTGAGGTTCTCTTCTTTGGACAGCCTCTGTAACCCTCTTCCCCTGCCCCCGCCTCTGAGATGAAGTTTTACTTTGAGTATTACTCTTTGGAAGTGTTTGTTTGGCTAGATGAGACTTTCAGTAGCCACTAAGCAGCCCCCCAGCTTTGAAAACCCAGATGTTGGTGCTTCTTTGTCTGGTAACTATGTATGTATTGCTTATGGTCAGACATTTGGAAGTACTGTCTGTTGGTTTTTATTTGTATTTTCTCTTAAGTTCAAGGTGCCAAATTTTTCCCCTGAATTAAGTGAATGATATATGTGTTTGATTAGAATAGTTGTTTACCGCTCAAAAGTTGCTTTCCTTTTAGAAATGCAGATCTAAGAACCTTGTACAGCAGGCCCTCCTGTGTATGATGGGGTCCTTGCTGATACATGTCCTTCAAAGTTCAGTTCAAATATCATATCCTACATGAAGCCTTTCCTAATTCCCTACCTGATTGTCCATCAAAAATACCTTGAATCCAAATGGATGAATTGGCTCTCTTCATAGAATGAAAGTCCCTTGATGTTAAGTACTATATTGGCCTCTTAGCAGGTGCTAAACAAATGTTTGATTGATTGCCTAAGGTCAGAATCATAATTTATCATGGTGAGAATTTGTCCCTCTAGAGGAAATCATGCAACTGAAGAGAAGCCCCTCAGAATAAGGGCCTTGAAATAGGTTGATTTGTCTGACTTTTTAGGGAGAGGAGTGAGCTGTGTTGGGATAATTTGATGGATGGATGCTCCCGATAAGGCCCACATCTCTGATGCCACACTCCTTTTCCAAGTATACCATGTTTAGGGACTTCACATGGTCATAGTTTTCCATGAAGAAGCCATCCTTCACTCTAAAATCAGAAAGATAGCCCTGAGGTATTTTTTAAAGCACAATCCAGGAAACTTACCAAGGAAAACACTCAAAGCTCCAGGGGACTTAGTGTAGGTTTGTCAGTGTGCTTAAAGCTAGGCTTCTTATCCTTTAGGACCCCAGCCTGGCCAACTCCATCTGGCCATAACCACCTGGAAAGTGGATGGAAATGGTAACTTTCACAAGGCGGCAGAAACCTACTGCACAGATAAGAGGAACTTAATCAGTTTCTGAGACCTTTGATCAGGATATGGCACCCCAATTCCCCGGAATAGATGGGACAATGGAGAAAGAGATATTCATTGTTTGAAAGATATTAAAATCAGGAAAACCCGAGTTCTAATCTGGCCTCAGATGCTTACTAGCTTATGACCCTGGGAAAGTCACTTAACCTCTCCATGGCTCAGTTTCCTCAACTGTAAAATGGAGGTGATAATAATAGCACCTGCCTCCAAAGTTGTTGTGAGGATCAAATGAAATAATATTTGTAAAGTGCTTAGCACAGTGCCTGGCACATAGTAGGTACTTAATAGCTGCCTGTTTCCCCTCTTCCCTTCCTCCTCCCCTTTTCCCTATCCCCCCACTCAAACACCTGGGAGGGATTCTTTAGTCGTGTTTATCAGATGAGTATTGTGGCCTAGTGGAGGCTCAGATGTGGCCCCATTTTCATCTCTGGTTAGATAGGCTCACGGAATCCCAGAATATCACAGTTAGAAGAGACATCAGTGGCCATCCATTCCAACCAGTCCCTGAACAACAACATCCTCTAAAATATACCTGACGTGTGGTCATCCAGCCTTTGCTTGGAGACCTCTAGTGATGGAGAGCTCACAACCTCCCAAAGAAGCCTATTGCATTTTTCACAGCTGTAACTGATAATCATCATCATGACAAAATCATCAAAAGGTATTTATATAGCACCTTTCATACATTATTTTATTGATCCTTATAAGAACCCTATAAAAGATTAACCATAGGTAAAGCAGTATTTGAAAAAAAGAGCTGGATTACAAAGTAAGAGAACCTAGATTCGAGTCTTTACTCTCCTCCTTGTTTGCTTGTATTATACCATGAGCAAGTCATTGAAACTCTGTATACTTTCTTTTGTCATCTGTAAAATGAGGAGATGACTTCTGGGCTCTCTTCTAACACTAAATCCATGATCCTATGATCCATTTTACAGATGAGGAATTTGAATTTTCGTTTCCTCAAGTCACTTATAAACTCACGGGGTCACAGATCTAAGGCTAGAAGGGGCTTCAGAGGCCAACTTGTTTAGCTGCCTTCATTTTGCACTTGAGGAAACTGAGGCCCAGAGGGCTGAGTCACTGATGGTCATATAACTAATAAACACTAAGGCAGGATTCAAGGCTAACTCCAAGTCCAGCCCTCAATGAGTGGTCACACAGTACTTTCCCCTACATGAGAATATTTTATTGTAGCTGCTGCTCACACCAAGAGAAGGAGGAGTTACAGGACTCACCCTGATTCCATAATGATCGTTTCATTCACTTTCACTACTTTCTCTCCGCCTCTTACCCTTCCTTGGCTATTATAAGACATTGGATTGTGCTTGAGATCTGAGCAGCTCCACCATTTTTTAATTCTTCCAATTTCTTGTCCAAAATCCTCAGCCAAGGATGTTCAAATGAGATAATTGTATGTAAAGCCTTTGCAAATTCTAAAAAGCTGTCTAGATGCCATTGACGTAATGGAAATTCATATCTGTTTGGCTATTTCACTTCCTTCTGGGCTTAGTCCTTTTTTGCAAGGTGAAGTCTGTGAACGATACCTTAACTCTGTGTGGATATACAAGATCCTTTTCTGACTTAGCAGGTCCTCCTTAGGCTTTTTCTTCTCATTTAGAAAGAGCAAAGACCTAGTTGCCAGGTTGATGATCAGCCCTGTGCTAAGTACAAGTGATTTTTTTTCAAATTTTAGTCAAAACATTTACTAAACAGAAGACTAAGCAAGAATAACAATTATACATTATTCCACTCATAATAATGGTTAGAATTTACATGGCATTTCAAGATTTGCACAGCTCTTTATACATATTATCTTATTTTTTTTCTGTTACTTCCATTTTACAAATGAGGAAACTGAGGTTGATATGGGTTGTGAATTGACTATCATCACATAGCTAGGGCATCTCAGGCATATTTGAATTTAGGTCTTCTTTATGCCAAGTCCAGTGCTGTTCCATCCACCTGGCAAAAATCTGGAGTGTATTTTTCCACCAAGGCACAGTGTCCAAGAGTGAGAGCAGGCACAAGCTTAATGTAACAGAAATGAAGTACATGGAGGGGAATATATATGATCAGGAAAACTTGAAACTCAGTAATTATGAACATTGATGTCCTTCTTCTTTCTCAGGAATTGTCTTTTCAAAGAACACTTATGTTCTTTTTAAAAATTTTATTTTATTTTTAGTCCCAAAATGCCTCTCTCTCTACACACCATTGAGAAATCAAGAAAAACAAAACCTGTGTAGTCAACCAAAATAAATTTCCATATTAGCTAAATCAAAACAAATTAGAACACCTCCATTTGTACTCTGAGATTATCAGCTCTTTACCTGTTGGTGGGTGTCATGTTTCATCATGAGTCTTCTGGGATTGTGGTTAGTCACTAAGTACATTGGGCACACTGTGCTCTCAATGAAGTGATATGGCTATAAACCATGAAACACCAATGATCTTGGTAGAATTAAAATGACGACTAGTCCAAAGAGCAATGGAGAGACATACAGTGGGCTTAAACTGATCATAGAACATTCTTAATGGTGAGTTGCTAGAGGTAACTCAGAAGACATATTCAGGGATATATGTGAACAGCAAAGGATGTGATCTTTTCATGTAAGGAGAACTTAAAATTAGCCAGCTAAATGTGACATTAGTACACACTGAATTAGTTAGAAAAGACCTTAGTGACTATTGGATTAAGTCCATACATAAACAGTAATATCTTCTACGATATTACCAAAAACAGGTTATCTGGTTTCTGCTTAAAGACCTGTAGTGAAGAGGAACTCACTGCTTCCTGAACCACTCTATTCTATTTTAGGACAGATCCAGTTATTAGGAAATTTTCCTGATATGAAGCCCTCTCTAAGTCTCCATGTGGGTGCCACTTCTCTTGCTCCTTAAATTCCTTTTAAATAATTTTTTATACATTTGATATCTCCATTCATGTGGAACTCCACATAAGCTCCTTGAGGGCAGGAATTGTCATTTTTTTCTATCTCTTTGTAACCAGCACAGTATCTTGCTGTGTACACATAGAAGTAATACAAAAATCAATGAGCAAACATTGAATTGAAGCTTAAATCTGCCTCTGCAATTTCTACCCATTAGTCCTAGTTCTATGCTCTGGTGCCAAGCAAAAGAAGCTAAGTAACACAGTAGATAAAACACTGAACCTAGAATAAAAAAAACCTGCGTTCAAACCTATTCTCAAATATTTACTAGCTGTGTGATCCTGAGAAAGTCAGTTAAACTTTGTGGACTCAGTTTCTTCCTCTATAATATGAGAATAACCATAGCATCTTCTCTCAGTGATTGTTGTGAGGATAAAATGAGGTCATCACATGTAAAATGTGTATAACTCATCTACATTCTAACCTTTCGAGACTGTTTTAATTCCTGAATCTATAATCAAATGTGTCAGGTTAAGGCTTAAATCACATCATTGTCGAATCTGTACATCATATGAAACTGTGTAAGATGTCGAAGTCATTAAAATAAAATGTTTACATAGGGCCAACCACACAAATTTCTATTGATTTCCACTAGAGACCTTCCTCCAAGCTGATGTTGCTCCATTAATAATGACTCTTTTTGTCCAATTACTTAACCAGAACCAAATCCACCATCTGCACTATCATACAGTCCATATTTCTCTAACTTTTATCCACAATGACAGCATGAGAAACTTTCAAATGACTTGCTAAAATCCAGGCATGTTTTTTCCACGATATTCCATTGATCTTCCAGTTCAATAACCTTATCAAAAGATATTATGAAGTTACCCCAAAACCTTAAAAGAGCCAGAGGAAGTCTGCCTGTGCTCTGAGTGGATTTTCTATTGAAGATCTGTGAAAAGTTACACAGAATGGGAAGACAAGGCACTGTTGCAATTTGCCTCAGTGGAGCAGAAGCCCTGCTGACAAAATCCCCGCTCCATCAAAACTAGGGGAAGGTTAGGTTCACATCTTGCTACTCAGGAAGTTAACTGGTTGATGTCACAAAGGAAGAAAGAATACAGGAAATCAATTTTATACCTGTATAAGTCACATTTTAAAATTTAAAGTGTCTCACGTTGATTGGTTTTTTGGGGGGAGGAGAGATAATTCCTTCTGTTTATTAACTGTTACTAAAATGAGAATTCAATTTTACAAAGGAAACCATTGACAGTGGACTCCACATTTACATAATGCCTGTGTTCAGGGAGTTTACATTGTACCAAATATTCTTACCAAGGAATATTTATCGAAATTCTGCATAAATCTGCCAAGCTTCCTTAGAGAGTAGCAAGTATCACAAATTTATGGAAAAGAATATGAGGGTGGGGGGAGGGTGAAACCTAGAAATTCAAAGGAAACAGATATGGTGGTTCCTCTTCTTGGAAATTAACAATCCATGGTCCCAAATATTGACCAACAAATGAATGTGAATAAACAGTAAACTAATGTAGTAAACAAGTAAGGGAAAAATAAACAAATACAAATAAACATAGAATAACAAACAAATAAATAATAATAAGCAAGCAAAAAAAAGTAGTAAGTAAGGCAAGAGTTTGAGTTATCCTTCCCAGGTATCAACAAGATTCAATGAAATGGGACCAGTGGTTAGATTATGGCTAGGAAAAGAGTCACTTTATTCATAAGGAACATATCAAAGAGGAAATGGAGTAGCATTATACATTAAGAGCACATACTTGCCTGAGGAAATCCATAAACCGAACATGGAAGAATGATAGAAAATATTGAAATGAGACTCAGAAGAGGATCAGAAAGGAGATTGTATTAGAAATTCAAAACACTCAGAAGGGAGATATGGATGATGAACTAAAGGAAGCATCATAAACTTATCATGGAGAAATAATAGAATAGTTAGGGAGTGGTCTTTCAACTATCCAGACACTTACTGGTTTCTCTCTCTCTCTTTCTCTGTCTGTCTCTGTCTCTCTGTCTGTCTCTGTCTCTGTCTCTCTCTCCCTCTTTGCCTCCCCCCCTTCTCTCTCAGTCTCCCTCCCTATCTCTCTCTCTCTCTCTCTCTCTCTCTCTCCCTCCCTCCCTCCCTCGCTCTCCCTCTCTCCCTCCCTCTCTCCTCTCTCTCTCTCTCTCTCTCTCTCTCTCTCTCTCTCTCTCTCTCTCTCTCTCTCTCTCTCTCTGTCAACCTGTCTCTATCTCTTTCTCTCTGCTGAGAAATTCTTGAAGGGCTGTCAGAGAGGGAGTTTTCAAACTTGTTCTGCTTGACTCCTGAAGATAAAACTACGAGTGATGGATAAAAGTTATAGAGAGACAGATTTTTAACTTGGTGTGAGGAAATTTCCTGATAGAAATGCCTACAGTAAAATATAGTTGGAAGTCTTCAAGTAGAAGCTGGATGGTAAAAAACGGTTGAGTGCTCTGACTCATTTTCCCCACTTTCATCCACTCTCTCTCTTTATTTTTAGAATTTTTTAAAATTTTAAACTTAAATACAAAATGAGAAAGGAAAAAAAAAACATTGTCATGTATACAACAGACCATAAGAGAGGATTCAATATAAAGCAATAGCTTTCTATTTCAAGAAAACCTACATTGTTTCAAAGCTGCCCAGCTTTTCTTTACTTCCTCTTTGGTTTTCTTTTGTTCTCTGTTGGGCACATTTTATTTTACTTTTTCCCTCCCTCCCCCAACCCACATTAAAGAAGGCTGCAATTAAGCACGAATATATATACACATACATAGATATCCATAAACATACACATATGTACTCATATATACTCATTCACATATATGTAAGACTGTACTATGCTTATTTCCACCTGTCATCTGTTTCTCTGAAGGTGGATAGTATCTTCCTTCATATGTCCAGTCTCTCTATGGTTTTCTAAATCAACCAGCTCATCATTTCCTATACCAATAGCAATAGTCCAACTCAATCACATACTGTATGAGAGATTGTCTGTGAAAGCTTTCCCCCCAATTTTCTGCATTCCTTCCTTCTATTCTTGGCTATATAAGTTTTATTTATACAAGAAAATTTTAATTTAAAATAATCTAAATTATCCTTTTTGCACTTCAACAATGCTCTCCCTTATAATATAGTTTAAGGTCTGACACTTGCTGAATCTACTTCCTTTAAATCTCTTTTTCCTGAAAATTTTGAAGTTCCCAACCTTTTGCTCCTCCAAATGACCTTTTTATTATTTTTTCTAACTCAGTAAAATACCTTGTTTAGTAATTTAATTAGGATGACATTTAAAAGATTAGTTAGGTACAATTGTCATTTTAAAAATTATATTGGCTTTACCTATCCATGAACAATATATATTACTGCAATTACTTAGGCCTGAGTTTATTTGTATCAAAAGTGTTTTATATTCATGTTCATATAGTCCCTGTGTCTGTTCTGGCAGGTATATGCTCAGGTATCTTATACTATTTAGATATTCTAAATGATATAAAATAATATTGAATAACATTGCTGACACATACTACAGTTTTTCTGTTTTCCACTTTTGATTTATGTTAACTATTAAACTTTATTTAACTTTAACTTTGTCTGAGATCATGATTATTATCCCAGTTTTTTTCATAATAAATTCTACCCCTGCCCTTTATTTTATTTTTGTGTCTATCTCTCATTTTTATAATGCTTCCTGAAAGCAACATATTGTTAAATTCATATTTTTAATCTGATGACCATTTCTGTTTTATGGGTAAAGTTGTACCATTCACATTGTAAGCTACAACTACTTATTGCATATTTACCTCCTTCCTACTTTTCTTTATTATCCTTCTTACCCTATTTACCCTATCTCCTCACTTCTCTGCTTTACTTTTACCCACTATCTTCCCCTCCTATTCCTTAACCTGCCCTCTCCTCTAAAAGTCGCTCCCTTATCCTCTCCTCCCTGCTGCTTTATCCCCTTGTCCTATTTCTTTCTGAATTGAGAAGACATTTATGCCTACACACATATGCGCATATATGTGTGGATATGTGTGAATGAGTGTGTTTCCCTCTTTAACCCATTCCTGATGAGAGTAAGCTTCCAGCACTACTCACCCTCCCTTCCACTAGCTTCTTCTGTATCTATTTTTCCTTTTCACCTCATTTGTATGAGATAATTACTCCTTCTTATCTCTCCCTTCGCAGTTTTTTAAAATCACCCTTTCTCCCCACTTCATTTGGGGGGAATGGAATTATCAGTACAAGACAGCAGTAAAGAAGGCAACCAGGACAGCCAAGAGTCTCCAGTTCATGTTACATGAGGATCATCCAAAGGAAATGGAGATGTTTAGAGTGGAGAAGAAGATAGAGCTGTCTTCAAGCATTTAAAGGACCATCATTCAGAAAGGGGACTAGTCTTGCACTGCTTAACCTGAAAAGGCAAAACCAAAAGCAATAAGTTGAAGTTGCAGAGAAGCTAATTAAGGTCTGACATGGTATGGAAGGGGAGTATCTATTACTTAATTAGCTATCTAAAAGTGAAATGAACTCAAGAAAAGGTTGCATGACTACTGGTTGGTGATGCTCTAGAGAAGACTCTTGTTCAGGTATGAGTTGGATACAATGGCAGCCTTTGGGGTCTTTTTCATCATTATCACTCTAGTGCGTAGCTTGGAATAGTGACAGTGCTGGGAAAAGAGAGTGATGGTGGCCTGAGTAAGTTTACCTAACTTGTGACTGCTTGTGTTATCATGCTAAGTCTTCTGAGATCAAGGTGTTCCCCAAACCATGGACTGAAGAACACTAGTATTAAAGAGCTGGAAGCTTTTGCAGCAGTCAATCAATTAGCATTTATTAAACACCTGCTTTGTACCAGGCACTGTACTTCAAGTCAGCAGCAAGTACTTTTCACTCATTGAAATCGCAAACGAAAAAAAGACAATATCCAAAACTGGGAACAAAACTTAGAGCAGGGGTTCTTAACCTGGGAGTCCGTGGATAGATTTCAAAGGGTCTGTGAACTTAGATGGAAAAAAATAAACATCTGTATTTTCACTAATCTCTAACTGCATTTTATTATTTTCTTCAATTACTTTAAAACATTATTTCAAGAAGAGGTCCAAAAGCTTCAACAGAAGAACTTTCTCTCTCTCTCTCTCTCTCTCTCTCTCTCTCTCTCTCTCTCTCTCTCTCTCTCTCTCTCTCTCTCTCTCTCTCTCTCTCTCTCACACACACACACACACACACACACACACACACACACACACACACACACACACACACACACATACACACACACACATCAAGAATATCAGCTCTAGAAGGATTTCTCTTTGTGAGCTTTCATTTCTAACTTGAGGGAAACATTCTAAATAAAAACCAGAAACCTGAAAACCCAATCCCTGACTAAGCTAAGAAGACAAAAGATATTTCACAATAATGCAAGACTTTTCAAGTCTCCACTCTCTCCATGCCCCATTACAAGCAGAGAAGGCCCCATGATTAAGTTTAGCTAATTTATCCAAGTCTACCCAGCCAGGCTTTGCCCCCATGAGATTAGCATTCAAGGCCTTCCACTCCCAAGAGTGCCAGGCAAACAGAGAACTGAATATTTGAGCAGCTCACCAAACACTCTGCAGACAGACTGAGAAAAGCAGAGCCCAATATAAGTGTGCCCTTATTATCCCTCCCCAAAGGCTTTTATTTGGCTTCTGGCCCTTACTTCTCTAAGGGAAAGCTAATTCCAGAGAAGGGAGGGAGCCCCTGGGCAAGCTTGCTGAAACATGAAGGTCAGCAGAGAGGTAGATTGAATGTGTGATCACGGTAAGAAACATGGGAAGGCGGGAGAGGGAGGCTAAAGAAAGGGAGGGAGTAGTGGGAAGAAACAGACAGAATTGAAAAGATCAAAGCCAGAGCAAGGCAATGAAAAGGAGAACAAAGCCAGCCCCTGAATGGCAGGCAAGTCGAAAGGATAACAAAAGCCCAATCCCAGTTTGCTGATGGGCCAGCCTGGATTCAGAGAGTCCAGGATAAAGGGTGGACAGAGGAGGAGACATGGAGTCCCCTACGTTCTTGCAGCTGGACGAATTCCATCCCTGTCAATCTAGCTGCAATACCCAATTCCAAATCTTGTATAAAGAAGGGATCAAATCCCATAAGTGCCAAAGTAGCCATAACCTTTTTTTTTTCTGATAGCAAAAAACTGGAAACAAAGTGGTTGCCCACTGATTGGAGAATGTCAGAACAAATTGGGGCATAGAAATATAAAGAAATATTAGTGTTATCAGATGAAAAGAATATGTGGAATTCAGAGAAACTTGGGAAGACTTCTAAGAACTCATAGTGAGAAAATCGAAAACAAGAGAACAATTTACACAATGATTACAACAATGATAACAATAACCATATTGAAAGGCAAGCAAAAGTTGTGTAATTATAATGATCCATTTTAGTCCCATCTTTTCCTCACAGAGGTGGGGAACCAAGGGTGCAAAATGTTATATACACTTTCAGATGAAGACTCTATGCTGTTTCTTTTTGTTTAACTGTTTTTCTTTGATACACAGGAGGTTTCAATAATAGGGTGGGAACAATGAAACCAGTGACAATAGATCAAGTAGTTTCTGAAAACTCTGGGGAACTGAGATTCAAAACATCAACTTTACAAAATAGTTGGCAGGAGACAGTTTATCTAGAGAGGGTTAATGTAAAAATAAAGGATCTCAATAAACTTTTAAAACAAAATATTTAAATAAAAAAAGGAAAGTGGAATCCAGGAGCCAGAGTCATGCTGCTGATCATAAAAAACACTGCTTTCTGGGTCTATTTCTGACCTCTGTGCAACCACAAGCTCCTTTTCCAACTAAGATTTCAACCTTCAGAGACTCTCCTGAGTAATTTATTATACCAAGAAGTGATTGTTTCTGACTTAACCCTCTCCACTAGAGATACTCCAAACATTTGTCTTGGGTTGTGCTTACAACAGGCTGAACTCTCTGATGAAAAGCAAACAATTCAATATGTTAGTGAATCAGTCATCTGTCTCTTTCCAAGTATCCTAGCATCTAGAAGTTGAGCAGCCAATGTTTTGGACCATTGACTGAATTTTCCACTTTTCATTCTGAATCAGCCTCACATTACCCCAGCCACAGCAAATGTAGCCACTGCTAGAGCAATTTAAGGGAATGTTGTTCCTCCAAATCAGCAAAAGCACTAATACAGATTAAAATGGGTTTCCTGTAAGTGAAGAAAATCAGTCATTTTTTGCTATTATTGGGGAAGGAGCAACTTTTAAAGGTGATGTTTCAGCAGTAAGGGAAGAAACTGGAATGTGGGGCTTTATCTGAGAACAGGAGGTTTCATTTCAGAATTCATTTCTCATTCACCAGCCTCACACAAGTAGGAAAATGATGCCCTCCCGGGTCATGGAGCTGAGCTAAGCCCAGTAATCAGCGATGAGCTGCTCTTTCACCAAGGTGTGTTTTTGTTTTTAGGACGGATTTGAATCTTAGTAATGGCTGTACCATGGCCATTAGGGCCATTAGGCACTGGGTCTCTCTGAGATATAGAATGCAATCTCTGTTCTCCCATCTAGTGATAGATGGGAAAGCTGGCTGGGAGCGCCGAATATCTGAATCAATCTGAGAGGAGAATTTCACCCTAATAGTCTATGCCCCCTTCAGCTATTCAACATCATTCGTCACATTCGTTACAGGCGATCAGCAAATCAAGAAAAAGTGGCAGTTGTTTGGGGAACAGAATATGCCATTTTTTTTCCAGGGACAAGGCTCACTGGAGTGGAAGGAGGGAGCCATCTCTGAATGTCATTACTCTTTTTACTAACTTCTTCCTGGTCGGCTCCCCTGTGGTTTGTTGACCAAAAGGCACAAAAGAACCCCAGGAAAACCTGATTGATCCTCAGAGATGAACCCCAATGGTTTGCTTTACAGTCGCTCAGCCTACTCTCGCCATTCCAAAAATTACAAAATCAAATAACCCAGCACAACCCATGAGTGTTCCATCAGATCAATGAGAAATAGACTCCCAGAGAGGAAACTGGAAAAAGTTAGTTCCAGTGTGTTAGATTTCATGTAATCAAGATGAATATGAGGAATAAAAAAGGATTTACCTCTTTCTAGCATGCAAGATGCTGGGTTGCTCTCCCAAAAATGACTCTTGAGAAGAAGGCCTTTGAGAACATGGGTGCATGCATGGGTGCTTTTAAAATTCACAACAAGCTGTGAACATCCTGAAGTGAAGGTGCACGAGTGATATTTTATTAGGTCTTATTAGGCGAATGATTTTATTAACTCACCCAGTAGCTTTTAAGTCTAAGTAAGTTAGACAGCAAAGCCTTTAATACTGGCCAATATACTGGCTGGATTTCCTGTTCCATGTCGTTTATCTAGGTGACTAAGAAGTACAAGATGTTCCATTGTTTCTCATAAAAAATATAATAGGAGTGGTTTTCTTCTAATGGAAATGGAGAAGGAATGAAGAACATGTGTCATGTTTTCTATGGAACCAACAATCTGATGTCAGGACTGATGGCTCATTCTCTAAGTTGACCAAGTTCTCATTTATTTCCTTTCCAGAGGAGCAATTACAACTCTAGATTATTTAATTTAATTTCATACGCACACTCTTCTGACCACCCAAAATGGCTTGGTATTTGATTTGCCTGTCTATCCCCTATTACCTAGGAGGCATTCCCAATTTTTTTTCCACTTCTTAGAATATCATGTTTCCTTTAAAGCTTTGCTTAAATACCTCCTTCTATATACCTTTCCTCATCTCCCACATTGCTAGGGCCTTCCCCCTCAATTATCTTGAATCTATTTTGTTGATATGTGTACATTTGTCTCCTCTGGCTGGAATATAAGCTCCTTGAGGACACCCTCATTATAGCCCTTAGATGACATTTAATAAATGCTTGTCAACTGAATAACTAGGCTATGCTCTGCAGCTACCAAGACAAAAACAAAATAGTCCATGTTCTCAAGGAACTTACATTGAAACATGGCATTCTTAACTTTAGTAATTAGCATTTATGTTTGTTCTGTTTTGTACTTTAAGCTGAGGAAAATGGGGGCAAAGAAAGAGAAGAATTTCTTATTCTGTCTTCCCATTTGTTTGTGCCTTAATTTGGGGAAGAACCAATTGGCTTCTTAAGGGAGCAATTTTTCAGTTGTATGGAAACCAGTCAGTCTACAAACATTTTATTAAGCACCTACTTTTTGCCAGGTACTTTTCTAAGAGGCAGGAATACACAAAAACATCATCACTGCCCTCAAAGGATTACACTCTAGTGTGGGGAGATAACATATAAATAGGTCTATACAAAAGATATTCTCTTTTCTTGCCCTGCTATATCACTGTGACTACTACTATCAGGCTTTACTTTACTCCCCTGCCATCTCCTTAATAGTTGCCTTGCCACCACACTAATGTCTGTTCTCTGATTAGATGAGGTCCACTGTGCTTTCAGTTCTTGGGCGTACAAATAGAAGAACTCTCTGAGAATTTTTGGCTATGAAGTTCTGATAATCAGAACATGGGCCCAAGAAGGAGGAAAGTCCCAGAAGACTTCAATTGCCATTAGGTCAAGGAAGGAGAAGACCATTTCCCAAGTCACTGAGGACCTGAATCATACAAGGCTTTTAAAGATTCCATCTAATATTGAGAATAGCATGGTGAAGAAAGCTGGCAGCTAGTGCTAACTGTAAGGCACAGAGTAACGCATTCCGTGTGGCCAGCCCCAGCCTAGACCTGCTTTTTGCTTCTGGGTGGCCTTACAAAATAACCGTGGCAACATATCCACTCAGAAGATAAGGGCTTTGGACAAGACTGATCAGATTTCCAGTTCAGGTTGTGGTGTGATGTTATGGGGAAAAAATAAACAACAAAACTAAACACAACTCCCCCCAAAACCCACAAAAACAAAACAACCAGCCAAACAAACGAAAATAAAAATACTGGCCTAGAACTCAAGAGACATTGGTTCTAATTCGATGTCCGATGGACTTATTATATGACCTTGAACATATCAGTTCAACTTTCCGGGTTTCATTTTACTCATCAGCAAATAAAGAGTCAGAATATATGATTTCTAGAATTCCCTCTGATTAAATGAAAGAGGATATCCACTTTTGTTCCAGCGCTGAAGGGCATTTTTGCATTTAGCCACTAGATGGCATTGCTAGATATTAACCTAATCCTATTCAATAGAAGACCAGACCCTGTAAAGTCACTCTCTTTCTTATAGTGATGTACTTCATCCTGCTGGACTCGGAGTGGGGGGTGGAGGTGGAGGTGGGGGAGAAATGCCAAGCTCTCTACTCTTATCATAGAGTAAGCGACCATCTATTGCTTGCCTCTCTTTCTAGGTGCTAGTCTGCTTAGCCTAAAGAACATGGGTAGTGTAAATTTATCCAATCAGAATTTAGCCAAACCAATTTATCCCTGGGCTTCCTTTCCACTCCCTGAGAAACAACAAAGCCAGACCTGGGTCTCCTGAATGGATTATATTCCCCTTTCCTGATTTTTGTGACTCGGACATAATGGTCATCGTTCATGCGAGAAACAAATGCTTGGATATCCTTCTCAGAGCCGTATGCTTTAGAAGCAATAAAAGCCATCAATAAAACATAGAGTACTGCAATGGCTTACTCAAGTCATCCCCACTCTGGTCCGTGCTCCAGTCCTCTGTCAAGGTGGTCTTCTTAAAGCACAATTCTGACTATATCACCGTTCCTTATTCAGTAAGTTTCAGTAGCTCCCTGCTTATGCCCGAGACCAAATATAAAATCTCCTGTTTGGCTCTTAAAATCTCTCATGATTCAGTCCCTTCCTATCTTTCCAATCTTCTTATATCTTACTCCTTTCCACATACTCTGCGATCTGGTGATACTTCCTGTTCTTCTGCATCTCCTGACTTTCGGCATTTTCACTAGCTATCCACCATGCTTAGAATTCTCTTCCTTCTCACCTGCCTCCTGGTTTCCTTTCCACAAGAAGCCTTTCCCAATCCTGCTTACTGTTAGTACCTTCTCTCTGTGATTAACTCCAACATGTATATATCTTGTTTCTATCATTGTTTTCATGCTGCTACCTCCACGAGCTACTTGAGATCAGGAACTGGCTTTTTTTCCCCTATCTTGTATCCCAAGAGCTTAGCGCCATTTTACAAATGAGGAAAACAGGTTAAGTGACTTGCCCAGAGTCATACAGCTAGATGTCAGAGGATGGGTTTTAACTCAGATCTTCCTGACTCCAGGCTTAGTACTCTATGCAGTATTGCTTCAATACTCATGAAGAAGAAAAAGAGGAGTGCTCTAAAGAGACCATCTAAATGCTCAGGAAAGTCATCTTTAAGCCTGGATTTTTTTAAAGGCTTATAGAAGAAGGAAACAACCACAAAATATTTATTAGTCTCTTTAAATATTATATTACTAAATATATAATGATATATTGAAATACAAATGTATAAATGTTCAATATGATGTTATAGATGTACATAGGGAACTCAGGAACCAGCTTAAATTCAGAAGATGCATAATTTTATAATATATATAATTATTACTATATTTAATTAACTTTAATATTTATATTTACTTAACATATTGTATTAATCTATTCTACATTAACATATAAGCATTATGTGATTATGTATTTATGTATCTCCTACATTTATTTTATCTATTTCAGATATTTAAGTTATCTTAAATTTAAAATATCTAGATATAGATATATACAGAGATGTTAGAGAAAAGCAGCATAGCATACTAAATAAAGGGCCAACCTTGGAGACAGAAAGACTTGGGTTCAAGGTCTGCCTTTGACACACACAACTGGATGACTATGGGAAAGTCACTTTATCTCTCCATACCTCCAGAAAAATCCTTAAGACCATAGAGGAGTTGCTCTTCTGCATCAATGGAAGGAGTTTGTCATGTAAATAAAATCATATCTGGACCAAAAAAATGAGTTAGGAAAGGAAACCAGAAGAATATAAATGAGTAGGACAGAATCATAGCAACAGTGTGGGGAAATCTGAATTTTGGGTTTAGCTAAACTTGGTAATGAATGTCTTTTTAAGGAAAGTGTAATAGGACCCATGTGCACCAAAAATATTTGTAGCAGCAGCTCTTTTTATAGCTCAATGATCTGGAAACAAAGGGAGGGGGTGCCAACTATCTTGCGAATAGTTGAACAAATTATGATATGTGGTTGTAATGGAATTTTGTTTTATACTTTCAGGGAAATCTGGGAAGACTTGTATGAATTGATTCAGAGTGAAGTGAGCAGGACCAGTGCGACAATATATCATGTTTACAGAAATATGATAAAGACAAACATATTTTAAAGACTGAAGAACTCTGTCAACTCAGTGATGAACTAAGATTCTAGAGGAAAAATGAGGAAGCATTCCTGGCAGAGAGGTAATGGATACAAGACATACATTTTGGGGGCATGACCAATGAAAGAATTTGTTTGGTTTAAATATACATATTTGTTACAAAAGTTTTTGTTTGTTTTCCAGTGAGAGGTTGAGTTTGGAAAGGAAAGGAAATAAATGTTTGTCATTAAAAATAAAATATTTTAAAATGTGTTTTAAAGGTTACAAAGTGCTTGTCTCATAATTCTGTGAGAAAGAGAGTATAGATATTTTAAACTTAATTTTAAGGTTAGAAGACTGAATCTCAGAAAGTGAATTTATCATCTAAAGTCACACAGCACTTTATTGACCGAGCAAGGTCAAAAAACCTTAGACAACTGATTGCCAATCCAATGCTTTTTCTGCTTTACAACTATTGCCTCAAGGGGAAAAAGAGAAAAATCTAATTGAGAAACCATTTATTTGAAGATAACCATTAAATACCTTCAGAACACTGTGTTAGTCTCTGCAAAGCATGCAAAGAATCATAGATAAACACTTTTTCATTTATTCATTCTAGCTATCTCTGTCTCAATGATCATAGATGACCCCATAGATGGAAGGGATTCCATCTATATATGGTCCTTGCCTTCAGGGAATTTCAGTGGTCTCATGGGGGACCACTTTAACCCTATTTAAAGACCCAATAAGCTTGGCTGGGTGCCCACCCACCCTCTGTAACAGAGGCAGATTGTAAAAACAGTTTCTAAGGGAACAAAGCAAAAAGGTATTTTCTGCAGAAACCTTGCTGTTGCATTCAAACCTCATGCTTCATCCCCTAGAGTTGGGAGCAGGAAGAGATTCCTGGCTCATGTAGGCTACTTAGATTAGCCCTTTCACCTAGAAGAGGAGAGGCAACATGGAACAGGGAGAAGATTTCTGTGTTAGATTGAGAAGATATGGATTCAAAACTCACTTCTGGTGTTACTATCTGTGTAACCTTGGGCAAGTCATGTAACTTCTCTGGACTTCAGTGTCCCCTAATCCATAAAATCTGAAGATTGAACTGACTGGATAGCTTCTGAAGACCTTCCTAGTTCTAGAGCTGATTCAATGGCATGCAGAGAGAAAGCTAGAGTAAATGAATAAAAAAACATTTATTAAGCACTTACAGTATGCTCTAGGAAAATAAACAGAAAATTATCAACCTTTGCTCTCAATGAACTCACATTCTAATTGGAAGAAATGAAACAGAAGAGGGTTTAGATACAGATCAGTTGGAAAAACCCTATGGACCTTAAGGTACAATATCAGGTCAGGTGATAAAGTTTGGTGGATCTTTCTTGTCATAAGGATTGCAGTTGGGGAGTTGCATAAGTAGTATGAATGATCCTGTCTGTGAGGTCTGAGAAAGAGAAGGAGGTGGAAGCTTGTCATGGGGATTCCTCCCAATGGGCCTAAGGGAGGGTATCTAAAGTGATTGATGAATGACTATGAGTATAGACCCTGACTCTAAAGGGAGTCCTACCTACCCTGTGTTTAGTCTTTTCTTATCTATTTGTGATTACAGTATCCAAACACATGTGGGTCATTCATTCTAGAATGGAGCATTCAGATCCTTTCATCCCCTTCATTACAAAATTCCAGAGTTCCCAACATCTACAGATCATTTAGAAGTAGCTTGGTGATTAGAGAGATGCAAATCAAAACAGCTCATCACATCACAACTATCAGATTGGCTAACACAGCAAAACAGGAAGATGACAAATGTTGGAGAAGATGTAGGAGAGTTGGAACACTAATTCATTGTTGGTGGAGCTGTGAGCTGATCCAACCATTCTGGAGAGCGATTTGGAACTATGCCCAAAGAGCTACAAAAAATATACATACCCTTTGACTCAGTCATATCACTTCTAGGGCTATATCTCAAAGAGATCATAAAATGGGAAAGGGTCCCACATGTACAAAAATATTTATAGCAGCTCTTTTTGTGTTTACCAAGAACTGAAAACTGAGGGGATGCCCATTGATTGGGGAATGGCTGAACAAGTTGTGATATATGAATGTAATGGAATACTATTGTGCTATAAGAAATTATGAACAAGAAGACTTCAGAGAGGCCTGGAAGTACTTATATGAACTGATGCTGAATGAAAGGAGCAGAACCAGGAGAACATTGTACACAGTAACAACCGCAGTGCATGAGGAACTTTTCTGGTAGACTTAGCCCTTCACAGCAGTGCAAGGACTTAAAACATTCCCAATGGACTCTTGAGGCAAAATGCCATCCACATCCAGAGAAAGAACTATGGAATCAGAATGCAGAATGAAGCAGACTATTTTCTCTTGTGTTAAGTTTTGGTTTGGTTTTTCTCATGGTTTCTCCCATTTGTTTTAATTCTTCTTTGCAACATGACTAATGTGAAAATGTGTTTAATAAGAATGTAAGTGCAGAACCCATATAAGATTGCATGCCATCTTGGGGAAGAATATTTAAAACTTATGGAAGTGATTGTTGAAAATTGAAAATAAATTAATTAAATTTAAAAAAAAAGTTGCTTGGGATTTAGATACATATGCATATGGCCTCATTTTCCCAAACCAGGACAAAGTTAGTCCCTGGGGTGATGATGAGGCAAAGAGCATATGTTTTTTGGATTGTTTTTGTGTAATTTCTACCAGAGACTGGCCTGGTATCGATAAAACTTATAGCCAGGCAGCCTGGTGCAGTGCAAAGAATGCCTCATAGTCAGAGGACTGTGGCATGAATCTGAACTCTGCTACTCACTACCTACATGACCTTCTAGAATGAGGGGATTATACCAGAAGACTCCTAAGGGTTTCTTCTGGCTTTAGATTTGGATAGGGCAGGACTGTAGAGTAAGATTAAAAGTAATGCAGGCCTTAAAGCAATGACTGGGAATTCTGGCATCCCAGTAGCTGGGGTTAGGTGAGAGTACCTGGTAAGTCTCTTTTCTTTGCATCGAATGGAGGAAGTAGATTTAGTTTTGCTCATTTCCTGATGGGAAGCAAGTAAGAAGTAAATTTCTCAGTTAATTCTTATCCCCAGGCCAGGAGAAATCAGTCAACCAACAAGCATTTCTTAATCAGACAGGGTGCAAGGCACAGGCAGTACAAAGCCAAAAAAAAATCAAATAATTCTGTCCTCAGGAACTTACATTCTACTGGAGGAAATACCACATAAACCTGTAAATACAAAATACATGCAAAGGATGGGTGGGATACACCAGCAGTTGGAGCTGGGTGGAAGTCAGATTAGGTTGCAGGTGGCATATGAGCTAAGTTTGGGAGAAAAGATAGATTTCAGCTTAGAGTGGGTTCCTTTCTTTGTGGGGAGCTGGGTCCAGATATAGAATGGAGTGAGTGGTTTATGTTACATACAAATAATGTTTCTGATTGTTATCTTTTACCTAATTCAATCAAATGCTTTACCCAGGCCTTTAATGGAGATTGACCTAATGAGACACCATGCCCTGTGGTGGATAGGAGTTGCTGGTGGATGGGGACAATGAATTATAAGAGATCAGAATGATGAAAACACAAAATGATACCATTAACCTAATAACAGATATGAGAGCTAGAGAGTCATCAGAGGGTGGAGCCAAGGGGTAACTGATAACCAGTGCCCTGAGATTCTGACAGAGAGGAATGGGTAGGTTGGTGAATACCTTCGTGTTGCGTAGACCATAGTTCATATGGACTTCCATGAGCAAAGATCAAGAGTTCAGCTTCTCCTAAGTATGCAGATCTTTTTTTGCATCTGGATGAAGAAGGTTCCTACTTCATTGTCCAAAGATCAATATCATCATTATAAAAATAAGGGAGGTAAAAAAAATATCAGTGACATTTTTCTAGGAGGGAGACGACTCTTCAGTTGTTTCCTTTGTTAATATGCTCTTCCATGCAAGCTTATAATATTCCTGAGGGTGAGGATTTGGAATTATACTCCATCTGTATCCTATTTGTATCAAGCACAGTGCTAGACACAAAGTAGGGGCCTCGAGAGACACTTGGCCGCACATATGACCCAAGTATGTACCTCTTTACTATCCAGTAAATGTCTTTTCTTTCAGTTATGTTTATTGATTGAATATTAATAGTAAAGTTACTGCTGGGAGCTTATGAGTTAGAGTTTTAGGAGTATAGACCAACAGAATATCTTGAAGAAAAGTTATCTATCCTACTTCTGAAGACCCAACCCATAAATTGAAGTTGGGAGCTGGAGCAGTCACACAGTGGCCAATGTATATAAAACAAGGGAAGTTGTTGAACCTGTATTGTAAACAGGGCACTTTTTAGTGTTGGCTTTTTTGTTGTTGTGGTGGTTAGTATATGGGCAACTAGGTGGCACAGTGAATAGAGTGTGAGGCCTGGAGTCAGGAAAACAAGTTCAAATCCAACCTCAGACATGTGCTGGCAGTGTGACCCTGGGCAAGTCACTTAACGCTTTTTGCCTCTGTTATCAAATCTGCAAAATGAACTGGAAAAGGAAATGGTAAACCACTTTAGCGTCTTTGCCAAGAAAACCACACAGGGGATCATGAAGAATCAGACACAGATGAAAAATGACTGAACAACATATGGAAGGGAATGCAAATCATCTTTGTGATTTTATTTTGTTTTCTGCAACCTTGAGGAACTTAATGTACTGTGCCAATTCATTGATATATTTGAATGTTCTAGTTATCTTGCCATGATGGCAATCATAATACTTCTAAGTCAAATGATGTTGGCATGAGTACCCTTGTTTTGTAACTGCTTGTAGTAAAGTGCTTCAGATCTTTCTTCAATGGATATTATGTGGGCTCTTGGCTTCAGGAGCATGATTTTTATTATGTTAAAGTAAATTTCTCTCTTCCTTGTCTTTTAAATTGCTTTTTATCATGAGTAATTCTTAGATTCTATCTGAGGCTTTTTCTACATCTATTGATATGATCACATAGGATTATTGTTGACATAAACATTTTATCACATCCAGAAGTTCAGCAACAAGTTGACTGTGGGGTGATGAATTCGGAGGGTGCCCCAAACTCTCAAAGATAGGTTACCAAGTCAAAAAGGAGCTGTGATTTGTACCAATGGAGAGAATTCCCAGTTGTATGTTATTCCTCAAGAGACCAGAGTTCACCTTCTGCCTCTGACACATAAGCTGTGTGGCAGTGGGAAAGTCACTTCACTTCTCACAGACTGTTTCCTCACGTATAAAAATAGAATAATATCAAGAGTGCTTACTTCACAGGACATTTGTGAGAATCACATGAATTAATGTGAAAAAATGTTTTGTGAACATGAAAGAACTATCAAAATTAAAAATGTTATCTCTCATACCAACAAAATCAAAGATTCTCAAAATAAGAATAATGCATGGTGGTGCTAGTTGGTGCAGTGGATGGAACATTAGCCTTGGAATCAGGAAAACCTGAGTTCAAATTCAGCCTCAGACACTCTAGGCAAGTCACTATTTGTCTCAGTTCCTCATCTGTAAAATGGAGATTCACTGGAGAAAGAAATGGCAAACCACTCCAGTATTTTTGCCAAGAAAATCTCATCAGCAAAGTCCATGGGGCCAGGTAGAATTAGATACAACTAAACAACTGCACAAAAGCAACAATTACATTGATAATTTCACTAATATTGAATGGGTAGTCAGTACTGGCCCCAGCTGGCCATGGTCCTCTTTCCCTCAGGTTTGGTGGAATGCCCTATCTATAGCCACCACACACACACGTATAGTGTCCCACTCTTTCTCTTATTTAATTCTTTGACCTGGCACTAGCGGTTTAGAAATTTGCAGCAATGGTGTTACAGGGTTTTAGCTCCTGGGAGGCTTTTGTTCCTAAGGAAATGTGGTTGCCCCATTGATTGTCCTAGTCAAGGCAAATTCCCACAACCTGGAGCTAGAGTTTCCACAACACTGGAAAAAAGGGATGTGTGCAGAGTGGGCAGGTAGGATCTAGGGGTTGGTTTTGTTGTAAACCTGTGTCATGTCCTTGAGTCTGCTGTCGCAGCCTTACTGCTAGTAACATGGGAGGTAGGTAAGGGGTGCTAGGTGAGCTCAGTGTCAGTAAACATCAGTTTTTAGGGTTTTTTTAAAACTTCTTTTGGATTCCAGATATCCTAGATCATGGAGGCAGCAGAAATTGCTTTACCTTTGGCATATACATTCTGTTCTGGAGAAGTCTGAGAGTTTGTGGGAATCAGAGAAAATGTCTATCCTTCCTTCCTTGTTGCTCATATGACCCAGAAATATTTAGGTGCAAATAATTTTGTCTCCCTTTTTCTCTCTTAATAGCACAAATGTGTAACATTGGGCATCTATAAGAACTGCTTTGTTCACTGTAATTTTTGAGATGCAGTATGATTTATTTTTCTCTTCATAATTTTATTATTTTTCATTTAACTTCATTATTGTTTAACAGATTACTGTTGATTTCCATGTAGTCTTGTATGATTTACTCAACCTACAGCTTACTTCTGATTTTACTGAAAACTGAAGTCTAGAATAAATAGCATATATAATTTCTGCTTTTTAAAAATTTACCAAAGGCTTGACTATTGAGAAAATGTATCACTTCAATTCAACTTAAAAAAAAAATGTACTATGTCAAAGTACTAACATTACCGTAACCCATAACTCAGAAGGCAATTTTCATAAGACTGTCATATTTGTGGAGATTGATTAATCAATGCTCTGTGCCTATGTGAAGGGGTTGGGAGAAGAGAAATTCTAGTTTTCAGACTTCCAGCTTTGCAAGTGAATATTTTTTTCAGTTCCCTAAAGGGAAAGAAAGATTCTGAGAGGACGCCAATATGTAAAGGAGCCAGCATTTTAATTGGGTCTTATTTCTAGCTAAGTTCATTAGGGATTTCTGAGAATTTCCTTTTGGGTGAAGTCTGAAACTACCATATCTTCTCTTGAAGCTAGAAGCCAGAGGACCAGGATCTTTCTCCCAACAATGCCCATCATGAAGGTGTGGACATTGACTAATCAATTTCTGCCAATGAGAAGAGTCTTTCCAAATGATCTTTAAGCTGTAGATTACAATGCAAAAAACAAAAATGTGATCCTAGCTGCTCTCAGGGAGTTTACATTGTCTTAGAGAAAGCAGTGGAAAAACACAAACATCACATAGAGTAAGGACAGAGAAAGTATTAATGGGAATAGGAGATTCAGAGATGTCTTTACTGAGAAGATGACACTGATGACCATTTTATGAGAGTGAGACTTCCAGTCACACTAGAAAGAATATCTGTTTCCTGATTCTTTCTATTTAGGTCTCTCCATATAGCTGTTATTTCTAGCTTACTTAAAAATTCATATGAATAATTTCTGTATTACTCTTTTTTAGCCAAATATAAACAATAACATGTTGATAATGGAGTATTGAAACCTCTTTCCCCTCCTCCTCATTACATTTTGTCTATTTCTCTTTGTATCGCTATGAATATTTCTTTTAAATTTGTCAATTTTTTTGTTGCATCTTGAAGTTAAAATTGTTCAGTATGCATTACCCCATATATATTTTTTCCTTGAATAAATACTGCAGTGTCCACAACTTAAAATATTTAGATCTGAAAGGCAACCTGGGAGTTATCTAGTCCAAGCACCTTAGTGTACAGATGAAGAAACTGAGGTTCAATGATTGTTAAATCTCACAAAAGTGTAAGGGCAGGTCAATTTAGTAGGTCAATAAAGTTATTCCATCTCACTTAAGGTAATAAGATGCTCAATCAATTGTTCTCAGTCACAGACTTGAGAATGTCTTTGAAAGACATTGGGTGAAGTGAAATAATGTCATATGGGAAATCTGTTCCAACTGACTGAGGGATCTCAACACATTCTTTGAATACTAGCTGGAATCAAGGAGTTCCAGTGAGTAGCAAGCTGGGAGAAGGGGGAATTTTTGGAAAACCCTTGAGAAGAAAATGTCAGGCTTGGGGGTGGAAGTGAAAAGGAAAGACCTTAGCTTTGGCTTCCCACTGCTGACCCCTACATCTTAGCTGGGTGAAGATCTTTTGAACTTCAAGTAGTATCGATGCTATTGGACTTCCCATTTTTGTATCAGCATCCTCGTGATACTATGTCATCAGTTGATGACAGTGCTTGCATTGAGAACCAAGAAAAGACTGAACATACATTCAAGACTCCATAAAGAACCCAGAAAAACAAAACAAAGACAAAACCAACAAACAGAAAAATATTAGACTCAAAGTGGAAATTGTTGAGTGACTCACTAAGGGAGCAAAGGACTTCTTTGCCTCTTTGCCCCATAAACCTGAGCTCACTTTCCCTGGACTCTGTAAATACTTGTGAGAAAGGATTGTCATGGACTTTGGGGGACTGCTTTTTCCCCCTTTTCTTACTATACCATCTTCATAAATTTCTCTTGATAAAAGTTACTTAAGACTGATGACTAAAATATTTCTTAGCTGAAAATTTTCAGAGTGGAGGAAAGTTGGTGGGAGCTCAAGCATATAGCATTAGAGAATCAACCCCAACTCCTCAGCAATATTCTAGAACAGAGAGAGACAGAGACAGATAGAGACACAGACAGAGACAATCAGAACAAAAGAGACAAAGAGAGACACAGAGACAGAGAAAGCCTTACTTTGGGACCCAACACATGTCTGTGACAGGGGGAATCAAGATTGGGATCCTCTGAGTTTATATGGATTACAAAAATAGCAAACAAAATCTATTAGAACCTAGATGAGGCATGATTAGTCTCTTTTCAAAGGCTGTGTTGTCTGAGTGCCTAAGTATGACAATGCACCTGGATTTCCTATTAAAAGAATTACAAAATGAAATCTTAAAATCCATTCATATATATAGGAAACCCAATTCATGCCAAAAGATATCGGTAACTTTTAGACCAACTTCTTAACTTTAATTTATCATGAAACTGCAAAGTAAAAAGAAGTAAATAATGCCAGATAACTGCAAAGTAGAAAGAAGTAAATAAGATGATATCAGATAATTATCAGTAAATAATATTATATTGAATTCAAGTCTCCATAGTTAAGCAGTAATAGAACTTGGGACATCTTGTGTGTGAGTTTGTCAAAGAGCATCCCAATACATAGCCAATAGATAGTGCCCCAAATACCCATATTTTTCTGCCTCAATAACATAGCATAGAGGTAGAAAGGAGGAACATATGTGTTCTTATGTTTCCATTCCTCTTTTTCTGAGGACCATACTAAATCTGGAAATCCCATCATTCTGAAACCCACATCTGTTGACATCTGAAGAAACCTCTTCCTCAATTCTTAGTTCCTCCCCCAGCTGCAGAGTTCCACATCACTAGAGACATTCAGGTGGAGTCAATAGTCAGTCGATAAATTTTTATTAAGTGCCTACCATGTGGACACTAGATTATGACTTTTTGGTGATATTGGAAAGAGATTTCAGGTACTAGATAATCTCTTAGGTTTCCTCCAGTTCTAAGGTTCTGAGATTCCATGATGCAGATAACCTATGAAATGTCTCCCTGATTGAAGACAGAGTAATCCCAAGGCACTCTCTCTTCCACTGATTTCTCTACTACTGTTGTCACTGTGCTAGGACCTGGATATAGGATTGAATAGGAATAAGGGCTATATGGCATTTATGAAAACCGTACAGAATTTTATTTTTTGTTTATTTATAGAACTTATGAAAATTATACAGCATAATTATTCCAAAATAACTACAGACACAAACCCCATTTTCTAAAACATCAATAAGCCTTTGGTAAGATATGGTTGAATTAAGAGTTTCATCAAGGTAGCATTTACACTCTGGATATTAACAGTTCCATTGAAAAACTGTTCTAATAACCATCATATAAAACCTTCATATAATTTTTTTTTTATATTTTAGGACTTTAGTTCAGTTTTATTTGATATTGACTTTGATTTACTTTGAAATTATATGGTAAACTGAAATTAAGCAGTCATTCAAAATGTTATTTATATTTTTTGGCATGAAAATGGGTTTACTGTATGAAATACATTGATGTATTTTAAAATTTCATTTTTGTAATTCATTATGGAAATTCAAGCCATTCCCACTTAACTTTATGTTAATTTTTGTTTTTCTGGTAATTTCTTCTCTGCCTTTTGGGTATTAATTTTTGTTTCCTTTCTACAACTTAAATTATTTAATAATCCAAGTTAATAAAAAAAGGGGTCAAATCTCCAGAGAATCTAATTAATTAGTAAATTAGAATGCAGAAATCTGAAGGCAGCTTTCCTTTAGAACCATACTGCCTCATTGTCAATAGACAAAAATATTTTATGCAATTAAAATATGCATAAAATAAGTGTGGCTATAAGCTTTTGTTTTAAAGATTTAGTTGAGTCAAGCATCTTTCTATTTGTTTTTATTTTATGAACCTGAATCTCACTTCTCTCCAAAAAATAAAAACATTAAACCACTTGGTTTCCAGGGGTCATTTCAGACCTGACATTTCATAATTCTAAATCTTGCGGTCCCAAGCAAATGTTTTTGGAAAGGTCCTCTTACCCTTTGTAAATTTCAGACTAAGATGAGCTTTAAGTGGGGAAAGAAGGCCTTCCTTTTAGTTCTTTTTCAATCTTTTGATGTTTGTTCCCTATGTGACCTTGGGCAAGTCATTTAATACCCCTTGGCCCCATCTGTGAGATGAGGAGGTTGAGCAAAATGGTCTCTGAAGTCCTTTTCTGTTCCAGATCTACGATTCTATGATCTATTCAGCATTTGTCTCTTGGTGGAGCAGAAGTACCATCCCTACTACTAGAAAAGGAGACTCAGGGTTCTATTTCCTTTGTGTACTCATCCCAGTTCCTCTTTCCAGGTTTGAGTTTATAATGACCCTAGACTTCTCTCCTTTCTACTGCTCTATTAAATATGGGCCTAGGAGAGAAAAGATTTAAAAACAAAAACAAATACAAAACCTAGCTGGAAGTGGGTATGGAATGGATTAGAAAGATGGCCAATTTCTCTGTTAGACCCTGGTTTGCTTTGTCACAGCAACTCTGAGAAGAATGACAGGAGAAATTAGAGTCTCGTGTATGGCATAAGTGAAAGCATTGAGCCTATATTTAATTTTATAGTACAGCAGTTAAGCTGTACTTTATTAAATTAAAAAGAAATTCCCATATCCATCAAGCAGTAACCTTTGAATACAAAGCAGTTTTCAGAATAGGGGATCAATACATTTTCAAATCCTGGCAGTAATGTGGGGAAGATAGCAATGGATGATATTGAGGTTCTCATTTATTCTCATGTAAACTCAAATCTAACCACATGTACACATACTCTGCTTCCTCTCCTTTTCCCTTTCAGTTTTCACTCTTACCTTTGTTACCCATCTCAGGCCTCCTTCCAAACTCCTGGGTCTTCCTCAATCCTCACTAGTATTACTATGAAGTTCACATTCCTTTCTTCCCTAATGACTAAAGCCCTCCATAGCTTCTTCTCACTTATTTTTTACTACCAATCTACCAGGTCCCAAGAATCTCTCCATTCAGGACAGAATCCTTTTTGCCCTGCTCATATTCCATTCTCATAGTTTCCATTTCCCTGATAGGAGATAAACTCTTGAGGGCAGAGATGATTTTTTTTCCATCCTATTTCTAGCACCTAGCATGTAATTGGAGTTTAATAAGTGCTTCTGGGCTCTCATCACATTTGGTGCTGGATTCAGTCACAACTCAGAACTCCTGATGCACTAGCTCTAGGCTGTCAGTAGCAGTGATCACAGGCATTTGTCATAAGCTCAGAAAGAGGCTTGTTACGATGCATAAAGGCAGGAATTTGAAATGAATTTTTGTTCTTACCTTTACCCCTCTTTTTCATTTGCATGAGAAATCAAAGGATCTTGGAGCATTGGGGGGGAAAATACAACTCTTGTTACTGTTTCTTTAACAGTGCCCAGCCCGACATAAAAGATGGTATCTGAGATGATAGTATTCCATGAGATATTTATTGGGAAAGACAAATGCTTTCTTACCTTAAGTCAAATAGTTGTCTGGGACAGTAGACAGCAATTCAACACAAGATACAGTAGATTAAAAAACCAATTACTTTTAAACTATCTCTAATTGATTGTCTGTTTTGTGATCAAAAGGACCTTGGCTTCTAGAGGAAAGAATACTCCTGGAGAAAAAATAAAAAGTCCCACATAGCTAAGACTCTGAGAACTAATCGATTTGGTACAATGGGGAAAACGCTAAACTTAAAAGTTCCAAAGTCATTAGATGAGTTTAAATGCTGGTTCTTCTATTTACTATCTTCCTGACTTTGGGCAAGTCTTTTTACCTCTCTGGACCTCAGTATCTGTATGATGGGGTTTTAGATGAGACTCTAGGGCTCCTTTTAGCTTTATTATTCTATAAATTTCTCCTCTTATGAAGAAAAAGTGGCTAAGGGCTTCTCCCTTTGTGTTATGCCAGTATATAAAGACATGAAGCTTAAACCTCTATGTTCTAAGCTAAGAAAGAGATGGTGATGCCCATTCTTCTTTTTAATAAAGAATAAGAAGCTTCTGATTTCAACTAGAAGTTCATGGGAAAAGAAATGGCTGGTAGGGAATCTGGCACCAGGGGGCAGGCCAACCCTGTACATGGTAGGACCCTAGGAGCATGCAAATTCTCAAGGTCAGGCACCCTTTTGTCTGTTTCCCTAGTCGCTAGCACAGTAGCTTGCACATGATAGTTACTTAACAAATGCTTATTGGATTAGATACAGATCAGTCTGGATTAGTCCCAGGGCTGCAGCTAGAAACCTGGGAGGCCCAGTTGACCATTTCTCTATTCACTAAAGCTCCTATGAGCAAGCTTTTAGCTGCCAAACCCAGAACAAAAGCACTAGCCTGCATGGGAAGAGGGGTCATAGGAAAGAAAGGGTGGAGGGAGGGAACTAAAGATTGATGACCTTGAATAGTATACTTCCCTTGTCTGGGACCCACTTTCTTCCTCTGGAAAATGAGGGGATCAAATTTGAAGGGAGTCAAGTTTCTTCTGTCTCTAATTGTATGTAGGGAGGCTCAAAACCTACATAACATCCTAATTTTGGGACAGGATACCCACATCACCCTTTCTCCCAAAGATAATCTGAGTTCCTTCAGCTCCAGTGATGAGCTGCTCAAATATTCATACTGTGCTACCAACAACCAGCTGAAATACAAAGATAATATTTTCAAAGCATTTCTCTTTTTTTGGCGGGGAAGGGTTGCCACCTTTTGAATCATGCAGTATTTGGAATCTATTTCAGGATACTCCTACAATCCTTTGGAAGTGCTAAGCATCCCATTCCAGCTCTGCAAGAGCTGCCAGGGTTGGAGGTGTTGCTTCAGCTAAGGACAAGACTGCTACCAATCTGTTTCCCAAAAGACAAGCCTTTTCTTCCATTGATGTCAAACCTACCTCACCAAATAAGAGGATGTAAGAGTCGAAAGAAAGAGCCATAGCTATCTCGTCCAACCTGGCCCTGAACCAGAATGCCCTTCTCCATTATTTTGAGAAGCTGTCAATCAACTGTCACCTGAATGCCATCAATGATGGAAAGCTAGCTCACTATCCCTCCTCCCTCTCTTTCTTCCCCCACCTAAGCAGCCTATTCCATGGTTGAACTGTTCTCAGGAATAAGAAATTTTATTCACATGGTACTAAAATCTGCCATCCCACATCACTCATAACCTTTGGTTCTAGTTAGGCTTTCTGAGGTCAAGCAGAATATGTCAATCGCCTCTGTTTCTATGGGTAGAATCTCTTGATCTTATTGTGCAAGATTCACAAATATAGCCCATTAAGAGATGGTTTGTAAACTGTTGCCAATAAGAGTAGAGTAGCCTCTAAAAGGGGGCTCATTTGGTCAGAATAGTAGACTGGAATTCTGCACATGGTCTTAGGGGTTTTTCTTATCCAGGACACCAAGTACTTGTCATTTTATCTCTAACGTTGTCAGGCAAAGATGGCCTGGATTGACCAAGACGAGTATTCCCCAGCACTTGGCAGGTAGAGGAGGTACCAGGATGCAGAGGCTTATAAAGAACTATTTTCTGAAGAACTCCCTTTGCTCTCATCATATACTCATGGAAATGTCGTGGCTTAGTGGTTATGTTCCTGGAATTGGAGTCAGGAAAACCTGGGTTCAAATCTTACTTCAGATATATTAGACTGTGATCTCCTTGAGAACAGGAGCTGTTTTCTCCCTTTTTCTCTATCCTAGTGCTTAACACAGTGCCTGGCACTTAGTAGATCCTAAACAAATGATAATTGATCGACTTAATGCCAGCCAATGTGACTCTGGGCCTGTGTATGTCGTGTCTTAATTTCCTCATCGGTAAATAGAAGAGGTTGGACTCATTTACCTCCAAAGTTCCTTTTTGGCTCTAACTTTAAGATTCGGTGAAAACTTCTGAGAAGTCGTGACCCATTGATAGTAAGACTGGTTATTTAACACTTGCATTTCTCAGTGTAAATTAATAAATTGGTATTTTAATTTCTCCTTCAGGTCTTTTTGTATTTTTGTTTAGTTTGTCATAAGCCCCTGCCATCTTTGGAACCTTCCTCCCTGAAACAGAGAATCCTATCAGAAGTCATAAAATTGAAGACCAGAATTGAGGCTGGTAGTGTTCTTACTGAGGTATGGACACATATTGCTGAGATCTAGCCTGAGTCCCTAGGATACTTCTCTCTGTCTTTTCATCTTAATTGTACTCCCAGCATCCAAGACCTAGCTCTCAATAAAAGAGTTACTAAAGAATGAAGTTAACTGCGGCTGCTTTTTATATTTCTGAAACGGCCCAAGCTACCACCTTTTCCTGGGGGCAGAACCACTTTTGAACTCAAGAATGGAGTTGTTTGTACCCATCCCCAAGTAAATTTCTGTGGGTCTGAGGACTTATAAAAATAACTCTCTTGACTTCCAGAAGCCTTTGAAGCTAGAGAATTTGAAGGAGAGTCCACAAAAGAACATCATCCTCTAGACAGAGTGACCAGGGGCAAGCTAAGGATGAGGGCAAGATTCCTTTGGTGGTGTTTCCCCCAGCCAGAAAACTCCAAGGCAGCAGAATGTCAGCACTTAACAGGGTATTTTTTAACAAGGTTGCAAATGTTGAGTGGAAATGTCTGTGTGAGCCAGGACTTTCAGGGATGGTGGAGTTGGGATAACAGGAATGTTAAGGTTAGGAGTCCAGAGGAAGAAGAGAGGCCACTGGCACAGTAGGGAGAGATGTAGAAGATTTTCCACTATGGTGGACTTGATAGTAACAGGAGAAAAGTTTCTATTCTGTACCACGAAGGAGGAGTAATTTCGTAAGGGGGCAAAGCTCAGAGTATTAGACCTCAGCCTAGAAACTCCAAAGCAATCCATATGATCTCTATCAAAATAATTCCAATGAAGTACAGGAATCATAATTGGCCTCTTTGTTTAGAGAGGAGGAATCTGAATTATTAGCCAAGAGATGGATGCACAGTGACCTGATACACAAATCAAGGGAGTCAGTTCTCATAGGAGATAGAACCCCAAAGTCAGAAAGACCTTAGTTAAAATGCTACATCTGAAATCTACCTCTCTGTGTGATCATGGCCATTTCACTCATCTGCCTTAATCCTTGCTTACGTTGGGGCAGCTAGGTGGTGCAGTGGAGAGAGCACCAGTGCAGGAGTCAGGAGGACTTGAGTTCAAATCTCACCTCAGACACTTGACATTCACTATCTGTGTGACCTTGGGCAAGTCACTTAATTCCAATTGCCTCATCCTGGGTCATCTCCAGTCATCCTGATGAATATCTGGTCACTGGATTCAGATGGCTCTGGAGGAGAAGTGAGGCTGGTGACCTTCACAGCCCTCCCTCACTCAAAACAAAGTCAAGTGCAAGTCATGTC
The DNA here is from genome assembly GCF_028372415.1 of Notamacropus eugenii. Classification (NCBI taxonomy): domain Eukaryota; kingdom Metazoa; phylum Chordata; class Mammalia; order Diprotodontia; family Macropodidae; genus Notamacropus; species Notamacropus eugenii. The sequence continues at coordinate 248,324,320 of NC_092872.1, read as the reverse complement.
CTTATTTCTCTGATGGCATGGTCTTCTTCGGCAGCGAAGGACAAACACACGCACCACACACACTAACCTCAGTGGTGTGCTGATATATTATCTCCACTTTTTTTCCTCAGAAGATGAAAGAGTACTGAATTTGGAGTCAGTAGATCTGGGTTCAGATTCAAGCTTTCCACTTACTGCCTGTGTGACCTCAAGCAAGTCACTTCACTTCTCTGAGATTCAGTTTTCTCATCTCTAATAGTAGTAATAATAACAATTACTAACATTTATATAGCTCCTAAGAACCCTGTGAGGTAGGTGCTGTGATTACCTCTATTCAACAGCTATAAAAACTGATACTAGAGAAATTAAGTGACTTGCCAAGGATCACACCACTAAGTGTCTTAGGATTTGAACTCAGATCTTTCCAACTGCAAATCCAATCCCTCTTAACCTCAGCCTTTGACACTGTTGATCACCCTCTCCTCCTTGATAAACTATCTTTGCTAGTTTTTGTCATACTAACCTCTCCTGGTTCTCCTGTCTATCAGATGGCTCCTTCTCAGTCTCCTTTGCGAGATCTTCCTGCAGGTCATGTCCACTAACTGTGGGATCCATCCCCCTCCAGGTCTCTGACTTGGGTTCTCTTCTCCCTCCAGGCTATTTATTTCTCCTAGTAATCTCCAATGAATTCAATTCTCTGGACTGAAAAGTCCCAGATCTACTCATCCAGCCCCTAAACTCTCTCCTAACCTCGAGGATCACATCTTCTATTGCCTAGGGGAAGTATCAAACTGGATGTCCCAAGACATAGATTCAACATGTCCAAAATTAAACTTACTATCTTTTCCTCAAAATCCTCCCCTCTTTCTGTGTTTCCTATTACTATCAAGGGCACTACCATCTTCCCAGTCACCTAGATTCACAGTTTAGGTGCCATCTTCAACTCCTCTGTCTGGCTGTCTCTGTCTGTCTGTCTGTCTGCCTGCCTCTCTCTCTCTCTCTCTCTCTCTCTCTCTCTCTCTCTGCATCTCTGTCTCTCCTCTCTTTCTGTCACTTCTGTCTCTCCTTTTCTCTGTTTCTTCTCTCTTCTCTGTCTCTTTTCCTCTCTCTCTCTCTCTCTCTCTCTCTCTCTCTCTCTCTCTCTCTCTCTTCTCTCTCTCCCCTCTCACTCTCTGTCTCTTCTCTTTTTATCTTTCTATTCTCTCTCCTTTCTGTCTCTGATTCTCTGTCTCTTCTCTCTCTACCTTTCTTTCTATCTGTCACTTCTCTCACCTCTGTGTCTGTCTCTCTGTCTCTTTTTCTTTTTCTCTCTCCTCTCTTCTCTGTCTGTCTGTCTCTCCTCTCTGTGTCTCTCTCTGTCTCTCCCCCGACCCATATTTGATTCATTAAAAAGTTCTGATTTTACCTTCATAAACTCTCTCTTCTCTGTCTCTGTCTCCCCTCTGTCTCTGTCTCTCCTCTCTGTCTCTGTTTCTCCCCACTTCCTATATTTGATTCATTATTGATTTTTACTGATTTTACTTTCACAATCTCTCTCTTATATGCTCCCTTCTCTCCTCTGACACTGCTACCACCCTAGTGCAGGACTTTGATGCCTCCAGCCTGGTATTGCAACATGCTTTGAGCTGGTCTTCCTGCCTCAAGTCTCTCCTGACCCAGTCTGACCTCCATTCATCTATCAAACTGACCTTCCTAAAGCACAGGTCTGATCACATCACTCCCCTACTCAATAAATTCAAGTGGGTGCCCATCACTGCCAGGATCAAATATAAAATCCTATTTAACTTCTGGACTCTTTTTGACTAGTCCTTTCCTATCATCTCAGCATTCTTACACCTTGTTCCTCTAAACACTTTACAATTTCACTTTACAGTGACCTCCTTGATGTTCCTCACATGCTCTGTCATCCAACTTTGAAAGTCTTTACTGACTCCCCCCATGTGTGGAATACCCTCTCTCCTCATCTCTGGCTCCTGGCTTCCTTTGAGTCCCAGCTAAATTCTCTCCTTCTACAAGAAACCTTTCCTGATCCCTGTCAGGGATCATCTCCAATTTAGCTCCTCTGTAGCTCATTGGTACATAATTGTTTGCATATAGTCTCCACATCCACACCCCCAGGCTGGGAGCACCTTGACAGCAGGGACTATCTTTTGTCTTTCTTTGGATCCCAGGCACATAGTAGGTGCTTGATAAATGCTTATTGATTGACTAATCACAAACTGTAAAATTAAGTTTGACTCAATGGTTTTTTAATGTGCCTTTCAGATCCAAATCTATTATTTTTATGACTTATACTATCACCCTTCTAGAGGTCTTGAAAGGCTTAATGAGAACTTCAGGAAGCACTTTCTGAGTCTTGATGGACTATGGGAATATCTTTTATTATTAATAAAGCAAGAATAGAAGCAGGTCTCTTAATTACAGATTCCTAAATCCAGCATTCTTCAGTTGATTCTAGAATTCACCGAGAGGAACCGGGTGGCAGAGGAAGTGACTTACTCTTGTGATCTGTACCCAGACCCCATCCTTCACCCCCTTCATCTTGAGGAACTGCAACTTCTGCCCCCAGAAGTTCTTGTTTTTATTTTAGTTCTTGCTTTTTCTCTCCCAAACCCAAGAGAACTGAAAAGACAATACTCAGTTGCATAACTATAAACCAAAGACTTGAAAGGAACGGAAGGCCAGCTGGAAGGCCTCTGTGGAGTAGGGGCATAGAGATGATTTCATTGGCTTTTCAGCATTGAGAGGTAGGACATATTCAGGGATTACCTGAGAAATATTTCCAGGGCATACTCCCAATCCCTTTGCCTCTTTCCACCAGGGTCCCTGAGTCACTGAGGCATCATTAGTAGCAAGCCAGCAATCAATAATTGGGAGTTGATCCATTACTTTTTTTGAAACATCATCTCCCCTTCACTCTCTGGATTCAACACCAGAAGTAGGTCCCCAGCAGCAGTTTGCAGGTGAAGCGTCCGCTGTCGCCTTTGGAACCCCAGAGAGCTGGTTGATATTTCCTCATTTGGTTGCTTAATTTCTCCTGCTACCTTATCCAACAACCTGTGAAGTCTGCAAGGTAGCACAGGTATTTCTAAATGGGGTGTCCTCTTTCCTTTCCAAATATTTCCCTCCTGTACACACACACACATACATTTAAATGTACCAATGAATGTAGTAACAGACCTGTTTTGACAGCTACTCAGAAGGAAGCAATTTGACATAGTGGTTAGAGTACTAGGCTTGAAGTCAGCTCAAATTCTGCCTCTGACACTGACTGGTTTTATCACCAAGAGTCTCAATTTCTTCATCCATAAAATGGGGCTAATTATAACTTCAGTTTGGGCCTGCCAGTGTCATTGTGAGACTCAAGTAAGAAAATACACATAAAGCATTGTTCCAACTTTAATGTACACTCTAAATGTAAATTATCATCTATTATTGTCTACCACTCATGTGACTTTAGACGAGTCGTTTCTCTTTGGTTAGACCCTTTTTCTTCATCTATAAAATGACATGGATAGATTTGGGATTTTAAATCCTTTCTATCCCCAAAGGACATGATTCCATGATCAGAGATGTGGCAGGATAGAATTCCACAAGGTTCCTCACCTGATGTATGAGAGGGGCCTTGGAGACTGGCTAAGTAGTTTAAATGACAATCTGTCCCCTGCTTCAAAATGGATAATTGCATACCAAGAGGTCTGAGATAATAATTTGAAACTATCCTAGATCACTGGGTGTCAGTGTTCAGGTTAACAGGACCAGATCAAGAGCAGATGACAAGAAAGATGGCCCTTGGGGTAGAGACACCAGTCAAAATAAGTCAGATTGTATTTTTCTTGATGCATTTTATTTCAAAGATAAGACCCTATGATTCATTATATATATTTTTGGAGATAGTTTTCTGAGGGAGGATATTTTCATCCTGGATGGCTTTGGGCAAGCCACCTAGCCTCCATGGACCTGGATTTCTCCATCTGTGCCAGGAGGAGATCAGATTGGATGGCCTCTTAGGAACCTTGGAAGCAAGTATATCATAAATTGTGAGAGGCTTTGGCAAATGCCTGGCTGAAATCCAGTATGCTATGTGAGCAGGTAAGAACTCACCTTTCTACAGAGCTTTAAGATTTACAAAGAACTTTCATCACAATAGTCCTATGAGGTTTCACCTCCATTTTACAGATGGTTGACCTGAAGCTTGGAGAGGGATAGTTCTTGCCCCATGGTCACACAACTGGTAAATTTCTCAGCAAATGCTCCAGCTTCAAGGCTAATACCCTCAGAGTCATAATCGTCTGAAACTGTACCTGGAGCAAATTTGGTTGGGGGAACATAGAGAATTATCTGATGGGGAGAAAAGGAGGTGAGGCAAAGGATCGTGGATCAAGAGTGAGATGGGACCCCAAAGGCCATCCAATCCAACTCCCTTGTTTTACAGATGAGGAAAATGAGATTTAGGTAGATTAAGTAACTCACCAAAGATATCACAGGAAGCCAACATGAGAGTCAGGGTTTGTACTCAGGTTCTCTGACTTCAGAGGAACTGCTTTTTCCATTGTTCCACAACTTCTCTCAAAACAGCAGAGAGAACATCTCATCGCATAGAGGACCATGGTGGGATGGTTGTGGCCCAGACTTCCCTCCTGAGGATCAGTGAGAAGAAAGTATACCCCTTGTATGGAGGATGTCTTCCCCTGGAGAGAAGTATGCCTTACCTTGCTTCACAAAGCCCCATCTGCCAAATGTTCTTTCTACCACCCAAGCAGAGGCATCAGAAAGCACTTCAGTGATAAAAACAAATACAGGTAGGTTGGGGGAAGAATTGAATGACTCAGAAGAGGAGCTGAGGGTGAACATTTATTTTTACTTGGGGAAAAAAATGCTGATCACCACATCCATTTTGGCACCTGCGAGCAGACAACAGTAGTGTTTACACAGCAAATGTGATAGTTCACAATTCCTAGAAAAACGTACAGAGTGTGGGTGAGGGAGTCTTCACAGCAAAAATAACAATAATAATAATTAATAATTACAATTATTATTGAACAAAATTAAAAGTCCACGCAGAAGCACAAACACCAAGTGGAAACAGGAAAAGTCGCATCAGAATTCCACACTAGGCCCAGAAGACAGGAGGAGGACAGGAAAAATGGAGGCAAAAAAGGGAGGAAAAAATCCCCCAGCACTCCTAAGCCAGAAGTGCTGTAATTAAGTGGGTTTCGAATTTAGTCTTGTAATTAGCAATCAAATTGCCACCCAAGAAAAGCCAGAGCATCAATTATGTAGAAAAGCTTTGCCCAAATTAAAGTGAAAGATCTTTGGAATGTTTATTTCCAAATGTTAACACAAAAGGCTTAGCACAGAACTGCTAGTTTGTGGACCTGCTTGGACAACATCTGTTACTTTGCCCTTGACTCTGAAAACAAGCTTATGGGCAATCCAGTAGCCCCTGGCCTCCAGAAATCCTATCAGAGAGAAAACAAACCAAAACAACACTCCCAGTTGGGTGAGTGGTGGTTAAGAAAGGAGGCTCTAAGTCTAGTCAGCTACCATTTCTCAGAGAAACACCCCAAAATTGTGTATAATATTTGGAGAAAGGGACCTGGGGACCCCACTCAGACTAGCTTGGGAAGGAAGGTAGGAATGGGCTAATTCTGGCCTAAGAATAGTCTTTTCCTCCCTGATACTTTGGAGTGAGATCTCCAGATGTAGAGAATCCAGGAGGTACTCTCCAAGTAAAGATGGAAGAAAGACCTACTTTCATGTTAGGATGGAGAGGGAGGGCTCATATACAGAGTGCATAAGATGTCCCCTCAGTATCTTCCTCTTTCTTTGTGATTGGGGGGAGGGAGGGAAGAAAGGAAGTGAAGTCCTTGAACAAGACATGGTCTCCTGGTTTCACTCAAAAACCATTGGAGTTGACTAAAAAGAGCAAGGGGAAGGGGGTAGGGATGGGAGTATACAATGCTTTTAATACTTTAAGTGATTACATCTACCCTAAAAATTACAATCCCATTGTATCTGGTTTCTGCCCTGTGTCTCTTATTGCTGAGAAATGGGTGGCTCATCCTTAGCTTTCTCTGCTTCCTTCAAGGCATTAATTACTGGTAACCACGGTGAAGGCAGTTCGGGGATGGTTTTCTTGGCTTGAGTTAAATGGTTAATAGCTGTGTAGAGACTTCCTCGGGGTCCTGCTTCCTGTTCAGAATAGTACATCTCTAGAGCTGCAGGAGTACAGTGCTTGTGCTGTGACAGAGAGAGAGAGATAGAGAGAGAGAGAGAGAGAGACAGAGAGACAGAGAGAGACAGAGAGAGAGAGAGAGAGACAGACAGACAGAGAGAGACAGAGAGAGAGAGAGACAGACAGACAGAGAGAGAGAGAGACAGACGAGAGAGAGAGAGAGAGAGAGAGAAAGTTGGTTATCAATTCATGGAGAAGTAAAAGCAATTCAGAGTCATGGAATCTGAGTTAGAAGGGGCTTTAAAGGTCATTAGCCCAACCTGGCCCTGAACAACATTAATCACTGTAACACTCTGCTGAATGATCATTCAGTTTCCAATCTAAAACCTCTGGAGATGGAGAACTCACTACCTAGGGAGGAAACCCATTTCATTTACACTCAGTTCACATTGTCAGGCACCATGCAGCAAGTCTAACATCTCTAACATCAGCCCTTTAAATGTTTAAAAATAGCAGAATTGTCCCCTCTTTCTCTGGGCTAAGAACCTCTAGATCCTTTGCCATCACAGTTAGCCTTTTCTCAGAATACTTCAGTATATTGGTATCTTCCCTAAAATCTGATGACCAGAATGGAATACAACATTCTAGATATGGCTCAGTGGGGCAGATCACTAACTTTCCTTTCACTGAACACTACACCTGTATTAAATAGCCCAAGACCACATCGACCCCTTTGGCTGTCATGACACACTATTGACTCATAGTAAATTGGCAATTCACTAAAACCCTAATGATCTTTTCTTATGAACCATTATCTACCCATGCTTCTCTTGGCTAATACTTGTACAATTGATTTTTTGGACCCAGGTTAGAACTTTACATTTATCCCTATTACATTTCATCTTTCTAGATGATAGATTCATTTTCTTGATCCTAGTCACTGAAAAAAAAAAGTGTAAAATAGAATTTGGCCAAGAATAAGTCCAGTTGAGATTAACCTGGAACTACTGAAAAATAAAAGCCTAGAAACTTAGACACAACAAAACCTAGAGACTTCACCTTACTGAAAGGATAAGAGCAATGTGAATGGTTCTTATTTCTTTGGAACATGCCCCAGTCTGTTCCTTACCTTCTGAAATCAAAGACACTGATATTCAAATTACTCAAAACCTAGTCCCTGAAAAAAATATATTTGGTCACTTCTTTGGTCCTTTTGGGGACTCTTATTAACAGATATTTAACCCTTGCTCATACTGAGTTGAGTCCAGGTAATTTAAGAACAATTTATTGGTCTCAGTTATTTTTATTTCCTGTTGTAATGTGAGTTAAAGATCTTCCCCCACCCATTAATGAGACTCAGATTAGGGGAGACTTGTTTCGTAGGAAGGCCCACACCTTTTCTTAAAAGGCCCACACCTTTTGTTAAATGCTAATGAGGCACTGGGTCACCAGCTCTGAAAAGTGTATCAGTACTCTGAGGTGAGGTTTTGCTCTGGGGGCTTACTCTTTGGAAGAATGTTCATGTGATATGACCAGATGAGACTGGGTAGACATTAAGGAGTCCCTTCTTCCTCCTCCTACTTTGAAATCCCAGATGTTGGTGCTTCTATTTCTGGTAACTATGTATGTATGTAATGGTCAGACAGTTGGATCTGTCTATTGATCTCTGCTGTATGTATTGCTTATGGTCAGACAGAAGCCCTGTCTGTTGGTCTTTATTTCTCTACTTGCATTTTCTCTGTGAGTGAATGTAATTAAAGAGCTTGTTTCCTTTTAGGAAAGCAAATCTAAGAATCCATGCAGCAGGCCCTCCTGTGTATGCAGGGGTGCTTGCTTCTACACATGTGTATCTACCAAAAAAAGGGCAGGCTAATAAGACATCTGTGTAAGCTGATTAATTCGTGTTCCTTTTTGATCTAGCCTTTCTCTCTAGTTTCTTGCCAGACATCCTTGGTGCTTCCTGACTCCATCTACTCACTGAAAGTAGCATGACCTACAAATATTCCTTTGCTTCCAAGAGGAATTGGCACATTTTTTTTTCTGAGTGAGTCTGCTTAGATAATGTCCTATTTTGGGATAACAGATTTTTGGCCACTTTGGGATTAAGTGTGATTGCACTTAACTTAGTTGCAAATTATCTGATGTCTCTGAGTCTCACCTAAAGTCTGAATTTGAAGAAAAAGGTTTAAAACTCAATTTTGTGTGGATTCCATCTATATTTCTTAAGATATGAAAAAAAAAAACCTGGCGTGGATTAGCTGCAGACTCATGCATTCTCATTTTGTCAGCCTTTGAATCAAGATAGGATTTACTGAATTCCCTTCTATGATATTGAAATGCTTAAACCACAGTTTTCTTTAGCTTTATTTCCTAAAGCCTACATAAAAATGACTGATTCTGAAGAAGTTAACTGTCACATCATTCCAGCATAGTACCAAAAGGTCCTTGCCAGCTGGAATTTTGTAAGAAAACTGATACGGTCAATTATTTCAATAGCAAAGCTGACCCATCAGCCTCCAAGGCATAAGCAAAGTTCACATGGGTAGAAAAGGGAGACCAATGGCAAAGCCTACATGTCAGCCTCCAAGGCAAAGCACCTGAAATTGGTAATTAAGGCAAGGGGAGAGGAGTGGGGAGTTGTCTAGTCACTCATATTTGCATAGCACTATATAGAGGGCATAATATCATTGGAACTTCCTTGTAGGGTCATGATAATATTGTTCTTATTAAGAGAGAAGTCTGAGACTCAGAGACCCTAACTAGCCTACAGTAGCATATTTAGTTAATGTCATCATGACTTGAATTCAGGTCTTCTGACTCCACATCTGTCAGTGATCTCTTAGTTGCCAAATATGGTGGTCTTTTTTCAGGCTTAATCCTTCTGAACCGATCAGTTTTACTTGACATTACTGACCATCTTCTCCTTTGGATGAACTCTCATCTCTCTGGGGTTTTGTGGCATCACTCTCTCTTTGTTTGCCTCTTAACCTATATGACTACTTTTTCTCAGCCTTCTATGATGGTTCATCCACATTTGAGTTCCCTAAGGCTTTTTCTTCTTTTTTCTATACTTTCTCTCTGTCTCTCTGCCTCTCTTTCTCCCTTCTCTCTCTCCTCTCTCTCCCTCTCTCTCCTTCTTTCTCTTTGACTTCTCTCTCTCCCTCTCTCTCTCCTCTTCCTCTCTCTCTCTCTCTTTTCTTTCTCCTTTCCTTCTCTTTCCCTCTTCTCTCTCTCCTCTCTCTCCCTTTCTCTCTTCTCTCTCTCTCCCTCTTTCTTCTCTCTCTCCCCCCATCTCTCTCTCCTTCTCTCTCTCTCTGTCTCTCTCTCTCTCTCTCCATCAGTTCCCATATTTTTAACTTCCATTTTTAACTTTTAATCATCATCATGATTCTCAGATTTATACAAACAGCCCTAGTCTTTCTCCTGATCTTCAGTCACAGATCACCAGTTACCAATTGGACATTCCATATTGGATTTGTCTCCCCAGCGTCTGGCATCTAGTAAGTGTTTTACAAATTCTTGTTGTTTGAGTAATATGGGAATATGATGAGAAGAATAAAGGCAGGAAAGTCAAGGGAGTACTTAGGGTAGAATTGTACAGTGCCTATGAAATGGGGAAACACAGGCTAATTCTGGAAAGGCAGGAGGCACTATATGATGTAAGGTGGCATTTTAAAGGTTGTAAATGTTGAATTTTAGTTAGATACCGCTGATAGATTTTGAGTACAGGCATGATGAATTGAGATCTATACATAAAGAAGATTCTGGTAGGTTGAAGGATGGTTTGGGGTAGGGGTAATACTCTAGCAGTGGAAAGACCAGTGAACAATGTGGTAGTATAGAGGTAGGTAGTAATAAGGCATTATACAGGATGATGATGTAGAGATGAAGGAACAGAGATGGAAGAACGGATGGGAGAAATTTCTCAGAAGTAAAATGGACAAGACTTGGTAACTGACTAGATATGAACAATGATGGAGAGGGAAGACTAGGGTACAAAAGTTGGATGACTCAAACATTTAGTACTGAATGGCACAAAGAGTTAAATTAGAGGAAAGAACAGTATAGATCAGGAGTTCTTAAACCATTTTTGGGGTGTCATGGATCTTTGTGTCAGACTAGGAGAGCCTACAAACTCTTTTTCAGAATAATGTTTCTAAAAGTATAAAATAAAATACATAGCAGAAAAACAAATTTTATTAAAATACAATAATCTATTTTTTTTGAAAGGGGTCATAGATCCCAGGTTAGAGACTCTTGATTTAGAGGGAAAGCTAATTAACTAATTATTTGAATGGTCACATTTGACAAGCCAGTGGAACTCCAAGGTGGAGCTTTCCTATAATCAAAAACATTAAGGCAATGGGTTTGACTAGGATGGCCTTGAGGATCTCTTCCAGCCCTAACATTGGATTTATCACTCACAGCATTGAGAGGGCTACTGTGGTTTATGCCAAGAGGCCCAATAATGCTATGAGGGTTATATCTCAGAAGCTAGTCTTCAACGGTATATTAATACTTCGATTGCCTACTAGTATAAATCTAACAGCATTTTTAGAGATTAAGATGAACTGGATCATAACCATAAAAAAATCCTCCCAGTCTACATATTAAATATGTAACTTTTTGATAAAACTAATAACATATAAACTAAATCAACAAACTATTAGGTCCTTGTGACTTTTATATTACCTAAGAAATATGTAGTAGTACTTATAAAATATGTAGTATTAATAAAAACATTTAATAATATGTTGTTCTAGGAGGAGACTGGCTAGAATAAGCCTGGAGATAAGGAGTAACAATAGAGAAGCTCTGATTAGCTCAGAGATTGGTAGAGCTATTTTATGCGCTCGTCAGCTATCTTAGGAAATGGGGGCTGTGGCCCATCATTTGGGGAGGTTTGACCTTGAAATTCTGAAACATGGGTTTATGAGAGGAAGAAGTCTAGGACTCATGCTAAGAGAACCCCCTATCCAATCTAGCTTGCTGGTTGTAAATCAGATAGTAGAAATGCCCTTTATAGGGAAGCTAGGTAGCACCTGCTCTCCGGTCAGAAGTACCTGAGTTCATATGTAGCCTCAGACACTTACTAGTTGTATGATCCTGGGCAAGTCACTTAACCCCTATTGCCTCTCCCCCAAAATGCCCTTTACCTCATTGAAGTTTTGATTCCACCCAATCTTGAGGAGAGGAAGTGAAATAGAAAGATCAGAACTGACATCATGATAACAGTTTTTAGATACTCCTTCTCAAAGATCTCCTCAAGTTAGATTGATCCAAAGCAGTTGGCTTTATTCTCTCATCTGAGGGCAGGGTCACAGACACACAGTGAGTACTGAAGGGTTGTTGTGTTCATCCTTCATTGCCGAAGAAGACCATACCATCAGAGAAATAATGACATGACTTGCACTTGACTTTGTTTTAAGTGAGGGAGGGATGTGCAGGTCACCTCCAGAGCCATCTGAATCCAGTGACCAGATATTCATCAGGATGACTGGAGATGACCCAGGATGCAAACCACTTGGCCCCGTGGTTTGAAGTGAAAGGAAGGGAATTTAGTGCCTACTATGTGCTCTAGGCATTACACTAAGTGCTTTATAAATATCTCATTGGATCCTCACAACTATGCTGAAAGGTAAGTATTGCTATTATCCCCATTTTACTGTTGAGCAAACCTGAAAACAGTGGGCAAGTGACTTATCCAGGGTTACACAAGCTAATAAGAGTCTGAGGTCAAATTTGAATTCAGGTCTTTCTGAAGCACTCTCTCTCCACTGAGTGGCCCAGCTGCCCAAGGGAAGAAGGATTCTGGGCTGCCTTACCAGCTTAATTTAGACTGTGACAATCCTAACTAAGGAATGTTTAATTCAGTTATACTTCTATGTTTTGTGGACTTACTTGTAGCCAATCAGTGATCAATAGCTACTGTGAAGACAATATTGCTGGATCTGCAGTCAGAGGACCACAGATTGTGTCTCAGATTGACCCCAAACTACCTTGGCTCCCTCACTCCTTTCTGGACCTCAGTTTTATCATTTGTCAAATGAAATGATTGGTTTTGACCATAGGGTGAGAGGACCTGGGTTGACTTTTGTCATTTCCAAGGTCATTGGTTTTGTGGCCTCTGATCCTCTCAGCTTGTGATCATTGATCCATTTAAGCTCTGACATTCTATGATTTATGACTCATTTATTACGAGAACATGCATATTACAGCTGTATCATAGACAAAGCGTATAGCCTGTCAACAATTTTCACAGCAATGGTCCCAAATGAGATCCTTAATGTGCTGTGATAGGGAATGTCTCCCTTTTTATAAAGGGAAGAAATGAGCCGATTTATTTTCCGTGCCGTTTATAACCTTAAACTCCTCTCACAACAGAGAACATCTGCCTTTGCAGCTGCAGTTAGAAGTATTTCTGAAATGAATGCTTGTGAGTTGTAATTTTGTCAGTGGAATCCCAGTTTCCTATTTACTTCCAATGCTTACAGATTTTCTAACATGCCTCACCAGACTGGGCTCCATAGCTCTCCTCACCCCTTTATACCTCTACTAACAATTTTGCCATGACCTCCTGATTTACCTTTGTGTTCATTTGGGGTCATTTTATATAATTTTTCATCTGAGTTTGAAACACCTAGGTATGTATATATATATACCCATAAGTTAAAGGCTGTATGTGAGTTATGGCAATGAGGCATGGTTGTGTAATTCACAGAAATCTGTCCTTAAAAGACAGACCTGGGTTCAAGTCTTACCTGTGACATGTACCAGCAATGTAAACTTGGGTAAGTCACTTGATTTCTTAATACTCTAAGCAATTATCTAAGACTATATTACAAAGAAGGTGGTGACCTGCATTAAGAGAAGGAATTGCCTTACCCAGAAGTTTTCTGTACCAATGAATTAAAGGGTCCATTCTCTGTCCCTATAGCTATAAGGTATCATCATAGGCAAGTTAATTCTCTCTAGGCTACAGTTTCCTCATCTGTAACTATGGGAAGTAGATTGACTCTTCTTTCAAGGTCTCTTCTAGTTTTGACATTCTAAGCTTCTCATTCTAGACTGAGTTTGCTAGGTAGAGGAAAAGTGGTGGGAGAGGGAATGTTCATAAAAAGGGGAAGGGAAAGATAACTTAAGCCCCTTCTAGATAACATCTTATTTCATCTTCACAGTCCTATGAGTAGGTACTATTATGATCCCCATTTTACAGTTGAGGAAACTGAGGAAAACAGAGATAAAGTGACTTGCCCAGGGTCATATGACTAGTATGTATCTGAGGCCAGATTTGAACTCAGGATTTCCTGACTCAAGACCTAATAAGGTCTATCCACTGTACCACCTTGCTGTCTATGATAGAAGACCCTTTCTTAAGTAAGTAGTATCTTCTTAGTTTATGCAAAGAAAATCACAGGCAACTGGGCCCCAATTAATTGGAATATTCATATTTAATCAGAATTTCTGAACTCTGCCCTGCTCTATGCATGTAGGAAAAAGAAAATTATACCAAAGTAACCTGATACCAGGGAACTCTTCCACTAAAACCTTATTTTCATGACTCAATGGTGTATGGCTGTGTAATCCTAAATTCTTGAAAACTATGATGAAGGGCTTCCAGCTCTATCAACCCCTACCAAAGATGATAAGGCTTTAAGCATGGGCCTACCCATAGATTAGCATCTGGGAACAAGCCTAACTGTGCAGAGAGAAGCCTAACCCCAGAACATTGACCCTAATGTAAATAATTTTATCTGTAACAACTCAAGAGAAGTGTCTCTGAAAGCATGGAAGGGTACTTTGTCAGTGGAAAGACCGCCCGCATTGGATCAATCATGAATCTTTTGAAGTATCACGAGTTTAAGTGTGGGAACTAGATTTACAATTTCATTGGCATAGGGAACTTTTTGATTGATGGATGTAACTTCCTCTTCCAATTGGCAGCTAGATGGACCACTAGATAGAACACTGGGCCAGGACTCAACAAGCCCTGTGTTCAGAGCTGGCCTCAAGCACTTACTTCCTATGCGACCCTAGGCAAGTCACTTAGCCTGTCTGCCTCAGTGTCCTAACCTATAAAATGAGGATACCTTAGAGAGTTGTTGTGAAGATCAAATGAGATAATATCTCTAAAAGGTTTAGCACAGTGCTTGGCATATAATAGACTCAATCACTCAATTAATCAAGGTGTACACAAGATTTAAAGTTGAAAATGCTTCAAGTCATTCGATGAAATCAGATGATGAAAAGAATTAAGATTAATTGAATTAGACATACCTCAAGCCTAGGTATATCAGAGAAGGAATGTAAAGAAGAAAAGTAGGCAAACTTTATAAACACTTTGAAGAACCTAGCACCAATTTGCAAGAAGACGGAACAGGAGATCCCAGAGAGACTATTGATTTTAATGATATGTTTACAAACAGAAGAAAGAACTATGAATGGAGAACGAGTGTAGAGGTGTGGCATAGGATTGCAAGAGCCATGTCAAGAGTACTGAAATTCAGAATAAGCTATGTCAAGGAAAAGGGGATGATAAGACCATCACTCAGAGAGTACCTATAGAAGACAGAAGACAGACCTTCTCTACGTTTCGTTTATTTTTTTTTCTCTGTGAAGGAGAACAATCTTTAGAAAAGACAGAACCAACAACCCAATTAGGAAACCAAAATGCCAAAAAATAGGGAGATAATAAGGTGCTACCTAGAAATCTGCAATGAGCTGAGTGACTGGCCCCAGCTTCAGGGAAACATGCTGGTGAATGGTTCTGGTGAACGTGGTCATTTAAGTAATGCTGGTGATTTTTGAAAGATCCTGGAGAATAATAAAAGTCCTAAATTTCTTTTGAAGGATCAGTTTTCTCATTCTTCCGACCCCACCCATCAGAACAGGATTACAGAAGGTTGAATCTAGAAGAGATCTTAGAGATCACCCATTCTTATTCCTCATTGTACAAATGAGCAAACTGAGGTCCAAAGAGCCACAAAGCCAATAGTATCAGAATCAGAAAAGGCATGGCACAAGTCTAAGTTGGTTTTACCCTCCCAATACTCCATAGCTACTCCACTTTTTAAAGAAAGCATATGGCACATTTCTTCATGCACTCAATAACACTCCCCACACCAAAATGGTCTATTTCTGCAATGGAGGTACATAAAGTTTACAAACATAAAATGGTAAATAGACATTGTCATATCCCATCTGCCATTATTACATACAAGTGAGACAGTAGGAGGTAGTGGAAGTAGTAACTGACCTGGGGGGTAGAAGGGGTTACTTAAAACCTGGTCTCTAGGTCTAACCCTGTCATTGAATCCCTATATAAACTTGGACAAGCCATTTCTTCTTTCTGATCCGTACTTATCTCATCTGTAATCTGAAGAAACTGATCTCTGATCTCTAAGACTCTAGTTCCAATGTTTTGTGATCCCATGACCTTCAAGAGAGCATTCATCAAAACTTCCTTCTTTTTTGGCTTAATGTATCACATTTAACATGCAAGGCACTCTCAAGGCTCCCAGAAATCTCCAAAATCTTTGCTTTGGACCATTAGAGCTGTTGGAGCAATTCAATTTACAACTTTATTCTTGCTTTATCTCCATTTATTGCAGAAACCTGATTAACAAAAGCTAATGGAGGATGTAGGAACATATGAGAAGTGGGTACAGAGAAGGGAGGCAGCAGAAGAGGAAAGGACCAGGGGAAGAGTTTAACCACGGAAATCCAGGCTCTCTCTAGCTTAGGACAATCAGCTTGATGCATCACCACATAAATCTTCAACCTTCAAAAAGGCAGAAAAGTCCCTGTGATCTCAGTGCATCAATAGAAGAGGGAGATGCCTGAAGCCCAAGGGGGAGGAATTTGAAGGGGAAATATCTTCTTTCACATCCAGTACAGCCCCATTGCCTATCTCCTCCAGGATTCTGTATGGGAAGCCCAGTGTGTCCTTCATGCCTTCTATGATTTTGCCCAGTTTATGTTGAAATGATCCAAGGGAGATGGCTTCCAACACTTCACTTGGGACATTGGTTTCCATTTAAAGTATCAGTAGAGTTCCCAGATACTGTGTCCCAGTTTACTCAGCATTTTGCTTCATCCTAAATCCTCCTCAGTGTGTTATCAGACTGAAGAATTTCCCCTCTTCCTCCAAATATTTGCCAAATGGTGAAATATGAATTGAGCATGGGAGTAGGGGAGAGAGTGGATGGGGTTGGAGCAGAGATTAAAGAAAGAGAAGGAAATTAGCTTTAGAGGAAGACATTTAAATACATCCTAAAACAAATTTTAAAAAAGGATCATCTTTAATCCCATTACTCTTCTACTCCCAAGAACCATTGGTTGTAATATGAACTCCCTTCTCTTGTATTCTCCTATTTCTGCCTCAGGTTTTTGTTTTTTTCACCTTTAAGTGGCAGGAAGGAGATTTGCCAAGATGTGCTTGGCTGGCCCATCAATTTCAGTAGAGAATGAATGCGCCTTCTCAGTCACCTTCAGCATTATCAGTACTCCTTAAATGGAATTTGTATAGTACAGGCATTGTACCCATTTTACAGATTAGAAAATTTTGGCATAGAATAATAGCTAAGTGACTTGTTTATAATCACACAAGTAGTTAGTGATAGACCTGTTGTACAGTGCCCAGGCAGCTGGGTGACTCTGTGGATGGAAAGCTGGATCTAGAATCAGGAAAACTTGAGTTCCAATCTGACCTCAGACACTTACTAGCTGTGTGACCCTGGGCAAATCACTTAACCTCTTTTTGCCTTAATCCTATGAAGAAGGAAATGGCAAATCACTCCAGTATCTTTGCCAAGAAAACTCCCTAATGGGGGTCATGAAGAGTCAAGCACCATCGATTGACTGAACAACAACATAATACAGCAGAAAGAGAATTGCTTTTGTAATCAAGCATCTGGGGTCAAATCCAGGCTCTGCAACCAGCCTGTGTGGTTTGGGACACCCCTCTTATCCTCTCTAGGCTTCAGAATTCTCATATGGAACAGTGGAACAGTGAGAGAAACCTTCTTCTGACTCTAAGCTTATGATCCTATGATCCCTCTGATGCCCTTCCAAGGCTCTCCCACTGTATCTCAGCATTCCTTTGGAAATTGCAGTAAGAGAGGGAAACAGAGACCTAGAAAGGCAGTATTATTTTATTAGCTCAGTTTTTCTGTCTGTAAAGCAAAAAATACCATCTTCTTATAGCAGAACTAGTGAGAACATTTCAAAGCACAAGGAATTATTTGGTAATTAAGAGAAAAATGTGATGTTATTGTCCCCAAAAGAGATTCTCTGAACAAGAAGAGAGGAATTTAGGCCTAAATTGCTAAGCTGGAGGGTATAGAAATTTGCCCAAACACTAAAGACTGGTCCTTTTGAAATCCACTTAAACTCAAGGATCTTATTCAAGGCATGGAGTTAATGGAGAGAGAAAGAGGGAATGAAACACGAAAATTAAATCCCTTGATAAAACACATTCAGTTCTGACCACCTGCTACAAAGCCTCTTGAATTTTCCAAAAAGTTAAAATGCATAGGAGTGAAGGAAATCACTCATTTCCTGTTCTATATCTTCTTGCATTTCATCACGAAATTGCCCAGTGTTTGAATGATCAGATAAACATTTATTAAGCACTTTCTATATACAAAAAACTGTGCTAAATGCTGTAAAAAATGAGGGTGAGGTAGAGAGAAATACTTAAACTTCCCTAAGGTTGTATCTGTGGATCACAACAAAGTGTGCTAAGTCCTCAAAAAGATGGGAGTACTAGATCATCTTTCTTGTCTCCTAAGAATCCTGTGCAAGAAAGGCCAGGAAGCCTCTTGATGAGGGTGAAGGAAGAGACTATAAAATCTGAGAGACTATAACATCAAAAAACTAAGATCTTGGCAACTGGTCCCATTACTTCCTGGCAAAGAGAGGGAGAAGAAATGGAAGTGGTGTCAGATTTTATATTCTTGGGCTCAAAGATCACTGCAGATGGCGACTGCAGTCATGAAATTAAAAGACACATGCTCTTTGGAAGGAAAGCTATGGCCAATCTGGACAGCTTACTAATGAGCAGAGACATCTTGTTGACAAAGGGCCATATTGTCAAAACTATGGTTTTTCCAGTAGCCATGTATGTCTGTGAGAGTTGGAGAATAAGGAAAGGTGAGTGCTACAGAATCAATGCTTTTGAATTGTGGTGCTGGAGGAAACTTCTGAGAATCCCTTATACAGCAAGGAGGTGAGATTAGTTAATACTTAAGAAAATTAATTCAGGCTATTTACTGGGAGGGCAAATACTGAAGCTGATGCTTAAATACTCTGGCCACACAATGAGAAGATGGGACTCATTGGAAAAGACCCTGATGTTGGGAAAGATTGAAGGCGAAAAGAAAAGGATGGCAGAGGAGAAGATGGATAGATGGTGCTATGGAAGCAATGAACATGAGCTTGGACAGTCTTGGGGACATAGTGGAGGAGAGAAGGGCCTGGTATGCTATGGTCCATGGGGTCATGGAGAGTGGAACATGACTGAATGACTAACCAGCAATAATGACAAACTTGTACCTCTTCCACTTTCCTTTCAATCAGAATAGCTCGAATATCTATAGAGCTTATGCTTACAAAACACATTTGTGACCAAATCTCTAGAAGGTATGGAGTGAAAGTGTCATTATCCCCATTTTGCAGATGAGGAATCTAGGATTCAGGGAGTGACCCAGGGTCATACACCTAGGATCAGAGCCTGAATTCAATCTCAGGTCTTCCAATTTCATTTTTCAGACTTTTTCTTTATCACTGACACATAAGTGCTCCCAGGAGACCTTAAGGGTTTGGGTTGGAGGAAGACAGAGAGAGCTGAGGAAGAAAAAGCCTTCCAAGATCTACTCTCTAGTATTCTTTTCCCTTAGTGGACATAAGGATATAGGGAAAGCCTTGCTTAGTCAGTCTAGGGTTATGACTCTCTCATACACAATCAACAATCAGCCTTAGGTTAACTTGGGAAAGCAGGAAGAAGAGGAAAGGACAATGTCTAATGCAAACACCACATCCTACAGCAACTTCCCCTGACTACCTTTGTTGTAAGCGCTAACCAGATCATTGGGTCTCAAAATACTTCATATTCCCCCAATGCACTTACATTCTAATTTGCATTATATTTATCCACATCCTTAACTTATGGAGGCTTGAATCTAGGAAGGGGATAAGGACAAGAATAGTGACTGAATGTATGGGCCTTAAGAATAGATGCCGGTTCAATTTTTGGTTTTGTAACTTCAGTGCCTGGTGCTGTGGCTGACATATAGTATTAATAACAAGTATTTATTAATTAATATTAAATGATTATACATTAATCGTATAATTATGTATAATTGTATAATCAATATTAATATTGATAATCATTATTAAAGTAACAAGTATTAATTAGTAACAAGTATTAATGAAAATTCATTGATTAATTTGCTTTTTTTAATCTTTATATCCTCCTCCTCCAAGACAATGCACATAGTAGGTACTTAAATATTTTTCAGATTTATTGTGTAACTTTGGGCAAGTCATTCGATCTCTCCTGGTCTCAGTTTCTTCATCTGTAAAATGGGAATAGTAATAGCACCTACCTCACAGGGCTCTTGTGAGAATGGAATGAGTGATTTTTGTGAAGTGCTTTGCAAACTTGCAAGGTGAAGGCTATAAAAATGCCTTGTTGTTGTTGTTGTTATAGAAAAGCAATCTGATAGAATGCTGGACTTTATTTGAACCTAAGCCAAGAAGACCTGAGTTCATATCTTGCCTCTGATACTTATTAGCTGTGTGACCCTGGGCAAGTCACTTAACCTATGAGTCCCAGTTTGTTGTTTTTCAGCCATGTCTGACTCTTCATAATCCCATTTGCTGTTTTCTTGACAAAGATATTGGAGTGATTTGCCATTTCCTTCTCCAGCTCATTTTACATATGAGCAAACTTAGGCAAACAGGGGTAAGTGACTTGCCCAGGGTCACATGGCTAGCAAGTGTTTCAGGCCAGATAGGGATTCGAGTCTTTTGAACTTCAGTCCTAGCACTGTGTCACCTAGCTGTCCCAGTTTCCCTATCTCTGAAATGGACTTAATTATAATATTTTCCTTACAGGGTTGTGACAAAGGTCAGATGAACTAATGTATATAAAGTGCCACATGAATGTCAGATATTATTAAGTATATGGATATGGGTCTATGGAAATTGCAGAGTTGGTTAGAATTATTAGTGCTTCTGCTTATAGAATATCTTGCAGTTGGCTCCATTCAATGGCTAGTCATCAATAGCAAAGAACCCTCATCCCCTTTCAACATTCTCTAGGAGACAGGAAGTGGGGTTCCCTCCCTGTGGGAGGTACTTTGAAAGTGTACGTAATGTAGCATTATCACCTTACCTTAAACACAAAACCTTCTGGGCAACTTAACTGGTCATACCAGAGGGCCTTGTACATGACCAGCATGAGGAGACAGGCCAGGAATGCCATCGTGATGAGAATGAGCCCTGTCAACTAGAAAGAGAAAAACAGGTAAAGGGAGGAGGAGAGAAAAAAGAAAATGAGTGAGCCCAATTTAATAAATCAAAATAGCACATTAAAAAGAGAAAAGTTGATAAAAGTAAGGGTTGGGTTGGTTGAGTAGCCCTATTACATCTCACGCATTAAAAGTAAGTGATGAGATGCCTTGATACCTTAACAAAGGAAAGAATGTTTTAAACAGCCAAATACTAGATTTAATGAAGAATGACTTCAGACTAGCTGAAGTGAGATTGGCAGGAAAAGTCTTCATGTTGACTGAGGAAAATTAATCATGCCTTTTGAGTTATCTATAAAATAGAAGATAAGTTCAGGACCCAGTTTAAACGAGTATCTTGTCAAGATTCCTGCAAGTGGCAAATGAAAAAAAGAGTGTTTCAAATAAATTCCAGCAAAACAAGTGGAGATGGAATGAGGAGCACTTTGGCTTTGGCCTTGGCCTACCTGGGCTGCAGGAGAACCTTGTGATTTTTGAAGGATTTCTAGGACTTCCTGTCTTCCCACTGTCATCCTAGCAGTGTCCCTAAAATAACTAATAGTCAAGTCTGTCTTGGGAGTCAAGGAGAGACTGGTGTAGATTCATAGCTCTATAAAATTCCAGTTGAAGAAACAACACCATTTCTAAGGGGGAATTTCTTAAGGAGCCCATGAAGGGGAGAAAAGTACTTTCAGCTATGAGGACAAGTTATTCCTTTGAAATGTGTTCTCTCTAATCTTGTGCCCACCTCTCTCTGGACTCTGTACTTGTTGAAAATTTGTCACAAATTTTGGGGAGGGGAGATGTTTTGTACCAACTACTGGCTTTCTTGCTCTCCCTCAGTTATGGTTCTCTATTGCCCAATTCTCTGAGTTCTCATTGGCTAGTCCCCATGCCTGGAATGGTCTAAACCCTAACCCCTTACTTCTGCTTCTCAGTTCCCCTGGCTTCCTCTGAGACTCACCTCAGATTCTACCTTCTCAAAGATTTTAGTCCTTAGTGAACTCCCTTTTCTAAAAGCAACTTAAATCTGATTAGGATTGTCAACTAATCATTATATCAGGAAGTACACTGGTGGGGCGTTGGGGACAATAGTGCTAGAAAAATTACCCTTCCTGACTCCTCAGGAGTGTTGCTTAAACTGAACTCTTGGAACCCAGCTCATCAGCATGGAGGATGGAATACATATCTCAGGACATGTTACATAAATATAAAAGCATTACTACTGGAGTGGGGTCCGCATCATATAATGGAGAGACAGAGAGAACTCCAGAGTTGGAATCTAAAGACCTTACCTAGAAACAGCTATCACTTACTAGCTGTGTGACCTTTGTCTTCAGTTGTCTTGCCTATAAAATGAGTTGAATGTATGGATGATTTAACTAGATGACTGATAAATCTCTCTTTTTTGGAAATCAGTAGTTTTGATTTTTGGAACTCAATAGTTTGGAACGCTCTACCCTATTACAGCTCTTGAACTAGCCTTCTAAACATGAGAATTCCCATCAATAATCCACAAGTGAGTCAGCAAGCATTTAGTAAAGGCTTACCATATGCCTAACACTCCGCTAAGCCACAAGGATACAAAGAAGGGCAAAAACCAAAATCACAAAGCTCTTTGTCTTCAAGCAGCTCACATTCTAATGGAGGAGACAAAGTGTAAGTCACTAGGTATTTAGGAAATATATTAAGAGTAAAAGAAGGCAATCTGAAAAGGGAAGGCACTAGTACCTGGGAGGAGCCAGGAGAAGGTAGGATCTCAACTGAACCTTGGAAGAAGCAAGGAAAACAGAAAAATAGAATTAAGGGGCAGATACATTCCAGGTATAGGGACCAGCCAGTGAAAAGTCAGAGTTGTGAGATGGAGGCTCACATATGAGGGACAGTAAGAAAGCCAGTGTAGCTGACTATGAGGTATAGAAAGGTTGGAAAGTTAGGAAGGGGCCAAGTTCAGAAGAGTTTAAAATGCCAGAGGACATTGTAGTCAATCTTAGAGGTGACAGAGACTGGCAGGAATCTGGCCACTTAGCTCAGCCTTCTGGGGTGGGGGATTGGCTTCTCATCCAAGAGTCCTTGTTTGTTGACAGGTGATAATGGAGAGACTAAGTATCAGTTAAGACATCCCCTCATTGTATGATCTGACAGACTATTTACCCTTCCTGGATGCCAGTTTTCTCATCTATACAATAAGGGGGTTGAATTAAATGGTTTTAAAAGCTCTTCCAGTTTGACAGTCAAAGGGTTTAATCTAATGTATTTTTTTTTCTTAACCAGGACTCTGATTTCTTTAGTTTCAAGAACACCATTAAAAAAACTTGTGCCTGTGCAGATTGGCACCTTGTCTGCAACCCGGGAAAGTTGTTGGGGATATCTAGTTGAGTGAGTTACTCTGGATCCCACAGCTAGGATGTGTTAGAGACTGGACTTGACCCTGGACTTCCTGACACCAAGAACAGCTCTCTGTTATGCCTAGATGCCTCTTAGTCTATTGCCTTAAAAAGAAAAAAAATGGAGATTCCCTATAAGACGTATCATTAAGAGAAACAACTATTTTAAACAGATGCATTCAACTGGGGTTTCTTAATCCTTCTCAATTCAAAACTTATTAAGCAACTTAAAATAGAATAAATTGCTTCATAAGATGGTGAGATCCCCATAATTAAAGGTCATCAAGGGGAGGCTATAAGACATCCTCAAAGCCAGTGCACTGGGCATTCCTGTGCAGACACACATTGAATTAAGTGACCAGCTAAGTTCCTCTCTGTTTCAGAAGTGCTATACTCCCAATTAATTGGTTCAAGCCTAGACTATCCCTCAGACATGACTGTCAGTGCAAGCCTGACACAATCCTCTCTATAGGACCTTGCCATCTGGTGATGTACCCTACAGAGGCAAACGTTGATGTGTAAACCAGTTTTATAAGGCAAACAATCCTTCATAAGACTCAGTAATTAGAGAGCCTTGAGGCTCAAAGAAACTTTGAAGAGTCATTATGTCTTGTTTGTGTTTCCAAATTAATCCAGCAGAATGTAATGGGGTGGGGAGGGGGGGAGTCTCTGAAATGGGACTTCTGGAGACCAGAATTCTAGCTATACTAACTAGCTGTGTGACTTTGATCAAGTCACTTCCCTCTCTCAGTAGCTGTCATCACTTCTCTACAATGAGGAGCTTGGAGAGAGCAGGGTCTTCTAAAGAGTCTTCTAAAGCAGAGGCTGGGCAGCTAGGTGGTACAGTGACTGGAGTGTCAGGCCTGGAGGCAGGAAGACCCCTCTTCCTGAGCTCAAATCTGACTTCAGACACTTATGAGCTGTGTGACCCTGGGCAAGTCACTTAACCTTTGCTTTCCTCAGTTTCCTCGATTGTGAAATGGAGATAATTCCAGTCTTATGGTGAAGGTAAAATGAAGAAGTACTTAGCATAGTGTCTGGTACAGGTAATCCCCTATAAACACTGACTCCCTTCTCCTTTCTGTATTCCCTTCCAACTGACATTCTCCAGCTCAGATTTAAGTGCATGTGCCCACACCTAGTTCTCCATGGAAAAACATCAATCTGAAAATGGAAGGTGCATGGTAAATCAACCTTGTTCCTTCAATAGTTAATGAATTCTCTGTGTAATTCAGAACGTATGTGAAGAGGAAATTTTTACCATTATTTATTTTTAACATTTTTTTAAGTTTGGGGTTCTAAATTCTATCCCTCCCTCCAGCCCCTCCTCCACACATTAAGAAGGCAAGAAATGTGATGATATCAATTAGACATATGAAAGTCATGCAAAATAGGTTTTCACATTAGCCGTGTTGTGAAAACAGAAAAGCAAGAAAAATAAAGTGGAAAAAGTGTGCTTCAATCTGCACTTAGAGTTCATCAGTTTTTAAATAGGAAAATTTTAGCAGCCTCTTCCAAGGCAGGGATTTTGATCTGTATATTAATTTGTGGAAGGAATAAGGAAAAGGCTGCACCATGTGGGATCCTTGTTCATTGAGCAACTTCAGATTTGGCATTATAAAGCTTCTAAAGTATCAACTCAGAGGAGTTGGGTTCAAATCCCACCTTCTGTCACCACCTGTATGACCTTGGGTCAGTTTCTTCACCTTTCTTGGTCTTAAGTTTCCTTAACTGTAAAAGGAGACTCAATGGCCTTTATGTTTCTTCTGTTTCTAAATCAAAGCTCGCATTATCCTACTGTGCTGAGAAAAGGGAGGACTGACTGACTTCAGCAGGCATGTAGTCAGTAGATTGATGCTCCTGATCCTAGTTCAAATCAAGCCAGAAACCTGAAGATATGCATTGCCTTTCTCACAGTGCTTATCTTGTCAAAAAGTGGGAGTTTAGATTTATGTATGACCCTAAACAAGTCATTTAACCTCTATGTGCCTCAGTTTCCTCATCTGTAAAGTGAGGAAGTTAAGACTCCATGGCATCTAAGGCACTCTCCAACTCTAAATTTATTTTCTTTCAATCCTATAAAAATCAGACAGTATGTGAAGCTTAAGTGGAGAGGTGGATTAAATATGGCCATGGACACTAGCCTGAGGTGAGCAGGGTATGTTGGGAAGAGCATTAGCCTTAGGGATCAGAGGATACCACTGAACCTTCAAGCTGGAAGGAACCATCCATCTCAGCTGGCCCCTTCATTTTACAGATGAAAAAATTGAGGCACATCAAGTTAAAGCATTTCATTTTACAGATGAAGCAACTGAAGCCCAGAAAGGGGAAATCATTCTAATTTCACACAGATGTCAGGTTACAAAACCAAGACTTGAGTCTCTGTTTTCTGATTCCAGATTTGATACAGAGTAATTCTCATCATGGTGGGCAAAGCATATGTAATGACTGCAAGGTTCCAATCCTGCTCCTCTCAATCTTTTCCAAGGGACTGAGCCTATTTCATTTTTGGTCATTAGAAATATGATGGAAAGGTTCATTTGCATAGCTTTGCAGTTAGGCCAATGACCCTAGGCTCAGTTCTAAGAGTTAACGGTGTCCTAATAAAATGATGATGACTTTTTAAAAAAATATATTCCCTTTTAGCCCTGACAGAATTCCAAAGCCAATCTTTGGACTTGATTAAGAAGCTCTTCTTGGCAGCCTTGAATTCCTACTTCATACCCTGGGAACTAAAGTACCATTGGAACCATTTCATGCACACTTGCTTTCAATTGTTCTGCAGAAGTCTGATGAACAAAGCTCTAGCAGGACATTGCGTTTAATGATGAAACAATATTTCATCATTTCTCCATTCATGCCCAATGATGCGTTGGAGGGCTTGTCTGCTCTATGATCCTGGCACAATGGAAAAAGCATTGGTTATAGAGTCAAAGAATCTGGGTTCAAGTTCCACTTGTGATACTTTCTACCTATGTGATCTTGGACAAATCACTTTAACTACCCTGGGCTTCTGTTTCTTCATCTGTAAAATGAGGAAGTTGAATTAGATGGCTAATGAGGTCCCTTACAGCCATAGATCCATGATCCTCTATACAGTTAGGAATCAGATGACTTAGTTTTGGAGCATAAATAGTCCCTAAAGCTTGGGATGAAAGAATAAGAGAATCAGGGTCTTGGGTAAAGAGTGTCAGGAGTAGAGAGCAGGGAAAGAGGAGGAATAAATGACAAGGAGGTGATCTGAGACTGTAGTCTTCCAGAGTGTCACCTTGCTACATCTATTCAGGTCCATGCTTTTCCATTGTTGTTGTTTTTTCATTATGGGGAACCTAGTCCCTTAGACTCATGATGAAGACAAAATGAATCATAACCTCAATGGGAAATCTAGGCAATAGAGAACACTTGGATAAGACTCAGAGAAGTGGCTTCACAATTCTTCCCATGACATGCCAGGAAAGAAGAGCTGCTAATTCCTCAGATGATGTCAGACAATGATAACTTTGTTGGTGTCTTTCAGCCACTTTTGGTCCTGTATGACTCTTCATGACTCCATCTAGGTTTTCTTACCAAAGACACTAGAGTAGTTTTCATTTCCTTCTTCAGCTCATTTTACAAGTGAGGAAACCAAGGCAAATGGGGTAAAGTAACTTGCTTAGGGTCACACAGCTAGTAAATGTCCAAGGTTAGATTTGCACTCAGGAAGATGAGTTTTCCTGACTCCAGGTCAGTGCTTTATCCATTGCCCCACTTTAACCCCTGCCCAACAATAGAGAATAGTAAAGAGTTGATCAAAAAGGAGGCAGTAGCTGAGAAGCCAAATAAAGAAATAAACAAACATCCTTGATGGCTAAACAGACAGTACTTTAAGTAGGGAAATGTCAAGATGAAAAGAGTTCAAATCCTGCCTTAGTCACATGCTAGCTATGTGATCCTCTGTGTTAACCTCTGTCTATCTCAATTTCCTCATATGTAAAATCTGGATAATTATAGAACCTCATGAGGATCAAATAAGATAAAATTTTTGAAGCACTTTGCAAACTTAAAGGCATTATGTAAATACTACTTACTTATCTTTGGAAAGATGTAGTATTAGAGAGAGATAAAGATAGGTCCTAACTGACTTCTATTTAATAAACATGGGCTGGTCCTCGGCAATACAAAAATAAAAATTCTCTGCCTTCACGGAGGGGTTCATCTACTGAAGGAAAAACATGAATGTAGGTAAATTAATACAAAATATGTACCAAGTAAATAACCATATAATTTGGGGAGGGTAAAAGTCCTACCAATGGTGAAGGCAAAGGACCCCTATAATCCATGGTAAAATAAAGAATGATTCTGGAGTTTTTATGTTTTGTTATACAAAAAATAACAGTCCAGCTGAAGAAAGTGGGCCAGTAAATGCCCAACTCCTAAGTCAAGGAGGGATTCTCACAAGGACTGGGAGTTTTTCCCTCCCTCTGGAACCAGCAGAGAGGTAGAACAACTACCCTGGGATTAAAAGAAAAAGTTTGAGGTAGAGGAGGAAGGGCATTGGACAAAGGACATAAAACTTTCTAACACACGGAGTGATCTCAGAGTGAAATGGACTTACCCCAGTATGTAGTAAGTCTCCCCGTCATTTGCATCACCCAAAGACAGTTTGACTACTTGCCAAGTATGACAGGTATAATTCTTGTCTACGTAATAGCTGAATTAGAAAGACTGTCAGACCTCTTCTTACTCAGATGTTTTATGATTCTGTGACATATTCCAAGACATGTAGAATTTCATGGAATTGGCAGGCAGATACAGCTTCCTCTTCAAAGTGGAAAGACAGGAAGGAACATACAAAGTACTATGGGTTTTATGACAGTCTAGGAGCTTTTGGACTTGGTCTGAGTAATAAACTCCTCATTGCAAATACTCACAGCATTTCCCAAAGTTGGGAGACCAGGCACCCTCTCCAAAGAGAGTAAGTACTACAATATAACAGGAAGAAAAGGATAGACATGTTGGGGATGGAAGGGAAGAGGATGGATGGTAATAGGCCTGGTGAAATATTGCTTTGGTCTTTCCAAGTCTGCCCCTCAAAGGACTTGACACAGTTTTCACTTCCTGAGAAGCTCTCTTTGTTGCCAACCTGAATATCAAAACCCTAAATCTCCCTGAGAGGAATCTGGCAAGAGCGAGAAGCCTGAAAAGGGATGCAGCAACCCATGGCTTCCCATGGGTAGGCATTAAGCAGAAAGAGCTGCCCATAATCCTAAGGGACTTCACTGGCCCAGCTTTTCACCAACAGAGAAAGGTTCAGCACCCTTTCATTCTTCATCCACCCACCATTTATTAAATGCCTACTTGAGGAACACACTATACTAGAGAGGATGGGGGAGATACCAACATGAACAGGACATGATCCATGCCTTCGGAAGGTTGAGAGCCATACTGGAGGAGAATGGGTTGCTGAGGTATATGCACATGGTGTATGGTGAGTACCTAAGAATACAAAGCTGCCAGGAGACACTCTTGGTTAGTGGATAGCATACTGGATATGGAATGAGGAAGACCTGGATTTGACAGACACTTATAAGCTGTGTGACTCTAAACGAGTCACTTAACCTCTCTGTTCCCATATCCTAATCTGTCAAAAGAGGATGTTGAACTCAAAGATCTCTTACAGCTTTAAGTTAATGATCCTATGATCCTGATTTTCCTTGTGTGTAGAGGGAAAAAAATCAGTGAAAGGTTCATAGAGAATGTAGCTTTTGAACTAGGCCTTGAAGAACCTGCAGGATATCAATAGACAGAGATTAGGTATCACGGTGGGGAGAGATTGGTAGGGTAAGGTAAACCTCAGATCAAGAGAATAAATGAAGACAGAGAAGGTGGGAAAAATATAGATCTTATGTGTGGTGGAGAAGGAGACACTGAATAATCTAATCTGGCTGGAATGTAGGATGTGTGTTCCAGGATGGTTAGTCATTCAAGGGAAAGAAATCAATCATGGGCAGAGAAATTACCTAACCATTTATTTTCATATCAAGGAAATGGGGAGGCTTTGTATGCTCATCTGTAACACAACCAACACAGTTTCTAAGCTTGGCTAATGATCCTGGGTTTTACCAGAGGCACAGGTGAGATTCAGGAACCAGATGGTGTTGACAACTGACACATTTTTTGTTCTCTAGTCTTTTAAAAACTCATTTAGGAATTTATTTTTTCTTGTCCTCCTTTTTATGCTTCCCCACGAAAGTCTTGAATGTGGGATTCAAACCTGGAAAACCTATTTTCTATTGGGTCTATTAGGGCACTACATCCTGCCCACTATTATAGCCTCATGCAAATGACTCCACTGCTGCCATCCTTTTCCCCATTGCGTTCTTATGTACAAGCTAGTCAGGTACCCTTCCCACAAATGCAGTAACATGGGGAGAAAATAATATATTTGTGAGTACAACAATTCTGAGTAAGTCCCAAGAAGGAATATCTGATAGATACAATTCTTGGATGTCTTGTCCTCCTGCCTTGTGGATTCACCAATCATTTCCAATTGTGTAGTGGAAGAGAGTGAGTAAGTAAGTGGGTAGAGTGCTGGGCCTGGAGTCAAGAAGATTCAAGTTCAAATACAGTCTCAGACACTTAGCTGTGTAACCCTGGGCTAGTCATTTAACCTCTGTTTCCTCAATTGTCTAATAGGGATAATATCAATACCTACTTCACAGGGTTCATTTGAGGATAATATAATATAATATAACATGATATAATGTGATATAACATAATTTAATGTAATATGTAATATAATGTGATATGATATGATAATATAATAGGATAGAATGTGATATAATATAATACATTGTACTATAATGTAGTATAATATAGCATAGTATAGTGTAATGTAATATAGTATAATTTAGTATAGTATGGTATAATATAATATAATGCAATATAATAATATAATATAATAATGCTGGAATGGGTTCAGAGCAAGTTCTCATCCCAGAGGGCAAGGAATATACAATAGCTGCAAGATTCCAACCCTGTTCCTCTCAATCTCTTCCAAAGGATTGAGCCTATTTCAGTTTTGTTCATTACAAATGTGATGAAAATGTTCATTTGCATAGCCTTGCTGTTAGGCCAATGACCCGAGGCTCAGTTCTAAGAGTTAATGGTGTCCTAATAAAATGATGATGGTAGTAGTAGGCACCATACAAATGCTTATTCTCTTCCCTCTTTGTCTTTCCAACTCTCCCCCGAATTAGAGTGTAAACTCACTGAGGATGGGTTCCATCTTGTTGGCTTGCATTTATATTCCCAATCTGTATCCCTTACTACGTCCTAGCAAGCTTTTAATATATGCTTTATTTGTCTAGTGTTCTTCCAGTATTATTGTATGGCTCTAAGAAAACTATGATATCCAAAGGATTGAATTTGGTATCTCTAAGGACTAGATTACACAAAGGCAACTGAGTTGGTGGGCATGAGTAGACACATTACAAGCAAGGAATTCTAGAAGAAAATTTGTGTAAAGGGTACCACAGAAAAATATGAATGAGAAATAAGTAGGCTTTCACATGGTAACAGAGAGGGATAAGCAATAGAGAACATTGGCATGGGGGTGGAGAACCCCCAATGTGTTGGGTAGAGTTCTGTTGTGATCTACAAGAAGTGAACAGGCATGAATAGGTTCTGATGGACACCAATGGAAAAAATATCTACGTGATGTGTTGAGATCCTTTGGGCCATTTGAATAAGACTGAAAAGGTGGGTTAGAGGAAGATTTCAGAAGGGCCTTGAATGACAGACTAAAGGTTTTTATTGAATAATCAGCCAGTCAATCAGCATTTGTTAAATGTCTATCATGTGTCAGGTACTATGCTAAGCACTAGGGATGCAAAAAGAGGCAAAAGTCAGTCTCTACACTCAAGAATCTAATGGATTAATTACAGGCAACAGGGACCCCCTGAATGTTTCTAGGCAGCCAACCACACAGAGGGCACCAGAGGTACCAAAAACATCAAAGAAAGCTAAGAACAATTGTGACGTGGAAAGGACTGCCACTAGAAAGAATATACCTGCTGAATGCCATAGTGTAGACACTGTCAGCTGAACTCAGATTAAGGGGCAATGACCAATTTGCTGACAATGTTTTTCTTCATTACAAGAGAAACAGAATTCCGTGGTGGGGTTGGTAACATCAGGAACTACTGTGGTGTCAAAAATAAGAACAAAAAGCATCAATATATAGGATAGGAAGTGAGCCTGTGGTTTTTTTACTGATATACAGAACTCCCAGATGGGGAAACTCTCTCCACTGATGCAGATAAATACCTTCTGGGAGGCTTACAGTGTTAGAGAGCTGCATTGAGAGCCACTGACAGTGGTTAGTTACTTGTCCAGGCTCACTCAACCTGGTAATAGACAGATTTTTTTAAGGACACTAGACTTTTAGGAGATGGGAACATTCAAGTTCCCACTTGAATCATTTCCCTTTACTGGACATCAGTTTACGCATCTATAAAATGAGCAAATTTGACTGGATAACCTTGAAGGACCTTCCCAGTTCTGACTGGATTCAATGAATCCAAGGACTCATAAGGAAAATTAAGCTGGAAGAACTTGACAGAACCATATGGCTTCTTTCTGAGAACTGTGAAAAAGGCAAGCAGTACAAAACTGGCAGAAGAAAACAGATCCTTCACAACCTAGAATATCCACCTACTTTCCTGTGAGGGAGCTATATCAACTGCTCAAGATTATTATCAGATTGGGGGGTGAGGGGCTGAGCTTTTGAACCAAGAACCCCATATCCCAACTCATGAACAAATAAACCTCCCTATCATCATACCATAATGTCAAGTCCAAACTGGCCTTATTCATTGTGGGCTCAGAAAGATTCTTAGAAAGGCAAAGAAAAAAAAAAATTAGGCAAGAGAAGAGTAATTAGTTCCTTTTTCAAAGATCTTGATGAAATCTGATTTCTGAGTTTACATTTCTGTATCAGGTACTCCAAATACATCTCTGGGAAAATATGACCTTTATGGCTTCCAAGGGACGTACATAGCTCAATTTATTCTTAGAAGCCTCTCAGCTCTAATTCTTTGCCTGCTATTAACAACTGACATTTAGACAGTACTGTAAGAGAAAGCAGTAATATTTTCTCTGATGTTTATATACATCATCCAATTTGGTCCTGCCATCTGACCTATTAGGTAGATGCTATCCCTATAACCATTTTACAGATAAGAAAACTAAAGGTCAAATGTCTTGCCTAGGCTCACATAGCTAGCAAGGAAGTTTTGAATCCAGGTTTTCCTGACCCAGAGACCTTTGCTCTATCTACCATCACTACACCTGTGTGACTCCCCAGGAAAGGTCACAGGTTTCTCTTATGTAAAAATACTTAAATTGATCATCATTCATCTAGTACCTTAAAGTTTGCAAAGCACTTTACCTGTTATCTCATTGATTATCATGTTATCTCATTGATTATCACAACAACCCTATGAAGAATGTGCTAAAAAAAAAAAAAGTCTTAAAAGGAAATAAATTGTGGTGTTCACTGACACAGACATGGGAAAAGGAATAATAATAACTTAGAAACAACCATTGTCAAGAACCTGCAAATAGCAGCGATCAGTCTTTTGTTTGGCAGGTGGACTTCCATGAGGCACGGCATGGCCCAGCCTAGCCAGAGGGAAGAGACCCTGGGAAGGCTGGAGCTGTCACAGACTTAGCTCCCTGTTCTTTATTCAGGAAGAAATGAGAGGGCATCTAGAGGAGGGTCAGCCGCTATGGGGAAGGCCTTTGGCTCTTGCCTAGGGGATAAATCTAAAGAGGTTGGGATGTTTAGCCTATAAAAGAGAAGACTGGGGGGAAAAAGAGTGGTAAGATATGATCCATGTCTTCAAATATACTGCCACAAATAACTAACATTTATGTAGAGCTTACTGTGTGCTTTAGAATTATTACCTCATTTGATCCTCACAACAACCCTATGAGGTAGGTGTTATTATTATCCCCACTTTACTGATGAGGAAACTGAGGCAAACAGAGGTTAAGTGATTTGCCTAGGGTCACGCAGTTAGGAGGTATCTGAGTTCAGATTTGAATTATGATCTTTCTGACTCCAGGCCCTGTGCTCTCTATCCACTGAACCACCTGTAGTTGTTCAGTCATGTCCAGCTCTTTATGACCCCATTTGGGGTTTTGTTGGCAGAGATGCTGGAGGGGTTTGCCATTTCCTTTTCCAGCCCATTCTACAGATGAGGAAACTGAGGCAAACAGGGTTATATGATTTGCCTAGAGTCACAGAGTTAGTATCTGAGGCCAGATTTGAACCCATGAGGATAAGCCTTCCTGACCCCAGGTCCAGGGCTCTTTACATTATGGTACCACCTGTGTGTGTTTGTCCTGCATTGCCGAAGAAGACCATGCCATCAGAGAAATAATGACACAACTTGCACTTGACTTTGTTTTGAGTGAGGGAGGGCTATGCAGGTCACCAGCCTCACTTCTCCTCCAGAGCCATCTGAGTCCAGTGACTAGATATTCATCAGGATGACTGGAGATGACCCAGGATGAGGCAATTGGGGTTAAGTGACCTTGCCCACGGTCACACAGCTAGTGAGTGTCAAGTGTCTGAGGTGAGATTTGAACTCAAGTCCTCTTGACTCCTGCACTGGTGCTCTATCCATTGCACCACCTAGCTGCCCTATGGCACCACCTAGTAGCCAATTGAAGCACCTAGCTGTCTATAAAATATTTAAAGGGATTGTTGGCTGTGGTCTTTCATTCTGGAAGAGAACCTATGATATCAGGAGTGTCCTAAGTGTAAGAAAAATTAGACTTGTTTTTCATTTGACATTAGAGGACAGAACCAGAAACAATGTGCTAAAATCTGTGAGATAAATTTGAACTTGACTTTCCCACAATTAGAACTATCAAAACATGGAATAGGTCCCATTAAGGCTTAAAACAGCTTCAACACCAGGAAGACCTGAACTCAGATTCTATCTCTGACATACTGGCTGTAGGGCCTTGGACAACTCACTGAACTAGGCAACTCTTTAAGATTAAGTTCAGAGAAGGTACCAGTTTGCATTGGTTGAAGGAGTTCCCTCACCACTGAGTTTCTTACAACTATTGAAGTCACAGACCAGTTCCTATCCTACTAATATTTTTTTCCAACTCAAATTCTGGAAAATAGAGCTACCTTCAGGCCCTAACTGAGACAATGGAGTGTCAAATAAGGCATCAGATTAGAAGCATCAAGATACATGGACAGGAACAGGACAATATGGGCATTAGTGGAGGAAAGGGAAGAACTAGAAAAAGTAAACACTAGAACTATAAGCACTCTCTGGGGCCATTTAGCACTGGAGATAAAATACTCCCACACCTTGACAACCTAGCTATATGGCACAAAGGATAGAACCTGGAGTCAGGAAGGTTTGAGTTCAAATTTGACTTGAGACATTTACTAGCTGTGTAACCCTGAGCAAATAAGTAAACTCTCAACCTCAATTTTCTCATCTGTACAATGGGGATAACAATGGTACCTTCTTCCCAGTGTTGTTGTAAGGATCCAATGAGATAATATTTGTAAAGCACAGAGCACCATGTCTGGTACCTAGTAGGAGCTTAGTAAATGCTTGTTTCCTTCCCTGAATATCCCCTATATTACACAACACTGAACAATCGTTGAATGTTCATGATGATGCCCCAGAGGTATCTACAAAAACTTGAATTACTCAGATTGTTCTTCCTGAGAAAGTAAGAAACTAAGATATTTCATTAACAATTTCCATAAAAAGTGGTTGATCTTTAAAAATCTTGGCACATAAGGATCAATTTCAGTCATCTGAGATGTCTCCTGGCAATGTGGTACAGTGGATAGAATACTGGACTTGGAGTCAGGAAGACTTGTTGAATTCAAGTGTGGCCTCAGATCATTTCTAGCTGTGTTGTTCTTGTTTAGTTATTTCAGTCATATCTGCCTTGGGACTTGGAGTTTTCCTGGCAAAGATACTGGAGTGGTTTGCCATTTCCTTCTCCAACTCATTTACAGATGAGGAAACTTAGGCACATAGGTGAAATGACTTGCCAGGATCTCACAGCTACTAAGTGTCTGAGACTGGATTTGAACTCAGAAAGAAGAGTCTTCCTGACTCCAGGCCCTAGGTAAGTCATTTCACCTCTGTGACTCCATTTGCTCATCCTCTTTGACATTTTTATATGTACTTATTATCTCCTCCTTTAGAATATAAGTTTTTTTTTTTAAGTAGAAATTATTTGTACTAATATTCCCAGCATCTCCTTTGGTGCCTGAAACATTGTCAGGCACCAACACTGGTTGGTTGACCTGGAGGTGCTGGGGGAAGGGGGGGAAGGAGGGAGGGTGTTGGAGAAAGGAAAATAAAATTATGTAGAACAATTTTGCCTTCTCTCTTGTTAGCAATCATTGTCCTAACCAACTCAGCCAAGATTCCTGTCTAATCTCCTTCTTTGCTGTTCTCTGGATATAACCCCCACACCTTTTCCCTTCACAATATATTTTTATAGGACTATGCTACACGCACACACACACACACACACACACACACACACATTTATATTCTCTGTTATGTCCTTGCTTTCATTTCCTATACATATCTTTAAAATCTGCATTCTCATAACACGAAGGGATAACCCCTGCTGTAGGAAGGACCCCATATTTATTACTTAGCTATGGATTTTCCTTAGCTCCAGGGTGCATGAATGCTGGGCTGTGTCATTTGAGACTTCTCTCAGAGGTTCATGAATTTAGTGTTTCAAAACCTGCTATTCGAGAGACTTGTAGCTGAACCTGATTATATCCTCCCTCATTTATTCATGGGACATGCCCTAGAAAAATGAATTGTTTTTATCTCTCCTCCAGCATCTAGACAAATATAAGCTAATCACTAATTCGGCTGCTCATGTATTCATTAAACACTTATATTCAAAGAATTGTTGTTAGGTGCTAGAGATATAAAGGCAAAAAGGGGAAACAGTCCCTGCTCTTAGAGAGTGGGTGAATATTATGTTTAAATGAATATATAAAAACAGTTTAATAATGTTTCATATGAAGAAGATAAACTCCTGTAATTAGATTTAGGAATAGGAGAGGTGAGCAAAATTCTAATGAAGATCAGTTGAGAGAGGAATGAAGAAACAAGATTGTTAAGGAAATAGAATCTAGGCCACCCGGAGAGAAAAAAGTCTGACG
Source organism: Notamacropus eugenii (assembly GCF_028372415.1). Taxonomy (NCBI): domain Eukaryota; kingdom Metazoa; phylum Chordata; class Mammalia; order Diprotodontia; family Macropodidae; genus Notamacropus; species Notamacropus eugenii. The sequence goes on along the minus strand of NC_092872.1, from coordinate 248,288,038 downwards.
GCTTCACTCCCCTGATCAGAAATCTGGAGTGACTATCTATTGCCTCTAGGATAAAACACACACAAAAGGAAAAAATTCCTCAGCCTGTCATTTAAAGAGCTGCACAATCTGGCTGGAACCTACCTTTCTAGCCTTATTTCCCGTTGATTCCCTTTTACCACTCTAAGCTCCAGTAAAGCTGGACTACCAGCTGTTCCCCAGATTTGACATGCCAGCTCTCATCACTTATGCATTCATGAAAGCTGCATCCCACACCTTGAATACCATCCCTTATCTTTGCCTGTCAGAATGCCTTATCTTTCTGCAAGACTCAATTCAGGTGCTAACTCCTCTAAATTCTCTGATCTCCACCCCCACTCATTCCCCCTCCAGCAGCTGCTAGTGCTCTCCCCTTCCCCAAATTAATTTCTATTTATTTATCTGTTTGCATGATAAATCCCACCACCACTCCAGGGAAATATAAGGTCCCTAAAGGCAGGGTATGTTTTGTTTTTACATCCCCAACACTTAGGGAGGGGGCAGGCAGTACTCACTATGTGCCAAACACCATCAAGTCAGGTGCTTACTAAACTTTTGTTGGGGTAAATAGATGGATTCACCTCAGAGGTTTCAGGGCCAGCCCAAAGTAAACCTAAGGTAAGGGCACAGCAGATAAGCCGCAGAATTGGTGGCGGCCTTGCACCAGGCCCGCCCCACAAAGCCAATGAGCCAAAGCCTAGTAACATGCTCTGGAGGGAGGGGTAATGCTTGGAGGGAGGGGTGGTGGAGTCAGCTAGAGATCAGAGGGCCCACCAGGTGGATATGAAGTGTCCATATTAGCTCTGGGGGCAGAAAAATGACCCAAGCTTGGTTTGGGACTTGAACTTCCTAACTGGGGGCATATTTCTTCAGTTTTTAATTCTAATTGGCTAACCCAACTCATGCTGAGGCAGCATGTTATAATCCAAAGAGTTCTGGGTTTGAATTCTGACTCTGCTGCTCACCACTTGTGTAAACCTAGGTAAGTGGTCCTCAGTTTCTTTTCTCTATAAAGTTAGAGGGTTGGATTCAATGGTCTGTAAGGTCCCTTTCAGCTCTAAATCAATGCAATCTGCTTGTCTCCACCCTTTAGCCATCATTGGCCCTATGGTGACTCTGATAATAGGAAAGTAGGATGTTTGGATCAAGTCTTCTCCCTCATCAAACCACTGATCCTGGACTCCACCCCTGGAAGACCAATCCTGTTGCCATAGGAGATACCTATTAACTGAAACATGATAGCCTTCATTAGAGAGTGTATGAACGTGGTAAGCATCCATATCTATAATCAGCTTCAGTTGCAAAGGGGAAAGGAAAAGGTATGAACAAAGCCACTTTGAAATGAATGCAAGTTGTATACTGTATCTCTTTCCCTAACTGAGGGATGTGTGGTTTTGGTCTCATGTATTCCAGTGTAATCCCTAAAAGTTACCACGAAGTACAACCCTATCAGGCAAAGGACTGTTTTGGGTAGGAAGTGACACTACTCCCAAGAACCTGTCAGTCAACAAATATTTAAAGTGCCTATACTATGTGCCAGGTATTTTGTCAAATGCTAAGGTTACAAAGAAAGTCAAAAGTACCCTGAGAAGCTTATGTCCTAATAGGAAAAGACCTCATTAACTCTGTACATGCAAGATATATACAGGGTACATGGAAGGCAATCTCATAGGGAAAACACTAGAATTTGAGAGAAATAAGGTGGATCTTTGTCTTGAAGGAAGCCAGGAAAGCCAAGGCAGAAGTGAGAGAACATTTGAGCCATAAGGGAGAGTCAGGGAAAAGTCTTAGAGAAAGGCATAGTTTGGGGATTGGAGTTTTGTGTAGGAAAACAGAAAGAAGAATGTTGCTGGATTGCAGAGTGTGAGGAGGGAAGGAAAGAGTTACTCAAAAGACTGGAAAGCTAGGAAGGGCTTTAATACCCATCAGAGGCCTTGTGTTTGATCCTGGAGCTAACTGGGAGGCACGGGGTAAATTAAACAGGGGTTTGAGTCACTCACTGGTCATTCCCACTAATCAGAGCTTTCAACAGTGAATTTTAATCTTAATTATAACTAACATTTTTATAGCACTTTGAACCTTGCAAAGGGTTCTCTCTATATGCATATATATACATGCATATACACTCATATATTTATATTAATAATATAACATGTACATATATACATACATACTCTCTCCCTCACTCCCTTTCTCTCTCTCTTTCTCTCTCTCTCTCACTCATTTGATAATCACAATCACCCTAAGATGTAGATGTCATTGCTATCCTCATCTTTCAGATGAGGAAACTGAGGGAGAAGGAAATTTTTGTGATTTTCCTCTGCTCACAGAGTTAGCAAGTATCAAAGGTAAATTTAAACTCAGATCTTCCTGACTCCAAGGGCCTCATTTCTATCACTCTCTTCACTCTGCCAAGCTGGTCTTAAGTGGTTTCTCCAAGGGTCTTCCATGGAATAATACTTCCCTTCTTTGTTGGGTACTACATGATTGAGAGTGAAAGATAATGGGTGCTGCCATGTGTTGTCTCGTTATGTTTCTTGCAGTCCCTTTCCAAAAGTCTCAAGTGTTAATGCTGCCAAACTAATGGTCCCTCTGATGGAACTGGTCTAAAAGAAAAAAGCAACCCTCTACATATCCTTTATCCTCTATGTCAGCAAGAGTCACTCAGGTTCCTTTCCCTCTGTAAAGTATTTATCTGTCTAATAGGATGAAGCAATGCCAGTTCTGCTCTACCTAGGCCCCTTCACAGCTGATAAACAATCTCAAGACACTCTTTTACTTAGTGCTTTTTATTAAAACTCCTTTACCCGGAGGAACTAGCTCCTGGCCCAGTATTTACATATGCCTCAGGCACCAAACTTCTGACAGTATTTCCAGTGGGATCCTAAAACAGAATTCTAGATACCATGCTACAATGCTTGGCACCCCACAATAGTACTCCTCTGGAGAACACTTGGCTGGATTTTGTGTGTCCAGGCCACTGATATATCCAGGGCATTCTTTCCTTGACTCTTACATGTCTTCTTTCCTTGGTGGGACAATCTCAGCCTTTGCCAAGACTGACAATGTTCCCACCAGCTTCCTTTCCTCAACAGAGGTTTTTTGAAGACTTGCACATTTATCCTTCCTGAATTATCAGGAGAAGTTAGCAAAGGCGCCTTGGGAGTGGGGGTTGTTTTTACCTTGACCTTTTCTGATACTTCATCATAGAGATTGACATTCAGCCTCTTGATTCCAGGAACATGTAATTTTCTCTTCTTCTTTGACTGAAGTTGGTATTCTGTTCGGGTCTTGACTATCACCTGTGGGAGAAGAAATGATTCAGCAATGGAGATTCCTTAAGTGCCTCACCTGGCAGCCATCCCCTAAACCTCCTCCAAAGAGCTCCCCAGTGGAACTGGCCAGCCATCTAGAAATGGAGAAAAGAACCTACTCTAGTATGATGGCTGAGAGTCAAGATTTTAGTACCATTGCTGCTGCTAGCTCATTATGACCTTTGACCCTAGTTTCCCTGAACTTTTGTTTGCTGCATACTTTTCTACATGACAGGGCAATAGACAACTTCTACAACAGCCCTAAGAGATGAAGAAATGAGGGATTGGGTGGGTAATATAATGACTATATAATATGGCATGCATCATCAGATTTGGTCAATGTATTTGTTGGTTTTGCTTAAATGTCTATTTCTTCTTTGATATGTATATATAAGACTCCCTGGAATGGGGATGAAGGAGCTATATCTGAAAATGACTGATATAAAAACAAAAAGTCATTGATAAAGTTTTTTTCAAGGATATTTCTCCAGTTATAAAGGGAACACAAAAACAAGAATGTACTTCTTCTGACACCTACAATTGTACCATGTTAAGTCATAACTATTGGGAAAGTAGCATATCATTAGGGAAACAAGGTCAAGTATTGCCCTTCACTTTTACCGCTTGCAATCTCTAATTTTCTTCAAGGGTCAACCCCCATGCTCCCAGTCATCCCAATCCCCCCAGGGTCCATATTCACACACATGCTATGGCCCTCGTGGGCACTGCTCACATTACCTTGTCTGGGAATGGCTGCTGTAGCTGGTTGACATCCAGAGGGGTTATCAACGGGATGTTATCAAAGCCATCTTCCCCTCCACCATTTCCGTTGCCCTGTTCCTTCTCTGGCTTCTCTGACAAGTTGCTCCCCAATTTCACCATGGTGGTTCAGAATTGTCCTAAAGTAGAGACAGTTGGTCAGTTTCCCTGCAGACCAATCTGGTTTCCCTGAATGCTACTTTTGATCCAGGGCATTGTTATAGTATCCATCTGCTACCAGCTTCCTAAATAAGAAATGAAGTACTTTGTCTTATAGAGAATTCTGTCATATACTTCTCCAGGTTGGTTAAGTATATGATCATTGACTAAATATATGATCATTTGAACAGTAGAAAACCCCACAGGGTTGGGATGGGGACTCTTGTGGAAGAAAAACTTTTGGCTTAAAACTCATGCCTCAGTTGTCATAGAAAACCACACATGTGAGACCATGAGGGTTAAGTGAAGACTTCCCCTGAGAAGAAGATTACATTGTCTGGTATCTGAACTCTTTTTTAAAATTCATTTGACTTTCAAACTTTTATTTGGCTTGAACTCTACTCATTTCAGCTCCTTCCCATCATCATCACTGCCAGATGTTCCCTGTTCATTCAAGGCAAACATAAGTATCTTCCACCTTATAAACAAATCTACAATCCCTATAACCCCTTTTGTATAAGGACCTGACCACAAAAAGACCGGAAAGGAGGACAGATTGCAGTTGTACCTTGATTTATACAATACGTATTCTTAAAATGGTATACTTTGAATTTTGGTAAGATGTAGATAGATGGATAGATAGGTAGATACAGATAGACAGGTAGATAGATATGGAAGGATGGATAGATGGGTAGATAGATATGAATAGATGGATAGGTAGATATTAATAGATGGATAGATAGATATGGATAGATCTGGATAAATGGATAGATAAATAGGTAGATATAGGTAAATATGGATAAATGTATATACATATAGATAGATATGTATGTACACATAGCACAAGGGAAGATTGCAACTTAAAGGAACCCCAATAATGAACCATTTACAAAAAGAAAGATGATGCAAAGTTAGTTGTTTTTTGTTTTGTTTTGTTTTGTCAGTTTCAAAACCAGGATTTGAACCCAGGTTTCCTGGCTCAAAGGGACTGACACAAAGGTGTCAAACAAATAGAGGACATGAAACCATACATAAGCCTCCCCATGGGCCACATACTGACTTGGCAGACCATGTGTTTATATATTTCTTTCTGATTAGCACATCAATACATTACAATCAGATAGGAACCACATTTTCATCTGGCTCAGGCAACACTCAGGAATGCTGTGGGCTGCACACCACCATAGGACTTCTCTGTTCTGTGATACCACCATGGCTCCGACCAGAATCACAACTATGATGCACAGCCCTTTCCATATTGCAGCATAATGAGTGCCATTAAGACAAGCAAAGTCTCTCAACAGCATGACTAAATCAAGGGAACAGAATTCTTATTCCCCAAAGATCTTGTGCAAGCTCATCAAAAGCATAAACACATTTGGTGAGGTGGACAATCTTGCTATTAGCGTTAATGAAAGGGATTTAGCCAGCTCTCAGAGGCACATTACATAAGCAATTTACTGCCATAGAGTAAATAAATGAATTCCCAATGCGTTCAGGCAGACCACAAAACCAAATTGGAGAACCCAGATGAATTCTGTCTTTTCCCTGTCCTTGTGGTTGAAGACCAGTATCATCATCATCATCATCATCATCATCATCATCATCATCATCAATTGCTTATGTTGATAGAGCACCTTATGGTTTACAAAACCTTTTATATACATGATCTCATTGGAGAAGAAACAGTTATGATTGTATCAGTGGAAATGACTCTTAAGATGTGGCATTGCCATCTGCTTTACTATTGCACCCCACAGACCATGAGACCTTTCCATTTGACCTTCAGATGAAACTTCCTGTACGTGTGATGTCCTCCATTAGAATAGGAACTCCTTGAGAACAAAGTCTATCTATGCTTTTTCTATTTGCATCCCCAGTGCTTAGCAGACTGCTTTGCATAAATTTCAAGTTTTCTCTCAACTGGACAAAATATATGACCATAACCCTATGGGAAGTTTGGGTTCAGCCATCAGTGGCACCATCTCTATTGTTATTGTCATTGATCAGTCATGTCTGACTCTTCAAGACCCCATGGCTCATAGCACACCAATACTGTCAATGAGGTTTTTTTGGCAAAGACACTGAAGTGGCTTACTATTTCCTTCTCCAGTGGATTAAGGCTGGGCAGCTAGGTGGTGCAGTGAATAGAGCACCAGTGAAGGAGTCAGGAGGACCCGAGTTTAAAGCTTACCTCAGACACTTGACACTCACTAGCTGTGTGACCTTGGGCAAGTTACTTAACCCCAGTTGCCTCATCCTGGGTCATCTCCAGTCATCCTGATGAATATCTGGTCACTGGATTCAGATGGCTCTGGAGGAGAAGTGAGGCTGGTGACCTGCACAGCCCTACCTCACTCAAAAAAAACAAAGTCAAATGCAAGCCATATCATTACTTCTCTGATGGCATGGTCTTCTTCAGCAACGAAGGATGAACACGCTCAAGGCAAATAGGTTAAGTGACTTGCCCAGGATCACACAGCTGGTGAGTATCTGAGGCTAGTTTGAGCTCAAGTACTCCTGACTCCAGGTCTAGTGCTCTATCCACTGAGCTACCTAGCTGCCATCAACCAGCTCTATAGCATTACAAAAATTCAAAAAAACCTGGATGTTAGGAGTTCTCTGTTCTAGTCCCTTCACTCTTCCAAACCAGCTATGTGACAGTGGTCAAATAACATAACCTCTATGGGTCTCAGTTTCCTCTTCTGACTAGATAGCTCCAAATCTGATGTTAAATAAATGTGGTCCCAGGAAGGAATAGGATTTCTTGTTTAATAGGTTTTTGCCTTAACTCACTGAGGACATGATCACATGTCAAGAGAGAGTTGGGTACATTTTGCCAACAGCAACTGAGAGGGAGTGGAAATCAAATGAGTCAGAGAAGCTGACAGGAAGATGCAAGCTAGTAGATCTTCACTCACAAAGACAGAAAGCAGTTGACCCTGAAATCAATTCAATGTGGCAGAGGAGTCAGAGAACGTGAAAAGTAATAGCCCAGGGCCGGACACCAGAGAGGCACAGGACACTGAATGTGAGGTGAGGGATGGCAGTGGGGTCAGGAAGAAGGGAGTCCACCTGACAGCTGCAGCCTCATGACTGGAACCCAGGAGCAGATAGAGTGAAGAATCTAGATCTTGTCAATAGTTATTGGGATATGTATCCTTTAAGGATGGGGCTTTGACCCTTGCCTTAGCCAAAGAACAGCTGAGAGGCAGCATAGCCTACAGGAAAATATTCATCACTTGGGGGTCAAAATCCCAGGTTTAAATCCCATCTCAACCACTTACTACACTTCTTCCCAAAATTACCTTTGATTCATTGTTTATATAATTATATATATTCACATCTCCCTCATTAAAATACAAGCTTATTGAAAGCAAGGCCTGATGTCTGGTCTATGGCAAGTACCTATGGCTTGTTGAGTGATTGGGAGAGACACTGTGGTATAGTGAATGGAGTCCTGGACTTGAAGACAGAAAGATTTGGGTTCAAATCCTGGCTCAAGTACCAGCTGTGTATCTCTGGCAAGTCACTTAGCCTCTTAGCCTCAGTTTCTTCATTTGTAAAACTAGGAATTGGCTTCAATGGACTCTAAGTATTTCAAGGTTCCTTCCAGTATTAGATCTATGCTTCTGTGACCTCTGTGTGTATTACAAGTCATTTAAGCTTTTTCAGTCTCAGTTTCCTTATCTGTAAGATGAGAATAATGCCTATAACACATCACAGTACTTTTGTGAGGATCAAATGAAAGACTGTCTATAAAGTACTTGGCAAACCTTAAAGGACTATATTTGTGATTGCTTTTCTTAGCAGCCTAGCAAAATGTAGCAGTTATATAGAAAAGCAGCAGGATATCTTAGAAAAAGCATAGGACAGAGTCAGGAGATTTGGGTTTGAATTCTGACCACCATTTGCTAGCTGTTGTTACACTGGGCAAGTACACTGATAAATTTATGCCTCAATTTTCTCATGCATAAAATAGAGACATATATGAGTTCTATAGCTCACAAGGCTTTTATGGTGAAAATACTTTTAAAAACCAAAAATATAATATAAACATGTTTCAATTAAATATTCTATGCTGCAAAGATTAGTATTCCAGAGGCTAGAGCTTAAAGAAATAGATCCAATATCTTGAGGGCCACTGTGAAATGGGGAACCTTGAGCTGAAAACTCAAAGTAAAAAAATAGTTTGGCAAATAGATGTGAGCATCCAGACCTTGGGTATTAGGTCTGGCAGCTAGGCTGAAAAGACTCTCATAAATCTTTGTCTTACCCTTCAGTTCACTCTATTCTCCTTCACAGACTTGTGCTGTCAAGATCAGAAGTGTTGAACACAAGGTTCATGCTTGGAGATCATTGGCTCCAAACTTGGCAAGAAAGACTCACAGAGGGGAAAGGACTCCTCAAGGTCACACCAGTAATGAGCAACAGTCAGGATTCCAACCCAGGTCCTAGGACTCCAGCTTTCTATCCATTGTACCATGATGCTTCTGCCATGCAAATGAATAGACCTTAGGAGGTGCATTTGTCTTTGTATACTCGATGCCTAACACATAGTCAATACTGAGTAGATTCTTATTGATTGATTATTGATAACGGGAATGATTACAGCTGTCCAGAGGTCATAGGGTCACAGAGGCCTAGATGGAAGGATCTAAAGTCCCATCTAATCCCTCTAGTTTCATCCCTTCTTACAGTCCAGGAAACCATGACCCAGGGAGGCCAATGGCTTGCCCACAGATGCACAGACTGTAAGCATCAGAGGCTATTAGACTCACCTCTATAGCTCTATTACTGGAGCCATCTTGTTTCTGTCTAAGGTAGACACTGTTACAAAATGATGAAGACTAACTTTGTCGTGGCACACTACTCCCCTTTCAATATCCTTTGCCTGTGACGTATTTTAAATACCTAGCAACTCTATTTTTTTTCAAAACCTGCTCTGGGGAAGGCATTGAATTTTAGGAAAGAGAAAGACCCTTAGGATAGAATGAGGTTGAAGTTTATCCTAAAGCATTTTCCCAGAAGCATCTGTACTTGAAAAAAAGAGAAAGAGAAAGCCTTAAGCTGAAAAAGTCTAAAGAGGCAGAATTGTAAACATCATTAAGGTAGTGGGAGAGATGGTAGTGGAGTGGTCCCCAAGGGCCCTTGCTAGACAGGCTTCCTGAAATTTCCTCAAAGAATCTGAAATGAACCTTAAAGATCAGCTAATCCAGTCATCCCATTTCATAGACAGAGGAACTGAGGCTCAGAGAGAAGAGGATCTCCAGGTTGTACAGGCAGTCATAGAATCATTTAAGTTATGGTCTTAAAATCCTAGAAACAAGATTTGAGAAGGCCCTTGAGATCACCTAGCTTAGTCTCCCTCATTGAAGAGATGGGACAACTGAGTCCCAAAGACACACAATGACCATTCTGAGGTACACAGGAAGTTCACAACAGAGCAGAATGAAAATTCAGGATGTCTGGTTCGTAGCTTGATTCTTTTTTCCCATTAAATCCACCATGATCTACTTACATAAATCTACCTCTATTTATTTTCCCAGATAAATTTTGTCTTTTCTAACAGAAAGTTTGCAGTTCTTTCCCAAACTAACAGTCCCATATTTTGCCCATATCCATGATCAGGTCCTCTGAATGCTCAGAGAAAAATAAGAAATGTCTATTTTTCTTGAGAGTCTATCATATCCTTTCCCCTTACTAGTAACATTCCCCTCAACATCCATCATCTTCCTTGTTCCCCAAACAAACCATCCCTTCCTGCCTCTTTGATTAAGATCAGAAGCTAAAAAGTTTTTAAAAGAAAGAAATGAATTCCCTGTCCTTTTGCTTCCTCACTTCTGAAGAGATACAATTAGGCAGGTGTTGCTAATAATCTAGCCAGGAACACCATGTTGCTCCTGAGCTACCACATTCTCCTTTAGCTGGGAAGGCAATGCCTCTCCTTCTCTTAGTTCTTCCTTCATTTCCATTGACTCCCAGACTTTTTGAGAGGGCCAACTCCCTGAAAATAGAAGAGAATTGAGAAATATTGGTTATGTTGCCTCCTGAGATACCCGAACTGCAATTGAAGGATCCCTGGACTGGCATGTATCTACAGTTCCTTCTACCTCCAAATGTATGATCTGTAAAAATCAACTCCTATTTTTCCTTTCAAAATCATGTTGGTCAGCCTCTGGCCATTCTTACCTCTTTTAACTGGAGGGGAAACAGGACTGATTTTGTTTGACTGTTCCATACCTCAGTCCTAAGAAAACTTGAGTATCAGGAGTGTCGGGAGTGTCGTTAGCCAGTTTGGACCTCAATGATGGTGGAATACAATGGAGAGAGGGCCAGACTGTCTTCTCAGGAAGGAAGACCTGAGTTGGTGTCCTGCCTCAGCCACATTTGGGCTGGGAAATCCAAGGTCCTAGGCCAGTCATTTAACTTCCCAGTAACTTAGATTACTTACTTAGAATGAAATTGCAGAGGTGATACCAATTCCATTGGTAGAGGAATATAGGAGTTCCCTATACAATGAGATCACTGTTCCAATCCTAAACCACAACAAAATGAAGAGAATACTCTACTAGGTGCTGTGGGAGAAAGAAAAATGGAGGCTGCAAGGTGAGAAGGATGGTAAATTCCATTATATTCAATCAACCTATTAACCATATTCTATGTTCAAAGTACTATTCTAGATATCACAATAATAAGTAATATTGCTCTAATGCCTTGCATACATTATCACATTTGCTCCTTGCTACAACTCTTTGAGGTAGGTAGTAGAAGGCTTATTATTTTCGTTTAATAGATAAGACAGTTCAGGCTTAACAGGTGACTTATTCAAGGCCACACAGCAGGTAAGTCACAGAGCTGGGACCCAAATTTAGGTCTCCAAAATTCTTTCCATTGGTCTATAGCTGCCTCCCACAGGCATGACGTTGAAGAGCTTATATTCTCATTAGAGTGGTAAGATTAGCCTGGATGCATAGAATCCATTTGGGACATAGCAAGAGAAAGCTTTAAGAAAGTAAAGTTGCAGCCAGGTTGGAAGAAGGATTCAGTTTGTTTCTGGCAGGTAGAGCAGTTCAAAAACAGAATGACTGTCTCCAGAGGTGGTGAGTTTCCCATCTCTGTAGGTCTTCAGGCAAGTACAGGTGGCCACTTGTCAGTGATATCATAGATGAGATTGCTATTCAGGTACAGGTTGGACCAGATGGCTTCCGACATCTCTTCCAACTCTCAGATTCTGTGAATAACCTCCGTATCACTGAAAGACTTGAAAGGAGAAAGGATATCCACATCTGAGACACAGCCTGCAGGAAGAATTTAACTCTATAATCTCTGAGATCCTTGCTCTGAGATACTATAATATACAATTATAATACACAATCTATGACATGAACTATTTTCAGGGTTAGTCCTGGCTAAAGCCACCCTTAAAGGGAAACTTTCCAGTTATTGAGAGAAAAAAGATACATGCAAGGAGGATTTCTCTTCACAAAATAAAATGTTGATTTACTTGAGCAAAGTATTGTATCTCTGGAAAGAAGTCTTAGGAGGTACATGGTCATTGTCTTCCCCTAACTTGAAGAGCTGTCATATGACAGAGGGATTAGCTTTATTCTGCTAGGCTTAAGTGGGCAGAACCAGAATCCATGGGTGGAAGTTACAGGGATATGATCATAGTCATTAGGAAGTTGTTGTCAAGAATTAAGAAGGGCTGTTAGGTAAACAAGTTTTCCATTCCTAGACATCTTCAAGTTGGATGTCTCTTAGTGGGTGTTAAAGAAAATGTTCCTATTCAGACACTAAGTAGACTAGCTGGCTTCTGAAGTCTTTTCCAGCTCTGAGTGTCTGTGACTGAGGGCAGGGAGTATTTCATTTTTGTCTTTTTATCTCCCTGGTGCCTAGCACAGTGTTGTGCTTGCTGAAATAGTACAGTTTAGTAGGCTATAGGTTGAACTTATTATAAACTCAAAAGGAAAAGTATATACAATGGAGATTTGTGATTTCATGTAAAATCTCTTCTGTTATATATGCATATATTATATATTATATAAATGACCATTTTATTTGATGTTTCTTAATAAAAATTTAAAAATTCTTGTTGATTGATTGCAGATGGCTTTAAATGCCAAACCAAGGAGTTTGAAATTGAATCTGCTAGTGGCAAGGAGTCACGGGAGGTTCTGGGCTCATTTGTCATAATGAACCATCATCCATTCTCCCTGGTCTCATTATGGCCAATGTTTACCGGTCTCCTGACCAGGGTTTAGATGCAGTTTGTGATATCTTGGAACATAGTAATGTTAATTGGTCTTTTCAGTAATTACTTTTAGAAAGAAGGGTGTTTTACTGCTCCTGATTTTCACCACCATGGTCCTTGTTGGTTTAAAGCAGAAAGGGAGAGAATGGATGATTTTCATACTTTAGGACTGTTGCCTGAGGAATGAGAGATAAGTAATTGGAGATCAAGGAGAGGCAAGAACCCTGGAGATCACTGCTATAATCTGCTTTTCAACAAGACAGCCTTGCTTTGAGAGTTGGGGGTGGAAGTGGGGGATGGTGTTGCATTCCTCTGCTGGGCCGGGAAGAAGAGGGATGATGAGCTAAAAAGTTCACCCCCTAAAACATGGAGGTATTTCATGGGGCTTTCATCAGATGTGTCTCCTGATTTCAGAATTTAGCATCTATGTGGGTACATGCTTCTGAGTCCATAGAATCCCAAATCTCTACCTTGAAGACATCACAGTAGTCACCTAGTTCAACCACTACAGAAACCTGCTTTACATAAATTCACATTATGCAAATTCATCTGGAGAGTGGTGACAGGGGTGGTAGCAGCAGCAGTGGAGGTACAACTCAGAAGGCCTCCTTGGAAGCAACGGCCAACCTGGAGGGGGTGGGATGGAGTCTGCCAGGGGAGGGAGAGATCTGAAGAATGGTCCACTTACATCTAAGTGAGAACTGTATACTTCCAAATAAACAGCTGGGTGGTGTAGTGGAGAGAGTGATTCAGTCAGGAAGACCTGAATTCAAATCCTGCCTCAGAAACTTACTAACTATGCAACCCTGAGCAAGTCACTTAACTTTTGTCTCAGTGTCCCCATCTATAAAATGTAGGTAATAACAGCACCTATCTCCAAGGTTGTTGTGATGATCAGATGAGATACTAATAAAGTGTCTGCAAACTTCAAAGTGCCATTGAAATACTGGCGATTGTTATTCTTAAATAATGCTAAAGGAGATATATTTAGCCTGGAGAAGAAAATACTTTGGAACGACGTGATAGATGTCTTCAGCTATCTGAAGGGCTGTCCCGTGAAAGACAGATTAGGTTTATTTTACTTAGCATCAAAGGTAAAGCTATAGAAAGGTGGAATTAGTTTAAGCTTAAGGAAAGCTTCCTAAGACAAATGCAATCATTTTGAAGCCCTGTACTCTTATTTTGAATGACTGACTGACTGAATGAATGAATGAATTAATGAAAGAGTATTTATTAAGCGCTTACTATATGCCAAACTCTTCCTAAGTGCTAGGAATACAAAAACAAAGGGAAAGTGAGATTCTGCCCTCAAGGAGCTTACTAAGTGGAGAGAGCATGAAAGCAAAGCCTTGAAGGAAATTAGGAATTCTTAACAGGCCCCCAGCTCAGTGTTTTAATAATAATTAATATAATAATGACTAACATTTCTATATCACTCGCTATGTGCCAGACACGTTGATAAGTACTTCACAATGATCATTATTAGGGAATTTACACTTTGGACATAAGACGTGCTTAATAACATTTGCTGAATGAATTGACACTGTCCCCAAAGACAAGGAACTGCCACGTGAAGCAGTGAGATCCTCCTCTCTGAAGGTCTTCCAAGTTCTCCTGGTCAGAAGTCGTGACTATGAGTAGGACTATAGAATGTTAGACCGAGTAGGATCTCTAGGGAGCATCTAATCTAACCCTTCATTTCAATAGAGAAGAAAGGTAAAGCCCAGAAAAGTCCAATGACTTGACCAATTACCTTGTCCAGACAGTAAGTAATAGGATAAACGATGTAGCGGAAAGAACATGGGATTTAGAGTTAGAAGATATGGGTTTGAGTCCTAGCTCTGATGCTTACCTACACCTGTGACTTTGGGCAAATCACTTTGGGCCTCTGTTTCTTCATCTGCACGATAGGGAATTAGACCAGAGGACCTCAAAAGTCTCTTCCATTTCTAAGCCTATGATCCTGTGAAAACAATCAAACCAATGCTTTGCTCTTTCCATTATATCATATAGCAGAAGGATTCCTGCTCTGATATGGGTTGGACTAGTTGACCTCTGAAGGCCCTGCTAACTCAGCTAGATGAGCTTCTCTGATTCTCTGATAGCTTGAACCTGCGGAAGTCAGGCACTCTGTGGTCTGCCAAAGAAAGAGCCATGGTCAGATGACCCTGGAATTTGCATAAAGAACAGTGGAAATTGGGCATAGGGCTTTCAGGCAGTTCCTTGTTGGAAGGTATTTGTCAGGATGACCTTTAACTAGTGACTAGTGTGATGTTCCAAAATGAAAAAAAATGCAATTTGAGTATTGGGGGAAGGAGAAGGATGCAGGGAGGTGAGTAAGGACAAGGGAAAGGAGGATCGTGTTGTTCTAACCACATATTGTCTCTCTGTCTCTGTCTCCGTCTGTCTCTGTCTGTCTCCCTGTTTTTTTTTCTCTCTCTTTTCTTCTCTCATCTGAGAACTGTACCCACACATACATTACAAGAGGGAGTATAGAAGAGGGGGCAGCTATATCAGTCTTGAACAGCAGCTCAGAAAGCCTCCAGCCTGCGACAGAATCCCTGGGAATCCAAATTCTATCAACCACTCATCAGCTTGCCCAGCATGGATGATAATGGATGCCAAGCAAGTGATAGAGAATGCTGATCTCATTTGCTTTAGTTCTGGGGGCATTGTGGAACCTGAGTTCAAAAAGAAAATGTGGAGAGATGGTTAATAGACTACATCCAACTGACAAAGATCATTACTTTGTTCAATAATCATTTATCAATTATCTACTATGTGCAATGCACTTTGCTAAATCCTAGAGAAAACATTAAAAATTATGACACCGTTCTTGCCCTCAAAGAGCTTATCATCAAGGGGGTTGAACTTTTCCAGGGAATAGGTCTTAATATATGTGAGACGGATATCTTTCACAGTTCAGTGAAACCTATGAACCCCTTCTCAGAATGATGTTTTTAAGGGCATAAAACAAACTACATAGGATTATGAAGGAAACCAATTATAAAGAAAATAAAGATGATTTTCCCATTCAAATTCATAGACCCCCTGAAATCTCCCCATGGTCCTCAGATTAAGAAACCCTGGTATATGAAGCCTCCCATCTCTAACAATATCTGAATCTCTAAGTGTGTGAAGGGGGGAGAGGAAAAGAAGACAGGTATAAAAATAAATACAATACAAATTAGGAAAGAACAACAAAAAATGAGGGGATGGAGATCAAATGGAGGAAAAATCACTTCCAGCTTAGGGGTGGTATTGGGGTGAGGGGTGGTCAATTCCACCTCGGCAGGATATGAGAGGAAGTCATATGGCACAAGGTTGAAAATGGAGAATTGTGTCCTCCTCCCTTTTCAGGACTATGGGTGTGGCATATTGCATGTACTATAAGACACAGTTTGATGGCTTTGCTAAATCTCCCCCCCCCCTTTCTTTTTCCAATCTCTATTATAAAGTTAGATAGCTCAGTAGAGAGCAAGGAGGGATATATTTGTGAAAAACAAATCAATAAAAAAATGACATAAAAGGAAAGGTATGGTGGGATTCCAAACTGACAAAGATAAAAGATGGAAGCAGTCACAGTTAATAGACCTGTGGGAAGACATGCACAGTGACATACGGTGCTATGAATGGCTCTCATCTGATCTGGAAAACAATTGGAAATTATGGGAAGTAAGTCACTAAGCTGTTACTTGTCACTCAGCCATCCTTTCAATGAGCATACACCCATGGAAGTCAAGGCAGAAATGAAGGTCTC
The DNA here is from genome assembly GCF_028372415.1 of Notamacropus eugenii. Taxonomy (NCBI): domain Eukaryota; kingdom Metazoa; phylum Chordata; class Mammalia; order Diprotodontia; family Macropodidae; genus Notamacropus; species Notamacropus eugenii. Next base: position 248,271,774 of record NC_092872.1, on the reverse strand, counting down.
ACATGTGCCTTAAGAGTCACAGCAACGTGTCTTATGATAGCAAAAAATGGAGGAAAATGTGGCTGAACAGTATTTGTGGAACAGCTCAACAAACTGTGGAAGGAGAATGTGATGGATGAGCTCATCTGCTCCTAGGAGTTTAATAAACATTATGCAGCTGCTTCCCAGATTTATATATCCAGCTCTAGTCTCTCATCTGAGCTCCTGTTCCCCATAGCCAACTAACTACCCATTGAATATTTCAGACTGGACATACTGAGGCATCTCAAACTCAACAAATCTTAAACAAAACTCATCATCTTTCCCTGGACACACCCATTTAAAACTTCTCTTTTATAACAAGAGGCAGCATGGTACAATAGGGAAAAAATCCCAAAGGATTGGAGTCAATGGATTTGTTCAAATCCAGGTCCTGTCACTTTTTAGTTGTATGACCCTGGGAAAATTATTTTACCTGTAATTTTACACCTGCAAAATGAGGGCATTTGACTAGAGAGATTCCTTCAACTCTAAATCTAGAATGCTACAATTCTTTGGCCAAACCATTATCAATCCCTTCCATTATCACTCACTCACAATCTTGGTATTATTCTTAATACTCCAATCTCACTCATCTCACCTCATCCACTCAATTGTCAGATCTTGTGGTTTTTATCTCCATATCTCAATCAGCTATGCTCTTCTCTCCACTCCTCTGGACCATTATAACGCTCTCTTAATTGGTCTCTGGGTTTCTCTCCCTACTCTAACCTATTTGCATAGCCACC